>NC_136497.1:55852903-56490403 GCF_053919585.1 Euprymna scolopes
CCTTGACAGAGTACAAAATAGACTTCGTGGCTTGGTGGGGGATGCCCTTTTCTATACCCTGCAACCTCTCTCCCACAGAAGAGACGTTGCGAGCCTATCCTTGTTTTACCGTTATTTCCATGGCAGGTGCTCGTCTGAACTCCAATCTCTGGTCCCCCCTCGCCATGAAAACACCCGTCTAGCTGAATCCACTGTGAAAAATTTCCCCCACTCTATATCTGTGCCTACATCAAAACGTGGATTCCATGAACAAAGCTTCTTTCTTAGAATTGCACGCCTGTGGAACTCTGTTCCGTCTGCCTGCTTCTCACCGGACTACAACTTGGGTGTCTTCAAGTCCAATGTTAACAAATTCCTAATGAACCGCCCCCTTAAGTAAACACTTCATCAAATCTCCACACTAACGTAATGTACTTGCAATAACCCTTATCCCTGAGTGGCTTACGGGCCTTGATATGTGGTGATCACTGTGTAAAACAAAAAAAAACAAAAATTAATCAATGCTATGAACTGTGTTTCATTACTTATAGGGTTTTATTTTGAATGAAAAACTTTAAAATGTTGTGCTACTTCGATATAAGACCTATGCTGCCATGATAGATTTCCCCAGATGGCAATTAAGCCAATGTAAATAGATATTACTAAAAGATAGTCGAGGACAATGAAATTTCTCTTTTGATAAGAACAGACTTTTTGCCTCCAAGAAGTTCTAGAAAATATTACAATTTATTTTTTTTTTTCATGTGTGTGTGTAGTCATGAAAGGAAATGTATGTAAATGGATTTCTGCTAAGGAATATGACAGACATTAACATCACTTTGATGTGAAAAGATTAGAAACCTCCACATAATGGGAAATATGTTAAAAGGTTTCTTCATTTTCTCATAAAACAGAAATGGCAGAGAAGAGCCGAGGGGTTGAGTAGGCCTGTCTCAACCAAGGCGATTGGAATCTCTCCTTGGAATATACTCAACACAAATTGGACTCCGTAGCGGAGCATAGAACTGGTCCATAACTTTAATTTTAGTATCGAAAAATAATTTTTTTTAAAATGCAGGTGGAGTTTTTTTTAGCCTTGATAAGCAATTGAACCAACATTACTTGAATCCAATGGCAAGGAGAAATCCAGAAAGTCTGGAACCAATATCGGTATGAGTAGAGAAAGACTAGTATTGTTTCAGATTTTGCTTCTCTTTGAATAGTTGCTCATCCGAGGCTTGAGAGTTTAGTCTACTCTACTATTTAACCCATATCTTGGGAGGAGGATATGCGTATTCATAACTTTTCCAAAGGATAGTAAACATGATGCTGAAGCTCCAACAGAATACATACCCGACATGCCGAGCCAACAGTTCATACTGCTAACCAATACACTATGTACTGTCTTAACTCGGCACTGCCCGGGCATATAATGTAATTTTAGACATATATTTATTTGCACAAAGAAAGCCTAAACAAAAAAATAGATCAGAAAACAATTTTTTCTATTAAGCAAACCTAGTATAGAATTTAACACAATATGGAAACTATTAATTATAAAGAATAGATAAAGTCACAAAAATGTGTGTGTGCGTGTGTGTGTGTGTGTGTGTGTGTATATATATATATATATATATATATATATATATATATATATCAGTGATAAGTAGTAAAATTGAATATCTAAAAGCAAAAATAGCTTGAGCTGCTAAATATATATATATACACACACGCACACACATATATATACATATATACATATATATATATGTATATATATATGTGTGTGTGTGTTAGTGATAAGTAGTAAAATTGAACATTTAAAAACAAAAATATCTTGAAGCTCCTGAAATTCATACTAGAATAGTGGCGCAATGGATAAGGTACTTGGTAAAATCAATTTTAAGTTACACTGTTCTGGTGGTTGAAGGTTCGATCTTCAGTGTAGGCAACATTCACAGTATAATTGCATATTATAATACTACTTCAAGATTAAAACCTACCCAATCATGGCTGACAGAACGAGAGGATACAATAAAATAAAGATAAAATAAAGTATTCCATTCAAAATTTTGCGCAGATTCCCAAGTTCGACAGAAAGATTCACGAGTTCTACAAGATATCCCTGGAGAAGGTCGTAGGTTACATCGATCGAAACGTTGTGAAAATAACACTCAAGATGAGAACTGTAATCCAAATAATAGGCACATTTTTTTTTATTGATTATAAGTCTTTTATAAAAGTCCGTATTTGAATGGCAAATAATCCCAGGATTAGGATTAATACTGTTAATCATAACAACTAATTAATTAAACCTCAGATAATTTATGTCTTCATGTTTTCAATTTAATTTGTTCTCCAGGTAAGAAAATTATTCTTGATTAGCTTAGAAGCCACACAAATCAATCATAACTTTGATAAGACCAGAAATAGCATATTGAAGCCACGTTAAATTGATGAATGTTTTCTCATCCGTTTCTTGTCATTTTTTTTTTTCATTTTTTTTTTTTTATGGAAGGATACAATTATTTATTTACATGAATTTGATAGAGTCAGGAAGGCGAACCGTTTTTTTTACAGAAAAGTCGATATTTGGCAATAATATTTTTCCCTCTCTTTTTGTTCTGATTTAGCTCATCATTTTATGGTCTTCATGGAACCGTCGCTATCGCTTTGGTTTATTACACCGAAGTTTGAAATAGCATTTTCATCTCAAATGTGCTGATTGCATGGATACCTATTATTTCAGATGCAGTCACACGTCATCGCCATCGTCGTCATCATGATCGTCATCGCCATCGTCGTCGTCGTCATCATCATCACCATCATCATCGTCGTCATTATTATGATGATGATGATTATAATAATAATATTTAATTTAATGTCAATTTTTTTCTGAAAATCGCTCCAGACAATGCATGAAGCCACTTGATATAAGGAGCTTTAAAATTCAAAGAAAAAAGAAACTACTTTAAGGTCATAAACTAGCTAATGATAAATATTATATGGATAGATTCCGACCCAGAAAACAGCAATTCTTTCTTCTTTGCCAGAAACATTGCTCATGGAATGTGAGGACTAAAGGACAAAATAAGGGAAGCAAGAGTAACAAAGCTGTCGAAAGTAAACCCAAGGTGCATTTTCTACTCTCCTTAGTCATGAATAACGATAAAGGAAATGTACGTAAATGAATGTTTGCTAAGGAATATGAAAAATATCAACAACTCTATGGTGTAAAAAGATTAGAAACCTCGACATTTATGAGAAATGCGTTAAGAATTATATGTTAATATGTTGATTTTTACATGCTGGCATGTGTTGGGCGGCTTTAAAAAATGATTTCCAAACTAAACTATCTCTATGTTTCTGAATTTTTGAGATGAGGATTGGTTATTTGTATTATTTGGATTCTTCAAATTACTGTTCTCATCTGATGATTTTCACAATGTTTCATTAAACCTGTGGTGCAGTGGTTAGAATACTTGCAAAAATCAATTGTAAAAGTAATATTATCCTGAATGTTGAAGGTTCAATTCTCAGTGTGGACGACTAAAAAATACAATAGCGGATTACTTAGGACCTCCACCCAGCCATGGCTGATGGAACAAGAGCATGCTACCTCCGTGAAGTAAATAAAGGGTTCCATTCAAAATTCTGTCTAAGTTTCCAAGTTCAACAAAAACATTCCCACGTTCGACAAGATACACTTGAAGAAGGTCGGAGATTACATTGATCGAAATGTTGTGAAAATGACACTTAAAATGAAAACAGTAGTCCAAAGAATCCAAATAATACGAATAACCTATCTCTGGCCACGTCTTTATTTATCCTTCTTTCTCTCAAGTCAATTTTTATCATGTTCTCATGGTTTCTTTTGTGTTCTCCTGTGAACTGCACTTGCTACATTAGCTGTTTTACATAAATTAATCATCCATTCTTTCAATATGTGTTCATATCATCTCCTGCTGTGCACGCATCTTCCTATGTTCTCTAAATTTAATCTTTCTTTAAAATCATCAAATCTAAACCTGTCCTTAAGAACCACATTATATATCCATCCTATTATTCTAATATCCATGCAACGCATGTCCTCAACCCACACTAGCCAGGTATCACTTCCATACATTATCATACTGTATACACATACCTGATAGACTCTTTTTTTTGCCTGATAGTGGTAATGCTCTTCTGGTTAGTAATGGCAGAAATTTGAAATAGCATTTACCTCGCTAGATAAGCAGACTGAATGGACACATCTTAGTTTAGATGTGTCCGTGTAGTTCTATAAGAGGTTTTGTCCGTCTGTCAGTTTAAGTTAAAACTATCATTTTTGGAAGAATTCAAACATCTTAATAAAAGATTCTAACCATGCGTCAGTCTGTCATGCTTAAGTTTGAAAGAGAATTTTCTTTGGTCTATCATGCTTGAATTTTATATAACTTTTTTAGATTTTTTTTTTTTTTTTTAATGGAGTTATTTCCAGACAAAACATGAAGCCACTTAGTAAGAAGCAAAAAAACAAAAATATTACTTCAAGGTCAAAAAATCAATCAAAATTATGTGTTAGATGGTTAGATTCCGACCCAGAAAACAGCAGTTCTTTCCCCTTTATCAGAAAAATCGCTCATATAATGTGAAGAGTACAAAAAACAAAATGAGAGCAGTGAAAGTTACGAGACTGACGAAAGAAAACACACGGTCCACTTTTGACTTCTATTCGTTCAAATATCTCTGCAAAATCTTCTGTCTGTCAATCTGCCACATTTAAATTTGAAAGACAATTCTTAGATGCGTTCAAACATCTCTAAAAGGTTTTGTCTGCCCCACTGAAGTTTGAAATAGCATTTTTATCACTAAATCCCCACCAAACTGAATGGACATATTTTAAACTGATCTCTATAAGATGTATTGCAATAATAATATTTTTAAATGTGATGCAATGAATATGAATACATCCGGGTTCCTCCTCGCAAAAAATATGATTGGTTGGTTAAGCCATAAATACAGACCGCTAGAGCCACCTAAGAGAGATGTCTAAAGGTACACAAGCTTCACGCAAAGGAATACAAGCTGGAACCATGAACACTCGTTCAGTAAGGCGACTCACTAGATTATTATTCGAATACTACAGCAGAGACCACTCAGCTACTTCAAACGAATATATCCCTTTTGCAAACATCTCAAAATGACACAACAAATATCTAGAAGAAGCTTTGTTTGTCAGTCTGTCCGACTTAAGTTAAAAAATTTTTCTTTTTTTTTTCTACAAAGAATTCACCACTTATCAAGGCCCGGAGGCCATTCGAGGATAAGGGTTAATGATGACACAGTAATCAATGGGACAATATCTAGTCATCGTTAGTAGTGGAAATTTGGTAAATCAGATTAATTAAAGGGATGGCTCATCAAGAACTTGTTTACGTTGGACTTGGAGACGGCCATATGTATTCAGTTGGAAAGCAGACAAAAGGAACAGAGTTCCACAGGCATGCAGGTCTAAGAAAGAAGCTTTGTTCATGGAATCCAAGTTTAGGTTTAAGTACAGATAAAGAGTGAGGAAAATTATTGATAGTGGTTTCAATTAGACGAGTGTTTTTTGTGAAAGATTCGAGCTCACATGAGCACTTGCCATTAAGAATATGCATTCTTGTTTTTTCGTCGAAAGAATGTGTGAATGTTATTGCAGTAAAAAAAAAAAATTACTTTCCCAATAAATGCGACTTTGGTAAAGCCAACCTTTATTGCAGATGCCACTATCAATTTGAAATGTCACAAACTGTTGACGTAAGAAGCTAATTGTGATGACTGCTATCATTAATGCGACAAATGTTGGGGGGCTGATCTCAAATTACACTATTATCCGTCAAGAACAAGTGAACGTTCACAATGAGTTATTCCATTTGATTTAATGCCCACGGATGAAAACTTGTGCTGAAGGAAGAACTTAATATGGAAGTCTATTTTGGATGTAAATGTATACAATAATTTATTCGAAATATATATATATATATATATATATATATATATATATATATATATATATATATAATTATTTTTTACTATAATAATTAAATACCTACAGACACTAGCGTTTCATCCTTTCGGGATTCTTCAGTGCAGGGTGTCACGATTACTACCAGTCGAACGATTCGAACCCCGCGACACGAGACATCTCTGGCTCGATTAGCGGAGGCCGTATCCATTCGGCTACCATTAACCGTGTGAAATAGCGTTGAATTTTAAACATTTTAATTTAAATGTTCATTACGTCAGACAGACAGTGATCAAATCGTTATACGATGATCTACGCATAAGAGCTAAATTGACCGACTTTTAATTCAACTGAAAGTGCTCAACGATAAGAAACGAATTTCTTAAAGGGGAACTACTTCATTTACTCACATAAAATTAATATACGAAGGTATAAATTTATGCGTAAACTTTAAGTATTTTACTTCAAAAGTCCTCAATACGTAGGTAGAGCTCGTTAGTAAGTTATAAAATATATATGGCGTTGGACGCCCAGCATTGCTCGGACATACAAAATGATTAAACAATTTAATTTATGCAGATTGTGTATGCATTACAAGGTAGAACGATAAAATTGTCGCCCTAAAGAAAACAACACTACAGCTTTATTTTAAAACTTTTATTGAAAAAATCAATTCACGTAACTTGATTATGTCCTAGAGCTGATATCTATTCAATGTAGTCACTTTCAGCCTCAATCACCGCCTTGATACGGGTACGGAACTGGGAGCGTGCCTTTTCTACCAGTGCTGGCAAAAGCTCGGCAAATACTAGGTGGGTGGCGGCGATAAGGCTGACTTTGATGTTGTTGACAGTCATGTTGGTGATGTTCTCAACATATGATCAAATGAAGTAGTTCAGCAAGTTCAGATCGGAGGAGGAGGGAGGCCAGTGGGAGGAGGGTATAAAGTTGTAGCAATCTTTCTGAAGCCAAGCTTGGGTCTCTTTGGACATGGGCCAGCACCCAGTCCTGCTGCCACACCCAGGGTCTGCCAGCGGCCCCCTTTATTGCACTAAGAGATCACCACACTCTTCACCATATCTACGTACAATTTGATGTTGACTTTCAAGCCGACTTTGGAGATATAAGGTGGACCTCACTTGAAACCATACCAAAGACTATAACTGTGATCAGAAACTTCGTTGAGCCATTTCGTCAAATGTTGAACGGTCCAGATTTGCATTTTGAGTGTGTTGGCAATGGTCCTGTTGTCATAACGGATTGGTAGAGAGCATGAGTTATACAGCGGCACATCTCCACTTTCACTTGTTGAACATTGTGTTACTTTTAGACATGATAGAAGGCTCCTATCGGTCTTGGGATTTGTACACAACTGGCCAACTAGTAGATGGTCTACAACAAAAAAAAAAGAAAACAAGTTTTCATCAAACAAACATGGAATCATGTTGTCTTTTCTAGGGCAACAATTTTATCGTTCTTCCCTGTATTATAGAATCAATCCTCTATTGAATATTATATATTACGAGGAATAATTTGTCCGGTGGATTAATTCACAAAAAAAAAAAAAAATTATGATAATGTCGTTCATCAAATTCTAGTTGTTTTGTTTATAATATCACGTCAGCTGATATTTGGGCTTGACGATGTTAAAAATAGTCTTTCTTCTCTTATAGATGAAAAAGAAGAATTTTTACAAGGGAATATTTTACGTTACACCAGCCAAGGTCACACCTGTAAAATTTTCCTCTATAAAAAAATCATTTTTTATCTATAAGAAAAGAAAGACTATTTTTAATATAAGATTTTTTCAATTTTCGATACTTATCAGATGAATTACTGTACAAAACATATCTAAGAACACTGCCAGAAATATAAATTACCTTTGTGTGAAATTTGCAAAAGATAGGCTCAGTCGTTTCGGAATCTATGAGAAAGGAAATTACATGCACACACACACACACACACACACAATATGGACAGACTATGGATACCCACAAAGAGTTGCTTGCACATTAAATTTTTGTAGCAGGAGGTGCGCAATCTCCAACCACACCTCTCCTGAGACGACATTGTTAAATACCAGTGGCAAGTGAAATACAGGACGACTGGAAACAAATGTCGAGATAAGCGGAGAGCACATATAGCACCTAGAATTCCCAAATGGTCACCCATCTGGTACTAACCAGGCTCAACATTGCTTAACTTCGGTGATCTGACGAGAATCAGTGTGTCAACGCGATTATGCCGTATATATATATATATATATGTGTGTATATATATATATATATATACATATATATATATCTTTTTACCAAAAATATTTTCTATATTAAAATTCGGTAATGTTCATATATTAATAAAATTGATTGACTCAATTAATTAAGCTTTATGATTATCAGTTTTCATAATCGAACATGCATATAATATTTTCGCAAAAATCAAGACAACAAAATATAAAATAAGTACATCATATGGTATATTTCCTTATGTGTTATAATTTTTTCGTAACCATTTGGACAAATTTAAACATTATATTATTTTAAAATATTCCAAAAATCGCTACTCTTCAGACATCAAAACATATTTGTCATATATATATATATATATGCATATATTCATAATCCCTATTTCAAGTGAATAAGCAGTTTGGACTCACTGCATTCATCCTCATTTTATTTATTTATTTATTTATTTTTATTCCCTTCCAATTGACTTTCGTATTTTTTATTTTTACATGATATTTCTACAATTTTATATTTTACATTCATTTAATCTTTTAATGTTTTTCAATTTTTATAATTATTTTTTTCCTCTGATTTATTTATTGATTGATTTACTCCTCAACTCCCAAATTACACCTTTCAGATTTTAGTTTTTATTTATATGACCAGATTTTAGTTTTTATTTATATTCATTTCTCAAATTGCCTTAGTTTCGTATAAATTTTTATTTACATGTTATATGTGTTTCTCATTTTCCCTTTTACCTGCTTTTTTTTAAGAAAAACTATAAATTAAAAGGTTTATTTAAATAATTTTAGTTAATATTTATCTTTATCTCGCACTGGCTATGTAATTAATTTAAATGTTAAATCCATCATTTTCAACCTTATTTTGATATAAACATAATATCGTTGTTTTTTTAATTTTTAATATTCTCATATATCGAAACAGTGTAAGGGACATGACTCAATTTTTCCCACATTTATCGATTCATAATTTATATTTTTAATTCACAATTTTGATTTTTGTCTGTATTAATCTCTAATGCTTAGTTTCAAACTTGTAGTTCTCACATTATTCTCTTTAAGTAAAATTTCTCACTTACTTTATCTCAAACTTATCTTCTGATTTAGCATATTTTAATCCATTATAATCTGTTCAATCTAATATTGTGAAATTATTAATATTTGATTTATTTTTTTTTGTGCTATTGAAATGTTAGTTTATTACCAATAACAATTATTAAATTTAAATTAAATGTAATTCTATTTCCCTTACTTAGATTATATTTAGTTTAGTTTCTATATGTTAAGTTAACGACCTACTATTTTATTTATTGCACTATCCTAAATTCCAAGTATTAAATTTACAATTATCTTACAACACTTACATTTCACTCACAATATACACCTTGATCATTTAAAAAAATTTGTTGTATACATATACAGTTTTTTTTTAATTAGATCTTAGGTGTGATAATAGGAATATATATATATATATATATATATATATATATATATATATATATATATATATACTCATCCACATACAGTACTGTTTCGTTGTATCACAACTCATCAGTGCAGCAAGACCTCAACACTAACATACTGTACATGCAATAATCCTTATCCCTGAGTGGCTTCCAGGCCTTGATAAGTGGTGACCATCTTATGTAAAAAAAGAAAAAGAAAATAGACCTACACCGTTTCCCAGACGTGGATCCAACCTACAACCATTATGTTCACAGTCGGCAGCTCTAACCACTGGATCAAGAATCAGTGCCCATAAATATTTCTCCTCAAATGCCTATTAAATTAGCATTTGCCCGTCGCACAGGGCTCAAACCGTCAGTTCGTTTACAAACAAACAGTGGGCTTCGCTTATTCGCTTAAATACGCGCTAGGTGAAAATATAATTCTAAAGTGCTCAACCCAAAGAGGGGGGGAGGGCGCTTACCTATCCCCACCTAAAACAAAATATGAAAAAAGAAAATTGAATATATATATATATATATATATATATAATATAAATCTGAATGTGTGTGTGTGTGTGTGTGTGTGTGTGTGTGTGTGTGTGTGTGTGTGTGTGTGTGTGGTCGCAAATAGGCTCATCCACAAAGTATGGAAATAAAAAATTTTAAAATTAAAAAAAAACGTTTACAAGTGTTTTGGATATAGATGTACATAATAATACTTTGATAAGTATGTTTTAACTTAAATAGGGATGGTACAATAAAATTGTGGGGTCTGTGTTCCGCCTGGCCTCCATAGAATGGAAATAGGTACAAACTTTAATAAAGACTTTTCATATATATCTGTGTAAGTATACTTTAATAATTATGTTTCAGTTTGAAGAAATATAGTATAATAAAATTATGGGGTGTTCGTTTGCACCTGACCTCCACAGAATGGAAATATATCACAAAGTTTAACAAGGTTTTTTAATATAGATCCACAGAATATTGTGATAAGTGTTTCAGTGTGAACAGGTATGGTATAATAAATTATGGGGTTTATCTATTTTATTTTTACTTTCATCATATTTTGCTTTGGTTTCGAAATTCCCAAATTCGAAGCTATCTCTTTATAACCCTTCCTTTTCATAACCTATCATACTTTCATAAATCAGAGTCCATTTTCTGTAGGCTGTTTTTGAACCCAGTCAACGACGGGTACTTTTGCTAGTATATATATATATATATATATATATATATATATATATATATATATATATATATTCAATTTTCTTATTTTGTTTTAGGTGGGGATAGGTCATCCCACAAGATGTCAATCATTCACCTGCCATCTACATTTCAACCGAGAGGTCATTTTAAGATTTTAATCGCCCCTTTAAGTACAATTGTTTGTATCTCACTTGCACTTGGTTCACCGGGTATATCTACCAGATAGTTTTTGAAATTCTTTTTCATGAGTTTGGGTCTTTCTATAATTATGGGGATGATGGAGATCTTCCTAAGATTCCAGTTACTATTAACGTTGTACATAAGACCTTGGCATTTCGTTATCTTCTGACTCTCAGCAGAATTCAGATATGTGTGCATGTATGAATAGGTTTGTTGCAAATATCACAATTGTAGAATAGAAGTAAAAGATACTTTCAGTTTAAAAATAGGCAGGATACTGAAAAAAACAAAAACATATATAAGCCATCTATTTGAATGAAAAATGAACAACAATAACATTTAAAAAAAACAGTTATTGTAAGCGTCTTTTGACTTCCGGTTTCTGTTCCATAGATGTGACGACGGTGACAAGCAAGACATGGTTTCTTCTCATTAAGCATTGTCTTCTATTTAAATAATGTGAAAAATCCTCCTTTTCCCCATGTTAAGAATAGCTTTTTTGTCCGCTTGACCATGTCTAATTATCCAGCAAAATGAACAAAAACCGGAAATCAAAGAGAGCAGATAATCTTGACTATAACCCAAACAAACTATTGGCCAATAGAAAGGAGTTAGTATTGAAATGACAACATGAAAATAAATACGTTGTTCTTAAGTTTTAAAAAAATATTGATAAGACAATGGATATTTCATATACTAGCTAAAATACCCCCCACCCCCACCCTGGTGACATATTTTTGTAGTATATATGACCAACAAACATATAGTACATTGCCTCCACTTTTTAAAGGAGAAAGTAATGCCTTGAAGGATGGTTTCATTATAATAGAAAGATATTATACTAACCCCCCCCCCCAGCAAAAAAAAAAGAACATAATCTATGAGTGGATGATATCCTGACATTGATTTCAATGCATAACGTCCACCACGACAACTAAGTTGTTTGAAAATCCACACAGATGACACAACTGCTAATCTCAGTCGGTGTAATGGCTGCCGCATGACAGAGCAGACAATAGACCTTAGGATTTTACATCAGAGTTTTCCTTCTCCTAGATGCATGTCTTATCAAAGACTGGTGCATCTCTACCAATGGATTAATCAAATACCAACTTGGAAATTTCTACGCCCTGGCACGGTGCATACAGCACCTGGCATTTCTAAATGATCACTCGTCTGATACTGGCCAAGCTCATCATTGTTTACCTATCTAGTGAGAACCAGTGTGTTAATGTGATTATGCCATATATATAAAGCGTTTATATAGCTGGAGTATTTGCAGCAGAAAAGGCAATATTAAAAGAATGTCCAAGTTTATAGATATATAAATGTATCAATTTTATTTACAACTTGTCATGACAACCAAATATATAGAGTTAATTAATAGTAATGAGAGTTCAAAGTATCTAAGAACGTTCTTGGTGAAAGATCGAGTTGTTTCGTCTGAAGAAAAAATTAAACAGATATGTTTGTTTCAGTTGTTGCCGCGTAAGATTGCATGTGGCCATGTGTAAGTTTAATAGACCAGGCCGCATTGTGTGCATACATGCTTCCATTTTTTTTAGTTAGTGTATGTGTGAGTTTGTGCATGTTTCTTGTGTCATCCATCGAGAGACCTTTGACCTGGCACCCAAACTAGATTTGGGTTTGCCTACAAGAAGTCTAGTAGTAATTGTTTGTTTTTGTTTTATATTTTTGCCACTGAAGCAAGTGAGCTGTGTTGCTATAGAAATGACTGATGAGGATTCGTGGTTGCAAGTTGAGTTTTACTACTGACTTCATTTGGGTTCTCATTTATGTAGTCAGTATCTAACAGATACTCGGCTCCCAGGGTGAGTCTATATTAAACTTATAATTAGTTGAGATCCGATTTTAGGATTTTGACCAATCAGAATTCTGTATTTTATCAAAATTATTTTGCATCTGCTGTTGCTACTATAGAAATAGTCATATATAATATTTCATAGAGAAAACGATGCTAATATAATTACTTAACCCATTAGGTCACACTGTCCTGTAAATATGACCAAATAATTTATTTTCAAAATCTATAAGATAATATATAATAGTATTGCTTACGACATAATTAGTCTGAAGAAAGTATAAAATTTATCTATATTTATAAACTTTTCTCTGAGAATTGTTGAAACCCTCTTAAAAATTCTAATGAAATTTGCTAAAATTCTACTTGTTTGATGGTGTATGAATTTATATAAATAAGACTTGCAATAGTAAGCCACTAACTTATTGCCAAAAAGTGCAATGTAACTCTTTGTTTGAACTGCTTTGCTCTTTACCATAATGTGTAAATTTTATCATGAATGTATAGCCTCTTGATTTCTAAACTATATCGTATGTATCCAATGTCCTATTTGTAGGAAAGTCAATATTTCGCTTTCTAAATAAAATAAACAAATTTTTGGTCCCCTGACAAAAGGAGGGTGGATCTGTAAATTCACCCTTGTCCATTCATCCATTCATCCGTTCATCCGTTCATCCGTTCGTCTATCAAGCCTTTTCTCAATAACTACGCCTTGGAATTTTTTGAAATTTTGCACAAATATTAAACATGATATGAGTAAAAAAGTAACAGAACGGATTTTCCACGAAAACTCTGGTTGCCACCCTAAAGGTGCCTTTTGGGTTAAAATGGCTAAAATTAACACTTTTTTGCTTATTAAAAAACATTGATGCCTTGGATTTTTATAAAACTTTCTGAAAAGTTGTAACTAACTGATTTCTATATAATTTTGTTTGTCTATACTTAGCAATAACTCTTGGGTGTGCCCCAGGGGCTCTTTTAGGGCTAATAAAAACACTCCATTTTTGGGACTATTTTACCATATTTGTCCAAAATGTTCTGTGTATGTCTATTTAGCAGTTTTGCATGGTGCTGAACTCAAATTTAAATATGTTAAGGCCTTGGGGACTTTTGGGGCTAAAAAATGGGGGGGGGGCAAATGATGAACTTAGTCATTTCTGTTTTTGCATGGTGCAGAAGGCTTAAAACTGCACCGTTTGTTCATTTTCACCAGGATTTTAAGTCCCCTGGGAACTTGTGGGACTAAATGGGGGGAGGGGGCTGAACTTAGTCATTTTTTTATGCCTCGTTCACTGTGCACTTACGGGGTACCATGCATGCTTCACGTTTTCTTTTTCAATTTATGTATTTAACCCATTTCTACTCATTACATAAAGTTTCAACTCAACAGTAAAAAATTAGATATCTTAAGACTTAATGGCTTAATTTAAAAAAGTACTTATGTTTATAGATTACAAGCTGGACCCCATGGAAATTCCACGGTTGTTTATCTCCCATCTTTTTCTTCTTATCATAAAAATACTTGTCTTGTTAATTAAGTATTACTTCCAATAAACAAAACAAACGTTTTAATTTTTAAGCAGCGATAATGCAAAAGCTCTTAGTAAAAACGAATAAAGCCTTTTTCAGTGGTTAATATTGCCTACAAATATTGCCTATAAATATTGCCTATAAATATTGCCTACAAATATTGCCTATAAATCGTAAGGTTTTCTTGTGGCTTGTGACTTGTGAAGATAATGCAGTGGATAGAAGAAAAAAAGTTTAAATTTCAGTCTGGAGCATTTGCCTGTCTAGCCGTACTGAGGAGATGTAATACAGCGAAACAGTCTTCTGTGGACGACTAGATTGTACATACAGCGTAGCTAGAAAGCAATTGTTCTTCAAGCTTGTTTCACTCAATATAACAGAAGTTATCTTTCTATTAGCTCAGTTTATCATTTTTTTTTTTTTTTTTTTCAAAATTCTGATAAATTTCCGCAAGTTAGAATATAAGGTGAATAAAACAATTTCCTGCCGTCTGGGACTTTCTTTTATATCGAGAGCTTTCAACTCACCTTAAGTCATCTTCGAAAGGGATTATAATAATAAAAAAAATGTGGAATATGCAGAGTATGACAAGATTTATGAGCATCTCTCCAATGTATAATGTGATACAAGCCATTTTACAAGGGTTTAGTGGACACTGGCTGGTGAGCTAATAGCTAAGAATGAGCCCTTTAGCATTCCTTGGTAGGGGAACCTCAGGCAACTGGCAGTAAACCACCTCTTCCCTGCCCCATTAGAGGAGAAGATAATACATAGGATGATGCACATCCTAGTATTGAACCGAACCATTCCTTATACTGACAAGAAGGGTGGCTAAAGCCATGCCAGACAGATCTTTAAATGCTAGGATCCTGCCAAGGTAAACCGAGATTGGTATGAACATCGCCTGCAAAACAGATGCCATACTTTGATTCTAAAACAAAGTTCCAAGTACCTGTGTGTGAGTACCTATTTACTTGCCTCCCCATGGGGTCAGATTTCAACATAATGTCGGTTTTTAATGTGAGAAAAATCCAGTTCCCCAAAAAATGTCACTCTGGATTGGAATAAAAATAATTTTCCTTCATCAACCAAGGAGAGAAAAGATGATGTGTAGTATCAGAACAGATACTACGCTTTGGTCCAAGCCAAAATAGTTGGAATTAGGTTGTTTTATCACATGGTCTGTTAAGCTGTTCATACAATAATTCATACAACAATGTTGTCTCCCTTAAAATAGGTAAATTAAGCCAACTGATTCAGCCAGAATGTAGAGAATAATTATAATTGAATTTAAAATAAAAATATGAACAAAAATTATAAATACACGTAATAATAATAATAATAATAATAATAATAATAATAATAATAATAATAATAAATCTACATTGTTAAGTTTAAAGAATTAAGATTTGAAACAATTATTACAAAGAAGAAATCTATCTACAGTTCATTCCAATTTCTGCAGATCTGCTCACGTTTACAATAACCCTCATATGCACTGTTATGGCGAGATGAGCAATTCACCGCCGGAACTTTTTATCGAAAGAACGTTATCACCAGTCACCGGTTGTGAGAGCCTTCCCTGGGCAGGAACACTTAAAAACGTAACATGCTGTCTCTGTAAATATTCTCAATAAACTTCTCTATTTCTTTATTACTTCAGAACCTCTTTATCCATTTATTTCCCTGGTGGAATACCTTCCTTGAATATCCTTTTATTACGGCCACCCACCGCAGGATATATCATGCACGTTTTAACTAAATTTAAACACATATCTGAGGAAGGAAATTTTCCCAAAATATCACACGTAAGATATAATATAACTTTATAAAATATATAGAAATCTCGTCTGATTTTTGTGGGTTTTTTTTTGTTTCTTTTTCATTTTCCAATCCTATCCACTTATACCGCACCTGCATATATGTTGCTTATGTATACATATATGTTGCTTATGTATGCATACACATACTGGTCTACTTTTTGTCCTACACATTCACAGTTATAATACCACATAGATAACAATATGCCTGCCAATCAATCAAGCACGAGTCCACCTCCTCGTAGATAGTAAACTTCTTTCCAACAGACACTATGAATTTAGGCAAGGTCGTCATCTCTGAACGTATATATTAACTATAGAAAACTATGGCGGTAGCTTTCGAGATGTCAAAAGCATTAAACAGGGTCGGGAACGAAGGTTTCTCATGAAAATTAAACCATACAGTATTACCGGTCGAATACGTAATATAATCAGACCCTTCTTGGACAAGAGAAAAATCCAGGTTGTCCTTAATGGTCGTACATTTAAACAGCATGATATAAATGCAGATATGCCTCAGGAATAGATCTTTGAACGTCTATTATAAAATTGTCTCTGAAATGAGTATATTTACTGATGACATCACGCTCCATAAAAGACACGAGGAGAAAATGAATGTACACATAACTAAGTAAATGGCTGAAACCTTAGAGAATAACCTCTCGTCTTTAATGAAATGGGACTTAAATGGGTGACAACATTAAATGCTGCTAAGATTAAGCTCCTTTCCTTTAACAATTACAAGAAAACTTTGCAACCATCAATTGCTATGACTAATAATACGCTACCTGAAAGTTCTTTGTTCAAAATCCTCTGCTTAACATTCACAAGAAACATGAATTGGAACAAATACAGTGAAGACATTACCAAGGTTGCTGCAAAGAAGGTGGGCTCTCTCTACTTTGCTAGAAAATTACTCACGTTTGACAGAAGCCTGTATCTTTTAAAAACTATCATTTGTCCATGCATAGAGTATTGTTGCCATATCCAACCTAATATGTCTCACACTGTCAACACAGTTCCAACTCCTGTCCCATCACCACAATGTTGCATCGCTGTGCCTGTTTTACAAGTATTTTAATGGAAAGTGCTATGACAAACTCATAGCACTTGTGCCCCCCCCCAAATATAAATAGCACAAGGAGTAGTGAAATTTGGGAAAAAATATTTGATCGGTTTTCAGTCAGAAATTTAGCTGTTAAGGGGTCAAAGTTTAACGATTTGACCTTTGAGAACTCTACCAAACTCCTCCGCCAATTTTGGGTCTAAACACTTGAAATTTTAGATATAGGTTCTTTGGACATGGACCTAACTTTAAATAAAATATAAATATACATAAATAATAAATAATATAAACAATACATGCTAAGGGGACAAAATTAGGGTCAAAGTTAAAAAAAAAAATGACCTGTGCGGTCTCTACAAAATTACTCAATCAATTTTTGGTCTAAACATTTGAAATTTTACATAAAGTGTATTCAGACATAGGGTAAGCTTTTTAATCAGTTTTTGGCCGAAAATTTGGCTGCCAAGGGATCAAAGTTCAAAAGATTTTACATTTGTGGTCTCTAGCAAACTATTAAGCCAATTTTAGGTCTAAACATTTGAAATTATACATAAAGGGTATTTCGAGATGCAGCAAGCTTTTAAATCAGTTTTTGGGCGAAAATTTGGCTGGCAAGAGGTCAAAATTTACAGAATTGAACCCAAAACAATGAATGTTAAGGGGTCAAAATTGGGGTCAAAGTTTAAAAAAATTTAGCGTCTGCGGTCACTACCAACTTTTCTCTACGGTAGTTAACGAAGCCTATTATATAGAAAGGCATTACCATACATATTCACACTTTTTAATATATACATATGCACATAAAGTTATGAACAGTACATAGGGCCCAAGCAAAACCGGGCGAAACTGCTAGTATATATATATATATATATATATATATATATATATATATATAGTCATCCACATACAGTACTGTTTCACTGTTTCACAGCTCATCAGTGCGGCTAGACAATTGGAATCAGGAATTGGAAAAATCAGAACTTTTGAGGGTATCGGAATCGGAAAAATTTGTTTCTATTTTCCGATGCCAAAACAATTCCTTTCATTGGTTGAAAAATATTGAGTTATGTTCTTGTGGAAACTCTTGCATCTAGAGATGAAGAGGGAAGCATATCACAAAGAAATAAAGAGGGTGGCTATTCAAGCCTTTTGCTTTATGGTTTTCGTCCAAATCACATCTCCATTCAGCGCATAGTAAGTAATTAAGTTCTAATTTTGTTTCCGTTTTAAATAAAAAGCAGAAAATCAATTTTTTATATTTTCATTTTTTTAATTAAATAAAAATCTTGTAGAACTTGAAAAATACCAGCCATAGGAAATAAGGTAATAAATTGAAATTTTCATGGACAACAATTATCATTATTGAACCTAACCTCAATATAGTTTGAAAATTAGAAAGAATCCAAATAGGAGAAAAGGGTTGGTTTCTGTCTGACCCGCGCTCATCGATATCTGGAGATGTATCTCTCGGGTGCCTCCATGCATAGTTATAAATTGATCTTTGCCACACTGTCTCCTCTCTCTGTCCGACTTTGGCATAGGATCAATTGATTGACATCAAGCACAATTCCTGACCACCCTCTGAACTTCCTCCTGTTTTACAAGCAAGTCAACTTTGCACACTAAATATAAAGTTCCATCCACTCCCATGTGGTGTAATGCTAGCAGCATTGCAACAGGCGTTGTCATGGAGACCGGTGGTTTAGTGGCAAAAGATTCAGTCAGTGTACTAAGTCAAGTTTACTCTATTGTGGAGGAGAGCGGGAGAATACTGACGAAAGGATGCTGAAGAAATGATAATAAAGCGGAGATTAGGAATAACTTACTACATACACAGACAGTGTTAGACTTTCAGAAGTTGAACCATCTTGTCAATATTTGCTGTAGTGCTGTTGAAAAAGAATTCTCCTATTTTTATTACATGTTATAAGTAATAATATCTAATGTTTAAACTGTAATTACCCGGTGTTGTTGCATTAGTATTTACTCCATTGATTTAATTTCAATATATTTTTTATTTATATTTTCAAATATTTGTTTATAATTTTTTTTTCCTATTTGTGTAGAGTTTAATGATTTGCAAGTAGGATTATTCTTGTTTCAAAATATAAAATGTGATTGGACGTGTGAGTAATTGTTTATTAACTGGAAGAAAAGGCTACAAAAGAAATTGGTTGGCGTTTTTTAAGTAATAATGTATTCTTGGATACAAGGGTTAACACTCACCACTTCAGATCCTACAGACGTACTCTCAGATAAAGAGTCGTTGGCCATTGCTATAGGTGGTAGAGAAGGTTTCAATAATTACAAGAAACCTTCTCTACCACCTATAGCAATGGCCAACGACTCTTTATCTGAGAGTACGTCTCTCAAGCTCCTTGGCCTAACGTTCACAGGAAACATGAGTTGGGACAATTACATCGAGAGCATTGCCAGGGCCGCTGCGAGGAAAGTGGGCTCTCTCTACTGTGCTAGAAAACTTCTAACACCCGAAAGTATCCTGTACCTCTACAAGGCCACTATTCGCCCATGTATGGAGTATTGCTGTCATATTTGGGCTGGTGCATCGGCTACTAGTCTCTCGCTCCTTGACAGGGTTCAAAAGAGAGTCGCAAATCTGATAGGCCCAAAACTGGCATCTAAGCTTCAGCCTCTGTCTCATCGTCGAAACGTTGCATCCCTCTGCCTGATCTACAAGTATTATAATGGTGAATGCTCTGATGAACTGCAAGCACTTGTGCCCCCACGACGTAAACACCCTCGACAGACCCGACAAGCTGCAAAATCCCACCCCCACACTGTAGAGATCCCTAGATGTAAAAGATCTTTCTACTCCAGTAGTTTCTTCCCCAGAACTGCTAGACTTTGGAATTCCATTCCAGGTCACTGCTTCCCCAACTGTACTGACATGCATAAGTTCAAGTGCAACGTGAACCAACATCTCGCTGCCCTAATCCCTACACAGTACCCCAGTAGATGTTTCCCCTGATAGTAGCCCCCTACACCAAAGTGGCAATGTACCCTGTTTGGGGTGAAAATGTAAAAAAAAAAAAAAAAAAAAGAATTAATGTACACTCCGAATAATCGTAACTCTGATCAGTAAGTGTTTATAGCCAGCGATAGAACAGCCCATCATTCTTAAGTTGTCATGTTGTATGGATAAAAATCAATACGAAAAATATATAAATGTTTAAATCTTTTCTGCATTTATTACCTATTTGTTGACATATATATTTATTTTTTTTTTTTTTTTACACAGTGATCACCACTTATCAAGGCCCGGAAGCCACTCAGGGATAAGGGTTATTGCAAGTACATTAAGTTAGTGAGGAGATTTGCTGAAGTTTTTACTTAAGGGGGCGGTTCATTAGGAATTTGTTAACGTTGGACTTGAAGACATCCAAGTTGTAGTCCGGAGGGAAGCAGGCAGACGGAACAGAGTTCCACAGGCGTGCAGTTCTAAGAAAGAAGCTTTGTTCATGGAATCCACGCTTTGATTTAGGCACAGATACAGAGTGGGGGAAATTTTTCACAGTGGATTCAGCTAGACGGGTGTTTTTCGTGAAAGATTATCAGTTAGACACATATACAGGAATATATATAGGAATACAAAAAGTCTTTCGAAAAGAACGAAAACGTTCCTTTCAAAAGCACATAATTTTCGACCGATCCTCTGGTCTTCTTTGGTGTTTAATTGTAATCATACCTCCATTTAGCTCTGTTGAGTGAGGTTCAAAACCGGTCAGCTGGCTCTGTCACTTTTTATTTTTTAAATTCATTATGTAAAAATTTAGTCTATATTTAGCTATTATAAAATTCTGTACCCCCAAAAATATTTTCATATATATATATATGTATATATACATATATATATATATATATATATATATATATATATATATATATATATATATATGAAAAGTTTTTTAATTTTTTTTCATAATATTATTTTGTATTCCTGCACGTCACCAATTGAAAACGAATAAAGAAAAGTTATAAGCTTTTATACTTTTCGTATTCTTTTTTATACATTACCATTCATATATATATATATATATATATATATATATATATATATATATATATATATATATATATATATATATATACCTTGTCTGGCTGTGGAAATAATTATATATTCTCTCACATTCTGAAGGTTCTATTGCTTATTGCTCGCTAGGTAAGATTGTCGTGATGACATCCTTAATGAGTATAAAATTCCTACTAGTGAGATATCTGCTTGGGTTATAGCTGGTCGCGATGATCACATCCCTTGTTCGAGACGAAAGTAGGTTCATTCCACTGTCGGTTTTCACTGCGGTTTGCTTGTTCTGTTTTAGTTAATAGACCTTCTTGTGCGTGGCGCATTTGCTCAGTTGGCAAAGTGCTCTCCTCACATGCAAGAGGCTTGGGTTTTGAATCCCGAGTTCGGATGTGTCTAACTGATAAGCCCAAATGAGAGTGAAAACTCGAGTCTTGGACTTCCGGTTTGTTGGTTGTCATGGCTCTTGTTGCTACAACGTTGTCTGACCGTGGAAATAAATACTACCATTCTCTGCTCGTTTTCTAGAATATATATATATTCGTAGATTACTGTTTTTAAAAAATAATAAATAAATAAATAAATAATACGTCCAAATAAAAAATGGGCGACTTTCTAAGAAAACACCGGATCTCCGAGGCGGGGACGTTAACCGTAATATCGTTTAAAAAAATCAACAACAAAAACTACATATATATATTTATATATATGTAATATATAAAGCTGAATGTCTGTGTGTGTGTGTGTGTGTGTGTGTGCGTGCGTGTGTGTGTGTGTGTGTGTGTGTGTGTGTGTGTGTGTGTGTGTGGTCATGAATAGGCTCCTATATGGTTGACTATTTTAAAAAACTGATTACATATAATGATAGAAGATGTATTCAGACACAGGAATGGGTATGTTTGATCTGCAGAACGGTAGTTCATTAAAATTGTGGGGTCTGCGTTCGCGCCTGGTCCACAAAGTATGGAAATAAAAAATTTTAAAATTTAAAAAAAAACGTTTACAATACTTTGATGAATATGTTTTAACTTAAATAGCGATGTTATAATAAAATTGTGGTGTCTGTGTTCGCGCCTGGCCTCCATAGAATGGAAATAGGCACAAACTTTAATAAAGGCTTTTCATATCTATTTGCGTAAGTATACTTTGATAATTATGTTTCAGTTTGAAGAAATATGGTATAATAAAGTTATGAGGTGTTCGTTCGCACTTGACCTCCATAGAATGGAAATATGTCACAAGGTAACAAGGTTTTTTAATATAGATCCACATATTGTGATAAGTGTTTCAGTGTGAATAGGTATGGTATAATAAACTATGGAGTTTATCTATTTTATTTTTACTGTCATCATATTTCGCTTTGGTTTTGATACCCCCAAATTCAACCCAAATTTACAACCCTTCCTTTTCATAACCTATCATACTTTCATAAATCAGAGTCCATTTTCTGTAGGCTGTTTTTGAACCCAGTCAACGACGGGTACTTTTGCTAGTATCCAGAAAAACGAGCAGATATATATTCCTAAAAAACGAGCAGAGAAGGGTAGTTTGATCCTTGTTGCCTTGAGAGAGAGGGGGGGACTTTTGGCTTTAAGTGAAGAACTAAGAAGAAAGACCATACAAGAAATTGGCTCTTTGAGATAAGGTTTTCTTGGTTATGAGGTTTCATGCTGTGATCGAGAGCCAGTTGACATTTTACAAAAGTTGTATTCATCCCAGATGGTGGGTCAGTTTTATATTCATGGATTAACAACTACTAAATCTCCAGTGGTCTTCCAGCGAGATCGAATTGATATCTATATATATTCAAGAAAAACGGGAAAAGACGGTCAGTTAGGTCTCTGTTGGTCTCAAAGACAAAGGGAGACCTTTTAGGTCTTAAGTGGAGAGTCTGCTTGTGTTTTATCAGAAGGGATGTTTATCCTGATAGCAAGTCTGTCGTTTAGTAGAGAAATCATGTATCTTTGAAATCTCTCAAAATAAAACCATGTTACTTGTTCTAAACTTCAGTTATGTTTTTGTTTGAAAGAAAAATCCTTTTGTTACAACGCAGTGATAGGAACAACATGATTGATACTAAAACCAGTGTTGAAATCAAGCACTGTATTTGAACCAAGACGAGTGGACGATCAGGGCCTGTGCAGTGAACACACACAACCGTAAGTTCAAAACTATAGCAAATCGCAGAGAAAGTGATGTAATCGGAATTGGTTTATTTCCATGTGATAACAATGATGAAAATCGCTGTGTAAAAACCCTTGACATGCAAGAAAGCGGACTTCTTGCTTCTTGTAAATTTTATTTTCCAGACATTTAAAGCAAAAGAAATACGCATTAGAAGTTCTAACAGGGTATCAACAGCTGGTCAAGCTAATAAAAAAAGGATCTTTTTCCAACTCTCAGTCATAAGTACCAGTAGCATTATTTGTGCAGTCATAAGTATCAGTAGCATTATTTGTGCTCGTTTCTTTTCTTTTTTCTTATATATATATATATATATATATATATATATATATATATATATATATATATATATATATATATATATATATATACATACATATATACATATATTAACAACATTTAACAGAACCTCCTGATATTAACTCTCTATGATGTAGAAAACCTAATATTTTTATTACAAACTTTGCTTTCATACAAGCTATATCGCCTGAAGAGGTATCTAGTTACTAGTAACTAACTCACCGAAACATGCTCATGACTGTGTAGTAACATATTACTGCTTATGTAAAAACAAATCAAGAGTATGTATATATATATATATATATATATATATATATATATATATATAAACACACACACATATATATACACACATACACATATATATGTATATACATTTATATATAACAAAAAAATGACAAAAATCTATATACCAAATTTCATGATGTGACCATCTTACAATTTATTCCTTTAAGTACGTTGACATTCACAATTCTTAATAGCAATTGCTTTCATTCATTTAATTATTATATCAATCAATGAATCTATTCTGCCTTTAACTCCTCTGAAGAAATAGCAACTCGTTTAATTTTTAACATTGTTATTTTACTGATAGTGCAAATGGTAGTGACCAAGGCTGGAGCGCTAAATGTTTTGGTTTCGTTTCTAGCTGATGGCACACAAGTCATTTTTTTAAATCATTATTATAAATTGGGTACAATATAATATTCGATTGAGAATTAGCTCTGTAATAACAAATATGAAATCTGCGTGAATTAAAATATCATATTTAAGCATATTTTACGACTGGTTGGAGGTATTACTATATATTGGGTACAATATAATAATCGATAGAGAATTGGCTCTATAATAATAAATATGAAATCTGCGTGAATTAAAATATCATATTTAAGCATATTTTATGACCAGGCACCACCGGGCAGCTTACTAGTAATTATTAGAATTATCTTTCTTACAATCAACATCAGGAAGTTTCCATGGATGTCCTGGTGGCTTGGCAGACCAAGAGAAGGCTCAAGGCATTTCCATAAGTAGTGGCAATGAGGAGTCGCTCATAAAAACAAGTCAGTTCGCGTTCGTGCCCCACTCCGTGTGGTGTTTTATTACATTAACAGTCTCAGGCTATTCAGGATATTGCATGTGGTGGGGCCTATCGCTCAACTCGTTTCCATGTCGATCGGTTCAAGCACAAATCTGTGAATTGTTTGTAGTTCTCTGCTTTCTTTCTAACCTCCATTGCTATTAGCAAGGGAAAAGATGAAAGGAGGAAAAGGAAAAGTTGGTTGTTTGGTTGATTTTGTTTCATGGGATATCAAACATTTAGAGTTTATTTAATGCTGAATTCAGTAATTTTGGGAAAATCTTTTTATTTTTCAAGTTCTTCATATCTTCAAATATTTATTTATTGTGTTTGGTTTGATTGTTTTGTAGAAGAAAAAAATGTTTTTGACTTTGCAGAAAATAATTAAGTTTGGCAAAAGGAAAGGAAAAACAAAAAACAATAACATCAATGTTTGATGCATTTTTGGTTAAGAAGCCAATATCTTCAGACAACCTGATCTCGTAGCACCAGATGTCCTAACATGCATTTCAACTCTAATAGTTTCTTCCCCAGAACTGTTAGACTTTGGAACTCCCTTCCGGGTTCCTGCTTTCCCAACTGTACTGACATACAGAAGTTCAAGTGTAATGTGAACGGACATCTCGCTGCTCGACTGACTCCCTACATAGTATCCCTGCAACTTATACCCTCGATAATAGCCCCCTACATCAAAGTGGCAGTGTGCCTTGTTTGGGGTGAAAATGGAAAAAAAAAAAAAAAAAGACTATGGGAGCAATGCTAACTAAGGGACAATTCCACATTCCTCACTGCCCCCCAAATGAAGCTTTACCACTAAATTTCATTTAAGGTCATACTTAGTACCAAAAAAAAAAAAAATGAAACAAACATAAGAGAAGGAATGGTAACAACTTAGCAAATCAATAATTGATTTCATTTGCTCGCACTTGCCACACGATATTTGAACAATTTCTCGATATTGCTGTGATGTCATAAGCAATACATTATTTTGTATCTTTTTCTAACAGGCTAGACATATATTATTTAATTGGAATTCATTATTGAGATGAATATTATTTGTTAATTTTTATTTATTGGGGACTATTATCCTCATCTTTTTCTTAGTTGTTTCACGACGTTTCGGCCAACTATTCCTCTGGCCTTCGTCAGGTGGTAACAGCGACGAATAGGAACTCTGAATCTCCTGACTGCAGAGGCTTACCTGGCCAAAAACGTGGTGAGACAACAACTACAGAAGGCAGTAATTGCCGTGGATGCAGTCAGGAGATTCAGAGTTCATATCCGTAGCGTTACCACCTGACGATGGCTAGAGGAATAGTTGGGCGAAACGTTGTGAAACAACTAAGAAGCAGATGAGAATAATGGTCCGCAATAAATAAAATGAATAAAGGCTAGACATAATATAACAAACACCATGATGAGGATAACAGCAATATGTAAAGAATTTAAAGTTTCATCGAGTATCCTGGTGGCTTGGCAGGCCGAGAGAAGTCTCAAGACATTCTCATGAATAATGACGATGGAGAGACGCTCATTAAGGCAAGTAAATTCACACTTGTCCCTGTTTTAAAAAAAAAAAAAAAAAGACAAAGATTAGCATGCAACATGATAGACGTTTGATGTCTGGGCGCCTCTTAAGATAGAGTTGACAGATCGATTCTTTAAATATGTCGTTTTAAGCAAAAACAATATTACTTACTTAATTGTCATGCCGAAAATCGTAATATATCCAAAAATTACGAAAATACATCGAGTAGAACAACTGCTATTGTGCTTTAGTAAAAAGAAAGTCTATCACTATAAAATTTTTGGAAGCCATTATGGTGTAATCTAAATTTTCGTTCCGAGTTATGTCCCCTGTGTGTGAACTCTTCCTTCTCTACTTTATAACATCTAAGAAAAATGCAATTTTACCTAATTTTCCATAAAAATTACTTATAACTAGAAATAACTTTCTACTCGATGGATTTTCATAATAAGCATCAATGTCTGTTGAGAACAACGATAAAAAAGAGGATAGCGAACAAACAACTGCTACATGTTATTAACACAACACAGTAATACTCTAGCTATCTATGTGAGGATCCATTGTCTGCATGATCTGCTGAGATCAAAGAATTGTTCCACCATGGTGCTACAGCAAGTTTGGATAGTAACAAACAACCAGTAACATGGAAAAAACACAATAGACTAAGTGGACGCATCTTAAGAATATTGAATTAAATGGACGTATGTTAAGAATATTAAATTAAATAGACGAATCTTACAAATATTAAATTGAATAGACGTATCTTAAGAATTAAATCGATGAATCTTATGAATATTAAATTGAATGGACGTATTTTACAAATATTAAATTGAATGGACGCATTTTACGAATATTAAATTGAATGAATGTATCTTACAAATATTAAGTTGAATGGGCGCATCTTACGAATATTAAATTGAATGGACGCATCTTAAGAATATTAATTTGAATGGACGCAATTTACAAATATTAAATTGTATGGACGCATCTTACGAATATTAATTTAATGGACGTATCTTAAGAACATTAAACTTCAATTATCTCAGGTCAGTTTTCTTCTGGTTCTTAATCACTTTTTAAAATGAAAGGTATATTTCTGATTTATTTTGTCTTCAAAAATATCCACATTTCAAAGACTATGAAATCGAATCATGTAGAATCAAATGTACGTAATCAAAGAACCAACAAAATTATTGACATATGGAAGCATTTCAAAAATCTGTAAAAGAAAAAAAAATGAATCGATTCTACATAATTACCATTCCATCTTGTAACATGTTTAGAATGGATATGTAAAATTTCATTGGCATCAAAACCTTAAAATAATTATCCAAATGCCAACATCATCGAAGTTGGTTTGCCAGAAGTGCAATTAAAATCCATTTACTGTCTTTAAATTGAGTTGCCTATTTTGTAATCGGAATTCGGCAGACAAAACTGTTTCGTTTTTAATTTTTGCAAAATGAACAAAAGTTAACAGAAGAATATCAATCAATCAGATTAATGCTAAGACATTTTAATTCTTGCAGCCCAAAACCAAATTCTTTGCCAAAACAAAAAAACACTCGACTACCTATTACCACTATCAACAATTTCCCCCCCAATCTTTATCTGTGCCTAAATCTAAACACAGACTCCATGAACAAAGCTTGTCTGTAGAACACTGTTCCACTGATCTGCTTCCAGGTCAATTACAATATGGTAGCCTTCAAGTCCAATGTAAACAAGTTCTTGTTGAGCCGTCCCCTTAAATAATCCAAATTTTATCTTATCTACACCATTAACGATTACGACACTACCACCTTACATTCATTAACCCTTATCCTTGAATGGCCTCCAGGCCTTCCTTGACAAGTGGTAACTCCCAAGTAAAAAAAAAAAAATAAATAAAAGATAAGTTCCTATTTACTTGACTCCCAACGAGTGAAGAGCTAGATACAAGGTCGATTTTTAACGTGGAGGGAAATCAAATTACTCAGAAAGAAACACTCTGGATTGGGACAAAGATAAATACTGCCATAGTCTTGAAGGATTTCTACTTCACTGACTGAGGACAGAACGGATACTATACTTTGGATTGTTTATTTGTAGAAAATATTTTAAATTTTACATTTAAAACAAATTAATCACAAGGCCATCAAAAGTGTGTAGTTAATGGGTATCTTGTTGGTCATCATTCGTCTAAAAGTTATCAAAAATGTCTATCCTACTCTAAGCTATGTTATATTCGCATATCCCTCTATTTTTACATGATATACCAGAAAAGCAGCAGCAGCTGCGACAGTCAATAATGGCGACGCTAAGACAAAGATGTTCGTCGAGCTAATACAAATAAACTCCATAAATACACACATCAATTTCAAATCCCATTCTCTCACATACACACATCAATAGAATAGCTCGCACATCGCTTCAAGCAAGAAAACCGCCAGATAAGGCTGCACAACAAAAGAGAAAAACAAAATGTAAAACACAAGCATCGAAGTAAACGCAACTTAGACAGCGTATTAATGCAAATAAATATTACACAAAACATTGCAACAATTCAACACCGACTAGGTGACATTCACAACTTTTTCAGCTTTAAATTGATACAACACATGCATACATACACCAAACAGACGATTCCCTACAACGCATTAAGACACAATAAACAAACAATTAAAATAGCAAAATATAAGCTAATTATCAATTTGCCCTTTGTCTTCAACTACGTGCGCCACACCACTATAAAAACAGTAGCCATAGCGACAAAAGGTTAGTCGCCCAGAGTCACGGCAAATCTACAGCATGGGATAGTTATCGGCTCCGTCGGATCCCTTCCCGACGTTAAATCCACTCTCGCGCGCGTCATCCTTACGAACTTTGTTTATTTTTACTTTCTCATTAAGATTAATTTTTATAAATAAACGATTGAGAAATCAATCATTTAAAATTTAAATACATATTGTTTTTCTGGTTCCTTCTCGCTACCATACGCTTATTCATAATATAACAGCTAGAATCATCTCAGTCACCACAATACCACATTCAAGACAACCAACTTCAATTAGAAGACCCGTTCTATTTGGTAATCCATTATGAGACACATCCACACATTTCTATGAGAAACTCTTTGTGCCCATTCGTTGGTTAGTAAAACTTAAGATTGAAATAACATTTTCATGGTACATAAATATATTTATAAAAATTATAAATAATTATTTTTAATCCTATGCACACTAGTGCTTCATGTTTTCGCAATCATCAGTGCAGGAAGTAATGATTGCAGCTTGTCAAAGGATTTGAACCTTGCCACGAAGCCACCTTTGTTACACCTGGGCCACCATCAACCGCTACGAACATCAAGGGAAATTTAACATTTATAAAGCCAAAAGAGGGCATAATATTATTAAAACGACCTATAGTGATCGAGCGACCGGAAATCACGATCTCACGCAAGGCAAGACTTTTATTTCTCAGACAGTGCTCAACTTTTAAGAGCTTACTTCGTATAGGGTCGAAATAATTATAAATCATAATTACATATATATATATATACGAGGGGCGTGCAATACATAATGCCCCTGATCCACTTCCAGTAGTCTGATCTAGCTGAAATTTTGCATGTGCAATGATTTATATCTCTAGGGGTTATGTGTTAAATTACAACTCTGAACTAATTGTGGTTTCTGTTTTACAGGTGTTTGAATTGAGTCAGGTGTGAAATGGAGCCTGTTGAATGTCGAGCAGTGATCCGGTTTTTGTATTTGAAAGGATGCACACCATAGGAGACTTTTGATGAAATGAAAGAAACTTATGCTGATAATGCCCCATCATATGACCTTGTAAAACTCTGGCATCGTGAATTCAAACATGGCCGGAAGTCTGTGGAAACAGCTCCCAGACCTGGTCGCCTCCCTTCTGCCATTGATGAGGCATCTGTTCATCAAGTTGAGGCTGCCATTTTGGAAGATCAGCGCATTACTATTCGCCAAATAGCCCAAGATGTCAAGATTAGTACAGGGTCTGTGGAAACTATCATTAATGTCTATTTACATATGCATAAGGTGTCTGCCAGAGTGATTCCCAGGTTGCTCACACCATTACAGAAGCGAGAATGTGTCAAGTGCTCGAAGATGAATTTGGAGATGTGCCAAGAAGATGAGTCAAAGTTTTTCAAAAAACTAATTACACAGGATGAAACCTGGGTCCATAACTATGATGCAGAGACCAAAGCCCAGTCAATGCAGTGGAAGCACTTGGACTCACCACCTCCAAAGAAGGCAAGGGTGCATCCCACTGCAGGCAAGGTCATGTTCACAGTCTTCTGGGATCAGGACGGAGTAGTGATGACAGATTTCCTGGCAAAGGTAACCACAATTACAGGAGCCTATTATGCTTCACTTTTGAGGAAATTAAGGGAAGCTATCAAAATCAAGAGGCGAGGCAAGATCAGCAAATGTACCCTCCTCCTACGGGACAACGCTCCGATCCACAACTCGCATGTCGCCAGATCAGAAGCACGAGCGTGTGGTTATGAAATCCTTCCCCATCCTCCCTACTCTCCTGACCTTGCACCCTCTGACTTTCACTTCTTCCCCAGTCATGAAATTGTTTTTGAAAGGAAAGCGTTTCCCAGATGATGCAGCCTTGATTTCTGAAGTCACGTCGTGGTTGGAGGACCAACCTGGGTGTTCTACAAAAACAGTTTCCAGAGCTGCATCAAACCATGGGAGAAATGCATAACTCTGAGTTGTTCCTATGTAGAGAACGACTAATAACTGTGCCAAGTTTCGTTGCTCTACTCCTATGGGAAGCAGGCCAGGGGCATTACTTATTGCACGCCGCTCGTATATATATATATATATATATATATATATGTTCACATTGAAGAAAACCAAAGGATCGGTCGAAAATAATGTGCTTTTGAAAGAAACATTTTCGTTTTTTTCGAAAGACTTTTTGTATTACTACATGTCAACGAATAGGAAATAAATACAGAAAAGATATAAACATTTATATATTTTTCGTATTGATTTTTTTTATTCATATATTCATATATATATATATATATATATATATATATATATATATATATATATATATATATATATATATATATATATATAGGCAGGATTTTTCTCTAAGGCATATTTCATTAAATAAAATAGACGTTCTTATCTATTAATTCTACTTTCGATCCTTTCCAACTATTTTATTCCAGGATACTAATTCATTTTAACCAATGGAAAAAAAAGGATAAAATAAATAGATAAATAAAATAAAATAATTAACCAATGAAGAAAAAAAAACTATATAAATTGTTCAAAACTATTTAGATTAATTTATCCCTGATGATGAATCCTGAAGGATTGGAAAGTACTAGGACTTATGATAAATATGGTGATTATATCAGCCAGTTCTTGCCAGAAGTGAAGACTGTTATTTGGAAGTTGGAAAGGATCGAAAATTAAAAGCCAAAAATAGTCTATTTTATTTAATGAAATATATATATATATATAAACTATGACATTCCTACCACCATGCTTGACTGTAGGCATGACACACTTATCTTGTTTTGGCTGACTATATATATATATATATATATATATATATATATATATATATATATATATAAGCATGGTGGTAGGAATGTCATAGTCTGGAGCTGCATGAGTGTTGCAGGTATTTGAGAGTTACATTTAATTGAAGGAAACATGAACCCCAACATGTACTATCAACTACTGCAGCAGAGCATGATCCTCCCTCCAGAAACTGAGTCACAGAGCAGTATTCCAGCATGAAAATGACCCAAAACACACATCCAAGACAACCACTGCTTTACTGAAGAGGCTGAGGGTAAAGGTGATAGACTGGCCAAGCATGTCTCCAGACTTGAACTCGATAGAACATCTTTGGGGCTTCCTCAAGCAAAAGGTGGAGGTGTGCAAAGTCTCAAATATCCGTCAGCTCTGCGAGGTCGTAATTGAAGAGTGGAAAAGCATTCCAGTGGCTATATGTGAAGCTCTGGTAAACTCCATGCTCAGGAGAGTAAAGGCAGTTTTGGATATTGATGGTGGCCACACAAAATATTGGAAGTTGACATGTTTTATGTTAATATTGACAACTTTTCGTAAAGGGTGTACTCACTTTTGTTGCCAGGGATTTAGCTTTTAATGGCTATATTTTAAGTTATTTTGAAGGTAAAATAAATTAACTCTGTTATATATGCTGCAGACAGACTACTTTACATTGTGTCAAAAAATTATTTTTTCAGTGTTGTCCCATGAAGAGATATACTTAAATATTTGAAGAAATGTGAGGGGTGTACTCACTTTTGTGATACACTGTATATATATTTTTTTTCATAAGTTTTGGTTTCGGTTTCGATTCAAGCTGATGCACCCAAGTCATATAGGTATTTGTTTTTAAATCACAACTTTATAATATGTAAAAATCGATAGAACATTAACTGTACAATAATATATACGAAATCTGCAAGAATTAAAATATCATATTTAAGTGAGCTTTACGAACGGGCTATGCTGGGCGTCACTGCTAGTTTAAATAGATACTTTTGCAGTCTTAACAAAATAGCTACAATAATATAAGAGCGTCTCCATTTACGCTGAACATCTACAGAATGCCAAAATCAATATATTACATATGAATGAGTCCCCTGTGGAAATTCCACAGGTTCCTCTAGTAAAAGATTAATCTAACTTCTTGTCCTTGTTAAATTGACCGTTAATCAAGCAGGAATCGAAAAAAATGACGCCAATCAAATCCGGGTTGTTTTAATGAAGTATTTAATGATCACAACTGATTTATATAGAAATTCTTTTCTTGATTACGCAAATATCATGGTTGATACGTTTTTGCCAACGTTTTTGTAATTTCTTTTGACTGAAAAGTTATTTATTACAGTGGCTTTCGTCTTGCATCTAAAATGAGCGAATTAATGAGGTTTAACAGTTGTTCAACTTGTGTAATATAAGAAAGGCCGTTGGCAGAATAAGAAAACTGCCCACTATAATCCACGAGGTAATGTTGAATTTATCAACTTCAGTGGCATCCAAGTAAAATGTCAATACCGTAGGTATAAATGTCTACTGTTCGTGAAATATTAACTCTTAAGATTCTGTTGAACATTTTACTCAGCACAGAATCTCACTTTTGCCCGAAAGAATGGTTAAAAACGGATATATTTCTTTTATGTGCATGATTTCTCGTTTTTGTATTCGACTTGCTTTTCAAAATCGAACAAACTCTAATAACAATGTCGGAAAGCTGTTTATCAATTCAGGCCCTTTAATGCTCGACTCTTTGTAAACGTAACAAATGTTATTGACATATCCCCCCCCTCTCTCTCTCTCTCTCTCTCTCTCTCTCTCTTTCTTTCTCTCTCTCTCTTTCTCTCTCGCGCTCTCTTTATCTTTCACTTCCTCTGTATTATCGCATTCTTTTTTTATAATTTTTCTCTCTTTACGTGTTATTTTCTCTTCTCTTATTTTTCTCTCTTTTTTCTTCTCTCTCTCTCTCTCGCTCTCATCTCTCTCGCCTTTATTTGTTTCCCCTCTCTCTTTTGCTCTATTATTTTTCTCTCTTGCTTTCTATCTCTCTCTTGCTCTCTTTTTTTTCGATTGCTTTTCTCCCCTTCCCTATTGCGCTATCAATTCAGGCCTTTTAATGCTCGCATTTTTAGTTTGTAAATAAGAAATGTTATTACCTACCACCCCCTCTCTCTCTCTCTCTCTCTCTCTCTCTCTCACTCACACACACACACACACACACACACACACATACATAGAAAAGCAGCAATATGTAAAAAAAAAAAATAATGTATAAATAAAAATTAATACCAGCATTGGATTCGTTGTAAAATTTTAATCGAAGAAAAATTTAGTTTGATCTTGATATAGGGCTTTGTTTTCAATTGCATCCACAAACAGACAGACAACACACGTATATATTTTTAAAAGAAGTTCCCGATTATCGCATTCAAAAATGTTTTTATGAATTCCAACCGATTTCAACAAATATTCAAATTTAAAAGAAAATGAAAAATAGAATCTCTTAGAAAGCTAACTCTGCATAATCTCTTGTGTCACGCATTAGGCATAATTCCAATGTTGAAACAATAATCCATCAAACTGAAACGAAACTTCTTATAGAGATATGTGGATGCATCTAATATATATGGCATATATATATATATATATATATATATATATATATATATATATATATATATATATATATGGCATATATATATATATATATGGCATATATATATATGGCATATATATATATATATGGCATATATATATATATATGGCATATATATGGCATATATATATATATATGGCATATATATATATATATATATATATATATATATATATATATATATATATATATACTAGCAATCGGTGCCCGGCGTTGCCCAGGTGTTTTGAGGTTAATGCTGAGAAAAAAAAAAAAGGGTCAATTTTTTAAAACTTTGACCCCTATTATGACCTTTTAACATTTATTGTTTAGGGATCAAGTAAAGTTAATAAGTTAGATCCATGTCCAAGGAATCTATATCTAAAATATCACGTGTTTACTGTTTAGACCCAAAATTGTAGGAGGAGTTTGGTAGAGTTCTCAAAGGTCAAATCGTTGAATATATTAAATATTATTTTTTAAAGCAGTTTGGCCTTCAAAATTTCTGTTTGGCCTTTTTCTTCACCGATGAAATCTGGAGACGCAACGGGAATTTTCGGCAAAAAAATGTTGTTACTATGCACATCTATGTAATGAAATACAATTTGTGGCAAAATTTCAGGAAAAACTAATGGATGGTTATCTCGCAATAGTCCGGACAATTCGCTAAATTATCTCATCAAAACCTTAAATCTCGAATTTTTGTGCATTTTTTTTTTTTGGAGGGGGGGGGCTAATTTGGCATAATAGTGTCCATTTAATAGTATTATCTTGAAAAAATAAAAAAATAAGGAAAATTACCAAAAAAAACAAACAAGAACAACATAAGTGTGCCGTATTTTTAAAAGTTTTATTGCGTTGTTTTTATTTGCTTCTTTTATTTCATCGGTGAAGAAAATGGCCAAACAGAAATTTTGAAGGCCAAACTGCTTTAAAAAATGGCCAAATTCGCGAAATTTGGCCTCGCTATAAAAAAAAAAGGGGGGAAATCCCCCTACTTGAACTTTCTGGTTGATTTCGCTTGTAGCGTTGATTTTTTTCTTTTTTCGCTATTAAAAAATAACTACTTGATGAAATTACGTGATTTTTTCTGTAGGAAAACTTTATCCCATGACGAGTACGTACAATATATTTTTTTTTTAAATATTTCCATTTTTTAATGTCAATGGAAAACTGCACACGTACCCAAACCCGAAATGTAAAGACGTAGAAATGAAGAAAATCAAATTTACTGTGTATTTATCGTGTTGCCATAACAACGTGACGTAGCCAAGGACGGTAGTGGACGTGAGTGTGTGTGCGTGTGTGCGCGTGTTTTGTTTCGTATCTTATCAACTTCTTCGAATCTATGTGTACAGTAATACACACCCGTTTTTCGAGCTGAATAAATGTGTTACATTGAATAAAAACACGAAGTTTGGTAGAAAAGTAACTTATCTTGCCTTTGATAACATTTATTTGTTATATATTTGTTTTTTGACACCTTTTTCGAATCTATGTGTACAGTAATACAAACCCGAAATGAAAAGACCACGAGGGAACGCGCGTTTTACATAAAAATAAGTATTTTTAAATTTTATCTTTCTAGCTTTAAAAAAAGTTTAAAAATTTTATCAGCCGGCATAATTTATTTTTAAATATTGAAAAATTTCAGGAAAATTAATTTTTGCTAGATTTTCAAAACATTGTTTTCGTGTTGTGTACGTGTCTGCGGCTAGCAGAATGGCGGCTGTGGATGTCGTAGGTTGGATTGTAAGATTGTGTAAGATTCGTATTTTTTTAATTTGTAAATAAACAAGTTAGAAAAAAATTAAACCCTTCCAAGATGGACAATAAATAAAGCCATAATATTTTATGGTAAATTTAAGAGCCTACGAACCATAGTTTTTTAGGAGATGTGATTATTGGATTAACCAATCAGAAATCGTCTGTGGCACACACATCTCTGTTTTTATAGATATACTAGCATGGGTGCCCGGCGTTGCCCGGGTGTTTGGAGGTGTATGCTGAGCAAAAAAAAGGGGGTAATTTTTTAAACTTTGACCCCTATTATGACCCCTGAAAATTTATTGTTTTGGGCTCAAATCAAGTTATTAAGTTAGATTCATGTCCACGGAAGCTATATCTAAAATTTAAAGTGTGTAGACCCAAAATTGTCGGAGAAGTTTGGTAGAGTTCTCAAAGCTCAAATCGTTGAACTTTGACCCCTTAATCGCCAAATTTCTGGCTAAAAACCGATCACATAGATTTTTCCAAATCTCAGTACCCTGTATATCAAATTTCGAGTCTGTAGACTAAAAATTGACAGAGTTATTTCGTAGGGAAATGTACACAGACACACACACACACACACACACACACACACACTTTAACTTTTATAGATATATAGATTTAAAATTTGAGTCTGACAGAATGACAAAATTATATTGCAAACCGATATATTAAACAAACGAACTTCAAAGAGACAAATGAACACATAAGTAAAAACAATTTGTATTAGAAAACATTTATTATTCCACGTCTTTTTTTTACAGACCTGACGACTGAGGTTCGCTCTTAATAAAAATTGTTTTTTATAGTCTTAATTTTGACTTCCTTTTTCATAAAAAACTAAAAAAAAAATCAAGAAAGAAAAGAAATTTAATTTTATTTTTTCATTAATTTCTTTCTGTGCAAAGCAATTCTTTCAAACTTACTCTGTTTCCAAAATGTTTTTATTTTATTCCCCTCCCCCTTCATTCATTTTCCTCCGCATCCTGGCAAGATTACTGTACACATAGATTCGAAAAAATAGTCAAAAACAAATATATAAATAAATGTTATCAAAGGCAAGATAAGTTACTTTTCTACCTAACTGGATATCTTTTTTGTGTTTTTATTCAATGTAATATATTTATTCAGCTCGAAAAACATACAGTGTTTACCGATGTGTTGGAAAATTCAAGATGGCGTCTCACACCCTCTTTAACACCGTAAGTTTGGGAAAAGGTGTTATAAATAAAAAACTATACAAAATACTATTAAAAACCCGCCGAATATATGTCAACCTATGTCACGGTAACATATATTGAGCGAGTTTTTAACAGTATTTTAACAGGGCACATCGTAAAAACTGACCCATTAATTTTCCTGAAGTAAAAACTATATAGTTTTTAAACTTTTAAAACTGTACATTATAAAAAGAAAACTGTTCGAGTGATTTTTTTTTTTTTTTTTTTACATGGGTGTCACCACTTATCAAGGCCCAGAGGCCACTCAAGGATAAGGGTTAATAGGTATACATTAGTCATTGTGATTTTAGCATAGTAAACAGTGGGAATTTTGTAACTTGGATTACTTGAAAAAGAAAACTGTTCGAATGATTGAAAATGAAAACAAAATAACAATGTAAATATATTGATAAGAAAAAAACAAAAACAAACGAAGTTTCCGTTTCAGGAACCCGAGTTTAATTTTATGTCGTAAATCATTCAACTCGTTAGCGGTTTTATTCAGCGATTAGGGATAACCATACGACATATCTAATTACCAAAGCGATTTTTTTTTAATTTTTTTTTTTTTATTAAAACTAAACCTGTTTAGTTTTAATGAACCAATTTTTTTAAAGCCAACACTTTAGTTATTTTGAGAGCGTGCAACTGCACCCGAAAGGTTGATTAGGAAACTCCAAATCCTTTTATGACTCGGAAAAAAAAGGGCTTTTTATCGGCTTAAATGATAAACTAATGTTAAATATTAGTATTTGCCATCGATTCTGAAATAAAATGAAATCCTGACATTGTGATCATTTTTGCAGGTGTTATGTGCCAAATATTGAAATAAGAATGTTTAAATTCAATTATTGTAATTTAAGTCTTTAATTTTAAAGTCGATTTTATTTATAAAATATCTTTTTAGAAATCAATCTCAAAAACAATCTGAACAATAAATCTCTTTTGTTATGGCTAAGTTTTTGTCAAGGGTAGAAATTATAATAGACAAGTATTCATCCATGATGACATTTTACCGATTTCCTGGTTTACAGGTATTCTTGCTAAATTTCTTCGAAAGAATTGACATAAACAATACTTCAACTAAATACGTATATTTCATGCAATAATGACTTTTATTTCTTCTGACTTTTCCTAAACTAAACATAAAACATCGGTTAGGGTTAGTTTAACATTCTGTAAAAGTACCTTCCGTTTTTTTTTTTTGTTTGTTTTGTTTTTTTGTACTTCTGCAGAGAAGGTAAAAAACCGATAAAAACTGGATATATTTTTCGTGTTTTTATTCAATTTAACATGTTTATTCAGCTCGAAAAACATACAGTGTTTACCGATGTGTTGGAAAATTCAAGATGGCGTCTCACACATTCTTTAACACCGTAAGTTTGGGAAAAGGTGTTATAAATAAAAAACTATACAAAATACTATTAAAAACCCGCCGAATATATGTCAACCTATGTCACGGTAACATATATTGAGCGAGTTTTTAACAGTATTTTAACCGGTTTTTTATTTATTACACCTTTTTCCAAACTTACCGTGTTAAAGAGAGAATCGGCCGCCATCTTGAATTTTCCAATACATCGGTAAACACTGTATGCTTTTCGAGCTGAATAAACATGTTAAATTGAATAAAAACACGAAAGATTTGCCTTTGATAACATTTATTTGTTATATATTTGTTTTTTGGCAACTTATTCGAATCTAATTTAAGACCACGAGTGAAATGAGAAAAAGAAGTCAGCGGGTTTGGTTGCCATAACAACGTGACGGTAGTGAACGTGTGTGTGTGCGTGTGTGCGCGTATTTCGTGTAGTTTAGTTTCGCATAATAGTTTCGTATTTTTTTAATTTGTAAATAACAAGTTATTAAAAAATTAAACCCTTCCAAGATGGACAATAAATAAAGCCATAATATTTTATGGTAAAGGTAAGAGCGTGTGAATGTATATATGTATGTGTGTATGTATGTATATATGTATAGGTATGTGTATGGGGAAAAATATATATATAAGTTTCGTGGTTAAATTTTAAATTCTGAAAAAACAACATATAGAGACATATATTCGATTTAAGAATGTCTTGTTTGACAAAAGGAATATATATAAGGGGTTATTTTAATTTCCTTAATCCATGGATTTTCAACAATGGCTCATATCATCAGAGGAAATGAAATGCAGTTATCAAAATGTTCAGCTGCGAATGGACGCTATTTTGCTTTTCAGCACAATTATTGAAAATATTGTATCAACTTCTCTTTTCATATAATTTTCTCCATATAATTATCCACAACCACTCAAAAAACTATTTTCAACTATTTTTCATATGTGTGGCATGCACACACACACATATATATATATATATATATATATATATATATATATATATATATATATATATATATATATTTACAACCCTTCCTTTTCATAACCTATCATACTTTCATAAATCAGAGTCCATTTTCTGTAGGCTGTTTTTTAACCCAGTCAACAACAGGTACTTTTGCTAGTATATATATATATATATATATATATATATATATATATATATATATATATATATATATATATATATATATAAGAGCAAGAAAATTATAACTGTAAGTTGAACTTTACAATCAAAATTTATTGTTCGACTGAATACACCAAAAATTCATAACAGTTTATATAGGGTTTTCGAGGATAATTCTGGGCCTGAAGACGTAATCTCCCCAGCACGGGTGATTACAGAAACATGTATGCACATATGTAGCCATCAATGTTTGTATATATATATATATATATATATATATATATATATATATATATATATATATATATATAATTATTATTATTATTATTATTACATTTTCATCCCAAACAAGGCACAGTGCCACTTTGATGTACGGGGCTACTATCAGGGACATAAGTTGCAGGGATACTATGTAGGGAGTTGAGCAGCAAAAGGTCTATTCACATTACACTTGAACTTCTGCATGTCAATACAGTTGGGGAAGTTGGAACCAGGAAGGGAATTCCAGAATCTAACAGTTCTGGGGAAGAAACTATTAGAGTAGAAGGCTTTCTTAAATCTAGGGATGTCTATTGTGTAGGGGTGGGACTTTGTTGTTTTACTTTTTTATATGTCAAGAGCCTTAGTCATTGGAGTAATTACCAAAATCATGGTTTAAAAGGGACATGTTTTTATTTAAATGTTTATAATTTTGGACAGATTGTTATAAAACTTGACAATATGACTGAAAAGTATAATAGGATGGAAATCCTGAATGTTAAGTGTCGTAGTAAAAGAATCGATGCACTCAGTAACAAAGACTGAAAAAAATATGATGATTCCGGATGTAAATGTCCGAAGTGATAATTATTTCCCTGGAACTGTGATGTTTTAAAAGTATTGAAAAGTAGATTTAAACAAATAGTTATTATTTTGCTGGGTGTCATGCAATATTGGAATATAAACATCCCTTTCAGTCGGCTACATCTGTTTGCTTGTAGGTCTCGTTGTCAGTTATTTGTTTGTTTGTTTGTTTGTTTGCGCGTGCGTGTGTGTGTGTGTGTGTGTGTGTTTTGTTTTATGGGGGGGGTCATCATTACGTGCACGATTTTATCGTCTTTGCTGGAATTGGACGCTTGTATAAAATAAGCGAACGCAGTTTTTATGAAAATTAGGGTTATTTATTTTTAACAATTAAAAGCAGCATTTCTAATTTGACCCGACACGTGTCGTCAATGGTATTCAAAGCCAAAAACTGTTATGCATCCGTGTTGTTCGGAGTTCTAACTTCAACTTTGTAAAAACAATTCTTCACTCTTTAAAAGAGAGAGAAAGAGATTGAAAAAAAAGAAAGAAGAACGAAAGAAAGGGAGAGAGGTATAAAGAGATAGAGACGTGCATATGCGCTAAGAAAACAAAGCAACTGAAATATTATTTTGTTTTTCAATTCTCTAGCGGCATCGGCCAGTTTTTACCTTTGCGCATCCGTGTTCTCTGATGGCTTCGACTTGGTTAAGTTTTATAAACAACTGTCAATCTGATTACATAAACAATCTCCAGTCACACCCGTCGTTTGTCAAACTATTGAGTTGTCAGGCTCGACATTTTGGATATCTGTGTCAGCCCATTACTTTACACCTCCTCACAAGTACGTAACAGATCTGGCACAAGGTTCACTCTCTGGGAAACCCGTATCTCCCCAAAAAGGGAGCCTCTTCATTGTGCCACAGCCATTTCAGATTTAAACATTACAGAATGAATGGTAAAATTATATTAAAACTTATGTATGATAGACTACTGGATGAACTGACTAAATACTATTTCAAACTTCATTATGATGGACCAACAAAATGCCATTTTAAATTTATGCATGACAGACCAACGTATAGATCTACAAAATACCATTTCACATTTATCCATGACAGACTACCAAATTAACAGAAAAGGCACCATTTCAAACTTACACGTGACAGTCTATCAGATGGATCGACAAAATATCATTTCAAACCAAAGTTATGCATGACAGATAGACTAGCCATCAGATGGTTAGAACTTCTTAATGAACTATTTATTTGTATCCCATCCTCACTATATCTGCACGTTTAGTGATAAAAATGCTATTTCAAACATAAGTAATGTGACAGACCAGCAATGGGGCAAACATTCGTCTGACACCCTTACGATAGAATATCATGAAAATATTAAGAAGAGGGGAAAATATCTTAAAACGTAAATCAGAAAACAATTAAATTAAAAAAAGAAAAGACACAGGAAAAGATTTAAACAAAAAAAAATGCTAAAAGTGTCGGCTGATGAAATCGATAACAAGCATTACAGCAATTAAATGGAAGCGCAATCAATCGAAACATGAAGTTAACAGGCGCAAAATCCGAATTAAATGAATTCTCCTGAAATCTTGCAGAGTAGACAGATTCTATAAGTGGGATGTCCTTGAATGACCAAACAATTTATTTACCTATATATTTTCTTTCTTGGAATTTTGCTCTCATAAAAATGTGGAAAATATGCAATGAAGGCTGGTTATCTGCTGTGTTAGAAGCAGCAGCAGCAGCAACCGGAAGGGAACGGTGACTAGATGATTAATAGCAGACTGGATGTGCCAAGTTCGAATACAGTTCGTTCCACAGAAACACTTTCACTTAGGATGTTGGCAACCTTCCATAAGTATCTGATGAGTTTCTACAAAGAATTCTAACTAGAAAAATATCAGGGAAAACGAAGGCCAACAATACTCATTTGATTCATATGAAATGAATTAATGATGTCCGACAACAACAACACCAACCACAACAGGAGCAGCCATCGTTTGTTGCTTTTACAATTTGACTTTTAATTGGATGGAAGCTCAAATCAGCAGTTTCTTTCAACAAATCACAAACGTTATAACATTCACTGCTAAAATTTTGTGTTTGATACAAAATCTAAGCACAGTGTTTTTATTGCTTTTTCATGCTTTTCTTCAAGACCCGGCACGCATACGCATAACACAATCTTGCATAGTTTTTTTTTTTTTTTGAGCCAATCAGACACAAATTACTAAACTTAGCAACAACATATACACACTGTTAACCAAACTCATGTGCACAGCTTATACATACACTCTCTAACTAACAAAACACACATGCTAATATACACACATCTATTATATAATACCTATCCATTTGCATACACTGTCACACATAAACACACACGACACCAGTCAAAATGAATATGTGTACTAAAATTTTTCTTTACATGTCTACCTAAATTTCTCTTTACATGCAAAACAGCTCTTCTTTCAACTAGAACGTTCGCAACCTTTCGCAGAATTCACAGCCTTTCATTTTTTTATTGTCTAAAATTTAAAGTAAAAAATGATTATTTTTGTAAGTAGAGATTTTGTCATTCTTTCTTTTGATAATGTCCTATCTTCAACAGATTCATACTTGCAGAGACGTTACACATGAAGTCATTTTAACGTGAAGGATGGAGAAACTCCAGCTATCCCAAGCGAGAAGGGGACACTCTGCAAAGTTACAAAAAATATAGCCTTTCTATTTAATCTTTGGACCCATAACCTGTTAAATTTTTTGTAGGGTTACTGGGCCCAGCATTAAAAGTTCTGATTGTGAAGGATAAAATATAAAACATGTATGAAGACTAAATTTTTTTGCGACTAAAAAAAGAAAGACGTTGCATTTCATCCCTAACTTTGTAAAAGGTATAAATGTATATTTGCAAATGCAGAGAAAAGCATTTTAAGTTAACTTATACTTGCCAAGTTCCATTTTTTTTCAATTTTAACCCCTTAGCAGCTATTTTTACCAGCTACAAACCAAATCGAATTTGTTTCCCTATATATTAACTTTCAAGTCCGTAGACCAGAAATTTAGAGTTTGGTAGCGACCGTTTTTCATACATACAGACAGACAGACAGACAGACAGACAAACAATGTCACTTTTATATATAGAGAGATATACCTAATTTTATATATAGCGAGATATGCACATACCTAATTTTGTATATACAGAAAGAGAAATTTCCTAATCTAAATCGATTATAATATAAGTAAATCTAAATTTGCGCAAGTCTGCTACACATAAATTGATTGCTGTTTGCATTTTCCTCACTAATGCGAACATTTGTTTGGCTGAAATGTGAATTAATAAAAAGTGAAAGAATAAATGACTTTGCTTATAAACATGGCCGCTTTTATGTAACTTTTGGGAAATCTACGCCAACTATCATTTCTGCATCGTTCGGTCGGATTCAACACAAAAGAAATAAAGGTAGACTTGGATAAAAAAAAAAAAAAAAAAGGTCAGATAGATTTGTGCTCATTTATTCCACGTTTTATTTTCAGGGAAAAATAATTGCTTATCACAAAAGGCCAATATTTACGTTTCTCTTTCTCTATCATAATCAAGACAATACCCAGAACAGGCCTATCACCCATGTAACCTTGTGTAATTTAACAATAGAGGTAAAATCACACGTAACAAAGATCAAAGTGTAGTATCTGTCCCGGCAGATACTGCACTTAAGATAATTTGTACCAGTCAATGGAGGGGAAACCCTCTATACTGGGACAATTATTATTTTTGGTAACCAGAGTGCCCCCTTTTTGACTACTTTTAGGGGAGCTGGTTTTTACCTCACATTAAAAACGGCCTTGTGCCTAATTTGCTCAGTGGGGGAGCAAATAAATACCATCTGTCCCGGCAGATACTGCAAGCAAAGACCATATGCGGGGGCAACCCCACATATAAGACCTTGGTCAATGTAGGGGAAACCCTTCATACCAATTGTCACTATCCAGCTCCACTACTCCCCGGGGAGTTGGTCCCCATTTCCCCTTCACTCCTCACATTAAAAATCGGCCTTGTGCCTAATTTGCTCAGTGGGGGAGCAAATAAATACCATCTGTTCCGGCAGATGCTGCACTTAAGATAATTTGTACCAGTCAATGGAGGGGAAACCCTCTATACTGGGACAATTATTATTTTTGGTAACCAGAGTGCCCCCTTTTTGCCTACTTTTAGGGGAGCTGGTTTTTTACCTCACATTAAAAACGGCCTTGTGCCTAATTTGCTCAGTGGGGGAGCAAATAAATACCATCTGTTCCGGCAGATGCTGCACTTGAGATGGTTTGTACCAGTCAATGGAGGGGAAGCCCTCTATACTGGGACAATTATTATTTTTGGTAACCAGAGTGCCCCCTTTTTTGCCTACTTTTAGGGGAGCTGGTTTTTACCTCACATTAAAAACGGCCTTGTGCCTAATTTGCTCAGTGGGGGAGCAAATAAATACCATCTGTTCCGGCAGATACTGCAAGCTATGACTAGCTATGACTAGCAAAGACCAGATGTGGGGGCAACCCCACATGCCTGACCTTTAACCAGCTCCCATTTCCCACCTCTCGGGAGCTGGTCCCCTTTTTCCCTTCCCCCTCCCTTCACTCCTCACATTAAAAATTGGCCTTGTGCCTAATTTGCTCAGTGGGGGAGCAAATAAATACCATCAAAGTGTAGTATCTGTTCCGGCAGATACTGCAAGCAAAGACCATATGTGGGGGCGACCCCACATATAAGACCTTGGTCAATGTAGGGGCAACCCTTCATACCAATTGTCACTATCCAGCTCCCCTACTCCCCGGGGAGTTGGTCCCCATTTCCCCTTCACTCCTCACTTTAAAAATCGGCCTTGTGCCTAATTTGCTCGGTGGGGGAGCAAATAAATACCATCTGTTCCGGCAGATGCTGCAAGCTATGACTAGCAAAGACCAGATGTGGGGGCAACCCCACATGCCTGACCTTTAACCAGCTCCCATTTCCCACCTCTCGGGAGCTGGTCCCCTTTTTCGCTTCCCCCTCCCTTCACTCCTCACATTAAAAATCGGCCTTGTGCCTAATTTGCTCGGTGGGGGAGCAAATAAATACCATCTGTTCTTCAGATGCTGCACTTCAATTTCTTGTTCTCTGTCAGTGGAGGAGAAATCCTTCACGACTGAGACAATTTTTATTTTTGTTCCTTTTCTCCACGTTAAAAAACGACCCTGGTGTCTAACTCTGTCCCGTGGGGAGGCATTGTAAATAGGAACAATATTTTAGTAGGAGGTTTAATATTCTCATTGACCAAAACAGCACTCACCCTACCTCCGAAAGAGAAAGTTTCAAAGGAATATCAAATTCACAAGTGGTCCCCAGTCACATGTATATACTCGTCAGGGGGGATAACAACGTTAGGTTTTTGCAATTAATGCAGTGAGGTGTCAAAATTCTTCTACATTCAGAGCTTGTTATTCCGAAATGGACACCCATCTGTAGGGTAGTAAAGTGTTTAGCAATGATGCTGTTGCTATAAAAGTGCATGGGTAATCTCTGTTTTTCTTTCCCATTTTTTTCTTTACAAGGGGGTCGCCACTTATCAAGACCTGAAGGCCACTCGAGGATAAGGGTTAATGGATGTACGGTAATTATCAGGACAACAACATGGTAATCGTTAGTAGTGAAAATTTAGTATAATCTGATTATTTAAAGGGACGCCTCAGCAAGAATTTGTTTACATTGGACTTGAAGACAACCATATTGTAGTCAGCTGGAAAGCAGGCCAGCATTGCAGAGTTCCACAGGCAGGCAGTTCCAGGAAATAAGCTTTGTTCATGGACTCCATGTTTAAATTTAGCCACAGATAGAGAGTGGTAGAAATTGTTGATAGTGGTTGTATGTAGACGAGTGTTATTTTGTGAAAGTTTTGCAGGAGGGGGCATAGATTAGAGATCATACAAGCACTTTCTATGAAAATAACGATAGAAAAGAGACAGGCTAGCAACATCTCTTCTGTGGAAGAGAGGTTGCAGGGAAGAGAAAAGGGCACTGCTTATTCGACAAGGTTGTAGTGTTTTTCCTTTAGTGTCAGAGACGCAGTCTCTTAATGGACATTTAAATTCATATACGATATACGAGAAACGTTCCAACAGTAATGCTTCCTATTTTTTATTCCACCCAAATGAATCAGAGAGGATGGCAAATTGCATTATTATGATAACTGAGGTTATGCATTTATGACTTGAAAGTTTCATCTCTCTGTTACAGATATTGACGGTGTGAGACTCTAAGAAAACAACCCTTGTCATCGACGTGCGTCAAAACATTGCTTAACTCGGATCTAACAAGGATCGATGTGTCAACATGATTTTGCTTCTATTTGGCACCTCTTTATATATGGCTAGCTCTACCTATTCGACGTTACCCAGGAGTCTACATCATTCTGGAGATTAAACACATGAGAAAAAAAATACGGGCTTCGTTTTAAAAGAGGTCAGATAGATAATCTTTATTTAATCAAAGTTTTATTTGCAGAGAAGACCGTTTATCGTGAAAGGCCGAAATTTACATTTCTCTTCCTCTGACAATAAAGGCAATACCTATAAACAGGCCTGGCAGCAACGTAATTTGGGTCTATGAGAAAATTAAGTGAAAACAGAACGTACACAACTCGATTTTGAGGGATGAGTTAATTTTGTTATGTTAAGGTCCCGTTGGAGAGTCTTAAAATGCCTAAATTTATTTATTTATTTATTAACATTACAAAAATGTTTTAAAGATTAGACACAAGGCCAAGAAATAATTTGGAAAGATTGGGGGTGGATTGGTAATCGTGCTGGTCTACTGCTACTCTTAAGTAAGCAGATTCACCACAATACCCCATTCACTCTATGGCCTAACTTGCTTAAAATATTCCAAATGTTTTTAATGATTTTATTTACAAAAATGTATATACAATTTGGTGAAAAATGATAAAGAGTGGGATTACTAAAAACACCTTAAAAAGAATACAAAAATAATTGAAAAATAAAATAAAATGAATTAAGAGACAGGTAAGTAAGGCCCTCTCAACTCTTTCTAAGAATAGAAACTGTAATCTGAGGATTGTTTGAAGAAAAAGAAATTACAACTGACCTCTTCCTCCTCCTTGTAATAGTCATCGATTTTCAAACTAAACAGTGAACCCTGACTTTAGAGTCGATTATGTATAAGGGAGATAATTAAAACTTTTAAACTATACATCGAATAAAATTCATTTTCACTTTTTTTTTTTTTTTTAAACAAATCTGAGTTGAACCTTTTAAAATTTCATGAATCAGTCAAGTACTTAGGTTACCAACTCCACAGATCAGGAGAAAACCATAATAAAAACAATTAGCATAACACACACACACACACACACACACACACACACACACACACACACACACACACACTGTATATGAGGGTCGTTCCAAAAGTAAAGCCTCCTATTCTTTGAAGACAACCAAGCTGTAATAAGCAGGGAAGCAGTTCTATGGCAACGTGTTCCACAGACGGAAAGCAAAGAAACTCTGTTCACTAAGCACATGAAAAGAGAAAAGAAAGTCTTTTTTCGAGTTCTTGCTGCGAATGTTTTACAAGGAGGAATCAAAGATTAAGGCTCAGTCAAGCACCTTCCATAGAAATAATGATAAAGTAGAGAGAGAAACTAGAATAAGTATTAGATATAAATCAATAAACATTCCTCTAAATTCCTTTTTGAGGTATTTTTAGGAAGTTAGGGTGAAGATAGGCTTATTTAACCACAGAAGACGGTGTTAAACAACAACCTCTACAGGCGCAACCCCATAGACTGACGGATGCCAACAAAAAAGGATGACATAATATGGGCACAATCTCCGATTTGAAAATTAAATTTGTTAATATTTTCATTAAATTTGAGCCATATCTATTAGACACTATTAGATTAAGCAAGATTCCCTGAATTTAAATTTCTTACATTTTCTAGGATTCAAATTAGAGTAAAGATTCTAGGCGTAAGGTTCAGTATTACGAGGGGCGTGCAATAAGTAATGCCCCTGACCCACTTCCAGTTGTCTGATCTAGCTGAAATTTTGCATGTGCAATGATTTATATCTCTAGGGGTTATGTGGCAAATTACAGCTCTGAACTAATTGTGGTTTCTGTTTTACAGGTGTTTCAATTGAGTCAGGTGTGAAATGGAGCCTGTTGAATGTCGAGCAGTGATCCAGTTTTTGTATTTGAAAGGACGCACACCATAGGAGACGTTTGATGAAATGAAAGAAACTTATGGTGATAATGCCCCATCATATGACCTTGTAAAACGCTGGCATCGTGAATTCAAACGTGGCTGGAAGTCTGTGGAAACAGCTCCCAGACCTGGTCGCCCCCCGCCCTTCTGCCATTGATGAGGCATCTGTTCGTCAAGTTGAGGCTGCCATTTTGGAAGATCGGCGCATTACTATTCGCCAAATAGCCCAAGATGTCAAGATTAGTACAGGGTTTGTGGAAACTATCATTCATGACCATTTGTATATGCATAAGGTGTCTGCCAGAGTGATTCCCAGGTTGCTCACACCATTACAGAAGCGAGAACGCGTCAAGTACTCGAGGATGAATTTGGAGATGTGCCAAGAAGATGAGTCAAAGTTTTTCAAAAGACTAATTACACAAGATGAAACCTGGGTCCATAACTATGATCCAGAGAACAAAGCCCAGCCAATGCAGTGGAAGCACTTGGACTCACCACCCCCAAAGGAGGCAAGGGTGCAGCCCTCCGCTGGCAAGGTCATGCTCACAGTCTTCTGGGATCAGGACGGAGTAGTGATGACAGATTTCCTGACAAAGGGTACCACAATTACAAGAGCCTATTATGCTTCACTTTTGAGGAAATTAAGGGAAGCTATCAAAATCAAGAGGCGAGGCAAGATCAGCAAAGGTACCCTCCTCCTGCAGGACAACGCTCCGGTCCACAACTCGCATGTCGCCAGATCAGAAGCACAGGCGTGTGGTTATGAAATCCTTCCCCATCCTCCCTACTCTCCTGACTTTGCACCCTCTGACTTTCACCTCTTCCCAGCCATGAAGTTGTTTTTGAAATGAAAGCATTTCCCAGATGATGCAGCCTTGATTTCTGAAGTCACGTCGTGGTTGAAGGACCAACCTGGGGTGTTCTACAAAAACGGTCTCCAGAGCTGCATCAAACGATGGGAGAAATGTATAACTCTGGGTGGTTCCTATGTAGAGAAAGATTAATAACTGTACCAAATTTCGTTGCTCTACTGCTATGAGAAGTGGGTCAGGGGCATTAGTTATTGCATGCCCCTCATAATATACATTGATTTTAATCTTTATAAGGGGACATGAAAATGGTGCAAAACTGTTCTATTTGACCATTTAATTTTATCCGTCCTAGGACGGGTATACTTCCAACTGATATTTATATTTTTAGAAAGAAATGTTCATTCTAGAAATGTGACACGATTTAATTCGTTAGTTACAGGAAACAAAATCTTGATATATAATCTGTAAATATCAGTAGTTCGCAATGTATATTATATAAACAAGCTCTAATGATAAGGTTATAAAATTTAATCTGTTCTAAGTTTGCTTGTTTTTTTGTTTTGTTTTGTTTTTTTGTTGTTTTTTTTCTTTTTTCTATCATGAATACATAATCAGTCCTAACAAACACTTAATAAAAGTGTGTGTGTTGCGGAAAAAAATGTTTACCCTTTGGTGCACAGATTGAAAATATTCAAAAGCATCTCTTATTGTATGGCTCCAAGCATGCTTCCACTGAATTAATAAAAACAAATAAAAATATTTTGAGCCAATCAGAGGCTTCTCTCTCTAAATTTGTCGAATTTGCCTTTCGGATCCACCTTGAGCATATATTTTTCTTCAGCAAACATGTTGCGTCAAAATCTACTACAGAGCTAATCACGCAAGCTTTCCTCCCTCTCCTGTCGACCTTGGGAAAGCCATATTCATTTCTCAACTCACACAAAATCAGAGAGAACTGCAACCTTGGTTGAAGTGAGTGTCCCTAATGATGGAGGTTTGAACAGAGCTGAAAGGGAGAAACAGACCAAATATCAAGGTCTCCTGTATGATATGAAAAGAAACTGGAATCTTAGGGAGATATCAATCATACCAGTTATTATAGGTGTCACAGGGCTTATGAAGAAGAACCTGAAGTCCTACCTAACTATCATTCCTGGCGAGCCAAGTGCAAAAGAGATCCAGACAATTACACTTAAGGGAACAACGAGGATACTGAAAAGAGCTTTCGGTTGGTTTCAATAAAAAGCAGGGCAATGTTGGCAGCTGGTTTGGCTGCCCCATACCCAACGTTACAATCTTCAAAGGAAGAAAACTGAAAAAACTATACTAACATAACACACATAAAACCTTAATTCTTTCAAACTGTCGTCTGCTAATTGAAACAAATGCATAAACATACTCATTTTAATACACATAAAATTTCTCACTGAACTTTATACAATGTAGATAAATGAACATTAACTCTTATTAATAACGTTTAATCAAATGCAATTTTTGTAATTGAGTGGGGAAGTTTTGATAGCGACTTTTCTAACCTGTGGATAAGTTACAGCCCTGAAATTATTGATTCACTTAATATCTCAACTAATGAATCCTCCTTATTCTGCAAGGACTCTGAAAAGTGAACAAATATTCTACATTTTCCTATATAGACTTCAATTTTTAAATATATCTAGATATCTATATAAGGGAGAATGTGTGTGTGAGAACAATTCTCAACCTATATACTCAGCGAATTTTTGATCTACAGACTTGAAATTTAGTATATAGGGTATTCAGAGAAGTGGAAAACTTTTTAATTGGTTTTTATCTGGGAAAAAAGGACTGCTAAGGAGTAAAAATTGAAAAATTGGTACTTGGAGATCATCGGATTTTTATCTATTTGTCAATTGTTTCATGATTGCGCATTTACATGACAGATTTCTTATGTTAAGAATAAGTAGGTTTGAAAACACTTTTTAAAGTTCCTGGCAAGCTGGCCTAATGGTTATCGAACTTGACTGACTGCCTTTAGGTTTTTGTTTGTTGACTTTTCTTCTTGAGATTTTTTTTAGATATATTGACTTCTTAAAAAACAACGTTTGTTTCATTAATACAAGCACAAAAGACAGCTTTTAATTTTAACCAATAATAAACGTCCTTTTAATTATTCATAAAAATAACAAGCGACAAATTGTTATGTTATTTTATTTTATTTATTCATATTTTATAATTTTATTTTATTTTGTAAATTATATTGAAGCAATATATATATTTCTAATAACACAAGAAAAAAATATACCCTTATGGTTCAGGTCGCTCTAAGTCATGGAATGAGGCTGCAATGTATCCAGGCCTGTAATGGGTATGGCCTTGATTAAAGCATATACATGAATAGTAAACATCTTTCAAATAACTTCTCAATTTCTGAGGACACGGAATTACATTTTGTCAACATCAGACAAACGTTGGTTTTCTGACATTTGTCTAGGATAACAACATCAAAACTGTTTGACATTTTGGACTAAACTGATATGACACCTGTCTTTAGTTTCAAAACATAAGGAAACTCTACCATACAAAGAACTAAAAGCAAAACCACCCCAGGATGGGTAAAATTCCTCAAACAGAACAGTTTTGCACCAATTTTATATTTCCTTACGAAGATTAAAATCAAGATATAATGATACTAAACTCCAAATTTAATGTAGCGCAATCCTTTTCACTATAAAATTTTTTGTATCTAATTTATTTAAATTTTTTTTCTAGGAAGATGCGATTTTGTGTGGGCACACTTTTTACATGCTAACGTTTGCAAAAAGAAAATAATAATATTCCCACATTACTTACTGTGTTGCCTAGAATATATATTCCAAAATTGATAATGATACATTTATTAGTTTAGAAGATTATTCAGTATATATTATAATAAATTCGTATTCCTGTCTGTTTGCTTACAATGATATCATAGAATATATATATATATATATATATATATATATATTGCATAGATCATCATATAATGATTAGATCACTCTGACTGACGTAAAAAACATTTAAAAATAAAATGTTTAATTTCAAAGTTATTACACGCAGTTAACGTTAAGTCGAATGGATACAGCCTTTGCTAATCCAGCCAGAGATAGCCTGTGTCGCCGGGTTCGAATCTATCAGCTGGTGTTAATCGTGACACCCTGCACTGATGATTCCCAAAAGGATGAAAATAGTTTCTGTAGTTATTTAATTATTATAGTAAATAATTATGTCAGCCCCTTTCAGAAACACGTTTCTTATTGTTGAGCACTTTCAGTTGAAATAAAAACTCGGTCAATTTAGCTCTTATGCATAGATCATCATATAATGATTAGATCACTCTGACTGACGTAAAAAACATTTAAAAATAAAATGTTTAATTTCAACGTTATTTCACGCGGTTAACAGTAGCCGAATGGATACGGTCTTTGCTAATCAAGCCAGAGATGGCCTGTGTCCGAAAGGATGAAACACTAGTATCTGTAGGTATTTAATTATTGTAGTAAATAATTATATATATATATATATATATATATATATATATATATATATATATATTATGACGTCATGTACAAATGTATGATATGATAGCAGATTACGTCATGTACAGCAGGGGGGCAAAAATTGCCCGGGTGTTTGGAGGTGCATGTTGAGTAAAAAAAAAAAAAAAAAAGCTGTCAATTTTTTTAACTTTGACCCCTATTATGACCCTTAACATTTATTGTTTTTGGACTCAAATCAAGTTATTAAGTTAGATCCATGTCGAAGGAACCTCTATCTAAAATTTCAAGTGTTTACACCTAATATTGACGGAGGAGTTTGGTAGAGTTCTCAGAGGTCAAATCGTTGAACTTTGACGTCTTAACAGCCAAATTTCTGTCCAAAAACGGATTACAAAGATTTTTCCAACTCTCAGTACCCTGTATATAAAATTTCGAGTCTGTACACTTAAAATTGACAGAGTTATTGCGTTGGAAAATGTACACACACAGACACACAAACAGACACGTTCACTTTTATATATATAAATTATATTGGATGTAATATATAGGAATGATTTAAAAAGTTAAAAGAAAAAAAAAAGCCTCGTATGCCACCACCGAGAATCAAAACCAAAATGTTCAGCTTACAATTTATTTTTGCCTCTGCCGCCAATGACTGGTCTATGGAGAGATATTTACTGCAAGGCTAAAAATTACAACATGCACCAATAGCTACTACGTTATGAGTTTGTAATGCCGGTGTTCGACCTTCACCTGGCAAATTTCATTTTTTTTTAATTTTCACCCTTTTGCACTGATTTTTCCGGGCTAAAACCCAAATATAAAATTTCGCATGAATTCAAATACCTTATATATGAAGTTTCATGTCTGTAGGCCAAAAACCCTAGGAGCAGTTTGGTAGGAAAAATATTTTAAACAAAAATATATACGTATACATAAATATATATGGAAACAATTTTGTGTTTACTATAAACTTTTTATGCAAATATTACGCAAGTATAAATCATGTAGAATAACTGTATGAATATAATTGCACGAAATAGTTAACTAAAGATGACCATTCCATATGAAAACCGAAGAAACTAATAGGGAATTAATTAAAGTGAATGTTTAAAAGAATATGCAAATGAGCTAGATCTTTTGCTAGTTTCTACAGGAAGGGGATCACTTTTTTTGCCAATATTTTTTAAAGTTATTCTCTCCTTTAGATTGTCTAGCCTTACTTTTAAAAAATGTCACTTCCGGTTTGGCGATGGTTGTGACAGCATAAACGTTAGGTTTTACCCAATTCTTTTCCTCCTTTGCGGTACGGCTTCGAGCCTTCCTTCCTACTACCAGTTTTTTTTTTTTTTTGCTCAACATACACATCCAAACACCCGGGAAACGCCGGGATGAAATGCTAGTATCTATATATATTGTAAGTTATGAAATATATATGGCACTTAAGCTATACAGAATATTCCGCATTTCATTCTCGTAAGAATTCATCAGGCTTATATATATATATATATATATATATATATATATATATATATATATACTAGGATTTCAGCCCGGCTTTGCCCGGGTGTTTGGAGGTGTACATTGAACAAAACAAAAAATAATAATAAGTAGGTTAAGAATAAGTAGGTTTGAAAACACTTTTTAACGTTCCTGGCAAGCTGGCCTGATGGTTGTCGAACTTGACTGACTGCCTTTAGGTTTTGGTTTGTTGACTTTTCTTCTTGAGAATTTTTAGATATATTGACTTCTTAAAAAACAACGTTTGTTTCATTAATACAAGCGCAAAAGACAGCTATAGATATGTCAACACCTAATCGTGCAACCAATCACTTCTTTTAAGAACCTTATAAAAGAATTTCACACCTTTTATCCAGCCACAAAATCATCCAACAATATTTTCTTCTCTTTTCTTTTGTGCTATGTTGTTATTAATTTAGCACATTCTTCAGAATATTGAGGTTTACATGTCCAAGTCAGTTGATTATACTATTATTACTAATACACCTGTGCATGCCAAAGCGCTTCCCCACTGACTCAGACATTTAAACTTCAATCTTTGTCAACAACTGAAGACTGTACTAAATCAATAACAACATGACACGTAAAAAAAAAAACAAGAAAATATTGTTGGATGATTTCGGGGCTTGAAAAAAGGTGTGAAATTCTTTTATAAGGTTCTTAAAAGAAGTGATTGGTGGCACGATTAGGTGTTGACATATCTAAGGTGGGTTTGTAATATGGTCTAGTGGAGTTATTGGATAGGTCTAGGGTTGTATCTAAGAAGTACACGTTAGTGAGGTTAGTATCGATGGTAATATTGATATATCCTTACATTCAGAAAATAACTGATTGTATTCCTCAAAAAGCTAAGTTTCAATATCATCATTGATACTAACCTCACTAGCGTGGACTTCTTAGACGGAATCCTAAACCTACCCAGCAACTCCACTAGACTAGATTGTTCAACAAGCCGCTCCATATTATAACATCCTCAAAGAAAGCGGTTATAGAGAAAAAATCTCATAAATACCCACCCAACCCACCAGGCAACACAGACCTAATAGAAAAAGGAATATTATCTGGTTCACTCCCCCTATTCCCTCATTATCAAATATAACATCAGTAAGTAAGTTCTCCTTTTAGTAATTTCCATCTATTTATAAGCTTTAAATAGATACACAGTCAAGACGAGTTATTCTTGTTATCCTTTTATTAGTTCTTTTCTAACCCCTGCTGCTCATGCAGAAGAGAAGAAGTTTTCACACTAGGAGGGGGTGCACAATTAGATCAATAGTATATAAAGTGAAAGTTATTTCCGGTGTAGACTTTAAGAAGAAATTTATATCAAGATGACTCAAAGAACCTTCAAACTCTACCCTTATAATATACCTTCAAATACCTAGCATAATGAAGAGCAAGCCGACAGAGGTTAAGCCGGTTTTCTAGTGCAGATGGGATCAAATGGTCAAACCAAATAAAACTAGTTGACCTTGGCTTAAAACTGAAACAACCTTACAAGGATAAGCGTTGAGTGCATAATGACATGTCAGTGACATAGGGACCCATATCTTACCTCTTCCATTAAAATATATGGAAACGCACATGGGTCATTTTTAGTCAGTTAGAATTCAGTTTGAGTTTAGTCTAGCAAACACCAAAAGATGAAGACTAGTTAATAACCTGCAATTCTGACAATAGGTTTACACTTAATACAAATCTTCCCTTAATTTTTAAACTCATACCTTTTAATAACAGCAATACACCCCCACTCAATATCTAACACACTCAGCATTTAATAAATTACACCACACAACATTACCCCTAAATTTGAATAAATCCTTTAAACAGGAAATCATACAACATTCGTTATCAACAACTATGTTACTGTCAACAATATTTAGTTACAATAAAATCCATATTAACTTACAGTCCATCTTCATTGAAATGGTATTTTCTCCAAGACTAACACTTGAGCTGTTTCACTGGTGAATTCGTTTTGAACACTATTCTTTGAATTGTTTTCATTTTGTGAGTCGCTGATGATTTGAATGGAATTTTAACGGCCTTTAAAAGGTGAATCCCCCTCACTGAAACCATGATATGTCTTTGAAATAAGTAACACATTTGTGCTCAAACATTTTATTGATTTCTTTTCAACACATCCCAACGCCTTATATTTTTCATGAGTCCACTTACTCCTATAATTACTGGAATGATGGAAATCTTCCTAAGATTCCAGTTTCTTTTCATGTCATACATAAAAAAATAAATTTCGTTATCTTTTTTCTCTCAGTTCTGTTTAACCCAGTATCATCGGGAACATTAACTTCTACAAAGGTTGCTTCTTTCTCCTTCTTACTATATCACTATGTCAGGTCTAATAGTTCCATTTTTTTAGATACATAACTGTAGAAATTACAATACCATAACTTGTTTCCAACTTTTCTGTTTGATATATGTTTCGCAGGACTTGCTGTTGCATTCGATATTCAACTTTTTACAGATGTTCCAGTGGAACTTCATATAACAAGCGTGTTTGGTTAATTGTGCCAGAAAACCAGTTTCACTTGAAGCACTGAACAAGCGCGAGAGATATAATTTATTTAAAGAAAAAGAAACACTAAAAAGCAGTACTGGTTCCCATTTTCTTTTTTTTTTTTTTGTGTTTTTTGTTTTTTGGGGTTTTTTGCTGATTGAAATTTTATGAACTAATTAATGTCAATTATTTTGTTAATGCATTTAATAATTTAACTTTTAATTATTTATAGTTTTTTTTTTTTTTGGGGGGGGGGTTCATTAAATGAAAAAAGATAGTTAATCAGTATAATTAAAAAGAAATGTCACTAATGGGCGTTTTGTGTCAGTTTGAATAGAAAATGATCATGTTAGGAGTAAGAAGAAAATAAAAAAAACAAAAGTGGTAGAGGGAGAAGAGGGGGGGTCATTAGAATCAAGAAATATGTTTTATTTTATAACAAGAATGAATTATTTTAGGGTATTTTCCAAAACGTTGGTTTGTCATAGAAAAACATAAACAAATTTTCAGAAGATATGTCCATTCAATTTGTGCGTTTTGTGATAAAAATGTAAGAGTGACAGACGGACAGAAAGGATGTGTGGATAAAGTACTTGGTAAAATCCAGTTGTAAAACTACACTCTTCTGGAGATTGAAGGTTCAATCCTCAGTGCGGACGGCATTCAAAATACAATTGCGAATTACTTAGGACTTCTACTCAGTCATGGCTGATGGAACAAGAGCATGTTACGTCCATGAATGCTTTGGTTTCGATTCCAGCTGAGAGCATCAGTCATTTATTTTTAAAAATTTTTTAAATCATTACTATATATATTGGGTACAATATAATAAACAATAGAGAATTTGCTCTATAAGAAATATGAAATTTGCATGAATTAAAAAAAATATCATACTTGCGTATTTTGCAAGCGGGCAATGCCAGGTGGCCTGCTAGTATATACTAAAAAATTAACTGATGACGGATAAAAAAAATTACATCGTTTATTGAATAATCAAATGTGCAAATATATATATATATATATATATATATATATATATATATACATATATATATATATATATACAAACACACAGATCCACATACATTTGAATGCTTACTGGAGAGAACTTGAGTGTCTACAGGAGTTTGTCAAGAAAACATGGCATGAGGATACTTTTTACTACAAGTAAACCCTGACTAAACATTCAAAATCACATAATATTCGCAGCCTAAATAAAATCTTGGTATGGCTAAACCACATTGGCTTTTATGAGGAATGGCATAACTTTTCCAGTACAAACCTCACCAGACTAGATGAATTCTTTTTCTGAAATATGGTAAGACCTATCGACCGCAAGAAAGGTGTACTATAACATATCCAGTCAGCTACTTCAAATGAATATATTCCTTTCATGGAACCAATCAGAAATATATAGAGACAAAAGAAACCGGATATGTTCATTTAATCTGTGCCTTTAGAGATAAAAATGTTATTTCAAACTTATGTGTGACAAGTGGATAGACCGATTGAGCCCTTTATAGAGATGCATGGACGTATTTAAAAATGTTATTTCAAACTTAAAGATGACCATTCTCTCCCATGTATTTGGAGATTATAATTCAACTAGATTTTTTGCCCATTAAAACTTTCAAAATTTCAGCCAGATCAACCAGTAGTTTCCAAAAAAAAAAAAAAATGGAAATTAAATACTAGTCCTTACTAAGCCCTAACTCTGCATCAAACAGATACTATAATACTTAGTTTACTGCACCTTATCATAACAAAGATCCATAAAAATTTTCAGCCAGATTGGCCCAGTCATTTCCAAGAAAAAGTGAAATGAACAGACAGATTTAAGAAAAATGTAATATATGTTTCTGCGGTACATGGAAATATTGGGTACGCAAGAAATGCAGTGGAATTACAAGAATACTTAGTGATGATGACTAGATTATGTGCAAGAAGCGTAAAACAATGAAGCTGGGAAAGAAATCTGATGTGAAGGAAGTATATTTTATGGGCGTGGTTATTGAGGTTGTCAAGAATCGACGTTTCTGAATTTTTGAGACAAGGATTGGTTATTTGTATTATTTGGATTCATTGGACTACTGTTTTCTTCTTGAGTGTCATTTTCACAACGTCTCTGTCGATGTAACCGCTGACCTTCTTCAGGTGTATCTTGTCAAACTTGAGAATGTTGAACTCAGGAATTTGTAAAAGTGATACTCTCCTGAGGGTTGAAGGTTCAACAATTCTCAGTGTGGGTGACCGAAAAATGCAATTGCGAATTACTTGGACCTCTATCCAGTCATGGCTGATGGAACAAGAATAAGCTACTTCCATGAACTAAATAAAGGGTTTCATTTGAAATTCCATACAAATTTGCGAGTTTGACAGAAACATTCCCACGTTCGACAAGATACATCTGAAGAAGGTCGGAGGTTACATCGACTAAAATGTTGTGAAAATGCCATTAAAGATGAGAACAGAAGTCCGATGAATCTAAATAATACGAATTGTCAAGAATTATTGTTACGCCATGGAAACACAGAAGGAAGCGTTTGTTAGTGCGATTGTAAGAGTTACAAGTGGATGGAATAAGTTCAAGGTATGTCATAACTAACCAGCAGAGTGTTACCATTGTTAATCAAACAGAGAGCCTATCAAGCATGTGTACACACTGCAATTATGTACCTGGCCAATGAGGATTTTGAAGGGCGTTGCATGAAGAGATATCATATGAGAATTTATATGATGGATGCGTATTGTGAGTTTTAAAGATATGCTTAGATATGATGATCCCAGAGGAAAATTAAAACTGGACAGTACAAAGAGATGTATGCAAAACAGTAGACTTTGTTGGTTTGGTCGTTTTGAAAAATGAATGAGAGTTATTGGAGATAGAACAACTGAGTTAGTTCGTATGAGAAGGCCAAGGAAAACATGTGAGGAAGTGATAAGGATGGATTTGAGAGAAATAGGGATAAATAAAGACTTGGCCAGAGATAGGTTAGCCAAATTTGATGCAATAATGCCGAATAGTTTTGAAGCCTATAAGTAACTGCTAGACAGACAAACAGACAGATATAAAAATGATTAATTATAATATTGATTCTATGCTCATATGAAGCAGATAAAAAAAAGGGGGGTCAAAAAAATAATCAAAGGCTGGATTTTCTTTCACTGATTATTTTGAGTGTTGTTTCGTGGTTGTGATTTGTTTTTATTTTCCTATGATGCAGCGTTTCTTGACTTGCATCAGATGCAAGCCGGCACATGTCTTAATGAAAGAAGGTGGCCTGTCATTTTGGAGGGCACAAATCAAAAGGATTTAAACAGATGCTTAAAACCTGCCCAGCTTCAAGTCAGTTTTCTTTCCAGCCTCCCCTCATCCTCAATCAGATTAATGTCACTAGATTGGACAGGAGGAAGATTTGGTTGATGCAAAAGTTTCACCGATTTTGAGTCAACGACACATGCCTGCTTTCGATTACTTGGGGCAAAGATGTAAAAAAAAAAAAAAAAAAGAAAAAAGTAACTAATGTAGGATGAATATCACGAGCAAGGAGGAGATCTTTAATCAATAATTGAGTCGATAGCCTAAACAATCCCCTAATGCATCATTCCAACCCCAACTCTAAATTCTGAAATTTTAAAAGATTTATCCTAAGAAATATTCTTCTTCCACTAACAGGGAGGCCCGATGTTGCCCGGGATTGAATAATAATCAATGAATACTTTTATTGCCTTCAAAATCAGTGAAATCGCCCATTTTTTTAATCAAATTGATTGATTTCCTGCTCTATTCAGGTACGTACCATGGTGCACTGGGAGGAAACCTCACATGCCTCCCTGACTTAATCCATAATACAGTGCAGTCTATATTACATTATAGAGAACCTACTGTTGGCTTTATAAAATTATTTTTATATAATAACTTGAATTAAAGTTTAATATGCAAAAAGTCAAGTATCATATTCAATTGTGCATTGATTTCAAATGCGCCTCTGTCTTATTAAAGAACCTACTGTTGATTTCATATGCCAAGCCCTTCCGCTTGTGTGGTGATAAAACTTCTCAAATGCACTCGTGATTTTAGGCTGTGTAAGGGTGTCAAATATGTGGACTGTTTCTACATTAATAAGATTTTTTCGATTATCAGTTTTCTATACTTATCAGAGGTATTCCTATACAAAACTTATCTAAGAATACTCCCAGACACATAAAATGCATTTGTGTGAAATTTTTTAAAAATCGGCCCAGTCATTTTGGATTCTATAGGGAACAAACTCACTCACAGATCCATACACAGACAGACACACACAATGTGCCTTTTATATATAAGTAGAAATTAGTAATTATTATTATTATTATATAATTATTATATAATTAATATAATAATAATTATAATATTATTAATATAATAATTATTATTATTAATTAATTTCAGAGATGACCGTGGCTAAGCAATTAATGACACCAACTGACACAATGGGTGTGCAAGGTTCGAATACGGTTCATTTCACACTTTCACTCAAGATGTTGGCAACCTTCAAATGGTTCCTTCTATAAGTACCAATGTCTTTCTACAGATAATTATAACTAGGAAGATATCAGCAAAATTGTAGAATTGAAAACCTGGGTCCTCCTACCACTAAAGAGATCCAACAGCACTGGTACACTTCCTTAAATAACCTTCAGAAACCAATGCTCTGTTCACATAAGAGATTGTTTCTGATTGGTTAAATCTCAATCAAAATGAAGTATTTGCTCCAATCAGCATCAAGCTTTCAAGTCAAGCAAATACTTTAGGCATTGTTATTTCTGTGGCTGCTGATTTTGTAGTACTGCTATAGCATAATTAAAAGAAACGAATGTCAATAACAGAATAATCTGATTCATACGAAATGAATGAATAATTATTTCTGCAGCTAATACATAAAGTAAACCCAACTTTTTCATGCATATGTAAAGAAAAATTCCTTTATCATATAAGATTAACTAACATACTTTGGGCCATGTTCTTAAAAAAAAATTTCTTTCAAATCATTTTTATTGTAAACATACTTAATCCTGATTGATATTTTATTTTTGTTGTTTTAGAGAAATTCATAAGAGGTAGGAGAATATTTTATCCCTTCGAAAAAGTACTCCTCCTACGACTCATGCTTTGCATTATTTATAGTGTTTAGATTTTTAAAAATGCATATGGCCGACAAATCAGGATCTGTTCGAACAGCTACCACTGGTTGACCTTTTTTATCAGATTTAGCCATGTCAAATGCTGTGGAAATTATCAGTTTAATATTTGAATGAGACATAATTTCTTACGGTGTTGCCCTCGGAAAGCACCTTGAGTTGTGATTGTCCAAAATGTAGGTGTAAACTTTTTTTTTTTTTACTTGGGAGTCACCACTTATCAAGGCCCAAAGCCACTCAAGGATAAGGGTTAATGAATGTTAGGTGGTAGTGTAGTAATCACTAATGGAGTAAATTGGGTAGAATTTCATTATTTATGGGGGCGGTTCAACAGGAACTTGTTTACATTGGATTTGAAAGCTACCATGTTGTATTCAATCAGGAAGCAGGCCAGCAGAACAGTGTTCCAAAGGTTGGCAGTTCTGGGAAAGAAGCTTTGTTCATGGAATCTGTGTTTAGATTTAGGCACAGTTAGAAAGTGAGGGAAATCATATATAGTGTTTGTAGCTAGTCGAGTGATTATTGTGAAAGTTTGGCAAAGGGGGACCATAGATTGGAGTTCATTCAAGCATTTGCCATGAAAATAGCAATAAAGAAGAAACATGCTCACAACGTCTTTTCTGAGGGGAAAGAGGTTGCAGGGAAGAGAAAAGAGCATCATCTACTAAATTTCGAAGCCGGTTTTGAACTCTACCAAGACAGGATAGAGCATACTGCAGCTCCTGCTCAGATGTTAGAATGTATCTAGCTCTTATACAGATAGAGGATTGCATCTGCAGTGAGATAACTACTAGAGCGGTAGAGTGATCTAATCATTTTTTCAGCGATATTGGCAACAGACTTGATGTACACTCATGAGCAAAAAAAATAGGCCAAGAGTGAAAGAAGGAAGAAATTGATTTTTCAATATTTTTCCATGAATTTTGGAAAATTTCTATTTGCAGATCATTATTATTATAGCATATAAAAGTGAAAGAATTAATCCTAAAAATGGTAAGACCGCATCTTGGCGAGGATATAAAAAACTGAATCGCAGGATTAAAGCAGTCCAAAATGACTTACAAGCAGACTTTTTATATTTTAAGAAAAGAAAATGTGAAAACATCTTTTTCTGCAGTGAAGCGAATTGGTCAAAGGTTTGAAGTCGAATGCTTGGTAAAAGGGAAATCTGGATCTGGTCGCGCTAGCACATCCACTTTGAAGGACAACTACAGGCTTAAATTAACTGTTTTGAAGGATTGAAAGAAAACTTATGTTGACCATAGCAAAGAATTCAAAACAGGGCTGGAAATTCTCTTTCTAAATATACAATATCTAGACGAATGAAAGAAATAGAATTTTCCTCTAAAAGGTGTGCAAAGAAGCCATTTTTATCTAAGAAGATAGAAAGAGATTTTTCTCATCTTATGGCAAGAAAGATACAGACTGGTTCAGGAATGTTTTCTGGTTAGATGAATCAAGATTTTGACTTGTTAGTGATGCTCCCGATGCTCCCGAATGGTGAAATCGAAGAACTGGAGAAAGATTTTCACCAAGTTGCATAAAAACGACAGTTAAACATCGGAATGGAGAGATAATGGTATGAGGAACTTTTACTGTAGCAGGAGTTGGGGAACTTATTAGATGTGAAAAGTCAATCAATGCAAAGAAATACATTCGAATATTAGAAACAGAACTGTTACTAAGTATTCAGAAGCTGAGAATATCCCAGAACATTATTTTTCAATATGATAATGCCCCTGCACACACTGCTAAAGTCACAGAAAAATGTTTTTCTGATAACTCAACTGATGTGATATTTTGGCCAGGTCAAAGCCCCGATTTAAACCCAATGGAGAATATTTGGTTCATAGTATCTCATGCATTGGCTGGAAGAACTTTTTTGAACAATAACAAACTGTGGGAAGCTGTGCAAAGCGAATGGAATAGCATCTCCTCTTCACAGTGTTCCACTTTGATTGAGAGCATGTGTAAAAGGATTCATCTTTTAAAGAAATCAAAAAAGAATGCAATTCCATCCTAAGTATTTATTAAAGTAAATGTCTTGTTCTGTGTTATTAGTCTCATTTAAGTTTCCTTGTTCAATTGTTCTTTGTTCAATATGGCTTTTCGTGCAATAAAATGTATAAAATTTGTTTGGCCCATTTTTATTTTTGCTCAGGAGTATATGTGTTCCATTTCAGATCAGGAGTGAAGGTCAGTCCCAAAAGCTTGTCAAGACATAAAGCTTCCCAAAACGAGTCATTCATTTCAATTGGGGTGTGGTGGGGATCAGAGTGATTATGATGAAAAGAGAGAAGCTTGGTTTTGAATGCATTAAAATTAACCAGTCACTTTTTCCCCATTCCACCATGTTCTCAAGATCAGAAGAGAGGGAATCAGAAAGATCTTGGTTATTGCTGGTCTTTGCAGTGTTGCCATAGATTGTGGTGTCGTCTGCATAAATGTCTACAAATGATCTAAGAATGTGATTTGGGAGATCATTGGTGAAGGTTAGGAAGAGAGTTGGGCCCAGAATGGAACCCTGGGAGACGCTAGCCTTAATACAATGAGTTTCTAATTCCTGCCCATCAACGATTACTCTTATAAGCCTATCAGAGAGAAAAGAATAAAATAATTAAGAGGACATTCCCAGCTATTTTATAGCTGGCGATTTTGTGAAGTAGATCTTTATGCCATACTCTGTCAAAAGCCTTTGATATGCCAAGACCTATTGCTCTAGAAAAAAAGCCTCTATCAAGACATTCACTGATCCTGTGTGATAAACAGTTTATACATTAGCTGTAGATTTTGCAGTATGGAAACCATATATCATGTCACTAAACACGTTATTTTTGTTGAGGTGGTTGACCACTTCTCTATTTATCATAGATTCCAGCAACTTACTCATGACGTACAGGAGACTGATTGGTCTGTACTGAGAGGGGGATGACCGATCTCCAGAATTCTTAAATACTGGGTAGACTGATGACAACAGACATTTTTGTTTGTTTTGCTTCCTTGTTTTGCTCTACTGACTTGGTAGATGACAAATGCTGTTAAATGACATGATTCATCATCAGGTTTCTGATATTCCTCATTTATGGGAAATTCTCTATTCAAGGTATCTCAACCATTTTTACTAAAGAAAACCATATGAATCTGCTTGAGAAATTTAGGGAGGGGGGGTCCTCTTTGATATGATTTAATGGCTATTCACTGCAGTAAAATATGGCTAAAAGGTGGGGAAAACCAGTTCCCCAGATGGAGTACTTGGCTGAAAGACTGTAAAAACCAACTCCCCAGAGGGAGTAGGCAGCTGAAAAGCAAGGAGAACCAATTCCAAGAGTGGACATTCAACTGAAAGGTGGGGAAAACCAGTTCCACAGAGGAGGCACTCGGTTGAAAAGGTGGGGAAGACAGGTTCCACAGAGGAGGCAGTTGGCTGAAAGGTTGAGAAAACAGACTCCTTAAAAAGGATACTCAGCTGAAAGGCGGGGACAACTAACTCCCCAGAGGGGCATTTGGCTGAAAGGTGGTGAAAATTAGCTCCGCATAGACCGCACTCAGCTGAAAAGTGGGGAAAAACAGCTCCACAGAGGGGGCACAAATCAAGTGGGAAAATAACCGAGAATAGTTCCAGATATTTCCTGGAAAGTGCATCTCAAGCGATTGACAATAAATTCTGCCACCGTTTTGAAGGAGAAAGTAATGTCTGGGAGGATGCACTTCCTAGAACCAGACCAAACCAATTTCATACCGATAATAGAAAATTCTGTTCACCAAATAAGGCAGTCCCTACTTGCCAAAATGATACCGGGTATGTTTTTTTTCAGCTGATATGAACGTAGTTGGTGAAGCAAGCATTCTGGATGCTGGTAAAAATATATTTTGTATTAAAAGAATTGAAGTCTTGGTATAGATATTATTACTAATATATTATTACTAATATAAATGTTATTACTAATATAAATGTTATTACTAATATAAATGTTAACACACATTGCTGCAGTAATACACTATGAAATAACAGAATTGAAGACCTGTGTACTTTTGCCGCTAAAGAGATCTAACAGTGCCAGTACACTTCCTTGAACAACCTTCAGAAACCAATGCTCTGCTCACATAAGTTTGAAAATTGCATTTCCTTTGGACTGAAATTGTTTTTCCTTTGGACTGTTAAGCAAAAAGTCAAAAACAGCATTCAGTTGCTTTGTTTAGGATTAAGTTTTGAATAGCATTTTCATCAATCTGTCACTTAAGTTTGAAACAGTATATTACATGATCTGTCACTCTTAAATTTGAAATTGCATTTTTTTTGCTCTGCCATGTTTTAGTTTAAAGCATTATTTTCGTCAATTTATAGTAAAAGATGGCCGTTAATCATACTTAAGTTAGAAATATTTTCAAAGTTTCAAATAGCAATTTCTTTGTTATGTTATGCTTAAATGTCAAATAGCATTTTCATCAATCTGACAAAAAATGAAAATGTAGGGGAGGAGGGCACAGTTAATAATAATTTTAGGGGAATCCGAAAAAATACAGCTCAACACTATTTAAAGGCAAAACAACAATAAGTTATAAAATTTTAAATTGGACAAGCGAAATTGTAAAAACACATTTCGTCACGTTGCAAATTTTTAATGTGGCCAATGTGAATAAATGAGATGGAATGAAAGGGAAATAAATCAGTCTGCAATACGCCCCAGGGGAAATAAGCTCAGCCCTGAAAAAATTTTCCATTTTGTAAAAAAAAGTCATAGAAGAAGGGATTATTTCCCTTTTGGCCTGCCCCACTTATTAACTTCAGCCATATTGCAAATATCTAATGTGACAAAATGTTTTCTCTATTTTGCATGTCTTATTCAAATTACTATAACTTATTGTTTGTTTTTTGTTTTGTTTTGTGGAGGATATATTGGGTTTATATGATAGGTTGTTTTCAAATAATACCAAAAAACATTATTTTTAAGATTCCCCTAACATTTATTGTGTGGGTTTATTCCAGTATTTTGTTTAATTTTCTATTTTTGAACGATTATCGAGACTCCAAAAATTTAACCCTCTCATGTTGACTATTTTTTTTTCTTGTTTTCACGTAACACTCGACAATATTTGTTTGCTAACTGAATAGAAGCTTTAAAATAAGTTAAACTGCTAGGTAGAAGAACAGCTTATTTTGCCTTTGGTAACATTTATTTGTTATATACTTGTTTTTTCTTTTGTTGTTGTTTTTTTTTGTTTGTTTGTTTTTATTACCACGTTTTCGTCTTTGTAGTCTATAGTAAAAGATGACGTTAATGTTAATCTTTGTTTTTACCATGAAACTCATTTACAAAATGGTTGGAATTTTATTTTTGTTTTATTTTTTTTATTTCTTGTATTGAAACTGTAGAAAGTAGTATGATGCTATTGTAGCCCTCTCCATCAAAAAACGTCTGCTACTCGACAAATAAATAATAAAAAAAAATAACAACGTTAAAATAAATAAAAATAGAGAAAAGGAAGCAGGTGGAGAAAATTAATTGGAAGTGTAATCTTGTTTTTACCGATTGTAAGTTCGTTTACCTGCTCTACGGGAGGTTTAACACAAGATCAGATACGTTTTGAAAGCCAGTACACTACGTGTATTGCACTCCAGCCTACAAAAAATAAAACAATACCTGAGTAGCCCCGTCAGCATTCCCTGGTAGTGGCGCCTCAGGCGATTAGCTATAAACTAACTCTTTCTCAGATAGTTAAGACTGGGAGGATGAATCTCCTAGGGCTAAGCAGAATCATACCTCAGCTCAACAGCAATGAAGCCATTGTTGGACTGATTGGCAAGGACGTATCTCTGACTGATGTGAACAACCCCAAGCTATGCCGGGTAAAGTTTACAATTGGATGTAATAGAATAAACAATCTGTCTGTGTGTCTCTCATTTATTTATAAAGCTACATGCGAGTCAAGGAAATTAAGATTCAGTGATTACGTTTAGATTCTTTGGATTAAAACTAAGAACCTTAGGATCATATGAGAAAAAAAAAATAAATAAAATAATGCTGCAGAAAACATTAAAAACTCACAGACTTCTTTTTTTTTAGATGATTTGCAGTGCCTTATACTTAACATTATTGTCATTATTTCCATTTTGCATCTTTTTATCTCATGCTAAGATCAGGCGTTTTGTGAATGACTTCCAACTTCTGTTTATAACCATTTCAATCGTGCCACTGATTTCCTTCATGTCTAAGTGGCCTACAGTGTGGCATACAAAATCAACAGCAGACTCTTTGATAAGACAAGACGTGTTCGAAATGAATGTTTCTGTTTACAACACAACTGAACCATGATACTTGATTTTTTCATTTAAAACTTTAATTCAAGCTGTAATATACAAAAACAATTTTATAAAATTAACAGTAGGTTCTCTACAGTGCAATATAGACTGCAATGTATTGTGGACAAAGTTCTTGCGAAGAGGCATGTAAAGCTTCTTCCCAGCGCACTACGGTGGGCAATCAATCGATTTGATTGAAAAATGTGTGCTTTCACAGATTTCAATGACAATAATAGTATTCGTTGATCCTTATTCAATCCCGACCAACGTCGAGTCTCTTTGCTGATTTGTATATAAATTAATATAAACCCATGCCCTTTTCTCTTCCCAGCAACCTCTCTCCCACAGAAGGTACGTTGCGAATCTGTCGTTGTTTTATGGGAAGTGCTCGTCTGAGCTCCAATCTCTGGTCCCCCTCCCTCGCCAATCTTTCACGAAAAACACCCGTCTAGCTGAAACCACTGTCAGTAATTTTCCCCACTCTTTATCTGTGCCTAAATCAAAACGTAGATTTCATGAACAAAGCTTCTTTCTTAGAAGTGCACGCCTGTTGGACTCTCTTCCGTTTGCCTGTTTCCCACCTGACTACAACTTGGATGTCTTCAAGTTCAACATAAACAAATTCCTGATAAACCGCCCCCTTAAGTAAGACACTTTATCAGATCTCTATTACTAACGATTTTTTTTTTTTTTTTTTTTTTTTACACAGTGATCACCACTTATCAAGGCCCGGAAGCCACTCAGGGATAAGGGTTATTGCAAGTACATTACGTTAGTGTGGAGATTTGATGAAGTGTTTACTTAAGGGGGCGGTTCATTAGGAATTTGTTAACATTGGACTTGAAGACATCCAAGTTGTAGTCCGGAGGGAAGCAGGCAGACGGAACAGAGTTCCACAGGCGTGCAGTTCTAAGAAAGAAGCTTTGTTCATGGAATCCGCGTTTTGATTTAGGCACAGATATAGAGTGGGGGAAATTTTTCACAGTGGATTCAGCTAGACGGGTGTTTTTCGTGAAAGATTGGCGAGGGGGGACCAGAGATTGGAGTTCAGACGAGCACCTGCCATGAAAATAACGATAAAACAAGGATAGGCTCGCAACGTCTCTTCTGTGGGAGAGGGATTGCAGGGTAGAGAAAAGGGCATCCCCCACTAAACCACGAAGTCTATTTTGTACTCTGTCAAGGCATGATAGGCTGTTTTTGGCAGCTCCTGCCCAGATATGGCAACAGTATTCCATCCTTGGACGTACTTGGCTTTTATATAGATAGAGAATTGCATTAGTGAGATATCTTCTGGAGCGGTAGAAGGATCCCACCATCTTTCCAGCGACCTTGGCAACAGACCTGATGTACGTGTTCCATTTCAACGATACTACGATATTATCCCATTGATTACTGTACACGCAATAACCCTTATCCCCGAGCGGCGTCCGGGCCTTGATAAGTGGTGACTTCCATGTAAAAAAAAACAAAAACGAAAAGGTAAAAAAAACAAACGTTTTCTTATATCGTGAGTATGATTGTTAACGCATAAATCATTTTTTTTTTAATTGGTAATGGTTACATGCTATTTACCTTCCATTTTATTTTCGTTAATTTTCATTAAAAAACAAAAAAAAAAAAAATATATATATATATATATATATATATATTTTTTTTTTTTTTCTTTAGTATTTTTTCTACCTTATCGTTTTTCGTAATTTTTTGAGATATTCATTGCTGTAACGTGACTATTAGGTAGAGACCATTGGTTTGCTTTGAAATTCAATATTAAAAATTTTGAATTTCGCTATTATAGTGTAGTTGCACCAATAATTTAAATAAAATCAATGCTGAAGAATGTCAGTTTACTTTGATATTCCTCTATAGAAATTTTTTGCCAAGAATTCATAATTAAGGAAAAATAAGGCATATTCTTCAGGTGATGATGCGAAATCGCTCGCAACAATTTGTAAAGAAAGACAATAGAAAACAAAAATAAAATAAAATGTTTATTATTATAATTGTTAGACAGTCTAACGTCAAAGAATGAATATTGAATAAGTTTGTGCTAATAATGTTTGACAAATCTCGTGTCTGTCTTTATCGGGTAATGTTTACAGATCGCGATCAGATAAGAACGCGAAAAAAATTAGTATCGGCATTAAAAATTGTTCTATGTAGTTGTTTTTGTTAAACAGTATTCATTTATATTATTTTTAAAAAAAATATTAAATGAAGAATCATTTCGAATTAAAAATTCTAGTTTCGTTTTTAGATAAACACGACATCAGGTCAAATTCGGTGGCCATTTTGTTTTAATTTAGCTTATTTATATAATGTTGGCACATTTCAAGCGTGCTTTTCTCAATTTTACATGCAACATACTAAATGGGTTTTAAAAGGAAATGATTGCTTCTTCACTTATTAATATTTAACAAAAACAAACTATTTTAAATGCCTATGCAGAATTTTTCTTGCGTTCTTCCCTGGTCGCGACCTTTATCGTCTAAATGTGTAACGTGGTTACCGTCGCTACAAACAAACAAAAACAAATAAATCCAACCTAAATCCTTTTTTTTTCTGTTTTAGTAAAAGACATTTGTTACCGTTATTTTCCAAACTATGCCTGCTTTTTTTTGGGGGGGGGGTACTGTTCATTTCGTCTGCCATGGGATTAACAAAACCTTGCCGTCTCGATACCAGCTTAAAAGCTTCTTGCCGCCACCACAGGGCCATACGTCTATCTCACCAGGTATGTACTTTCCTTCTCTCCTCGGCTACATGCTGGCCATAGCCAGCCATTTCTCGCCTTCAACTGTCACGTCCATCTTTTCTCAGCGCTCACTTTGCTACCCCGTAGAGTATTTTCTCTCTCTGTCTCTCTCTCTCTCTCTCTCTCTGTGTTTTTCTTTCTTGTGTCTGCATGACTTACACGTTATTTTTTATTCACATTTTAATCGACTATTTCTTGAAATAAAAAATGCAATAGTGAAAGTACGATACTAAATTTTAAAAAATAATTGGGGACCTGAAGAAGCTTGCCCCCACTTTATTTTTTTTATTTTCATCTTTTTTTCTTTCAATTTTTTCATCAGCTTATTATTGAACGGACACTAGTCTACCAAATTATCAAAAAAAAAAAAAAAAAAAACGAAAAAAAAAGTCATTACTTTTTGTAGGGAGTGCTCAGCAGCTCAGTGTCTAATGCAACGTTAACCCATTTTAGAACCACCCGGAGTTTTTAAGCCAAATTTCGCGAATTTAGCATCTATTTTTTTTTTTAACCAGTATAGCCTTTTTATCAGGGATTATTTAAAAAAGCGAAATAAAAACAAAGCTAAACTACTTAAAAAAAATATATATATAGATTTTCGAAATTTGGTCTAAAAATATCGAGTGGTTCTAAAATGGGTGATCGATTTATTAGAACATTGCATTAGAAACTGGGCACACCTTTACAAATATTTAAATATTGAGTTTTTGTTGTTGTTTTTCATTTTTATTATAATATAGTAGACTAGTGTTCATTCGATAATAATCCACAGAAAAAATTGAAAGAAAAAAAGACGAAAATAAAAATAAATAGAGAGGGAGCAAACTTCTTCAGACCCGCCAAATAATTTAATTACGAAATTAAATCCAACAGAATGCATTTCGATTTTTTCCATAAACAAGTTAGCTATTTTAAACTTTTCTTTATAGTCGAACACTTCGTGAAATTTAAAAGTAATTTGAAAGCATTTAAACTGTCAAATAGAAAGTCATTTCTTGCTTTAAAATTCTTAGCAAATATTTATGCACTAAAAGAATGAAAGTTTTAGAAGCCATTACAAGTTATAACTTTCTTTTCAAAACCTTATCGTGATGTGTGTGTGTGTAATCTATCACACTCCGTTTTAGTTTCTTCGTAAACCAGTTAATTGTTTTATTTATTTGGTACTTATGCAGAATACGGATCGACCATGTTGAAATACTAACGTTATTATTTAGAAATTCATTCTTAACATGGAAGGGGAAGGCGTTTTATAAGTATCCTGTACTTTCACCTAACAATTTAATTTTTAGTGTAAAAATAGAATTTAACTTGAAGATCCTATCTAAAAAAAAATTGCACGGTCCGCATTCTTCCATAAATCAGAGTCCATTTTCTGTAGGCTATTTTTGAACCCAGTCAACGACGGGTACTTTTGCTAGTATATATATATATATATATATATATATATATATATATATATATATATATTACTAGCAAACGTACCCGTCGTTTCATGAAAAACTTTCCCGTTTTCATTAATTAATCGAAACATTCCCAATTCAATAATTACGGATATATGTTCTCTTTCACTTTCTTTATTTACTTTTTTTCATAGTTCTTTTCGGAAGTATATACATAGTTTAATTTTTTTATTATTATTTATTTCTAACTTCGGTCATAGTTTAAAATACTGATTTCTCCCCTGGATTTGAACGACAGGTGCGCGAAATAAAATGGCGTCTCCAGTTTCGTCGATACACTGTAGAAGCACCTTTTCTTTAATAGGATGAATTAATTCAATAGTTCATGGCCATTCCAAATTTGAAAGGAATTTAGAAGCATTGAAACTGTCGAATAGAAAGTTTCTGTTTACTTGCCTCCCAACAATGGCAGAGTTTGACACGAGATCAGTTTTTAATGTAGGGAAAATTCATCTCTCCAAAAGGAGCACTCTGAATTGTGACAAAAATAAAATAAAATTTACTCAGTCTAGAAGAATTTCTCCTTCGCTGATAAGGTCGAGAACAGATACTTTGGTCCCAGCTCGAAGCAAATCCTTATAACTAAATGGTTTGAGAGTTATTTATGTGTAATCATTTTGTACATAAAGATTAAAACAGTACCTTAATAAAATTAGTTATTGTTTTATAATAATTTGGTTGAATTAATAATTGTAATAACCAAATAATTAAAATTACATTTTCGTCCTAAATTGTAATTGTACAGTTTAATGGAACTTTTATTGAAATACTTTCTTGCATTTTAGTCGTTATTTTTATTGTTATTTTTTATAAGATTTTTTTAATAACATCTTAACATTTTTTGAATTATCGATTCGTACATATTTCACCTCTTTTTGTCTTTTTAAATTTGTTAAATCTCGTTGTTTTGTTCATGGAGATTGTCGAAAACTTTTCGTGCATATTTATTTTAAAGTAAACAAGTCCTTTTGCAAAAACAAGTAATACTAAAGTCAACAGGCTAGATTTACAAGACTTTAAGAATTAAATTAAATTTTCATCTCTGCACATTAAAATCAACACTCATTTTTATTTTTATCCAATATTTTATTAGCGAAAATAAAGAGAAAATATGCGAGATATTTTCTACAGTCAGTCACTATACTATAATGAAATACATATATGCGCTAGAAACACATATGTTTAGGAGAACACGAACGACAACGTTTAAAGTAATAAATAAATAGATAAAGAAAAATAGTCATTATAATAAAATAAGAAATAATTGTTTCCTTGAATTGATAAGATTTCAACTTTACTTGCAAGTATATTACGTATGAACCATGCTAAAATAACCTTATTATTTAGAAACCCATTCTTAACATGTTGAGGGGAGGGGGACTTTTTAAACATACATGCTTAATTTGATAGACAAAAGATACCGTAAAAAATTGGTAAAACTATACAAACACCGTGACAGCGAATTAACCCTACCCCTAACCCTAACCCCTAACCCTAACCCTAACCCTAAACCTAACCCTAACCCTAACGCTGTCACGGTGTTTGTATAATAATACCAAAAAATTAATTTAACTTGAAAGTTTTATCAAAAAAAAAAAAAAAAAAAAAAAAAAAGCACGGTCCGTATTCTGCATAAGTATCGTATATTCAAGCAATGTAAAAATAAGAAATTTTATTATTTTGTGGGGGGGGGGATTAAGACGTTAACTATAAATGCGTAAAATTTTTTTTTTTTTTAACTCCAAATTAATATTGAAAATAAAGGCAAAAATTTACAATAACATAATTTTACGGATTTTCATTTACCAATATAATTCGTGTAGGCCAAGAAAAAAAATCGAATGCTGGGATGAAAATCTACAATCTACGGAATGTCGCCAGCGATCACGTAACATCATGTGTAACCGTGTTTGTTTGCAGAATTGCATTCGGAATTCCGTATGTAATAACAAGTCTGTCGGCGTGATTGATAATCACACGTTATTTATACCTTACCTTTTAAGCTTTTTTTTATTATTATTATTTAAGAATCTGGTATTCATGCACTTATTGATCCGTGCTGAAATAATAACGTTATTATTTTAAAAGCCATTCTTAACATGGGGAGGGTGTTTTGTACATATTCTGTACTTTAACCTTACAATTGAATAAAAAAAATAACATATAATAAAACTTTAATTGAACTTGGAAATACGATTTTTAAAAACAATAGCGTGGGTCACTGGGTGAGTAAGTGCATTTAGCACCAAGAACCTTTATCTTAAAAAAATATAGAAAACAAAATTAAATATAATCTGTTGTTTAAACAAAAAAACATTACGGTAATTGGGGCTTTTTTTTTTTTAATAAGTAATTGTCATGTCGAAAATAGTAATATATTTCAAAAATTCATCGAGTAGAAAGTTAGGTAAATGTTTACTTTAACTACAACAGACCACCACCACCACCAACCAATAAAATTTGGGTTTTTTTTAAATTAAGTTTTCACGAGCAGTTTACAAAAACATTTTTATTTTTCGTTTTTTATTTTTGCAGGGGGTGGGGGTTATTAAATTATAAAACTTGTACAACATTTAAGAGGTGCTTACTGCTTCTGCCCTACCCCCCAATGTAAACAGAATTTTTGTGAAAAATTAAACAGTTCTTCTGCTCGGTGTCGGCGCGTTACTTACGGTAAAACGGTGGGGGTGGGGGCGGAAAAACGGTAAATTAAACTGTAAGCACTTCTTAAATGTTGTACAAGTTTTATAATTGAATAACCCCCTCAAAAAAAAAAAAAATGAAAAATAAAAATGCCTTTGTAAACCGCTCGTGAAAACTAAATTTTTTTAGATCAATTAAAAAGCATCAAAAACTACTTAACACAGAAAAATGAACCACATTTCCTTGTTTTTGAAAACTTGTTATTTCAAATGTCTGCTAAAAATTTCTTCCGCAATGTGACAAGTCACCTTACTACGCGCGTCCATGCGCGAACGCATCATGTAAGCATAGCATAAACGATGGCGGCGCCGGCGGCGGTGTTGGCACAAAATATTGCGAGGGTTCAGGGGTTAATACCATGCAAACGGTAAATTTGCGACGAGTTTGAATATTAGATTCGTTGTCAGCGACCCCGAAAACCTACGAAAAACAAATTTTATTGGTTGGTGTTCTGTTGTAGTTAAAGTAAACATTTACCGAAAATTATTTCTAGTAAAAAGTAATTTTTATGGAAAATTGGGTAAAAGTGTACATTTCTTAGATGTTATAAAGTAGACGATAAAGAGTTCATACACAGGGAACATAACTCGGAACGCAAATTTTAGTTTATATTTTAATCGCGACCAACATGACGATAGATTTTTTTTTTTTTACTCTAAACACAATAGCAGTTGTTTGACTCGATGAGTTTTCGCAATTTTTTTATACATTATTATTTTCGACATGTCAATTAAGTACGTAATATTGTTTTTTCTTAAAACGAAACATTTTTTTTAAAAAAACGAATCTGTCGACCCTATCTTTACAAGCACCCGATAATCAGTGTAAGGTAAGGACGGTCGAAGACCCATACCGAAAACAACTTTAGTAGAAGTTAAGTGCCCCCAATAATGCCGGGTTAAGCAGAGCTTGGAGGGTAAAGAAACTGGAATTTTAGGAAGATTTCTTCTCATTCCAGTAGTAGTAACTGGACTCATGAAAATCAATTTCAAAAACTACCTGGCAAATATATCTGATGAACCAAGTGCAAGAGAGATTCAAACAATTGCACTTAAAGGAACGGTCAAAATCTTTTTAAAATCTCTCGGTTGGAATATCTGAGAGCGGGCGAATGTTTGGCATCCAGTAGGATGCCCCATCCCCAGCTTGAACAAACTGATAAGATTTTTTTTTAAAGGAGGGGAGGGGATAACGTTGACAATGGCTAAAGGGAGATTAATACTTTCAAGTAAATTATTTACTCCCCCACCAAAATCTTTTTTAAAAAATCTATTTTTAGATGCTTGTGTGATTTTACGAGTTTGCCAGACGGACTTAGGGTTAGTGATAAAAAATTAGTTAACGAGACTTTAGCATGGCCCAAAAATGGAAGATCTTTTTACGTTACAAAATATTTATCTGATCACCCACTCTAAATTCTAAAATAATTGCTTTTAAGGAGGCTTTTTCGGCACTTGTACATTTTAACATTATTTGTTTTTTTTTTATTTTAGGAGAGTTCCGTTCGCGACAAGAGAAGAGTTAACAAAGCCTCCTCCCCATCCTACGCCCATCTTAAGAATGGCTTTCTAAATTTTCACGGGGGTGTTAAAATGTACAAGTACTGCTTTTTTTTTTTTTTTTTTCAGGGTTTTCACACGTAATCACCTAAAAAATACAATCTCATTTTTCGGGATCAAGGGGGTGATTTAGCTTTTCATGTAATAATAATAATAATAATAATAATAATAATAATAATAATAATACGATAATTAGTACAGACGCGGTCAGGGCCTCTTATAGTCATATGTCCAGTCGTCGTACTTATACCCAAAACAAATGTTGGTAATAACTAATGTCAATGACAATGATATTGTTAAATCCTTAAATAACGACGATGACAGTTATTGTCAAGTAACAACATTAACTACATAATTTAGGGATTACTTGTCATTCGTCCTCTTAATACAAACAAGATGATTACACACACAGACACACACACACACACACATTATTTGTTAAAATGAAATAGAATTAAAATATAACTTACGCCTCGTAACAAAGTTGATTTAATCCATCGAATCATGTTGAATTTATTTTCTCTTTCCTTCTTGGAGTTAAATAAATGACTTATTGGTGCTGATGCTTTTTTTTTTTATGCGAACTTTAGGTAGAGCGATATTTCTTGAGAAAGCACTCCGTCCCAATATTTAAAAAATATATATATGTATATAAATAAAGTAAAGGTAGGAGTATACTGATATGTATAAGTATGTATGCACACAACGGGCAGATATAGCGACACAGTTCTTACAGAATCAGAAGAATGTTGCGATAATTGGTACTGCCATTTATTTCATGGCAGCAAAAAAGGCAGAAGTCGTCCGGACAACCACCTTGGTCTGACTCGTCTTCTCAGAGAGTTATATCCACCCTTCATCCCTTTTCTTTACCTGTCCAAGAGAAAAGACTCCGACGACAACAACCAAGGAGATGAGGACGTTGTTGTTATTGTTGTTGTTTTGAAGAGGATGAATGACGATGATAATGATGATGGCGACGACGATGATGATGATGATGATGATGATGATGATGATGGTGGTGGTGATACTTCTGGTGTCTTTGCAGTGATAATAATAGTGGCTGCAACCCAACAACTCCCCGTGGTCCGGATTACATGCATCCCATCCAGATTTGGCAAGAGCCGATCGACAAGTTGCCTTATTTTTCGATATAACTATGTCTTTCGCAATAATCCAACTACCATCAGTAATAATGATAATACTTCTTCTTGTAAGAATAGTACGAGTACTACGGTAGTCGTCTTCGAATAGTAGTAGTAGTAGTAGTAGTAGTAGTAGTTATATTTTATCCTAAACATAGACAGATGCAACTATAAGAAAGTGCAAGCGCGTGCTTCCCATCAGAGAGAGAGAGAGAGAGAGAGAGAGAGAGAGAGAGAGAGAGAGAGATAAAGAATAAGATTGAGCCGACTGACCTCTCTCCCGCGTTCTGACGTCATTGTTTCTGTCGCGTTGTGAGAGTGACAGTAATCCAATATTTTTCTTTCTTAAAAATAAAAATCTATGTACACATTTTTCTACTTCATAGGCGGAAGTGGAATATGATTCCGTCCAGTCCTAGAAGACCACCATCCCAGGCATTGCTACCACCTACGGTTTCCTTTGGTTCATCATCACCCCTAAAGGGAATACCGATGCAATGCAGTCCGATCAGTGCAGATTTTGCACCCATTTAAAGTCCACCTCCACGATTCAGTTTTGGAGAACTAGATTCCCCACTATAAACTGACCGCGTGTCTAACCTTTGTGCGAGGAGGACAAATTAATAAATGGCCTAATTTTTCTCTTTATTGTTTCGTTGTGCATTTCCAGGCCCGTGGGCTAAATTAATCGTATATTTCAGCGAATTAGTAACAATAAACAAGCAGCAAGATGCATACTATCTTGTCGGAAATAAAAATCCTGTTTAACAAATAATTGTGTAGAATTATTGCACTTTTATGTTAATGTTTATTTCTATGTGATTTTATTATTTTCATTGTTTGTGTTTTGTGATTTTTATTTTTAGTACACACGCACACACGCACAAATAATAATAATAATAATAATAATAATAATAATAATAATAATAATAATAATAATTATTATTATTATTATTATTATTATTATTATTTGTACTCACTAGGAGTTCTCACACAGGTCATCATCAGAGATTACTCACTGATATTAACTGGTGGTATTTCTTGGAGTCTGGGTGACAACAAGGCTCCTCAGATTCTAGTACTCTTCACCTCTTTCGATAACCTTTGCAAACAAATTTGCATTATCGGAACAGCTGTTTGCCATTGACCTCTTGCTAGCAAAGACCATTGATCTTCACTGAGATTTGGGTGGTAATAAGCCTCCTCAAGGTCGCAGTCCTGTTTGCTCTTCAATAAGTTTCCAGAGTTTTTCCAGAGTTGCGCCTTCAATAAGTTTCCAGAGTTTTTCGTATGGTCACTTTTATTTATAGTACACACATGAAAATCTAATCCCCTTCAAAATAATCTCTTCCGGCTGCAATGCACTTGTTGTACCGTTCCAACAAGTTCTGGAAGGCCCATGGAAATCCTCTTGTGTGAACGTGTCAATGTCCCTTGTCACACGTTCTTTCATTTCCTCAATTATCTCATCACGACAGCCTCTAAGGATTTCCTTTTGTTTAGGGAATAACCAAAAGTCACAGGGAGCAAGGTCTGGACTATAGGGAAAATAAGGAACTGTCTTGATGCCAATCTTCCTCAAATAGCCTTTGACAAGGATCGAACATCCTTGGGACAAATTTCACATCTTTAGTTCCTTGCGAATAATTGTGTGTACAATTCCCACACTGACATCAAACTGTGCATTGAATGGATCTTTATAGACATTTGACGGTTTTTATCCATAAAATTCTTTATTTGACCAATCAACTCTAGTGTTCTGACTTCCTTACTCCTCCTACACCTCTCATCATCCCTCACAGACTCCCTACCTTCCTTGAATTTGAAAAGCTGACACTCAATTCATGCAAGATGGTCCAAAAACAGTCTGAAGCATTCCATACATTTCTGTGATATATTTTCCAAGTTTAAAATCATTCTTCTGAAGTGTCCTCGCGTCCAAACTGCATGTTTGAAATTCACCAGTTTTGAAAATGAGGCTTTAGTAGGGTGTATTCCAATTTCTGCTGTAGCTGTTCATTTGAACCTGAAATCATAAAAATTGGTCATAAGATGTATAGCAATAAAATACTGAATTTTCAAGAGTCTATGACAATTTTAAATGCCTATACAAAAAAGTCTTGAAACTTATTGAAGGCACCTCATATCCAGTAGAGGTCTGGTTAGTGCTTTTCTCTCCATCCTCCTTGATTCAGTTTTACTATTTAGTGTGGGGCCAGTCGATGCCGACACTGCAATATTTAAGGAGGAAGAGATAATTAACTTACAATTTTGCAGTTTCAGTTTTCTTGGTTCCATGTGGTGTTCCTCTATCTTTTTGTTTTACTTCTGCTGTAATTTCTATATGTCCGGTTAGTGCTTGTTACTAATGTAGATTAGTTTCTGCACTCAAGAGTTTTCCTTATGATTTCAGCTGTTTTCAGAATTTACTGTCTGTTGTATAGTCTCAGTCTTCTCCTTGATTCCGATTTCCCCTAATCTTTTTCCCAAGTTCTTTGAGACTGTTCTTAGTGTTATTACAATTATTGGTATCATATTGATTTTCTTCAGGTTTCATATTCCTTCCAGTTCTTTGGCAAGTTCAGCATAGTTTTTCTGTCTCATTAAGGATTTTATCATTTATTTTCTGTAAATGTCAAAAGTACAAATATTAACCCAGAAATAAACAATTGGGCACAAGGTCAACTCCAAAATTATGGAGGCGAGGCCTGTAGTTATCTTTATCACTGTACCTTTTTACTTGTCTAAAAGGTATTCCCAGCTAAAATTCTCACTCACAACGATAACTCTGGGGGCTGTCCTACTTACTGTTTCCAAATCAAATCAACGTTGTTTCTTTTTTTTAATTATATAACAAAAAAGATTGATCGTTTTTTTACTTACAAATAAACAAATTCAACAAGAGTAGAAAAAGATTTCATAAGGGAGGGGGGGCCATTAAAAAAGAAAAAAAAATGTTAATAGGGCCCTCCCAACTCTCGCTAGATGACAGACCACCAATTGTTTTTCAAGCTTGATCTTTGCCATTTGGTCTGTTGAGACTGCAAAATCTACAATTTGGCAGTTTGGAATTGACAGCCATGTTTACTTTCAAAAGAGTTTCTGATGGGCAGCTAATCTGTACATCTGATGTAGCTAATCTGTATATCTGATGAAGCTAATCTGTACATCTCATGTAGTTAATCTGTACATCTCATGTAGCTAATCTGTACATCTCATGTAGTTAATCTGTACATCTCATGTAGTTTATCTGTACATCTCATGCAGCTAATCTGTACATCTCATGCAGCTAATCTGTACATCTGATGTAGCTAATCTTTACATCTGATGTAGTTAATCTGTACATCTGATGCAGCTAATCTGTACATCTCATGTAACTAATCTGTACATCTCATGTAGTTAATCTGTACATCTCATGCAGCTAATCTGTACATCTCATGTAGTTAATCTGTACATCTCATGTAGCTAATCTGTACATCTGATGTAGCTAATCTGTACATCTGATGTAGCTAATCTGTACATCTCATGTAGCTAACCTGTACATCTCATGCAGCTAATCTGTACATCTCATGTAGCTAATCTGTACATCTGATGTAGCTAATCTGTACATCTGATGTAGCTAATCTGTACATCTGATGTAGCTAATCTGTACATTTCATGCAGCTAATCTGTACATCTGATGTAGCTAATCTGTACATCTCATGTTGCTAATCTGTACATCTCATGCAGCTAATCTGTACATCTCATGTAGTTAATCTGTACATCTCATGTAGCTAATCTGTACATCTCATGTATCTAATCTGTACATCTCATGTAGTTAATCTGTACATCTCATGTAGTTAATCTGTACATCTCATGTAGCTTATCTGTACATCTCATGTAGTTAATCTGCACATCTCATGTAGCTAATCTGTACATCTGATGTAGCTAATCTGTACATCTCATGTAGCTAATCTGTACATCTCATGTAGTTAATCTGTACAACTCATGTAGCTAATCTGTACATCTCATGCAGCTAATCTGTACATCTCATGCAGCTAATCTGTACATCTGATGTAGCTAATCTGTACATCTCATGTAGCTAATCTGTACATCTCATGCAGCTAATCTGTACATCTCATGTAGTTAATCTGTACATCTCATGCAGCTAATCTGTACATCTCATGTAGTTAATCTGTACAACTCATGCAGCTAATTTGTACATCTCATGCAGCTAATCTGTACATCTCATGCAGCTAATCTGTACATCTGATGTAGCTAATCTGTACAACTCATGTAGCTAATCTGTACATCTCATGCAGCTAATCTGTACATCTCATGCAGCTAATCTGTACATCTCATGTAGCTAATCTATACATCTCATGTAGTTAATCTGTACAACTCATGCAGCTAATTTGTACATCTCATGCAGCTTATCTGTACATCTCATGCAGCTAATCTGTACATCTGATGTAGCTAATCTGTACATCTGATGTAGCTAATCTGTACATCTCATGTAGCTAACCTGTACATCTCATGCAGCTAATCTGTACATCTCATGTAGCTAATCTGTACATCTGATGTAGCTAATCTGTACATTTCATGCAGCTAATCTGTACATCTGATGTAGCTAATCTGTACATCTCATGTTGCTAATCTGTACATCTCATGCAGCTAATCTGTACATCTCATGTAGTTAATCTGTACATCTCATGTAGCTAATCTGTACATCTCATGTATCTAATCTGTACATCTCATGTAGTTAATCTGTACATCTCATGTAGTTAATCTGTACATCTCATGTAGCTTATCTGTACATCTCATGTAGTTAATCTGCACATCTCATGTAGCTAATCTGTACATCTGATGTAGCTAATCTGTACATCTCATGTAGCTAATCTGTACATCTCATGTAGTTAATCTGTACAACTCATATAGCTAATCTGTACATCTCATGCAGCTAATCTGTACATCTCATGCAGCTAATCTGTACATCTGATGTAGCTAATCTGTACATCTCATGTAGCTAATCTGTACATCTCATGCAGCTAATCTGTACATCTCATGTAGTTAATCTGTACATCTCATGCAGCTAATCTGTACATCTCATGTAGTTAATCTGTACAACTCATGCAGCTAATTTGTACATCTCATGCAGCTAATCTGTACATCTCATGCAGCTAATCTGTACATCTGATGTAGCTAATCTGTACAACTCATGTAGCTAATCTGTACATCTCATGCAGCTAATCTGTACATCTCATGCAGCTAATCTGTACATCTCATGTAGCTAATCTGTACATCTCATGTAGTTAATCTGTACAACTCATGCAGCTAATTTGTACATCTCATGCAGCTTATCTGTACATCTCATGCAGCTAATCTGTACATCTGATGTAGCTAATCTGTACAACTCATGTAGCTAATCTGTACATCTCATGCAGCGTATCTGTACATCTCATGTAGTTAATCTATACATCTCATGTAGCTAATCTGTACATCTCATGTAGTTAATCTGTACATCTCATGTAGTTAATCTGTACATCTCATGTAGTTAATCTGTACATCTCATGTAGTTAATCTGTACAACTCATTTAGTTAATCTGTACAACTCATGTAGTTAATCTGTACATCTCATGCAGCTAATCTGTACATCTCATGCAGCTAATCTGTACATCTGATGTAGCTAATCTGTACATCTGATGCAGCTAATCTGTACATCTCATGTAACTAATCTGTACATCTCATGTAGTTAATCTGTACATCTCATGCAGCTAATCTGTACATCTCATGTAGTTAATCTGTACATCTCATGTAGCTAATCTGTACATCTGATGTAGCTAATCTGTACATCTGATGTAGCTAATCTGTACATCTCATGTAGCTAACCTGTACATCTCATGCAGCTAATCTGTACATCTCATGTAACTAATCTGTACATCTGATGTAGCTAATCTGTACATCTGATGCAGCTAATCTGTACATCTGATGTAGCTAATCTGTACATTTCATGCAGCTAATCTGTACATCTGATGTAGCTAATCTGTACATCTCATGTTGCTAATCTGTACATCTCATGCAGCTAATCTGTACATCTCATGTAGTTAATCTGTACATCTCATGTAGCTAATCTGTACATCTCATGTAGTTAATCTGTACATCTCATGTAGTTAATCTGTACATCTTATGTAGCTTATCTGTACATCTCATGTAGTTAATCTGTACATCTCATGTAGCTAATCTGTACATCTCATGCAGCTAATCTGTACATCTCATGCAGCTAATCTGTACATCTCATGCAGCTAATCTGTACATCTCATGTAGTTAATCTGTACATCTCATGCAGCTAATCTGTACATCTTATGTAGCTAATCTGTACATCTCATGTAGCTAATCTGTACATCTCATGTAGTTAATCTGTACATCTCATGTAGTTAATCTGTACATCTCATGTAGTTAATCTGTACATCTCATGTAGTTAATCTGTACATCTCATGTAGTTAATCTGTACATCTCATGTAGTTAATCTGTACATCTCATGCAGCTAATCTGTACATCTCATGCAGCTAATCTGTACATCTGATGTAGCTAATCTGTACATTTCATGTAGCTTATCTGTACATCTCATGCAGCTAATCTGTACATCTCATGCAGCTAATCTGTACATCTCATGTAGCTAATCTGTACATCTCATGCAGCTAATCTGTACATCTGATGTAGCTAATCTGTACATCTGATGTAGCTAATCTGTACAACTCATGTAGCTAATCTGTACATCTCATGTAGCTAATCTGTAGATCTCATGTAGCTAATCTGTACATCTCATGTAGTTAATCTGTACCTCTCATACAGCTAATCTGTACATCTCATGTAGCTAATCTGTACATCTCATGTAGCTAATCTGTACACCTCATGGAGATGAAAAAGAGTTTTCAGTGAGTAGCTGATCTGTAAAATTCTTGGACTTTTGCAGGCAAAAAACGAAGATCTTTCTCATGCAGACATGAAAAATATGTGCAGGAATTCTGGGAGATCCAATATTTTTATGCAGCAATTTCAGTTTCTTATTTGTTGCCAGCTGGACGTAACTCCATTTAATTGGTTAGTTCCTGTCACTAGTAAAACCTTCCAATTTTCTTTAGCCACACCTTTACATTATATAAAAAATATTGCAACAGACAGTTTCTTTCCTTTTTTCTAATTATTATGATGTCCAGTCTTCTTGCTTGGATGAGTTTATCTGTTTGTACCTACATGTCCCATAAGATTTTGTGGTTTTTGTTTTCTCCGGTTCATGCTTGTATAATCTGTCCACATGTTCGAGGTACAGTAGTTTGTAGAGGTGCCAGTGAACTGCCCTTCTTTGGGCTAGCTTGTTTTATTCACTTATTGTGTGGTTTACTGTTTCATCTCTTTGTTCACAGAGCCTACATTTACTCTTTTCCTGTGTTTTATCTATTTTAGTTTTAATGTGGTTAGTTCTAATCGTGTTGTTCTGTGCAGCTGTCAGTAGCGATTTTGTTTCACTGTTCATGTGTCCTTTTCTTAGCCATGTCAGTGTGTTTTCATGGTTCTCTTTTTTTGTCATTCTTATAAATTGTCCATGTAGCTCTTTCTCTTCCCACTTGTTTTATTTTTTGTTTTTTGGTTTCGTCACTTCCTGCATTGTTCTTTTTGATGGTGTCTCTTGCTGCAGGGATCAATATTTATGTGTACCGACTTGTGTACTTTTCCAAGTCTTTTCTTGTGCTTTCTACACAGTTTTATACACTTATCAGTTCTCTTACCCCTTTGTTCCTTATTATGTAGAGTCGGTAAGTATCATCTTTCATGTGTAATGCATTGTGCATTGTCATTAGTTTTCTCCTTATCTGATTAAGATGCCTTTTTTCATCCAGCCTATGAATGGTCCAGAGTATCTTAGTAGTGATACTGCACAGGTGTTTATCACAGTTCGGAATTTCTGAGGTGAGGATTATTTGCATTATTTAGGTTCTTCAGACTACAATTCTCATCTTGAGTATTATTTGCACAAGATTTCGGTTCGACCATCTTAAGGTGTATTTTGTTGAACTTGGGAAATTTTCTGTCAAATTTGAGAATCTTTCTGTCAAACTCGGGAATCTGCATGGAATTCTGAATGGAACCTTTTATTTAATCCACAGGGGGTAGCATGCACTTGTTCCATTAACTATGACTGGGTAAAAGTCCTAAGTAATTCACAATTGTATTTTTGGGGTACTTGCACTGAGGATTGAACCTTCAATCTCCAGGAATATAACCTTTACAACTGAATTTTAAGTACTGCATTACACACAAGTACACGTGACGCAATGGATAGAGTACTTGTATAGTTTTGTTCCTAAAAGTTTCCTTGTTCTTTGTTATGGCATAGGGTAAATGGCATCCTTCATAACAGTAAAAAACCATGGTAATAAATCACATCGATGGAGAGACAAAACAATGGTTAGCGGTTAACAATGTTTATTGATGTTAACATGACGATTACATAAAAATATATACTCAGATGGGAACAGATTGAATTAAAAATGTCTCTGCTATGAAGAACGATGTTTGTTCCTCCATTGTTCCAATCACAGACTGTGCCGCTTCTCGTGCTGCTCTCATGGTATTCTCGTTCCTGTGTTTCATACGAGAATCCCAGGGACCATTCCACGGTTCAGTGGAAACAACTCTTCTCTGAAAATGTAGGAGTTATTTCCCTTAGATTGAATTCTTAGATTCGTTCTAATTGTCATCCGAACATCTCCCCTTTTAATTATATCACTTGTATGTTTTAAGTTGAGGATCCACCTGTAAGTGTTGTGGTGGATAACGGGTGTGAGCTGACTTCTGGATGTTTGGGTCCTGCATCCCAGCTTCAGTGCTCTGAGAAGCTTCTGGTGGTTGTTGAAGCAAGTTGAAGGTGTCCAATAAGATGTTTAGAGGAATAGAAGGATCTTTTTGTACTTCGTCTGGAAGATGTGATGGTCGCAGTTGGTTAGCGTCTCGAACCCAAATTGGATCTTGGACTTTTACCTTGTACGCTACATTTCCAGTTCTTTGTATAATATAACTTTGAGTCCATGAGCCCTTGTTTTTGCAGTAATCCTTTGCTAGGACTTGTTGACCCGGACAGAATGTTCTTTGGACAGAACCATGATCGCGGTTGTACTGCCGTTCCATTTTTGTGTTCCTATTGATGGGATGATGTGGTTTTGGACATAGTACATCAATGTGTAATCGGATTTTCCGATTCATCGAGCATTCGGCTCGTGAGGTACTGTTTGGTGTGTCAGGGTTTGGTATTGCCCTATAGCTTGTCAAGAACGTTTCCAGAATTTCCCATGCATACCCTTCTCCCCTGAGTTTTAAAAGGGCTCTTTTAAAGGTATCCACAAGTCGTTCGACTTGACCGTTCGATTGTGGGTGGAACGGTGCTGTGCAAATGTGGTTGATACCATTTTGGTTCACAGAAGGTGAAGAACTTGGCTGAGTTAAAAGTAGTGCCATTGTCAGAGACCAAAGTCTTGGGAATGCTGAACCTGCTGAAAATCTTCTGAAGTTTGGAAATTGTTTCCTCAGAAGTGATGCGGCTCATTTGAAATATTTCGGACCATTTGCTGTAGGCGTCTACAATAAGGAGAAAAAATTGCCTATCGATGAGCCCTGCAAAATGTATGTGGAGGCGTGACTAAGGAGAATCTGGAGCAGGCTATGAAGAAAGTACAGACTTCCGAGGATATTTAGCTGATAGCTGACATTTACTGCAAGTGTGTGCAAGATCTTCTAATTGCTTGTCCATATTTGGCCAATAGATAACGTGCTAACACTTTCATTCGACTGGTGCCTTGGTGTCCGAAATGGAATTGCTTTAAGACCCTGTTTTGCAGTGATGAGGGAATGATAACCCATTCAGCAAGGAGAACTATACCATCAACTTCAGATATGGAAGATTTCCGTTGGAAGAAAGGTAGTAGCAGGTTGTTTGGGGATACTTTTGGCCACTTGGTATGGTGATAGCAGAAGACTTCTTGAAGTAGAGTGTCAGAAGCTGTGGCTTCTTTAATCATATCAGCAGTGACTGATAGTTCACGTATTGTAGCTTTGAGTGTTGATTGTGAGGAGCTCCTTGGAGTCCTCATCAATGTCAATTTGTAAGAACGCATCCGAGAGGTCAATTTTCGTGAAACACGTCCCACCATTGAGCTTGACAAAAAGATCTTCAGGGATATTAATTTAATGTTGAATAGAGACTGTTGTTCCCCGAAAATGTCCGTTAAAATAAAATTTACAAACCTTTCGTTTTCTTTGGTACCCAATTTCCAAATCAACAAACGTGGGGAATTCATGGTAAAAGGTGTCCTTCCAACACGAAAACCAAGCTTCAAACATACGACGTCGTAAGCGAATTCTGTAATTGCATTCGCAAGCTCAATACTGGATGAAAGATCCGTTCTCTTGTGACTGGAATTTTTGTGTTAAAGTCGTTATCAGATTTAATTGAGCTTGCTCGAATTGTTCTTGTTATTGGTTTAGAATTTGTTTAAGTAATTCTGCGGAGATCGACATTTTTATTTATTTTTATTTTTCCGCGTGTTCGCCGAAAAAAAATATTGGAAAAGGATTTTTCGCTTCTTCTCATGTGCTCACGAGAAAAAAAAAATGTTTTAGAAGATGTTTCTCCTTTTATTTCTTCCCTCGTGTGTTATGGAAAGAAAGAAAAATATTTCAAAAGATTCCTTGTTTTTTTTTTGTTTTTTTTTTCGTTTTTGTTTTTTTTTATATATTTCTTCGTGTGTTCACGATAAGAGAAAAAAAAATTTCAAGATTCTTTGTTTTCTTTTTTTTTTAATTATTTCCTTATTCTTCGTGTGTTCACGAAAGAAAAAAAAATGTTAGAAATTTTCCGTTCTTGTTTGCAATTTACGAGGGTAATCCCCCCTTTTTTTTTTTTTTTTTTGGCAAATCTCTGAGAGTGTGTGTTTTTTTCTCTTCTCAGCACGTGTGATTCTTGTCTGATTTTGATTTGTTGAGTTTTAATCTCATCTCGTCGCCACTCTCTTATGACGTGGGTAAATGGCATCCTTCATAACAGTAAAAAAACATGGTAATAAATCACATCGATGGAGATACAAAATAATGGTTATCGGTTAACAACGTTTATTGATGTTAACATGACGATTACATAAAAATATATACTCAGATGTCCCAATCGCAGACTGTGCCGCTTCTCGTGCTGCTCTCGTGGTATTCTCGTTCCTGTGTTTACATACAAGAATCTCAAGGACCATACCACGGTTTAGGGGAAGCAACTCTTCTCTGAAAATGTAGGAGTTATTCCCTTTAGATTGGATTCTTAGATTCGTTCTAATTGTCGTCCAAACATTCTGCTACGGTACTTTTTTCCAATTTTTTTCTTTCATTTCTGTAGATTTGAGTGTGTCCGCTTCCAAAACTCTCAAAGATTTATAAGTCTCATGTCTACTAAGCGCCCTCATTTGCTTTTGGTTGGGCACTTCCATGCCCTTTGATGTCTCTAGTTCCCCCTTTTCATCTCTAGTACTGCACACTTTTCCATTCCAATGTCCTGGCTAAATATTTTGGTTTTAATTCATCAGCTTTTCCAGTTCCTTTTTGCTTTTTGTAAATAGCTTCAGGTCATCCATATACATGAGGTGGTTTATTCTTTGTTCTGTGTTCGTAAACTTGTACCCGGCATCATATTTCCTTAGTATGTAATTGAATGGCATCATGGCTATGATAAACTGTAGGAGAGATAGAAAGTCTCCTTGGAAGATGCGTCTCTGTATTCTTATCTCAGTCATGTGTCTTATCCCCAGCTATCAGTCCCAGTTTCCACGTTTCCATCGTTTTCTTAATAATATTAATAATCTTATCAGATATCTTGTACATTCTTAAGCATTAGGCTTTCTTGTATCTATGCCATGGCCATGTTCTTTTCCCTGTTTTCACCTCTTTCAAGATCTTTTGATCTATATATAAATCAAGTATTCCTCTTTTTCCTTACCGAGTGTTAAGAAAGTTGTAGATCTGTTTGCTCAGTTATACCGCTAAGATTTTCCACCTGGTTAGTAAGTAGTTTATCGATCTGGAGTTGTTTTTCAGCATCTTTTTGCATTATCGTAGTTCTTCATCTGATCATCCATTCTGATACTTCTGTTTTGAAGATACATCCTCTCAGATTTTGCATGTCTATCATGTAGTGCCGTGAATTTTATTATTATTATTATTATTATTATTATTATTATTATTATTATTATTATTTTCTCATGTGTCCAAATAAAATGTTATGAGCAGAAAAGTATTTCATGTATTGATTTTCAGTATTTATTTCAACAGTGCTCAATACATGAGTAAAGCTAGATAGTAAGTTATGAAAATATATGCCAAGTAAGCTACACAGAATCGCCTGCATTTTATTCCCGTAAGGAATCGTCAGGCTAAAATGCATAGAATTTTTGCTACCTAGTGTTTTTATATATCCATGTGGTGTTTAGTTTAGCTAACTAACCATTTAGATTTAATTTTCACTAGCTAATGGCCAGGCTTCATTCAGGCAAAAGTTTGCCTGATATTTACTCCTATTCTATTGCTCTGTTTTGTATAGGGTGCACACCTTTTTCTTTTGTGAATGCATTGATTTAATAGTTGCGCTTATCTTAACATATACCTGCTTGGAGTATTATTTTTCTTTAATTTTTATTAAGAATACTTTTCTTTTTTATATATTGTTATCCTAAAGTAAAGTTTATTCTATGAATACAGTTGTTCATTATTTCATTTCTACAGTTTGATAAGTTTTGGTGTGTCCTTAAAGCTTAGGATTTCAAATTTCTCATTTAGACATAATCTACATGAGTTGTCTAAATTTTTACATGCACTGATCTGTTGCATTAGGTTCAATTCGACTATTAGTGAGTTCTCACTTTCTTGAGCTTCCAGTAATGAGTCACTAGTGCTGTTTTTATTCTGCATATTTTGTGATTGAATGTGCTTTTATTGAAATATTCGGTTTTATAATCTACGGAGGTCATATCTATGTAATATTTCTTGTTATTCAAAATTTCTTTGACAGATATTGTAGCTTGGTGAACGATGTTTTTGGTTAGACATTTATTTTGTAGTGGACAAAGTGTACGAATTCTTCAATTACAACTTTTCTCTTCATTATTAATTTTCTTATTTCTATTTGCGTGATTAGGTTTGGGTTATTGCTATTTCTAGTGATTATATCTTCGTTCTTATTAGTGTCTGTTTTCTTGTTGCTATATTTGTTATCTTTTTATGTATTTTGTTATTATTTTCTCTACTGCTGTCATTTAGTACTTTGTTATTATGTACTTTTATTATCACGTCTTAGCGTTCACAGCACCTACAAAACAGTTTTAAGTTATTTTTATCGAAAATTTTGTGCAAGGTATTAGCTATGGGGAAATGTTTTTGATGAGATTTAGAAATTTCTTGTCAAGTTTAGTTTTTAGCAACTGATTATAGGCCAAATGTATGCCAAATGAAATTCTTTTTCTTTCTATTTTTAATTTTATTCTAACTATCGATGTCCTGTTGCTTGCATTTAACTTTGATATTATAAGGTATCTACTATTTTTTAGAACTGCGTTGCAAATGTTGCTTGATTTAATAAATTCATTTTCGTCGGTGGAGTTGTTTCGAAGCCTACATTCAATAAGGTTGGAAATCTGTTTTATGATTGGTAGGGATGATTGGATTTAGGGTTTACATATATTGGATAGGTGTTATCCTTTAAATATGGTTCATATGTATATTTTTTTAAGTTTAGAGTGACATTTAAGAAATAAGTTATTTTTATGTTAGCCAGCACGTCTACTCTTTTTTTAATTTTTATGTGCATAATTTTCTCAAAGTTTTCTCCCTTGATATGAATGGATAGAAATCCACAATATCGAATTGTATGAAGATTCACTTGTTCTTGAATACAATATTATTAAATCAAGTGATTGTTTTGGTAATATTGGCCCACTGGCTAAATTTCAGATCTTTTTGATTCTAGAAAGGAATGTTTTACTAATTCTTCCCATTTTGGGTTTAGTCAAATAAATTAAGCAAGTGCTAGGGTTATTGTTAAAATTAATTTTATGGTCTTTAAATAAGATATATGCCTCTTTAGGTTTTTTATTTACTATTCCTTAGGTTTCATAGTCTATGTCATTGATTTTTAGTTAGTGATTTGTTTATTTTCGTTCATCCTCAGAAACTTGATATTGGTGAGATTATGGCTGTCTTAATTACTCGGTACCTCATATGATTTGGACATGTTACCTTTTGCATTAACTCCATAACAGGCCTGATATCCCATGGATTGTGGTAGACTGACTGAAGAAGACATAGTTTGAATGCATAAGGAGTGATTTAACTGCATGCAACATGACTGATATCAACTCTTTGGATCAGACTGCATGGACAGCAGATGTAAGATATCGCCTGGTGTTGCCCATCCCAAAGTTCTGGGACATGCTAAGCACCTTTAATGCCAAAATATTATTATTTCAAGTTTCCATACAGGTCTTATCAGATGACAACAACCGGTGGTGTTTACTGAAGCCTAAATGAAAACAAGTTTCCTCAGATTTCCAGTAACTTCGCCTCTTTCAATAACTATTTCCAATGAATTTGCATCATCGCAACAGTCACTTACCATTGACAATTTGGTCTTCACTAAAATCACTAGAATTTAAGTGGCAATAAGTCTCTCTAAGGTCCCAGTCCCATTTGTACCCATCCAGTGGAGGTCTGATTAGTGTTTTCTCTCTTCAGTTTTTCCATCCTCCTTGACCCTCTCAATTATTTGGTGTTATGCCAGTTGATTCCAACATTACACTTTAATTATTTTACAATTTTTGGTTTCACTTGTGGTGTTCATCTATCTTCTTTGTTTTACATCTGTTTAGCGTTTGTAGCCTCCCGTGAATCAGTTTCTGCATTTGAGGGGTTTTCTTTAAATTTTAACTTTTTTTTTTTTTTTTTTTTTTACACACAGTGACCACCACTTATCAAGGCCCGGAAGCCACTCAGGGATAAGGGTTATTGCAAGTACATTAAGTTAGTGAGGAGATTTGCTGAAGTGTTTACTTAAGGGGGTGGTTCATTAGGAATTTGTTAACATTGGACTTGAAGACATCCAAGTTGTAGTCCGGAGGGAAGCAGGCAGACGGAACAGAGTTCCACAGGCGTGCAGTTCTAAGAAAGAAGCTTTGTTCATGGAATCCGCGTTTTGATTTAGGCACAGATATAGAGTGGGGTAAATTTTTCACAGTGGATTCAGCTAGACGGGTGTTTTTCGTGAAAGATTGGCAAGGGGGGACCAGAGATTGGAGTTCAGACGAGCATCTGCCATGGAAATAACGATAAAACAAGGACAGGCTCGCAACGTCTCTTCTGTGGGAGAGAGGTTGCAGGGTAGAGAAAAGGGCATCCCCCACTAAGCCACAAAGTCTATTTTGTACTCTGTCAAGACAGGATAGGCTGCTTTTAGCAGCTCCTGCCCAGATATGGCAACAGTATTCCATCCTTGGACGTACTTGGCTTTTATATAGATAGAGAATTGCATCAGTAGTGAGATATCTTCTCGAGCGGTAGAAGGATCCCACCATCTTTCCAGCGACCTTGGCAACAGACTTGATGTACGTGTTCCATTTCAGATCAGGAGTAAAGGTCAAACCCAGAAGCTTGTCAAAACACGGAGCCTCACCCAGACGAGAGCCATCCATCACAATTGATGCCAGCTGGGGATCAGAGCGTTGATGATGTAAGGATAGGAGTTTAGTTTTGGATGCATTAAAGGTAACCAGCCACATCTTCCCCCACTGAACCACGCGCTCAAGATCAGAGGAGAGAGAATCAGAGAGAACTTTGTCATTTACAGCCTTTGATGTGTTGCCGTAGATGGTTGTGTCATCAGCATAGATGTCAACGAATGATTTAAGTATGTGTTTAGGGAGGTCATTGATGTAGATCAGGAAGAGAGTTGGGCCCAGGATTACCCCTGGGGGACTCCAGCATTTATATTACAGGCCTCCGATTTTTGTCCATCGACCACTACTCTTATGAGCCTATCGGAGAGAAATGATTTAATGATTGAGAAAATATTTCCCGTTATACCGTAGCTGGAAATCTTGTGAAGTAGACCCTTATGCCATACCTTGTCAAAGGCCTTATATAGGTCTGTATTGAGAGGGAGATGACTTATCACCTGAATTCTTAAATATAGGGCAAACTGAAGAGGTCTTCCAGGGAGTCGGAAAGCACTTTTCCTTAAGGCAGCGCTTAAATAGTTTCGTAAGTATGGGAGCAAGTTCTGGTTGAAGCTTTTTTAACACTATAATTGGGATGCCATCAGGGCCAGTTGCTTTACTGGAATCTAGGTTCTTTATTAGTTTGGTGACCTCCTGCACGAATATTTGTATGTTACCTAGCTTGTTCTGTGTTATAGGAGGAAATATGGGGAGTTGATGGCCTTCGTCGCATAGGGTAGAATTAGCTGCAAAGTTCTTTGCAAATAGTTTGGCCTTGTCTGACGCTGAGGAGATCACCTCTGGTCCATTGATAATGGTTGGTATAGAACGCACACTTCTGTTCAGGATTTTATTTGTTATTTGCCAAAACTGGTGGGATCCAAGCCGCTGATCAGCTACCTTGGATTTAACAGACTGGGCATATAGCTCTCTTGCATTTTTGATTACTCTTTTACAGTGGTTGCTGGCAGACCTGAAAGCAGCTTTAGCTTCAGTGCATCTATTACGTTGGTAGCTATGGAAAAAGTGATTTCTGTGCGTGATAGCAGCAGCACATTCTGGGGAGAACCATGGCTGGCTGTTAGGTTTTTGTTGAAATTTTTTAGATGGTATGAATTGGTCTATGCCTACAATTAACCATTCGGTCAGATCTGATACTATAGAGGACACATCCTTTTTAAACATGGAGTGCAGAGGTAAATCAGATATGAATGTACGGAAGCTATCCCAGTCAGCCATAGAGTATACTGGTTTTAGCATTACTGTTCATTGTATAATCTCAGTGTTGCCCTTAATTCCGATTTCTCCTACTTTCTCCCCCCCCCCCGATTTCTTTGGGACTGTTATTATTATTATTATTATTATTATTATTATTATTATTATTATTATTAACTCACTAGGAGTTTTCATACAGACCATTAAAGATTTCTCTTTGAGAACAACCTGTGATATTCCCTGAGGTCTGAGTGACAACAAGTCTCCCCAGATTTTCAGTCTTTTCCACCTCTTTCAATAATCTTTGCAAATTAATTTGCATTACTGCAATAGCTGTTTACCATTGATTATTCATTAGCAGTGACCATTTGTTTTCACTGGAACTTGAGTGGCAATAATCCTTGCGCTCATCTAGTGGAGGTTTGGTTAGTGTTTTATCTTCTCAGTCTTTCTATCCTCTTTAATCCTCCTCGACTATTTGGTGTGGTGCCAGTCGATTTTTCTTTTTTCTTCTTTCTTTTTGGAAGAGGGATAGGAGATTAACTTACAATCATACAGTTTCAGTTTTCTTGATTCCATGTGGTATTTCTTTGTGTTTTACTTCTGTAGCAGTTTCCATATGTCCGGTCAGCGTCTGTGGCTCATGTGTATCAGTCTCCACATTCAAGGGTTTTCTTTAATAGTTCAGCCGTTTTCATTATTGTTATCCATTGTATCTTTTTAGCCTTCCCTTTGATTGCAATCGCTCCTATACTTTTTTAAAAGTTTTTCAGGGTTGTTTCTAGTGCTCCTACTTTTGTTGATGCTATCTTGACTTTTGTCATCTTCTATATTCATTTGAGTTCTCTGGCCAGTTCTGTGTATTTGCTCCGCTTCTCAATCTCCTTGATATTCACTCTGTGGTCTACGATTTGGCAGGACTTTTCCTTCTTGTTAACTATTATGATATTCGGTCTTCTTGCCTGGATAGATTTATCTATTTGTATGTCCATGTTGCATAGAATTTTGTGATTTCTGTGTTCAAGTACTGTTGTTTGTGCTTGTACCATTTGTCTGGGTGCTCAAGCTGCAATTGTCTGAATAATTCTCAGGGTACTGCCTTCCCCATTTGATTGTGTCTATTCTTATATTTTTTTAAACTAGTTTGCCATATTCACTTATTATGTGGTTTATTGTTTCGTCTCTTTGTTTACAAAATCTGCATTTGCTGTTTTCTTGTGTTTTGTCGATTCTTGCTTTGATATTGTTAGTTTTAATCATGGTATCTTGTGTGGTTGTCATTAGAATTTCAGTTTCTTTGTTTAGGTTCCCTTTTCCTAGTCATGTCCAAGTATTTTCATTAGTATCATTTTTTATCATCCTTATAAATCGTCTGTGTAGTTGTGTCTCTTCCCATTTTTCTTTTTTCATCTTATCCCTTGCCTATCTGTTTTCTGTCATTCATTTTTTCAGTGTCTCTTGCTGTGGTAATTATCCTTTGGATGTTCTATATTTTTTCTAATTCTTTTTTTTTTTGTTTGTGTGTGTGTCATTCTGTACAAACCAGTCCTCTTCTTCCATCTTTCTTTTTCACATAGAATCGGTCAGCATTATCCTTTGGGTGTAATACATTGTGCATGCTCATAAATTTCCTAGTCTTCTGGTAGAGATGCTTTACTTCTTCTTTGGTCCACTCTCTGTCCGGAGTATCTTACTAGTGACACTGCCCATGTGTTTTTGTTTTTTGTTTTTTTTTTTACATGGAGGTCACCACTTTATGCCTTTTATTAGGTTTCTATGATACAGTTTAATTTTGAGGAGTTTCTTGCTCTTTTGAAGTATACCTTTCCAATTTTCTCTTTCATTTCAATAGTCAATGGGATAATATTGTAGTAATTGTTAGTAATGGAGATTTGATAAAGTGTCTTACTTAAGGGGGCGGTTTATCAGAAATTTGTTTATGTTGGACTTGAAGATATCCAAGTTGTAGTCAGGTGGGAAACAGGCAAACGGAAGAGAGTTTCACAGGTGGGCACTTCTAAGAAAGAAGCTTTGCTCATGGAATCTACGTTTTGATTTAGGCACAGAGAAAGAATGGGGAAAATTATTGACAGTGGCTTCAACTAGACGGGTGTTTTTCGCGAAAGATTGGCAAGGGGGCACCAGAGATTGGAGCTCAGACGAGCACTTGCCATGAAAATAACGATAAAACAAAGACAGGCTCGCAACATCTCTTCTTAGTTATGTTTTTGTCCATCAGCTGTCAGTTCAAATCTCCATGTTTTCATTGCATTCTCAATCAAATTGATAGTCTTGTCTAGTATTTGGTAGATTCCCAGGCGTCATCATCATCATCATCATCATCATCATCATTATTATTATTTTTTTTTTTACTTACTAACAGTAGTCACACAGGAAAAATCAAAGATTCTTCTTTGAGAACAACTTGTGGAGTCTGAGTGATAAGTCTCTCTAGATTTTCAGTACTCTCCACCTCTTTTGATAACCTTTGCAGATGAATTGGCGTTATCGTAACAGCCACTTACCATTGATTTTTTTTTTTTTGGCGGCAACCATTGGTCATCACTGGAATTTGGGTAGCAAAAAGACTCCCCAAGGTCCCAGTCCTCTTTGCACTCATCCAGGAAGGGTGGTATCTTACAATTATACACTTTCAGTTTTCATGATTCCATATGATGTTCCTTTGTGTTTTGCACCTGTAACCGTTTCTGTGTCCAGTTTGTGTGCAGTTTATGTGTGGTGTTCTTCTCCACATTCAAGGGTTTTCCTTAATATTTCTGCAGTTTTCATTATTGAGATTCGTTGTATCTTTTCGGTCATTCCTCTTATTCCAATCTCTCTTATTCTGTTTTAAAAGTTTTTCAGTATTGTTTCTAGCGCTCCTACTATTAGTGGTGTTATCTTTACTTTCTTCATTTTTCAGATCCCTTGTTGGGTTTGGTGCTGAAGGAAAACCCCTGGCTACCCAAAGCTCTGCTGAATATGATGCAGGTTGGTCTTAAACATATTTGTGATGAAGGAATTGAAATGCTCAGAGAATTCATGTGTTGTTTCAGGAACTGAAAGGCCTATAACCATTGTCGTCCTCCTCCTCCTCCTCCTCCTCCTCCTCATCATCATCATCATCATCATCATCATCATCAAAATAATAATGTTCTACATGTTGGCATGCGTTGGATAGCTTTAAACAATTGATTTCCCAAAAAGAAATTATTTCTCGCCAGGATTTTATTTATTCCTCTTTCTCTCAAGTTCATTTTTATCATTTCCTGCCGCGTTTTCCTTGGCTTTCCCCTACAAACTGGGCCTGCTACATATATTAACCCCAAAACTCTCATCCATTCTTTGCTGGATGCCATTTCAAAATTAAATTATTTTTAACTGATAAGCATATTAATTTATCGATTAGTTTGTTTATATGTGAAGCAAAAGCTCTGTTGAATATCACACAGGTTATTGCAAATGGTTTCAAAGGTTGTCACAACCGAGGATGGTAGCGGGGATAATCTCCCTCTTCCTAAAAAATGCCCTCATGGTGTGCGTCTCAAATAGCCTCTGACAACCAAGTCCAGCTCCTAGCCTTCTTGTGTGATTTAGCATCTACCCCGGCAAAACTGTTTGAAGGGGCAAAAGCGGTACACTGCCGCCTTAAAACCAGTCACTTTGAACAGATGGGGCTTGTCAACTTTAGATAGTAGCTCATCTAGGAAAAGGTAACTCTGATTCAAAACCTTCGATGTCTTATGGGGTTACCCCATCAAGCTAAAGGCTAAAGGAGTTAACCCCAACAGAAAATCCAGAGATGGAGTCCCTAAAGCGGCCTAACTTTATATTGTCATCATTAGCAACTCCTGCAGTGCAGTTAGAGCCAAGCTGTATCTGTCTTGGCCTTGGATAGATATCCTCCCATATAACCTCCACTGATACGCCATTATCTCCCGAGACAAACGGTTGCTAACAACAAAGTTACAAATGCATTTGTGCTGAAGGAATTGAAATACTCAGAGAACCCATGTGCTACTTTCTTGTTTTAGGAGCTTGACATTTCACAACCACTCTCATTACATATTGGATACAAAGAGTTGGTGTGTGTGGGGGGGGGCACCCAAAACTCTGATGTCAGTCACGTTCCCTTTTTAAGAGAAATTCTTAACTATGTTGATTTGATTGACATGAGATAAACACAAAAAGTCCCAGTCGAAATGTCCAAACAGTTTATTGAACAAACCCAGCAGTTCCAATTTTAATTTGTTCAATATTAGAAATTTTTCAGAAATTTGCCAATAAACTTAAAATTATTAGGTCTGTAAATGAATACTATGGAATTCATCTGGCTACAACACTTCAGCTCTACCTGTGGTCAAATACATAATGCTAGAACGGACCACGTGTGACAGTTTGAACAGCTTCTCATAAGTCGATCTTACCTCTTCAGCTACTGGAATGAAAAGAGAATTAAAGCAAAATTACAACCAGGAATATAGTTTCGCTGGTTATCTCCCTTTATACAAAGTTTCAAATAAAATGTAAAATATGGGTTATAGTCAGCTAAGGTACTTCCTAATTTTCTATGGAGCACTACCAGAAGCAGGGACAAGGCAAATCAGTTCCTTCACTTTTATTATGTACTAATAAAGTCTCGACCTTAACCTTTGACCTTGACCTTGAGAAATAATGTGCACTATCTTTAGGTTGGAGACTATTATCATACCAGGTTTGGTCATGACCGATCCAATGGTGTAAGCTGTAGTAGAGTATATATATATATATATATATATATATATATATATATACATGGGCCTTTGACCTTAACCTTGAAAAATTGTGTGCACCATCCCTATGCGGGGACCATCATCATGCCAGGTTTGGTCATGATCTGTCCAGTGGTGTGAGCTGTAAGAGAGTTGTACTCACAGACACACACATAAATGCTACTACTTTATATATAGAGATTGGATACTTTTTATATGATGTTTGAAATTTTACTATTTTGATTTCAATAATTTCATTTGTTATTTTGATTCAAATAATTTTATTTGTTATTTTGATTTCAATAATTTTATTTTTATACTTTCATAATGCTTTCATAAATTCAAATAAAAATCTTTTATTTTTAAAATTAAAAACTTTATAATTTCATAAACATACATTTCTTATAAAATAGAAACTTTTATTTTTTTAATTTTGTTATTAAATGCAAATAAAGACAAATTGTGTTACTTTTATTTGTATAATTTTGTTAATTTTTATTGTATACTTTTCAATGATGTCCTTTTCTAATATTTTATTTCAATAAATCGCTTCACGATAGAAATACTGAAGAACAATAAAAGCAAAGAAACTGATTTGCCTTGTCACCGCTTTTGGTAGTGCACCACAGAAAATGAGGAAGTACGTTAGCTGACTGTAACTAAAATACGAAATTAGGGATTAACTTGAAAAAAATAAAACTTCAATAAAAGTAAACGGATAAAAAATACGAAAGTATATAAAACCATATACAAAATGTAGGGATTTACATAATTGTTAGAAATACATTGCAACAATAGACTGCTCTCTGAACATATGTTGCAGAGGACCAGTTATTGGTGAGTTTTAGCTGGACATTTAGACAACACTCGTGTTACACTTGGGTATGACCACTACTCCAGTTATAGGGGTTATCGGTCTTACAACTAAGAAAATAGGCTCAGACAAATATATGGTGTTGTGAAGGAACATAACTGGCTATACACCGGTTACAAACTGTATATATATATTGGACTGTTTGGCAGACAGCGGCAGACAGCGGCAGACAGCGGCAGACAAGCAGTCGCAGTAAGACGGATAGTCTTACGTGTTGATTATCAGACTTTCTTCCCCATACTTGTTACTATGTACTTCTATTTACCTTAGGCGAGCAGCCTTACGTTTCTGTATTATAAATAAACCCCATTACACATACCACTCGGTGTAACTCACGTTTGTCTTTATTTCCTAAGTATTTAGGAATATAACAATGGCGACGAAAGGATGTTCTTTCTCTTAACAGAGATAAATTACCGTACCAAGGACTGTGTACAATGCAAGGATTTTTTGTTTTACGAAAAAAACAAACTACACAAGGATTTTTGACCACGTGCGTCAATGAATTTAAAAATTTTTCCTACCTAAAGTAGCGAAAAGTACGGATTTTTCTTCGTAAAGAACTCACAAGAAATTATAGAAACATGTTCAAGGTAAAGTGGAATTTATATTTATTTTGACAAGTAAAAAAAAAAAAAAAAAAAAATGGTCGCAAGTTGAATTCGAAACTACACTAAAGGATTACGAGTTTCGAAAGAAAAAATATAAATACAACGACTATTGTACCATTTTATGCCACGTGGGAACGGCAGCCATATATTTTTTTTTTTTTGGAAAATTAATTGTTTGTTATTGCCTTTATATAAATAATTGGAACTATTTGTCGTGGGAAGTAAGAAATATTTTGTGTATGAACTTACGTTGTTGAAAAAAAAAAAAAAAAAAAAAAAAGAATTATTTTACAAAGCCTGTTGAATTACTATGGATGAACTTTGTTGAAACGTGTTGTGTCTGCATATTGCTACTAATTTACGATATACGTAAATTTACGATTTTTCTTTGGAATTATTGTGTAGAATTCGAAAAGACATTTTTGTACTAGAAGCTAACATGGAACAATTAGCAGAGTTAACTAAGGCTCTAGCCCTTAGCATCCAGGAACAGACAAAAATGACTCAACAATTTCTAGCGCAACAACAACAACAACAACAAATTCAACAACAACAGCTACAGCAACAGCTGCAACAACAACAAGAAAGAACACAAAAAACTTTAGAGGCACAACAAGAACAAACAAACATACTACAACGACAAATGTCGACACAGCAAAAGAATTTAGAAAAGCTAATTCTAACGTCGACCGGGAAGAAGACTAATTTTTCTGCCGAGGGTATTTCAAATTCACTAACGGAATTTCGTTACTCCCTGGATACTGGTGTTACTTTCCCTGCATACTACAGAAGATACGAAACAATTTTTACGAAAAGATGTTTAGACTGGACCGATGAGGAAAAAGTTACCCTGCTACTACAAAAACTGGGTACTGATGAAAACACCAAGTATGCAAATCTAATTCTACCAAAAAAACCGGAGGAGGTTTCGTTCGAGGAAACAATTAGTACCTTGTCGAAAATATTTGATAAAAGGGATAGCCTATTTCACTCTAGATACAAATGTTTGAACATTCAGAAGGCAGAAGCTGAAGACTATCTAGAATATGCTTGCACTGTGAACTGTTTATGCGAATCATTTAAATTGAATGAAATTTCCGCAGACCAATTTAAATGTTTAATCTTTGTACAAGGTCTCACAGCACCAAGGGACAAAGATATACGTTCACGGATCCTAACAATTATGGAGGCGGATCCTAACATAACATTGCAAAAAGTCACTGAAGAGTGTCAACGTCTGATTAACATAAAGAAAGACAACACTCGCATTGAAGAGAAAAATATTTTTAAGGTGCAGCAAGTAAAAAGGCAAGGGACCACAAGAAAGTCCAGGTTCCAAGAACACAGGATCCTTAAAGGATACAAAGACCCAAAGCTAAAGTGTAAATGTTGTGGTAGTTTAAGACACAACAATAAGACCTGCTGGTTTAGGAACAAAATATGTTATGAATGTGGTCTCAGAGGTCACAAGGGAACATACTGTGCCCAGAAGAAAAGACAAGGGACCGATAATGTAAATACGCTTCGCATGAATAAAGAAAAAAGCTGCGAAAGACGGAAATATGTTGATGTTCGGATAAATGGACATCTGGTTACATTGCTTCTGGATAGCGGTGCAGATATTAGTATTATAAATGAAGATATATGGAAAAGGATAGGTCGACCTGAATTAACGAAAACCAGAAAGACGGCGAGAAGTGTGTGCGGCAAAAGATTAGAGTTCAAGGGAGAATTAAAATGCAAAGTGACATTCGCTAACCAGACTCATAAATCCAAAGTGTACGTCGTACCAGGAAAGAATACATGCCTGTTTGGGGTAGATTGGATTGTCCTGTTTAATTTATGGGAGAAACCCATAAATTCGTTTTGTAACGTTTTAACTGCAGAAAAAGCAAACCAAAGGGAAGACTTCCTGAAGGATTTGAAAACTGAATTTCCCAATGTTTTTGCCGAAGGACTAGGACTCTGTATTAAGACAGAGGCAAAATTTGAATTAAAGAAAAATGCCACTCCAGTATTCAAACCTAAAAGGAATGTGCCTTTTTCAGCGATGGACGCAATCGAAAAAGAGTTGGATAGACTTCAACAACTGGAAGTCATTGAAAAAGTTAACCACACAGATTGGGCAAGTCCAACCGTGTATGTAAAGAAAAAAAATAGCAGAATAAGGGTCTGTGGAGATTTTTCAACGGGTTTAAATGACTGTCTATTGGACCATAATTATCCCCTTCCGTCCGCAGAAGATCTGTTCTCTAAGCTTAACGGAGGAAAAATTTTTTCTAAGATAGACCTCTCAGATGCTTACTTGCAAATTAAGATCAGCGATGAATGCTCCAAATACTTAGGCATAAATACTCATAAGGGCATTTTTAAGCTAAAGAGGCTTCCTTTTGGATTAAAGGTTGCTCCTGCTATTTTCCAGCAAATTATGGACACGATTCTGGCAGGGTTGGAATTTTCAATGGCCTACCTTGACGATATCCTAATTAAAAGTGAAAATTTGCAAGATCATAAGAAGCATGTAAAAGAAGTATTCAAAAGAATACAGGAATTTGGTTTTAAATTGAGCCCAGAAAAATGCGATTTTTTTATGAAAAAAATTAAATATCTAGGTCAAATAATCGACAAAGAGGGTCGAAGACCGGATCCACAAAGGACTGAAGCAATTGAAAAGATGCCTGCTCCAGATTCAGTGACAAAATTAAAATCGTTTTTGGGATTAGTTCAATACTATGCAATTTACATCCCTAACATACATAATTTAAGAGCTCCTCTTAACGAGTTACTGAAAAAGGGTGTTAAATGGAACTGGAATAAGGAATGTGAATCTGCTTTCCAAAATATCAAAAGATGTCTACTGTCAGACTTAGCATTGGCACATTTCAATCCAGAAAAGGAACTAATACTAGCAACGGACGCCAGTGATTACGGTGTTGGCGCTGTATTACTTCACAAGTATGAGGATGGTAGGACAAAAGCTATCGCCCATGCTTCAAGAACGTTGGTTGCAGCGGAGAAAAATTACAGCCAAATTGAAAAAGAGGCGCTGTCGATAATATTTGGAATTACAAAGTACAATCGATTTCTCCATGGACGATCTTTTATTTTGCAAACCGACCATAAACCCCTACTTACCATATTTGGATCAAAGAAAGGCATTCCCACACATACTGCGAATCGATTACAGCGATGGGCTGTAACCCTCTTAAACTATCAGTTTAAGATGGAACATGTATCCTCAAAAAAGTTAGGACACGCAGATGCATTATCACGGTTGATCCCTAAAAGAAGCGAAAGTTTCGAAGAAACGGTAATTGCTGCGCTTAAAGACGAAAGTGAATGTACAAGTTCAATGTGTAATATGATACGTGAACTTCCGGTAACTTTCGAAAAAATAAAAAAAGAGGCAGTAAATGACATTTTCATTAAGAAAATGAAAAATCAATTGGGATGGATAAAAAAAAATAAAAAGGTAGATCAAACAACGCCTTTTTCCATCTGTGAAGATGTGCTCATGTATGGTGAGAGGATCGTAATTCCACTAACGTTACAGAGGAAAATTCTGAAGGAATTTCATACAGGTCATCCGGGCATTTCGAGAATGAAATCCCTTATGAGAGGATATGTGTACTGGCCTGGTATGGACAAGGAAGTTGAAAAATGTGTCAAGACATGCAGAGGATGTCAATTAGCAGCTCGAGATCCTCCAGTAAAAACGACGCCATGGCCAAAGACGGACCTACCCTGGTCACGTCTGCATATTGATTATGCGGGACCTATAAATGGTTATTTTTACTTGATTATTGTAGATTCTTTTTCAAAATGGCCAGAAATATTTAAGTTTAGACATCCAACAGCAAAAAACACTGTGAGTGCGCTTAATGAAATTTTTAGCCGTTTTGGAGTGCCAAAAACCTTAGTGAGCGATAATGGAACAGCATTTACTGCTCATGAATTCAAAGAATTCTGTGACTCACTAAATATTCTACATATGACAACACCTGTGTACCATCCACGATCGAATGGGTTGGCCGAAAAATTTGTAGATACGTTTAAAAGGGCACTTAAGAAAAATCTTACTACGGACACAGACGAACAATGTATTCAAACATTTTTAGCAATTTACAGGGTGACACCAAATCCTAATAATAATGTCAATTCTTCCCCGGCTGAGCTAATGTTTGCAAGAAAGATAAGATCTGTCTTCGATAGGCTGCTACCAGAGAAAAAGAAAGTTTTCAAAAAAGAAAACCTTAATACCAAGTGCTTCTCCCCAGGTGAAAATGTATATTTCAAAAATTTTCAAAATGGACGAAATCAGTGGGTTGAAGGTATTATCAAAAAAAGGATTGGGAGCATGGTCTATACCATCCAAGGATTAAGTTTTGTCTGCAAAAGACACAGAAATCAAATACGTCCCAGACTGTCTCCAAATGTGGAAGAGACACCAATGGAAACATTGTGCGATATTTTTGATATACCAAAACCAGCGTGTGTACCGCAAACAATGAATATTTCGCCTGAACCGACCATACGGGCTGGACAGAAACCTTTACCCCGGGTAACGCTGACCAGAAGGAAAAGCGCAAGAAAGAGAAAAGTTACCAGGAGATTAAGCCCTGACCCTAAAAGGAAGAGGTATTTAAGCTAAAATCAGGAAGATTTCAGCTTCAGGGGGAGGTGTTGTGAAGGAACATAACTGGCTATACACCGGTTACAAACTGTATATATATATTGGACTGTTTGGCAGACAGCGGCAGACAAGCAGTCGCAGTAAGACGGATAGTCTTACGTGTTGATTATCAGACTTTCTTCCCCATACTTGTTACTATGTACTTCTATTTACCTTAGGCGAGCAGCCTTACGTTTCTGTATTATAAATAAACCCCATTACACATACCACTCGGTGTAACTCACGTTTGTCTTTATTTCCTAAGTATTTAGGAATATAACATATGGTAATGACAAAAAAGAGAAGACAAATGCAGATGAATAAATTGTAAACATGTATTTATTGCACCATAAATACAAGACGGAATAATTTAGAACTGGAGGATGTTGATTGATCATGTCTCTGGAAGCAGGAAGATTTAAAGGGCAAGAAATGCTGTACTTGGATAGTAATATAGACTAGATTGGCAAGAAGGGGAAAATTACATCTTGGAGAGTATGGGATCATGTTACATATAGATTGTCATGGACATCCCTGAGGTGCAATGAGATGCTTCAGGTAGGTCTGGTCTGTATAGATCTGGCCAAAAGCTAGATCAGCAGGAACAAGAGCTGCTGGAGCAAGGAATGGGAGCTGGAGTAGGAAGGAGCTGGAGCAGGAACCGCAGGAATGAATTGGAGCAGGAGATGCTGGAAGGCGTTGGAGCAAGCGATGTTGGGAAAAGCTGAAGTAGAAGTTGCTGGAAGGAGCTGGTGCATATATATATATTCTGAAACTACTCAAAATACTTAGATGCATTATGGTAGCATCTTTGTTTGCATTTTGGCATCCATAAACAAGAAATATGCCATTTTACATTATTTTGTTTATAACTGAAAAATTATTGTTATAGTCAAAATTGTCTGTTCATTTTACTTCCGGTTACTGCTGTCCATTTTGGCTAGATAATTAGGAATGGTCAAGTAGATAAGAAAGCCATTATTAACATGTGAAAAGAGGCGCTTTGATGTTATTTGAGAAGAAGATAATTATTTATCAGAAGGGGCCATATCTTGCTTATTACCGTCGTCCTGTCGGCAGAACAGAAACAGAATGTCAAAAGGAGAAGTCAATCTTGACTACAACCAAAATTATAGAAATTCAAAATAAGAATATAAATAATAGTAAAAAGGTCTAAGGAGAAATTGGTACAGAAATGTAGAGGAATCTTAATTATTTACCGGGGGGGGGGGATGATGGGTGTGTCTCAATGGAGTTAAAGACTATTTAATACATTTACCGAAAATAGGTTCAATTAATATCACTTTAATTACAGCCCCCCCCTCCAGTCAATACCGGATATATATACCCCCCCCCCCAAAAAAAAAAGAAATGTTTTGTGCTGACCCCCCTCCCTCCCCGCGGTTTATGAACTTATAATAAAAACGGATATATAATCTTTCAACAGTTCGACTAGTGTTTCATTTTCTATGATTAAGTTTCTAATGCAATTATGGGGAGAAAAATGCAAGTTTTACATTGAAAATTATCAATCAATATTTGAATGCTGTTGAAGTGATCGATTCTTAGAAAATTAATAAAATAAGAATCAATACAATGTGAAACTATTTTTCTATTTCATTAAAACGGTTAAAAAATAGTAAATAAATATGATTTATTTTATTAGAATTAAGAAATATAGAAACTAATTGGGAACATTTAGTTAGAACATTATGTATTTATTTTTATTAATATATAAATAAAAATAAGTATACATATTTTAACCCATCACAAAAATGTTAATGTTTTTTTTGGACAAAACTATTTCAAGTGGTAAAAAGAAGCAAGAAAGGAAATAGCAAGTCAGATGACCCCCTCTGACTTACCCAGTCACTTAAAATGAATTTGAAAGTAATTCTTCACTCTTCAAATTTTTGGCCCCATCAGATCCTCAACCGGAACATTCCTTGCAGCAGACAATGCCACCATCCTCAGCAATCCACAATCAATTCTGGATCGTTGGCAGGAGCATTTTGCCACTCTACTCAATAAAGAATCTGCTGCAGATGAGGACTTTCTCAAAATGGTCCCACAGTACACAGCGCAATTATGGATGAATGCACCACCATCATTTACAGAATTTCTAATTGCGATGGAGCAAATGAAAGTAAATAAAGCCCGGGGGCCTGATAATATCCCCTTCGAACTTATCCACCATGGTGGACAACATCTGAAAACAAGACTATTCACTCTCATTCTTAAAATGTGGGAAGAACGACAAGTACCAAAGGATCTGAAAGACACAGTAATAGTAACCATCTTCAAAAAGGGTGACCGAAAATCATGTGGCAATTACCGTGGGATTGCCCTTTTGTCCATAATGGGAAAAATCTTTGCCCGCATACTATTGAATCACTTGCTGCAAGTCACGGAATCCGTCCTCTCGGAATCTCAGTGCGGCTTTCGTGCCTCTCGAGGAACAATAGATATGATTTTCTGTGTGAGACAGCTGCAGGAGAAAAGCAGGGAACAACAGAAACTCCTCTTTCTTGTATTTTATGACCTACAAAAAGCATTCGGTAGCGTTCCAAGAGATGCAATGTGGAAAGTTCTCAAGCAATTTGGTTGGCCAATCCACTTTGTAGAACGCATCCAGGCACTGCATGACGGCATGTGGACTAAAACAAGGTTGTGTCCTTGCACCTACCCTTTTTTCCTTATATCTTGCTGCAATATTGCACGAACTTCCCCCAAATAACCCGGCGGTGGACATTAGGTACCGTTATGATGGGGGACTTTTCAAGCCTGTTAGACTAAAATCTCAAAGCCTTGTGAAATTCCAATACATCACAGAGCTTCAATATGCAGATGACAACATAGTCCTTAGCCATTCCAAGGAACACATCCAGAGATCCGTAAACAACTTCACGGCAGCCTAGCATCACTTCGGACTCTCTATTAATATTGGTAAGACAAAAGTGTTAGTACAACTAGTACCCAATAGCATCTTACAGGACATAAGCATTCATATAAATGACATTCCTCTTGAGCAAGTAGATCACTTTCCATATCTCGGTTGCATAATATCAGAAAAGTGCTCAAATGAGAATGAAATAGAAATTGGCCTCGCCTATGGAGCCTTTGGTAAACTGATGAAGCACATCTTCAATAATAAACATCTTTCAATAAAAACTAAACTCATGGTATACCCCGCGATTGTTATACCTACGCTTTTGTATGGGTGTGAGACCTGGACTATATACCAAAGTGATCTCATTAAACTCGAAAAATTCCACCAACAAAAACTTCAAGCTATACTGAACATCACAGATGACAACATAGTCCTTAGCCATTCCAAGGAACACATCCAGAGATCCGTAAACAACTTCACGGCAGCCTAGCATCACTTCGGACTCTCTATTAATATTGGTAAGACAAAAGTGTTAGTACAACTAGTACCCAACACAAGCCTTCTTGAGAGAGCAAACAGCTGCAGTAGTGAGGCCAGCACCATGAGACACAGACTCCGTTGGTTAGGACATATCCTCAGAATGGATGAAAACAGACTCCCTCGACAAACCCTGTACTCGGAGCTAGCCACAGGAAAAAGACCTATCGGCCTCCCTCTACTGCGATATAAGGACCAACTCAAATCCACCCTAAAAAAAACACCGGATTTGATCTTCACATCTGGGAAACATCTCAGGATCGGTGCCTGTGGTGCCAATCCATCATACATGGTACCAAAGGATACAAAGCAGAAAGAAGAAGACTGGTGGAGATCAAGAGGCAGGCAAGAAAAAATCATGTTGAACAACAACGCCCTCTACCAAGCATTGCTTGCCTTCTCTGCCCACATAAATTCCATGCTTAGATTGATCTGAGAAGCCATCTGCGATCCAAACACTGAGGGAAGAGGAAACTGAAATTCTCAGATACGAGAAATCAGCCGACGATGATATAACTTCCAAATACCAATATTGACAAAGCATTTTTTTGTCATTTTTGCACAGTTTGATTTAGCTGTAACTAGCCTGGGTGCCCAGCATTGCCCGGGTGTTTGGGATTGTGTATTGCGAAAAAAAAAAAAAAAGAAAAAGAAAAAGTGGTAGCAGGCAAGCAAGCTCAAACCAGTAACGCAAAAGAGGAAAAGAACGTTAAAAAAAAAATGTGACATCATTGTCTTTGCATCCATCAACAAACCGGAAGTGGTGAAGGTTTAAATAAAGGCTAGTCAATCGAAAAGAGTGGATGACTTTCAAAATTATTGGCTAAAAAAGCGACCCCCCTTATAGAAAAGTGCCCCGCTGAGGATGAAAGAATTAATGTTTATAGCCAATTTTTTTATATTTGTCATCCGAAGGGTCGAGCTTCAAAACGGTACTGATCTCGTGAAAATTCGTCGGCTCTGTTGAAAGTTTTAGGCAGACATGCATACATACATTTAAACAGACAGGTGAGATTTATATTATAGGTGTTTTACAGCATATCAACACTTTTGGTGTTATTTAGTGCTGAATCCAGTAATTTTTGAAAAAGTTACTCTGCCTCAAGTTCTATATATTTTCGAATATTTATTCATGGTGTTTTATTTGGTTATTTTGTTCAGAGAAATTGTTGGTTTTGTTTTCTACTTTGCAGGACATGATTGAGTTTTGCAAATGAAAAGGAAAAAAAACAATACCATCACTATTTGGTGTATTTTAGGTTAGGAAGTCAGTGTTTTCAGACATTTTGACACACAGGATGTACATTAGTTTATATATGTTTTAAATGCATCCAAACAAGCTCTGTCTCTCCCTCTGTCTTTTATGCTTTCAGTAATAAATATGTGAAGTTAACAGTTTTGTTTTGATATCCTTTTTTTTTTTTTTTTTTTTAGAGGTATAAAAATATAAGAAGATTAATATCAACATATAATGATACTAAATCTTATGTTTAGAATCCTTATTCCAATTTTAATTAAAATCTACTACATGATTTTCATTCTAAAAAAATGTCTACAATTTAAGGCTTAAACTACGTTATCTATTAGACAAGTAGACCCATGTTCATGAGTTGCATCTTCCGCTTAGTGCGGATTTCGGACCCACATGACTTATTTTTCGCCATTCCTTCCGATCTTTGGTTGATGTTTTGGTTGATGGACGCCCAACTGTTGAGAGATGTCCAATCAAAAACATTTTCTCTCCATCTTCTCCTTAGTTTCCTCTGCTTTTTTTGCCTTCTAATACACCCTTAAAGCATAATTTTAACAGGCCAGTGGTTGATCGTTTGACATGGCCAAAAAGTTTAAGGGTTTTACTTTTGATTTTATCAAATAGAGAGGATAAGGAAGTAGTTTGACGGAGGGTGGATATTTATTTATTTATTTTTTTTTTTTACAAAAGAATCATCACTTATCAAGGCCCAAAGGCCACTCGAGGATAAGGGTTAATGAGTGTGCAGTAGTCAAAAGGGACAATATCATAGAAATCGTTAGAAGTGTAAATTTGATAAATTGGATTACTTAAAGGGGAACGGCTCATCAAGAACTTGTTTACGTTGGACTTGAAGACGACCAGATTATAGTCAGCTGGAAAGCAGATAAATGGAAAAGAGTTCCACAGGTGTGCAGCTCTAAGAAAAAAACTTTGTTCATGGAATCTATGTTTAGGTTTAGGCACAGATAAAGAGTGGGGAAAATTATTGATAGTATTTTCAACCAGAAGAGTGTTTATCGTGAATGTTTGGTGAGGGGGAACTATAGATTGGAGCTCAGACGAGCAGTTACTATAAAAATAATGATAAAACAGAGACAGTCTTGCAACGTCTCTTCTGTGAGAAAGAGGTTGCAGGGAAGAGAAAAGGGCATTCCTCACTAGGCTACAAAATCTATTCTGAACTCTATCAAGGCTGGATAAGGTCTTCCTAGCAGCTCCTGCTTGGACGTATCTGGCTTCTATATAGGTAGAGAATTAATTTTTTTTGTTTTTTCGATTAGACGATATCCTGTAATGAAACGCATTACATGATTTTGAAATACCTCAATGCGATTGGGTAGTTGTAGATCCACTAGTATATAATTTTTTTTTGGAGGGGGGGGAATAATAAGAAGTAAAATTTCAGTCTGAATCTGTTGCTCTAAATCAAACGTCACCAATCATATTTTTACAATAAGAATGCAATTAAATCGGTCAAAATACTATTAGAGAATGAAGGGTTTATTTGAGTTGGTCTCTGTCAATCCTGTCACAATTAAGTGCATTTCAAGTTGTAATGTTTTTGGATGGAAAGAAAAAGGTCAATTTACAAAGCTCATTGCTTTACAAATTATTTCGTTTGAACATATTCACACATATTTCATCTTTGTTGCTACACCAGGATTACAAATTCTAGGATTATGTTACTGTCAAACATGACATAATTCCATCCCTTATCATTGGTTTTCTGTTCTCACGGTATAATTTTTCCAGTCAGATTAACCGCCACCGCCACCCAGCCTATTTTGACCGCTCGTCTACAAAACTTCCTGTTTAATTGTTTTTATGTACTAGCTAATATATCTATTAGTCAAACTAACCACTGGAATATTATACATGTTTAATAAAGTTCTTCAAGTCAGGTCATGTCATATGCTATGGTACCATGTAACCTAGTACTACCTGTCGCATGGTCGGGTTACCGACGACTAAACCGGTTCCCCCACCAGCCTGTCTGGTGAGGAGGGTGGCTAGTCTCCCAGAAGGATTAAAAACAGGACCTTTCAAAGGGCGTATGAACCCTCCTTTTTGGGGAGGTCAACTGCCAATTAGCATCATGCATATACATGTGCGTGTGTGTTTGTGTGTGTGTATGTGTGTGCCTATAAGCACCTGTCGCATGGGTGGTGTGATTGTTTATAACTAAATGTTTATAATAGAAAGTTTTCCTGGATCTGTGGATGTATATGTTGTTGGGTGGGTGTTTGTAAATATACAGGTGCATCTATGCGGGTTCATGGAGGCTTTTAAGATGTGCATATGTGTTTATGTATATATTTGTACATAGGCGTATGCTGGTTGGTGCATGGATACGGATGTGCTTTTCTGAATATAGATGTGCTTTTTATGAATATAGGTGCTTGCGGGTATACGCATATACATATGCGTGTGTATATACATGTGTGTGTGTGTGTGTGCGCGATCGGTTCCATAACGCGATCCAGTGCATCTCTTGGTCTGTCATCCACCACCACTGTGGAACCGATCACCCAAGGCTAGTCACTGTGACTAATGAGCTGCTGACTCATCTTGGCAATCCTTGCCAGTCTGGCGTACCCCATTGGAGGAGGAGGGGGGGGGTGAAATGGTAACTGACAAAACCCACTTCATCCTTAAACTATCTTGTCATCAAATTCCTTACGAACCATGAAACGAAAACAGAAAAAGAACCCATACTGGCAGGGCGTCGCCCAGGATAATGAGGCCCACAATACACCCAACTTCAAGTTTGCATCGTAGAACATACGAACGATGCTTGACAGGTCTGATTCGGCAAGACCAGAAAGAAGAAGTGCGATTATATCATGCAAATTAGAAAAATATGACATCGATATTGCTGCCCTGAGTGAAGTCAGGTTCAAAGAGAGCAGTTCCATTAGAGAGTCCGGCTACACCATTTACTGGAGTGGCAAGGTCTCTAGTAAGAGAAGCAAGTCCGGTGTCGGACTAGCCATCAAAAACGAGCTAGTGACGAAACTAATAGAAGTGCTCCATACGATAAATGACAGGCTGATGACACTCAGGCTACCTTTATCAAAAGACCGTTGGTGTACCCTGATAGCTATATATGCTCCGACTATGACAAACTCTCAGGAAACTATTGATATATTCTACCATCAGTTAGACAGTACACTTGCATCCGTACCAAAACCGGATAAGATCATACTCATGGGAGACTTTAACATCAGGGTAGGACAGGATTATATCACCTGGCCCAGAGCACTAGAGAAGTATGGATGCGGGAAAGTCAACTCAAATGGGGAGCTGCTCCTTTCACTTTGCACTGAGCATCAGCTTTGCATCACCAACACCTTCTTTAAACACAAGCCTGTTCACAGGAACTCCTGGATGCACCCTAGAAGTAAACATTGGCACCTCATTGACTTCGTCATCACTCGTCAACGTGACCTCCCAGATATCCTGGACACAAGAGCAATGAGGGGAGCCAACTGCCACACTGACCATATTATGATCTGGACACAAGCGAGATTCAAACTGAGATGGAAAATAAAGATAAAGAACCCCCCCCCTCCTAAGAAGCTGGATGTCAACGGCTTGAAACGTCAAAATGTAAGAGAAGAGCTGGTGAATGCTCTCAATGAGAGACTTGCTGAACCAACCGGAGATGTAAACTCAGATTGGCTGTCCTTCAAAGAAACTGTTTATGAAACATCCAAAGAGTGCCTCGGGCTGGCCGGGAAATGTCATGAAGACTGGTTTGATGAGAACTGCAAAGAAATCAAGCAACTCATCAACCAGAGAAACGCTGCAAGAAGTTCAATGTTGTTCAGGAACACTAGATCCATCAAAGCAAAGTACGCTAAGGCAAACAGCAAGCTCCAGAGCAGATGTAGGGAACTTAAGAACAGTTGGTGGATGGCTAAGGCTGCTGAACTACAGATTCTGGCTGACACCAATGACATGAAGGGTTTCTATGGGAGTATAAGAGCAGTCAGGGGCCCAAATGTGAGCCATCCCGATCAATTACTTGCAAGCGACAATTCCACTCCCCTCACTGACAAATGCGAGCTTCTAAAACGATGGACTGAGCATTTTAAAACATTGCTAACGAGACACCAGATATTGACGAACGAGCAATAATCAACCTGGAGCAGTTCCCGACACAGCACTGGATGGACAGATGCCCTGACTCAGAAGAAATCTGCAAAGCAGTGCTGATGTTACAGGATGGCAAATCAGCCGGGTATGACGGCATATACCCTGAGATCATCAAGCGAGGAGGACAAAAACTACTTAGCACTCTCTGTGGTAACTACAGGGGTATATCACTGCTCTCAGTCCCTGGGAAAGTGTTCGCTCATGTTCTCCTGAACAGGTTTACAGCGCACACTGAAACCTTGCTACCTAAGGCACAATGTGGATTCCGTGCAAACAGAGGCACAGCGGATATGATCTTCTCACTCAAACAGATCCAGGAAAAGTGTGTGGAGCAAAATATGGAGCTGTACATGATCTTTGTGGATTTTACGAAGACTTTCGACACAGTGGATCGAAGCATTCTTTGGGAAGTCTTGCTGAAGCTTGGCTTTCCTGCACACTTCACCAGCCTTGTCAAAGCCCTTCATTCAGACATGAAAGCCACAGTTAAGCTGAAGGGCGAGCTCTCCGATTCGTTCGACATGCAGAATGGTATCAGACAGGGCTGCGTCCTCGCTCCAACCCTCTTCTCACTCTACCTGTCAGTTGTGCTTCGGCATGCCTTTAGAAATTGTGATAAGGGTGTTTTTATATGATCTAGGCCGGGATCAAGAAAACCGAAATGATGTACCAACAATCCCCTGGATCACCAGCAACAAGCCAGCCAATTAAGATTCAAGACCAGGAGCTTTACAATTTCAGCAAATTCAAATACCTAGGGACCACGGTCATGAACAACAACAAAATGGACGAAGAGATTTCTACAAGAATGGCTAATGCCTCCATATCGTATGGAAAACTCAAACAGAAGGTCTGGCAAAATAAAAACCTGACTTTCAGAACTAAATGCTTGGTGTACCGCGCCATCATCCTCTCGTCACTCTTATACGATGCAGAAACTTGGCCAGTGTACAAACTGGTAGCCCACAAGCTCAACACCTATATGATGAGACACCTCCGGCAGATTTTAAATGTCGTGGTATAACTTTGTCAGCAACAGGGAGATCCTATCACAAGCCAACCTCCCAAGCATGTATGACCTGCTCATCTGGAAAACCTGAGATGGGCCGGGCACATAAACAGAATGGAGAACTCCCGACTACCAAAACAGATACTGTTTTCGCAACTGGAGGATGGGGTACGAAGCATAGGCAGACCTAAGCTCAGGTTTTGTGACACCGTCAAACGAAATCTAAAGGACAGGTTGATCCCTACTGGAAGCTGGCAGACCCTCAGTCGCGACCGTGACAAGTGGAGAATGATGGTTCACAGGAAGTCGTCTTCGGACATGAAGGACAGCACATGATGATGATGATGAAGAAGAAGTTCTATAATAACGATGTTTGGCAATATTGTTACATGTTTTTCACTCCTGTCACTCGATGCTCCTGAATTTGTGAGGCAATGGTATGATAACTTCTTTGTTCAGTTTTGGTATTTATAGTGCTATGAGTGTCCTAGACTGTCTAACGGGCAACACCAGGCAATGTCTCATTCCTGCTCTCCATGCAGTCCAGTCTAAAAAGTTGACATCAGTTAGGTTGCATGTCATATCTCTTCTTATGAACTCAAGTTAAGTCTTCTTCGGTCTGTTATGAGACATCCAGGTGTGTTATGAAGTTAATACAAGAGATAGCACACTATACACGACCAAACTAAGTGAGATGCCGAGCATATAAAGCATCCATAATCCCACCAATATCTAGTTTCGGATGAATCACTGTTGAATGGATCCTTTCTTCCAATTTGCAACTGCACATTCAACTGATCATCACACGGATTATACAGGGGGTTTTTTTTGCAGGGTGTTTCCCCACCAACAGTGCTTTTTTTTTTTGAGGATATTGATTTTTTTTACCAAGAGGTAACCAAAGGATAATGGTTTATGGGTGTCAGGTTGCCATTGAGGCAACGCCATGATTTTCATTAATGGTGAAACTTGAGTAGAGTTTAATTATTTAAGAGGACTGCTTGTGATACTATAAAGTAGCCCTGAGGTGGATTTGAGCCACTAAGTGCTGAGAGGGGGGGGGATAGACAAAGGAAGAGGAAATAGCTTAGAATAAACAAAGAAATCGGAAATATCCTACAATCAATAATAGATAGGGAGTAGTAAACAGTAACAATAGAAACCTAAAGATAAAACAGGGAAGGGCAGCTTCCGGTAGCCAGGGTGGAGTGGGATACCAAGACAGAGGAGACAGTGAGTTGACATCTAGATGTGCTAGACGGCGGATGGAAGTTGGACAGTTAGAATTGACAACTAGATACCCTTGACGGCAGATGGGAGTTGATAACGACAACAGTTGAACAGTTATAGAGTTGACTGTGAAATAGAGACGTGGACAATTTTAGAGTTGACTGTCAAACAGAGATAGACGAATGTAACATCAATAGGACGGGGAGAAGACACACACACATACACACACACACACACAAGACCAACAGTCAATTTATATGTGAACATTGGCGTTTGTGTTTTTCCTTTCTTTGTTCATATTTCTATTTTGTGAACCACATGTGTTCTCATCGACAGTCGACAACGGGAAAAGGACGATCCGGCCATAAGAATAATAGTCGAACGAAAAATCCATGGTACACAATGCTGAGAGTCGGCGATCTGTCGAGGGGGCACGCGTCTGGTTACATGCTCAGTAAGAACTTATTTACATTAGACTTGAAAACGATCATACTATAGTTCCACAGAGACAGTTTCTAGTAAAGAAACTTTGCTCATGAAATTTTCGTTTAGTTTTAAGTGCTGATAGAGAGTAAGGAAAAATATTGACAGTTGTTGTAGGTAGATGAATGTTTTGCAGGCGGGGGGCGGGCATAAATTGAAGCTCAGTCGAACACCAGCCATAAAAAGTAACGATACAGTAAAGATAGACTCGCAACATCTCTTCTGTGAGAAAAAGGAGGTAAGGAGGTGAAAAGGCTCTTGCCCACTAGATTTCGAAGACGGTTTTGTTACCTGTCATCAAGACAGAAAAGAATGCTCTGAGCAGCTACTCCCCATGTGTGGCAACAATACTCCATCTTGGGACGTATTTAGCTCTTGTATAGGTAGAGAATTCTATCGGGACTATCTCTAATGTTATCTCCATTGGAAAATAATTAGAAACAGACTGTTTTCCTTATCTTTGGTGTCGAATTCTTTTATCATAATCAAACATCTTGGCGTCCTGGATATGACCTAAAACTATATCCGATGGTGAGGCCCCACCTTGCGGGCCTTGGGGAGTGTGGAGCAACCCTTTAATTGCCATTGCTCCCAGGTCCACTCTGACCCAGAGTGGTAGTACCTGTTAGGGTCCCAACTATGGGTAAAATAGAATTCGACTTAAAAAACAAATACACTCCATTAAAAATCGTTCCTCAAAATAACTAGATTCGGCATTAAATAATCTGAAAAAGGTTGATATGCCGTAAAACAAAAACAACCAACCAACCAACCAAACATCTTGGCTGAATATTCTGATTGTGTTTGTTAGATTTTCTGAACAGTCCTAAATAACAAACAGAGCTGTATTATAGTATATATTATTATGCATATATATATATATATATATATATATATATATATATATATATATATATATATATATATATATATATATATATTAGTTATGCAACATTATTGGCTACATATGTGCATACATGTTTAAGATGTGACTTTCATAAAAGTCCAACATCTTCAAGCCATATTAACTAAACTGGAATCAATGGATAAATTACATTCGCACATATCGTTTTGGTTAGAGAGGAGGGAAAAAATAATGAGGGAGGCAAGGTATACATAAGTGCAAACACAGTTACGTATCAATATATCCACACAAATCTTCATATTTATACATACTTGCATTCGTACACATGAATGTATGTATGCATGGAAGTGTATGAATATGTGCACACACATGTACATACATATACATACACTCACACGCACGTACATGTTTCTGCGATAGAATTTTATCTTTACAGCCCATCTTCAAGCTTTCTTTATCTTAGTAGATCATTGTGTCTAGATTAGTATTTTCATCAGCTGTGAGACCGCATAAATTTATTTGCATAATAATAGATATGAAACAAAACGTACATGTATAGAAAACACATACACATGTTAACATATATATACATGCACATACATACATATATTTTTAATATATATCTACACACAATTTTTTTTTACAGGAGAGTCGCCACTTATCAAGTCCCGAAGGCTACTCGAGGATAAGGGTAAATGAGTTTACAGTGATCACTGGGGCAACAACAGAGTAATCGTTAGTAGTGGAAATTGAGTATAATTTGATTATTTAGTGGCTGGCTCAATAAGAACTTGTTTACATCGGACTTGAAGACGACCATATTGTAGTCAGCTGAAAAGCATGCCAGCGGAACAGAGTTCCACAGGTAGGTAGTTCTAGAAAAGAAGCTTTGTTCATGGAATCTGCGTTTAGATTTAGGCACAGATAGAGAGTGGAGAAAATTGTTGATAGTAGTTTTAGCTGGGCGAGTGTGTTTTGTGAAAGTTTGACCGGGAGGAGGACCATAGAGTGAAGCTCAAACGAGTACTTGCTATGAAAATAATGATAGAGCAGAGACAGGCTCACAACGTCTCTTCTATAAGAAAGGGAGAAGAGAAAAGGGCATTACCTACTAGGTTTTGAAGCCTGTTTTGAATTCTGTCAACATAGGATAGGATCTCCAAGCAGCTCCTGCCATGATGTGGCAACAGTACGTCATCCTAGGATCTACTTGGCTCTTATACAGGTTAGAAAAAGCCAGGATGCACTCATACTGTCGCTGGCTTGGAAAATTATCTGTCAGTGGTTTGGTGATAAAACAACCATTAATAAATGCCTTGTGATTCAACAGAAAATAAAAAGTGTGTCAAATTTTTTCCTTTGTTGTTTTGTGACTGTGTATACAACGTGTTGGGTCCAAGTGAAAATGTAACAACTTTACATGCATATCTCTTGTGCGTACACATATATACATCCTTTACATAGTGTCGACTCATACGCATATATACACCCATTACATAGTATCGACTCATACGCATATATACATCCTTTACATAGTATCGACTCATACGCATATATACTTTCAACTTTGCACACACAGTGATGTATACTTTGCTCATGGATCTTTAATCAGTGTATCATGTTACTGAAATACAATTTATAAATTAAACGGTATGAAAATTTTGACCCACCCCTCCCATTTTTTTTTTTTTTTTAATACTGTATTTTCACTCCAAACAAAACACATGACAGTTTGGTGTAGGGGTTACTATCTGAGACATAATTTGCAGGGATACCATGTAGGGAGTTGAGCAGCAAGATGTCTGTTTATATTATATACACGTGAACTTCTGCATGTCAGTACAGTCAGGGAAACAGGAACACGTAAAAAAAAATCTAAAGTCTAGCAGTTCTAGAGAAGAAACTATTAGAGTAGAAGGCTTTCTGGCATCTGGGAATCTCTACTGTGGAGAGGTGGGATTTTGCTGATTGTCAGGTTTGTCGGAGCTATTTACATTGAGGGATACAAGAACTTGTAGATCATCAGAGCACCTACCATTAAAATACTTGCAAAACAGGCGGAAGATGCAACATTTTTGTCGATTTAACACAAATAATAGAAATGTACATGTAAGCAGTGATAGATTAAAAAATTAATTTTTAATTTTTGAAAAAAATATATTAAAGCATCATTATAATTACAATTTAAAAGTTGAATCAATTTTACAATGAAAATAATAAATGTAATAAATACTACATGACCTCTTCCACATAAAAATAAGAAAGTAATACCTGGAATGATTGCATCATGACTACAAAAGAGACATCATACTACTCCCCCTCTAAAAAAAAAAAAAAAAAAAAAAAAGAGGTAATTCTTAGAAGGATTGTATCATGACAATAGAACAGATACTACACTACCTCCTGCTGCACTGAACACTGAAAGATAATATATTGGTCTGAAATAATATAATAAATTAAATTGAGTATTAAAAAATATTATTAATATAGTTTCAGCTTCACACAGACAAATACTGAATATCCATTCGTAATATATTCACATTTATGTTAATATCGATAAGAAAAAACAAACATCTTTGTTTCTTCAATTAAAAGCAGACATATTTCCTTGGAAAAGTACCCCCACGTCGTCTTACTACAAAATGGAGATCTCCTTCTTTCATTCTTTTATTTAAAATATAAAGTCACCTTTCGATATTCTCGTCAGCAGACTTAAATAGCATTGGATTTGCTAAATAGAAATCCGATTCTGCTTGGCCTGTGAATTACAAAATTTTACAATTATTCACAGAATAAAAAAAAAAAAAGAAATCCCAATCTATTTCATCGATTACATATCTTATTCAACCTGATAATTCTTTCAATAGCATAAACCACGGGATATTCACTGTTTATTTTTATTGGAAAAACAACAGATACAATTCGTCAACAGTATCACTCTATTTGTTATAAATAAAAATTTTTGAAACTGGTTGCCATAGTAGAATCTTTCCGCCGTTATTCATATATTTCACATTGTTTAAGTTGATATTCTTTCCACGGTTTCATTACAAATAATATTTGATATAACATTCTCATAGTACTAATAAAATAATGCAATGAACACTTTTCCTACATGTTTTCTATTTTTCAATTTTCTTATCATTCTCTTTTTTGTGGAGATGGAGCATTCTACCGGATGTCAAACATTCACCCTCTATTTCATAAATTCCAACTGAAAGATCTTTTTAATATTCTAATCGTCCCTTTTTGCAATTGTTTGTATCTCTCTTGCACTTGGTTCACGGGGTATATTTGCCAGGTATTTTCTTTTTCATGAGTTTGGTTGCTCCTATAATTACTGGAATGATGGAGATCTTCCTAAGATTCCAATTTCTTTTCATGTCATTAAAACTTGATATTTTTCTCTCAGCTCTTTTTAAGCTTGCATCATTGGGAACACTAACTTCTGCTAAGGTTGTTTCTTTCTCTTTCTTGTGCCCTACCACTATATAATGTTTGATAGCTCTGTTTTCAAGGTACGTATCTGTAGGAAGTGCATAATCGTAGTCATAATGAATGGTGTATGACTTATTTTCAACTGTTCTTTTCGGTAAATATTCCTACGTCATATCTAGCTTTATATATGCCTGTGTAAGTAACCAGTTGGAGGTCATTCATTTTAATTTATATTCACGCCCTTGTAAGTAATTGGTTTAATTTTCAGAAACAAACTAAAAAAAAAATAATAATAATTCAGCAGCCTTGTAACTCTCGCTTCGCTTATTTTGTCCTTTAGTCCTCATATTCCATGAGCGATGTTTCTGACAAAGGGGAAATAATTGCTGTTTTTTTTTTAATTAAAATTTATATATTATCGTTGGCTAGTTTTTGAACCTGTATATCTTTTTTTTATTTTTTATTTATTTTAAGTTCTTACATCAAATGTCTTCATACCGTGTCTGGAGCGATTTCCATAAAAAAAAAAATCTGCCTGTACACAAGCGCACATAGAAGCACTACTGAAGTGACAGGGTCCAAAGAAAGAGTCTCAAATCTAATAGGTCTTGCACTATCAATTAAACTCTAACCTCCGTCTAATCGCTGCAATGTTGCATCCCTGTGTCTGTTTTACAAGTACTTTAATGGAATGTGCTCTAACGAACTCATAGAACTTGTGCTCCCTCGATGTATATAATCCCAACTAACCTGACAAGCAGCAAAATCCCACCCCTTCAGTTGAGGTTCCTACGTGCTGGAAAGTCTTCTACTCTAGTAGTTTCTTCTTTCAGGTTGCTAGACTTTGGAATTTCCTCCCTGTTTCCCTGACTGTACTAAACCTTCAGAAGTTTTAATGTACTGTAAATAGACATCTCGCTGCTCAACTCCCCACAGTACCCTGTTAGACACGATCCAAAATAGTAGCTCATTAAGTTCCCAGTGGCAATATATAGTAATTTGTTTGAGGTAAATAAATAAATAATTTTTAAAAAGAGTAAAATGAAAAACAGACACAATCTCTCTCAGAATGTTCACCGAGAAAAGGGAAAACGTAAAATGCTACATAAATCAAAATCAAAAAATAAAAAAAAACGAAGGTATTTTTCGTTTTTTATGATTTGAAATCCATTGCAAAAATACTGTCATCACTTCAAGTATTTGACGCACCTATGTGATTTGCATATGATTTTTTTTTTAGATCGTTTATATCGATTTTTATTGCATTCCTACTTGATTTGCATATGATGTTTCCATGTCGCTTCATCGATTTTTTTTATTCAACTGGGCAATAACGGAAATAATCATTCATTTAGACAGAATGTTCCGCTATATCACAGCTGTTCAGCAAGGCTAGACAAACATTGTCTTCAAACTAGGCAATATGTATTAATAACCCGGCAACATTGGGTACATATAACGATGACTTCATTTAGAATTGAAAGGCAAAGGATAACCCTTGTAGATGCAGTTGCATGTGTAATTGTGAGGCAAGGGTTGCACAATCTCCAACCACATCAATCCTGAATCGGCACTGTTTGAGTCCAGTATCAAGAAGTTCAGGATGACTGAAAACAATGCCATGATAAGCAGAGAACACATGCAGCACCTGGAAGTTCCAAATGGTCACCCATTTAGTACTGACCCGGTTCAACCTTGCTTAACTTCGGTGATCCATCGGGAACAGGTGTATCAACGTGATTATGCCATATTGGGTATACATAATTAGCAAGAAATAAAAGAAATATTTTTTTATAATGTTTCTGAATTTTTTTTATTTTTAGATAGGGATTGATAATATGCATTGTTTGGATTGGTTGAACTACTGTTTTTTGTATTAGTTGGTATTCTAACAACGTTTCAGCCGCTGTAACCTCCAACCTTTTTCAGGTGTATTTTGATAACGGCTATTTTATGAACGGTGAAAATAATGTTTTTCTCCCAAGCTGAACTCAAGATAACTGATAGTTGCCAAATCTGTAAACAAAGAAAATAGAGTTGTTAATTGAAACTTCATTGTCTCTAAAGCAAACACCCTATACATGCGACTGTGATTTTTTTTTGTGAATTTGATATTCCTTGTAAACTTCCTCCATTGGAGGAGGTTGACATAGTCCGACTGGTGTTAAATACACCAGGTATTATTGATTCGTTGGTAACATGTTGAACAATTGGATTTCCATGTTTTCTTGGTCAGAAGACATTTTTAAAAGCAAATAGCTGTTCCAAATAATTAGTCTTCAAATGTAAAACAATGCTGTCCCACTCAACAACTACCAACCTCAACACTATTTGCTGTGGTTTTCTTTTTCTTCATCTTTGTCTTGGTGATCACCAAGGGTGCAAGCACTGGTTTACAAGTATGAAAAAAGTAAAAGAATGTAAACTCACAAAAGAAAACACAACTCTGATACATAGTGTATAAATCAGTTGTACCTTGAGTGTGTGTGTGTGATAAAGGACCCCCAAACGTTGTCCATTGATAGCTGTTCACTGAGACATCTTTGTTGGTCAGTTGATCAGTTCATCTTCTAATCTGCTAAGACTCTTCCCTGATCTGCTCCAAGCTGCAAATCGTCATCAACTCTTGCAAACTGAAAACTAACTCCAAAAGTAAATATATTGACTTCAGGATCGAAAATCCTATGTCTGGATCTTTTGTCTTACTCGATCACTTCCGGTTCACTACCCCTCTAACTTCCGTATATTCATTCTACTACCTTTGTGCACCTTGATGAGTTATTTCTAATAATTATCATAGTTTTTTTTTTTTTTACTTCCAACAAGTTTTTCTTTTTTATTTTATTAATCACTTCCTAACACTCTGTGGAGCCCAATTTTTACTGCGTGTACAAGGAGTCTATAGTGATGTAGGAGTTGCTCAATCTCCAACTGTACTTCTCTTGAACTGGTATTCTTTTATTCCAGTGGCAATGAAAAGTCCAAGATGATTAGAAACAATACTGTGTTAAGCAGAAAAAGACTAATCTTTTTTTCCAAGTTTCCATTCTCCTAGATCATTGCACAACCAAATACTGAGAATCTAGTTGGCCTTATTATTTAGGTCATAATTAGAGAGGGGATATCTAGCTATTAACAGCTAATGTCATCTTTTCTGTTGGGTGGAAAGGGAATAACCATTTCTAGACATACTGATCTTCAATAAGAAAAAATTTAGAGATTCGAAGCAAAAAATCTGGAGACTACGCAAAAACTTTGGAAATTTGGAAACGAGTTTAGAAAATATTTTTTTTAAATATATATGAAACACCTGACTCAATTTATCAATAAATTTTAATTAAATTTTAAAAAGAAATCAATTATTTTATTTTATAGCTGAAATAGTAGCTTTTTTTTTTTTTTTTGGAAGATTGTCATCTAGTTGCCATTCATGACATGAGATTTTGGACTTACAAGTTTGGAATGCAGACACCGCAGTTTAATCAATTAAAATATAATTAATATAAGAATCTTTGCCTTCTCTAGCATTTATTCTTTTTTTTAAACATGCTGAGATGATTTGAACTACTATTAATACTGGTAGCATTCTCATGCTTACGTCTTTATCTCATGAGACACTGATACCCTCTCCAATCTAATAATCAATTTTTCTTAACTTTTTCCTTTTTTTTTACGTAGGCATCACCATTTATCACGGCCCAGAGGCCATTCGAGGATAAGGGTTAAAGAGTGTACAGTAGTCAATTGGATAATATAGTAAACGTTAGTAATAGAAATTCAGTAAATTTGTTAACTTTAGTGGAACAGCTCATTAAGAACTTGTTTACATTGGACTTGAAGATAACCATATCATAGTCAACTGGAAATGGAAGACAGTTCCACAGGCGTGCAGTTCTAAGAAAGAAACTTTGTTCATGGAATCTACGTTTAGGTTTACGCACAGATAAAGAGTGGGGGGAATTATTGATAGTGTTTTCAGCTAGACAAGTGTTTCTCCTCATATTTCATAACAAAGAACTTTTGTGTCAGGAGCCTTGTAGTTTCTGTGCCACTCAAAAGTCTATTTCTAACCTTCAAACTTGAAGGGAAATCCTTGCCCTCATCTTTGCATAAACTACCCCCCCCCATTGTTCTCACAAGGCATTGCTATTGGTCATATACTCACTACAAAATGCGCCTCTCCGAGTATCATTTTCTGTAGATAGCAACTCCTTCAAGCTGACAGTATACATACCCAATATGACGTCGAAACCATTCTGAATGAACTCACCCCATTATTCTCGCAAAGCATTGTAGTTAATCACATACTGCACAATGTAAAGTCATTCTTAAAATAGAAAAATGTAGTTTCAAGCAAAAAAGAATAACAGCATAAATCCGGTTAGAAAAGCCTTTCCGAGACAAAGAATTAATCCAGTTATCATCAGTAGAAACATAGCGTTCTTCTCGTTTTAACACAGAAACGCTTAAGAATGCAACAAGATTCAGTTGTTTATAAAGCTGTTCTGGCATTTGATTGGTTCGTTCTTATCACACATGATTATAAATAGAATCGTCCAAATTTATGAAAATATACCCTTACACAGTGCCAAAAATATTGCAACAAATCCATCTCTCTGAGCATCATTTTCATAGATATCAACTCTTCCAAGATGAGAGATTGCATCCATATCCAATATGACCTCAAAACCATCCTGCATGAAGTGACCCCATTGTTCTTACAAGGTATTTTTGTATTGTTTCTTGCATATTCACTGTGTAATGTGCTTTCTCTCAGCATCATTTCATAGTCCAGGAGGTGAATGTGGTTTAGTGGTTAACAACATGAACTGACAACCTGGGTGTTACAATCCGATTCATTCCACAAAAATCACTTTCACCTGGGATGTTGACAACCTTCTTGTGGTCCCTCCTGTAAGAAAGAATTCTGACTAGAAAAATATCGGGGAAACCAATGCTAACAATAGAATCTTCGGACTTATATGATATGATAATGGTGATGATTTCATAGTCCAACTTAAGGGATAGTGTCTATACCTAATATGACTCCTAAACCATCCTGTATGAAGTGACCCCATTGTTCTCACAGGGTATTGCTGTTAGTTGCATACTCACTGTGCAATGTGCTCTCTTTGAGCACCCATAGTCCAAGCTGGGAGATAGCATCTACGCTCAATATGACATTGAAACCATCAGTTTATCTATTATGATGGTTTTCATGTTCAGCAACCTTCCCTGCATCACCAATGGCATGATGCCTTTTTACACCTTTTCATGTAACCTCCTTTCCATCTACTGCTTGTTCCTCTACAATCATTTGAAAAAGGTGAATGAATTGACACTGTAGTTCATCCAGTATTGACAAGGGTTCTTGCTTTATTGTTGTTGTTGTTGTTGTTGTTGTTGTTGGATTCTCTACCCATACATACATTCAATGTACACATATTGGTTTTCCATGTATACATAGAAAACAGTGACAGCAAAAGCAATAATGTGTATAACATTAATGGCAAAATGATCATGTATGTTTATTTTGTGTGAGTCACGTGCTATTGAAGCAATAGCAGCAGCCTCTAGCCTCGGTATCGGCAGTGTAAACTGTATATATGTATATGCATGTATATACGTGTGTGTGAGTAAGATTTTGTTCTGTTGTTTGTATTAGCAATAATAGCACGTTTTAGCACAAAATATGAATTTTATTTATTTATTTGTTTGTTTGTTTGTATCAGTTTTCCAGTATTAAATCGTGCTTTTACCTTCGTTTCTTCACTTAATTTAAAGACTGCATTTCTACACTAGTTATTCCAAAGTACCTTTACAATATTGCTTCCAAGTTTTGCATATGCAGAAAAAAAAAACTTTCTCTTCATTTTCAACTTCATCTTTATCGTTCTTGTTTTTAGTTGATCCTCATCAACAAGCAACATTTCCAATATTTTAACACTTTCTTTTATTATTATTTATTTATTTATTTATTTATTTATCTATTTATTTTTGTAATAACCAATGATGTTTGGTGGAGCAACCGTCTGCACAATGATAACTGTGGTTAAATAATAAATTAATTATTCTGTACTTTCAAAAATAGATTTCGTTATTTCACAAGATCCACCAGCATATGATTAAACGCAGCAGTCATTTTCATTTATTCTTTATTCTTTTTTGTCCATGACTCTACATGCTGCACAAGTTTCTACCAATTTTTAACTATTATTATCTGCTTGCGAGTGGCGACCAAGCATTTTATTAAAGTAACTCCTTTGCCATTTTCTCATTAGCAATATTTTATAAAATGGTCTGGAGTACTGCTTCCATAACAAATTGCTTTCAATAGCTCCTTACGATCCCGGATCAGGCGTAGACTCATACAGTTTAAATATTAACTGTCAAAATGTTTTAAGTGATCCTCAACTGGCATAATTACGTTAACACACTGGTTCTCACCACCGAAAAACAATGATGGGCCTGATCAGTACTACGTATATACCGTGCCGAGTCATAAAAATTTCCAGGTTGCACCCCTGAATGAAGACAGAAAGCAATGAGAAACTACCGCTTTTACTTGTATGTTATCGTTCAAAATGACTATAGCCTTAATAGATGTGAATAGGGAAAAATAACAATCTACGTATATCCAATATATCCTTAAAAAATTTTTATTATTATTATTATTATTTAACATGCAAATCAGACTAGGGCAGTCATCTTCAATCTTTATCCCCTAAGTCAGGCTTTATCCTCTAAAGCTTAATCTCATCAGAGATCTCAGAGAGTTGAAATAGCTTCTAATATAAAATTAATTTTACTAGTTGTCTGTGTCTACTGTTCTTACAGACTAAAAAAAAATTTAAAAAAACAATGCCTCTTTAAAGATATTCTTGGAGGAAGCCAAATTTTACAAAGGTAAAAATCAATCTTGCAATCTTAACCAACTGTGACACATCGAGACATGTTTATAAGCCAAGAATTCTTTTATTTGTACATTAAATATACAGTAGATGTTAATTGTTCTTATACAGTTATGCAACAACGCTTTTTTTAAGCTAGATAAATCTTTCTCTTTTATAAAGTACTAGTGGGGGTGCCTGGCGTTGCCCGGGTTCTTGTAGGTGTGTGAAAAAAAATGGTAGTCGGCAGGCAGGCTTGAACCCGTGACGCCAAAGGTGGAAAAGAAAGTGAAAGAAAAACTGACATCTTAGCACTATGCTATGACGCCACAGGAAGTGTAAAGCGTTCAAATTTAGTGATGTCATTAAAAAAGTTGACTTGCAGAAATGGATAGTTAAGTGAATGAGTTCACACAGACGCAGAAATGAAAGTCTGGCTGGAAGCCAGTTAAGCTGTCAGCTTTTTGCCCGTACTTGTTTCACCATGATGTTAGCGCAACCCAGCTCTCCACAAAAAGAGGGAGCTCTGGCAGTGTCCAAATGAATAGCAATTGTCTGATATGAAGAATTTCCCCCATATTGATCAAAGCTGATTGCCTTTCTGGATGTCCCAGCCGGAAGGCCAGGCAGTTCGATTTGCTTCAATCAGATTCGCTTTATTTATATGAAAAAGAGAAACAACAATGGCAAACCAGGAATTTTTTTAAAAGTTGATCAAAATAAAGATAAAGACAACATCCGTTCTCGAATTGTAGATATTATAATCTAGGAAGTATAAGGAAAGTTCTTCAAAATAGTAACCTCGTCAAGAACCCCGGAGAAAAAAGCCTTTCAAGGACATACAAAAACGTGTATGGCCGTTTTGCCTTTTATATATATATAGACTAGCGAGGGGTACCCGGCGTTGCCCGGGTGTTTGGAGGTGTGTGTGGAAACTCCCTGGGGGGGGGGGGTTAAAAAAAATAAAAAGTAAGTAAGAGGATCGAACCCGAACCCTTGAGGCAAAGTTGTAAATTAAAGTGTAAAAAAAAAAAAACATGCGACGTTAACCATTGCTCCACTGCGAGATGCTAATGGAAACATGTTTGAATTTATTTAATTACTTGGATTTGGCAGGTGCCCGTTTTAATGAGTTAATGAGGTCAACTTTGACTGCAGGATAGTATTTTCCCACGATGTTATAGGAAAAAGACTAACCCACATGCGGCGAGCGACAAATGTTGAATATTTATCTTCCCGAAATCGAGCAAATTAAATAGACAGGTGAGCTTCGTTGTTAACTGTGAGATATTACGCTTTATATGTGATATAAAAAGTTTTAAAAAGTTGTGAACCGACCGACCGCTTCTCTGAAAAAAGCCTTTTGTAGACACACAGAAAAAGCGAACACACAAACATACATACATTTTCGCTTTTATATATATAGATGATTGACTAAAATTCTTTTATTATACGCTAAATAAAAAAATAAAAAATAGATTAAGCAAATAATATACCTGAGACACGGAAATTTGCCAAAACCTTACACAGTGAACTCTAACATTTAATCATAACCAGAAGTTGACTGTTTACATACTTCAAAATCTCCTTATGTCTGATTTTGAAGCCTTTAAGCTGTCTATTCCTGATTATTTGTAAAGTGTGTGTGAGTGTGTATGTGTGTGTTTATGTGTGCGCGTGTGTATGCGTGTGTGCATGTGTATGTGCGTGCTTGTGTGAGCATGTGTGTGTGTGTGTGTGTGTGTGTAAGTGCATGTGTTCGCGTGTGTGTGTGTGTGTGTTTACGTGCATGTGTTTACATGTGTGTGTGCACTGTGTGTGTTTGCATGTGTGTCTGTGCAATACAACTCAATCTAATATTTGTGTCAACCAGACTCGGCCACGGCAATGCGTGGCCGGGCGGGTACAGCAAATCAAAAACATTCTTCTTCATATGTTCCTGTTGTACATGGTTTGAACACATGATTATAGTTCACATTTAAGGAGAGTGGAACTTCAATAGAAGCTGCGAATTGAAATGTGAACATTTACTTGTCAACTCACTTACCAGCTACCTGAGACATACTTCTATTATTGTACCTAACAGAATAAATCTATTTTATATTTTATATCTGTGTACCATTTTCATTTCGGTTCAAATGATAAGTTTATTTTTTGTTATTATTACATTTTTTTCCACAATATATCTCTTCTGACGAGGTTATGTATTTGTTGCAATTCATCACTATGTTTGTTTGTGTACAGCCTAGTGTTCACATTGCTTGACCAATCATTACCAAACTTGGTCATGATCTGAAAACTAGTTTAATTTGGAGATATCTATGTAAAAGTCAAGGTAATAAAAACAGTAAAAGTTATACTTTTGATAATAACTTTGGTTCTGTTTGTCTTAGAGATTGCTACTGGATCCATATTGTAACCAATGGAGTTCCTCATCTTGTGTGACCTTGACCCTGACCTTAAAAATTTAGTCATGGTCGAAATTTTGATGGATATTCAACTTCCGGTTTTTTCCAAATTTGATTTATGGATCTGATGTTCTTTAAAAATCATGCAAGATTTCAACCCAATCAGATAAATATTTTTGGAGTCATCAACATTTCCATGTCATGACTTTGGGAATACTTTATACAATATGGTGAAGAAAGGCTAAGATAAGGTTCATCTTTACGTTGTCAGACAGAGGTATGCAGTTACATGACTGACTTAGTTTCTTGTTAATAAAGGAAGATGTTTTTTTTTTTTTGTTTTATTCTTTTTTGTAATTTGAGGAGTCACAGTCAAATGTTTGAACAACTGACTCCACAGTCCTGGTTTGAAATCAACATAATCACTACACGAATCATACAACTTAAAAAATGAAAGAAAAAAATGTTTCAATTGACGATCAATATTTGATCAACAGACAAAAGAGCTTGGAAACATTTATTAATTTTTCGTTAGATTTTCATGGACAAAATCAATTAAATCTCTGTTGAATATTGATTAAGTATAAGGATAGATTTTGAATAACTTCATTATGTTGCTGAAGAAACTGACGGCAGAACGTGTTTCAAGATTATCTGCCGTAAAAGTAGGTAGTTAGAAAAATGATTTTTTGTTTTCTCCTTTAAAGTTCAGATACAAAAATAATTTTTTTTTTTTAATTTATTCAATAAATTAAATTTTTTTAAACTCAATAATTTTTGCAGTCAGTTCTTTCATTTAAATAAAACATTTTTTTTTAATGCGTCCATTTAAATTGCACGTTCATTAATGAAAAGGTCTTTTTAAATTTAATCATATTTTTAATTTAAGTATGACTGACTAACAAAATAGCTACTTCAAAGTTAAATGTGACAGACCAATGAATGCACTATTTCAAATTTAAGTATGACAGACCAGCAAAAATGCTATTTTTTAATTTAAGTATAACAGACTAATGAAGAAGAAGCTATTTCAATTTAACAATGACTGACTAACAGGAAAATTATTTCAAACTTAAGTTTGACAGAGCAAAGAAATTAGCTATTTTTAATATCTTCAAAAATTTTGTGTCAGTCAAATTAAAATGATAAATACATATTTAGGAATTTTGTGACAACTGACCCAAAAATTTTCATAAGGTTTTATCATGTAGATTTATTGAAAACAAAAACATAAGTTTGTTAGACTTATAAAAAAAAATCATCTCATAGAAATACAAACAAGGGAAAAAGATCACTGATATAATTCAGTGTAAGAAGTCATGGAACAGTAACAGTTTCAAAATCATTGTGAGCAACCACAGCTCTACTTGAACAAATCTCCAACAAACCCCCAATTCAAAACAGCATTGACGAATTAAGGCAGATAAAAAAAAAAAAGAATACTGATTTCATTGTGATTTTTATAGATTAAGGACATTGCAAAGAACTGAAGAGCCGCACATAAAAACTCTTTTAAAAAAGCAAATGCTGAATTTTTCTGGTACTAATAAGAAATGTCCGGATAAGCTGAAAGCAAATTTTTTATGCTTCAAGTTCTTTATATCTTCAAATATTTTTAGTTTAATCGTTTTGTAGAGAAAAAATTGTTGTTTTTGACTTTGCAGAACATGATTTTGCAAAGGGAAAGGGGGGAAAAAGTGACATCAATGTTTAGCACATTTTAGGTTAGGAAGCCAGTATCTTCAGACAGCCTGTCCTAGTAGCACTAGTATTGATAATTTGAAAACTATAAAATCAGAACAGATATCTTAACAAGAGATGCAAAGCTTTGAGCAGAAGTACACAGAAGTCGTCATTAATCCTTGGGAAATGCTGAGTTAAATTCTATTAATTTACTGAAAATTATTTCAATAAATGTTACAGTACTTACATTCCTTCTCATCCAATCATTGTTGAGTATATTTTTAGGCTCCTCACCCACAATTCAATATTATAAAATTTGAAAAATAAGAATCAAAAAGGTCATGATTTTATGGGTTAGACATAGGAAATCATAGGGTTCCTCATTTAATCGCAAACACTGAGTCTTTTTGTTAGTGTATATTAGTATTCGAATGATTAATTAGAATCAGGAATCAAGAAAATCAAAACTTTTTAAAGTATCAGAATCTGAAAAAAAATCGTGCCTACTTTCCAATGCCAAAAACGATTCTTGCAATTGTTTATTGTTCGGTTTGCTTTTGTTTAAAACTTATTTTTTCATTACTGCTACTAAAGATAAAATGATAAATATTTATTGATTTTAAGCTACAAACAAAATTAAAATGTATAGATCACCTGCACAAGTGTATTTTTTATGTCTGCGAAAATATATACCTTTTATGATAGATTCGTGTGGTACTCTAAAGAAAAACAACACTACAGCTAAATATTCAGTGATTTTAAAAGAATCGGAATCAGTAATTGTACTGGAATCGAGAAAACATTTGGAATCGTCCTATCACTAGTATGTATATAATCTAATCTAAGTGAATAAATGCAAAGTTTTTCTGTTCATTTATCACAACTATATTACTATAAAACCGGCTGATTGTTATTTAAATCAATAACACAATATAGTCTTTTGAAATATTATATACTAGCAAACCGCCCAGCATTGCCCAGTTGTAAAATACGCTTAAATATGATATTTTTTATTAATGCACATTTCGTATTTAATATTATATGAAACCCAATATATAGTAATGATTTAAAAAGTGAAAAAAAAAAATGACTTATCCGCCACCACCGAAAATCGAAACCAAAGTGTTTAGCTTACGATTTACATTTTCCTTTGACGTTAATGCCTGAGCTATGAAGACGTTTTCTACAAAGCTAAAAATTAAAACATGAATCAATAGCTTTTACGTCACGCATGCATATTTGTAATGCCAATGTTCGACCTTCACCTGGTAAATTTCATTTTTTTTAATTTTCACACTTTTGCATTGATTTTAAAACCAAAATATAAAGTTTTGCATGGGTTTGAATACTCTATATATGAAGTTTCATGTCTGTAGACCAAAAACTGACGGACGAGTTTGGTAGGCTAAATTTTTTAAACAAAATATATACGCATACATAAATATATATGGAAAGAGGTTTGTGTTTTCTATAACCTTTTTACGCAGATATTACAAATATCTGCATGAATATAATTACACAGAGTCGTTAACTAAAGATGATCATCCCATAAGAAAGCCAAGAAACTAATAGGGAATTAATTAAAATGAATGTTTAAAAGAATATGCAAATCAGTTAGATTTTTTGCAGATAAATGCAATTCAACGACCCATATATAACAAAGTTGTATTTTCTTTTTAAATAAATACAGAAAAAAGTTTTTAATATGAATATCAATGCACACAAAAAAAAAGAAATTTATAGGAGTATAGAAGATAGCTATAGTAGGAAGTAAAGCCCAAAACACAAGCTATTTTATAGCTAATTTTCATAACTATTTTTAACAATTTATAATTAGTGGTTGCTTTTATTCATTTGTAATTTTATTGTCTTTTATATATATATATATATATATATATATATATATATATATATATATATATATATATATATATATATGCAATAGGTTTGTTAACTAATGAAAGTCATTTATTAAAAAAAAAAAGAATGAATATTTAGAATATTATCTATATACTATTCTGCTTTTTCCTTCCCTCATTAGTCTGTACGTAACGCTTTGAAAAATGCCAAATACAATTTTTGAAGATTAAACTGCTTCCAAAAAAGAACAAATTCACAAAATTTGACTTTTAAAAAAGCCATTCTGGCATCCCTAGACATGAATATGAAAGTCCTATTTATATGCAATAGTTTTGTTGATATGAATAGCCATTAATTGATTTAATAAAAAAAAAAGGATAAATTACCAAAACCTTTCTCCAAATATCATGTTCATCAATTTTCAAAAGAGGTCGTTTAAATAAAAACTATTTATGCTAAAGATATATAAGAGAGTAGAAAATGGATCTCGGGTTTACTTTTGACAACCCTGCAACTTTTGCTTTCCTTATTTTGCCTTTTAGTCCTCACAGTCTATGAGTGATGTTTCTGACAAAGAGGGAAGAATTGCTGTTTTCTGGGTTGGAATCTATCCATCCAGCACTTATCCTTGACTGTTTTTTTTTTACCTTAAAAATTATTTTTTATCTTCTTACATCAAGTGGCTTCATTTCTTGTCTGTAAATCACTCCAGACAGGGTATGAAGCAATTTGATGTAAGGAGCTAAGAAAAAATACTACTTTAAGGTACAAAAAAGCCAACGATAAGTGTTAGATGGATAAATTCTGAACCTTGTGACCACGAAAACAGCAATTCTTCCTCCTTTGTCAGAAACATCACCTACGAAATAATGAAATATAAAAACAAAGACAAAATAACGGAAGCAAGAATTGTGAGGCTGCTGAAAGTAAACCGAAGATCCACTTTCTATTCTCCTTATCTTGCTATTACGTCTTAAATATACATTGTCGGTGAGAATGGATGAAGTGCAGACACATGCATATCTAAGACCATCATATCAAATGCTTGTTGTAGAGATCCATGATAAAAAGGAGTTAAAGGTCTTTTCAGATGGAGAAGAAAGAGAAGACAATGGTATGAGGTGCCTTCAATAAGTTTCCAGAATTTCACTTATGGGCACTTTTATTGATAGTGCACTTTTATTGATAGTGCACACATGATACTTTAATCCCCTTTGAAGTATTCTCCTCCAGCAGCAATGCACCAACCGCTAAGGTTTTCGAGCTGAGGAAATAACCAAAAGTCACAGGGAGCAAGGTCTTGGCTATAAGGAGAGCGTGAGAAACTGTTGATCCGCATCTTGATCAAATAGTCTGTGACAAGGATGGAGTTGTGGACTGAGCACTCCTAAGACAACATTCACGCAAATAGTCCACATCTCCAGTTCCTCATGAATAATTGTGTGTACAGTTCCCACACTGACATCAAACTGTGAACTATTTGTCTCTACAGACACACAACGGTCCTTAACCATGAAATTCTTAATTTCGCCAATCAACTCTGGTGTTCTGGCTTCCTTACTCCTCCCATACCTCTCATCATTCCTCATAGACTCCCTGCCTTCCTTGAATCTCTTATGCCACTCAAAAACTGATGCCCGATTCATGCAAGATGGTCCAAAAGCAGTTTGAAGCATTCCCTACGTTTCCGTGGCATTTTTTCCAAATCGTTCTTCTGAAGTGTCCTCACCTCTAGACTGCATTTTTAAAATTTACTAGCTGTGACAATCAGGCTTTAGTAGGATGCATTCCAATTCCTGCTGTAGCTGTTAATTTGAACCTGAAACCATAAAAATTGGTCAGTCATCTCATAAGATGTATAGCATTTACATAACGAACTTTCAAGAGTCTATAACAATTTTAAATGCATGTACAAAAAAGATCTGAAAACTTATTAAAGGAATTTTATATAATTCTGTAATAAAAAAAAAATGTTTTGTCTGAACTGGAAAAATATGAAAGACTGAGAATATGACAACATGCTCTGTAGAAGATTCCAATGCAGGCTGATAAGCTGTGTAGAGCCAGCCAATGGATATTTGATTCGTACAGCTTCTAAAATCTCAACTAGCGTAGTGTAGCGGGATAAATCTTTGTGGATGTACTTGTAAAAGCTGTATTTATGTGCCAAGCAATTCTATTGATTGATGGCCAATTATTCAGTCCTTAACTTTTACATCAATAAAAAACAGCACATTAAAAAAATGTGACTGCTACAAGTTAAACACAAGTCAAAAGAAAACTGGAAATGCAAAAAAACTGAAAATACAGGGTGGAACAATAAAAATGTCGACCTAAAAAAAAATGACAACATGATTCCATTTCCGTTTGATAAAAACTGGTTTTCTTTTTTGTTGTAGGCCATCTACTAGTTGGTCAATTGTGTACAAATCCCAAAAGCGATAGGAGACTTCTATCATGTCTAAAAGTGACACAATGTTTAACAAGTGAGATCGGAAATGCCCCGCTGTACAACTTATGCAGTCTACCGATCTAAGTTATGTTAACAGGACCATTGCCAGCATCCTCCAAATGCAAATCCGGACTGTTCAACGCTTGAAGACACAGTTCAATGAAGTTTCCGACCACGGTTATGGTCTTTGGTGTGGTTTCAAGTGAGGGCCACATCATGCCACCTCACATCTTCAAGGTCGGCTTGAAAGTCAACACCAAAGTATACCTGGATGTGCTGAAGAGTGTGGTGATCCCCTGGTGCAATAAGGTGGCTGCTGGCAAACTCTAGGTATGGCAGAAGAACTTGGCACTGGCCCACAAATCCAAAGAGATCCAGGCTTGGCTTCAGAAAGAGTGCTACGATTTGTACCTTTCTCTCACTGGCCTCCCTCTTCCCCCAATCTGTACCCAGTGGACTACTTCGTTTGGTCATACATTAAGAACATCACCAACATGACCTCCCACAACACCAAAGCCAGCCTGATCGCCGCCATCTGCCGAGTATTCGCCAAGCTTCTACTAGCACTTGTGGAAAAGGCATGCTTCCACTTCTTGACCTGTATTGAGCAGTGATTGAGGCTGAAGGCAGCTACATTGAATAGATGTCAGTTCTACTACATAATCAAGTTACCTGAATTGATTTTTTCAATAAAAGTTTTAAAATAAAGTTGTAGTGTTGTTTTCTTTAGGGCGATAACTTTATCGTTCTACTCTGTACATCATTATTTTAAAAAGGGGACGACAATTGTGGATCATTTATTTCTCTAAGAATCCCAGAATCGCACGTTAGAAAACAAAGTTTAAATCAGTAAAAAGACAATTATATCACCACCACTGAGAGAGTAGGCCAGTTAACATGACAGCGTAACGTCACTTCCTGATCAACTTGAAGGTATAGATAGTTTCCAGTGTTCAACCACGTGGTCACGCTAACAGGCTTAATAAATATAGCTGTCTTACCGAATGTCTTTGTATGTTCTTCTAAAGATTCTTCTCAATTTGGATAATAATTATTATAATTGCACATTGGGATAATTTTAATCTAACAAAATATAGTAAGTGAACTCGTTTTTGAACTTTTATTTCTATCGGAGAAAGTCGAATATTTCATTTTATTTATTTATTTTTTTACTGCAAAACAAACAATTTTTATATAATATTTTTCAGTCCGTTCTTTTAATAATAAATAAAACTTTTCACTGAGTATTTCCAAATATTTTAAAGTTAGCATTTTTCAGGGCAGTTTTTTTTTGTTTTTTTTGTTTTGTTTTTTTTACAATCGATGAATTTTCAATATTTTAGCACCGGCCGTAATTTATTTCTTTAAGTTTTTGTTTTTTATAACATTTTAACTGCAAATAATTTACATGACTGAAACGGGAAATGAAATAGGAAATTTTTATTCTCTCTCAAGATATACGAACAACACAAATTAATTAAAAATTCAGGGTTTGTTTTACTATGCACATAGATTCGAAAATGTTGTCAAAAAACAAATACATAACAAATAAATGTTATCAAAGGCAAGATAAGTTACTTTCTACCAAACTGAATAAAGTTTGGGAAAATGAATTCAAACAAACAAATTATACAAAATACTATTAGAAACCCACTGAATATATGTCCGCATATGTCACGGTAACATATATTGAGCGAGTTTCTAACAGTATTTTGCATAATTTTTTTTATTTAAACTCATTTTTCCTAAACTTACCGTGTGCAACAGCAAGCATGCAACCATTTGCAGTTCAAATACATCGGTAAACACTGCATGTTTTTCGAGCCTATATAGCAAGCATGCTGACATTTTTCTTTTTAAAATATATCGATTAACATTGTATGATTTTCGAAGCGATTACACGTTTTAAAGTGAGTAAAACCACTAAAAACCTTTCTAGATAGATAGAAGAGTAACTTATCTTGCCTTTGATAACATTTATTTGGTATAGATTTGATTTTTGACCACTTTTTCGAATCTATGTGTATAGTAATACAAACCCTTTTCTTGTTTTATCTTATAAACAGATGTTGTTTGTATCGTGCTGAAATATTATTTCGAACGCTATTTTTAATAGGGGGGGGAGGTCTAACTATTCTGAACTTTCACTTAAGAATTTAATGAAAAAAAGTGGGGGTTGTTTTACTATACACATAGATTCGAAAAAGTTGTCAAAAAACAAACATATAGCAGATAAATGTTATCAAAGGCAAGATAAATTACTTTTCTATCTAACTGGATAAGTTTTTAGTGTTTTTATTTTATGTAAAGTGTTTATTCGGTTCGAAAATCAGTGTTTATCGATATATTTGAAAAAGACAAATGGCGGCGAGCTCACTGTTAAATACGTTAAGTTTGGGAAAATAAGTTCAAACTAAAAAACTATACAAAATACTGTTAAAAACTCACTCAATATATGTTATCGTGACATAGGCTAACATATATTGAGTATGTTTCTAATATTATTTTGTAATACAAACCCTTAAATTTTTATGGTATCTTTTTGCGGGGGTTTGTTTTACTATACACAGATTCTAAAAACTATACAAAATAAACATGGGTTATTAAATAAAAACACTAAAAACATATCCAGTTATGTAGAAAAGTAACTTATCTTGCCTTTGATAACATTTATTTGCTATATATTTGTTTTTTGACAACTTTTTCGAATCTATGTGTACAGTAATACAAACCTAAAATTTAATTTAACTTGAAAATATTATTTAAAATACACATGCGTACATTGTACAAGCACTCTTATTATTATCATAATAATAATAATAGTAATAATAATAAAAAGACTGGTGTAGATGGCATCGACTGGCGCCACACCAACTAGTTGTGAAGGGTCAAGGAGGATGGAAAGACCGAAGTGGGAGAGTACTAACCAAATCTCCACTGGAAGTGTGCAGTTCAAATCTGGTACCTTGGGGAGGCATTTTGTCACCCAAACCCTAGGAAACACCAATGGCCGATGCCAACGAGAAATTAGTGACAACGGCTGTTGCGATAACATGCAATCGTCTGCACAAGTGGTCAAGAGGTGGAGAACATTGGAAATCTGGGGAGACTTGTTGTCACTTGGTCTCCAGGGAACACCACAGGTTACTGCCAGTGAGCGATCACTGATGATGGCCTGTGACTAATACGCTACACATTTTGATGAAAAACATGGGGAAAAAATGGACATAGAAGAACAGAAAACCAAAACTTTAAATATAATTTCTGTATTTAAAGTAATAGTTATTTAAATATTCCAACATATAATCTTGTGGGCAAAATCCAGCTCCCAATAAGGGGCACTCTGGATAGGAACAAAAATAATCTCAGTCATGAAATATTTTTCCTCCACCGACCGAGGACAGAAAAAGTGAAGTGTAGCATCAAAACAGATACTACACTGTGATCTTGTTCCGAAGGCCAAAAAAAAATTTGTGTTTAATGTTTCTTTGTTTGTTCCCTAAATTCATAATTCAGTTTTATCAGCATTAAATTGTATATTGCTTTAAAATTACTTAATTTTTGCATAGATAATATTTACATTTTATATTGAATAAAGTTCAGTTTCAGTATTAATCGAACAGTGTTCCTTTTTTTTTTTTTTTTTAAACGTTTTATTGCTCTTTTTCAAATAGCCCTCATATAGTACCGACAGTCTAACAGTCTGACAAATCTTACCTACACTGCCTGCAGGCATTTTTCAGTTAATAGGCCTTCTTCTTACTTCTGGTGGCCGTGATTTCATGCATTACTGGCCCATGGCTAAAGTATTTGTTTGTGATGTAATAAATATAAGTACACCTGCGTTGTTCTTCCTAATGAGAATATGATTGGCTGAGCAGCTTGAGGGAGATGTCAAAAGATATGCCGAAAGCCTCACACTTAAGCATATTATCAGCTCTGACACCAAACAATCGTTCAGTAAGGCAACTTATTAGATTATTACTCGAATATTGTAGCCAAGACAACTCAGCTACTTCAAGCAAATATATCCCTTCTGCGAAACATCAGTGATAATGTCAAATAGTATATTTTCCTATCCCAACAGTTCACAAGGTAAAGGTTAATGAGACAGGAAAAACGGAACAAATAGACAGTTGGATATGTTGTCATTGGGACACCTGTTGCCCAGTATAGTAGTTCTGGGAAGGTTGAAGAAAGTATTGTTGAAGATACAGACTTAACTACCGCATAATTTAAAGTTGCTTGTGGACCCCACTGAACAGTTGTGGAAGTACTACAGTGCATTGAGCTGTATCACGCTGTTGAAAGGAGAAAGAATCATGGTGCTGGTGTCCATTCCGTTATTGAACCATGATAGTGAATTTGAAATATATCAGGTAGTTAATCTACCCATACCATATCCTCGAGTTGACCAAAAACTGGGGGTAGTGGCTAGATATAAAGTAGAAACGGAATTTGTGGCCCTAAACATGACCAGAGCAAAATTTATACTGTTAACAAATGAAGAAGCAAGCAGATGCCAAGCCAATGCTTTGGGAACATATGGATTGATGAGTCCAATTTAAATGACAAGGATTTATGGTTTATGTGTGTTGGAATTATTCAAAAAAAGCAGAAGGAATAATGAACAACTGTCGTGCAGAAGTGTTAACTAGCAACATGCCTTTGGTAGTGGCTGTGTCTGATAGAATTTGGGCATTGGCCACCCAAGAAGATATTGAGTTATTGAGAGTCTGTGAGGGCAAGGCCACCAAAACAGTAACAGTTATACCCCTGTTGTCCATTATAGGACTGCCCATGGGATGTGCCGTCTTTGGGACGTCAATTTCCTTGCTCCTATATTACCAGGCAGAGGAGAAATTTGCAACTAAAGATTCATTTCTAAAATTGTCAGAACCAATATGAGCAAATCGATAGAGCTATGGGAGCCCATAGTGAGGGAGTTTCCTAATATCACCTTACATAAAATGCCTGAATTGTTGAAACCTATGGAGAAAATCAGTTTCAAGCAATTAATAGTGCAACTAAGTCTTTTAGGTGCGGAGAACCTAAGATGGAGTGAGGACTGGATTGGTACAATAGCTTGGCTAGTGGGATGGGCCCTGTTGATTATAATGGTATTGGTAATGGTAGGACGGTTTATATGGATAAGGCGTAGGAAAAGGTTAGGTCAACAGAGCAAATGAGTGAAGAGGAGATATCAATGAGTGCACTTGGCCAGAACCAAGATGGAGTGCATGAGTTGCAGCCTTCAACAGAAAGGAGGGAGATTTAGGTGGAAACCCCACCTGCAGAAAAGATAACCAAGATTACAGCCGGAACATTAAACCCTGCTGTTAAACCAAAAATTGTAAGGAAATGAAAAAGAGAAATTCAACAATAACAAAAAAAAGGGAACACCACAAAAAAAGGTCAAAGGAGAATGGCAAGGTAACTGTAAAGGATGCTGAGAGCCCTCATTTGATAGGGAACTGAAAAATTTTCATTGTATGCAATCTTGATTTTTGTTGTCATCTTCTCCTGTCACATGATCTATAATTCACACACATGCCCACCCACAAATATGCATATCCACGATGTGAGGGATCTGACACTTTTTGGACTTCCAAACAATTATTTGGAGAACTTTATAACTATATTTTCTTTTATTTTTATTTACCATTTTTAATTCTCATTTACTTTATCTACATTTTCTGTGTGTGGAACTGGACGGCAAGGCTTTTATAGGTGTCATTTACTTTGTAATTGACACAAAATGATGGGGGCGTATGTGACAGTGTTGTTGGATGTAACAATAATGACGATGACGATGACGATGATGATGATGATCGTAGAAAGAAAGAGCATTGTTAAGAAAAGTTGTTATGATATTGATTTAATAAACGCACACACTTATTTGTGGATATTGATAAAGAAGAAATCTGTTTTCTTTCATCATAATTTATGTTGATATAAATGGTCATTAAAAAAAAAACACTAGCTGAAAACGTTGACGTTTGGAATATAAAGATATCTCAAAAAAATATCAGAAATGGCGCCTTTTGGCGATTTGACGAGTTCCATCTGAATAGGCCACCCTTGTTAAGAAAAGTAGTTAACCAAATTCTTGGGTGGTCAAAATTTATTGGTGGGTCACTCGAAATATAGGCCAGATATTATGAGTTTCTTTGTATAAGGAAAAACAAGATGATGGATACAAATTCAAATGTCTATTAATTATTGTTTGAGAATTTGATTACCCTGCAAAAGATAACCAAATTATTTATTTTTTACTCATACAAAATGTCATTTAGGAAAAACCCTTGGTTATGCAAATGAAGCCAGAAGAAGAGGGACCCTCCAACGTAAGTGATGGTGAAGGTGGAGACCCAACGGAAGGTGAAAGCAATGGACTTTCCTGTTGAAAGTGGCAGTCAGAGATGCAGATTTGAAGAAGAAGAAGAAGAAGAAGAAGAAGAAGAAGAAGAAGAAGAAGAAGAAGAAATTTTTTAGAGCTTGAGAATTTCAAAAACTGTCTGAGATTGGTTTTCTGAGAATTGTGAAATGAACTTCTAGGGATTGTAGGTGAGGTTAAGCCCACCTAATTCTCAATATAATGAAAGGAAAAAATAGCCTTGAAGACACACTCTTCAAACCGTTTTCACACCCGTAAGAGATAAATCCCTGACTTAAGTTTCACTCTATTCTAAGCCCCTGAATATACACTGTGAAGGGACAAGTCTTGACTTTACTAATGGAAGCTGCCAGTCCCAGAGTATTTGTATTTTGAGTCAGAAGCTTATGAACGTTCTGAGTTTTATAATTCTTAGTGAATAATTTTTTCTTTTTTTTTAATAAGAAAAATGACCACTGGTTCTTCATTATTTGTTGATTGTTTGTCGAATTGAAGGTGCAGTTGATTTCAGGTCTACTCTGACGCCAAGATGATGAAGACACAGACCAAGCCATTGCGAGAGAAGAACTCATCATGATGTCGAAGCGATGTACAGTCAGCCAAAGTAAACAGTGTTGCCACACAAACTTAGGGTTCTGCACGTTTTGTGCATTCCGAGCATCTGAGCGATATTTTCCAATGACCAGTGAGAGTTCAGTTACACTTGAAGATTCCACTACTAGACAGAGTTAAATGTGTAGTCATCAGGACTTAAGGTTAATGCACAGTTACTTGCTGTGTCTATGATCAAGCCCTGTTGGGTTACATACATTCATCAGATGATTATTTTAAATTTAATTCACCTCAAACAAGGCATATTGCCAGTTATGTGTAAGGTGCTACTGTAATAGGGGGCTGGTTTATAGAGGGGCAACATGGTTGGGGAGTTGGATAGTGAGATGTTTGTTCACATTACATTTAAATTTCATATATTTGTATGGTCAGAAAAAAAAGGAGCAAGAAGAGGATTTCAGAGGCAAGCACTCTGAGAAAAGAAATTTTCTAGCATTTAGCCACTTCTACAATGAAAGGGTGGGATTTTGCTGGTAGTCAGCTAGGTCAGGAGTATTTTTGTTGAGAGTGTACAAGTAAATTCATCATAGCACATTCCATTGAAGTACTTGTAAACCAAGTACAGAGATGCAATACTGCAGTGATGAGACAGGGGCTAGAGCTTGGCAAACTATGCAGGACAATTCTTTTTTCCATCCTGTCTAAACTGATTGGCTGTAAACTAACTCCCCACCTTTCAAAAATAAAAAGGATTATACAATGACAGTCGGTTGTTGTAACTCCTTTTTTGCCACTGAAAGAGAAAGGAAGAGGCAATGCTTGGGACAATAATTTCCTGAGATAATCAAGCAGATAATTATAACCCTAGTCGAGCCTGAAGCCAAGTTGTGAGTTTTGTCAAATTCCTTACTAGCATGGAGACCCGACGTTGTCCAGGATTGAATGAGGATCAATGAACGTCCCTCACTTCATATATTTTTATTGTCACCGAAATTGGTGAAATTATCCAAATGGATTGATTCTCTGCTCTAGTCGGGAACCCACAGTGGTGCACCAGAAGGAGGCTTAGATGTCTCCTTGCAGTGACTCAGTTCACAATGCATTAGAGTCTACATTGTACTGTAGAGAAGCTACTGTTGATTTTATGCAATTATTTTTATATAATGATTTGAATTAAAGTTTAAAATGCAAAATTCAAGTATCATGGCTCTAAACAGAAACATTCATTTCGAACGCACCCTTATCTTATCAAAGAGCCTGCTGTTTATTTTACATGCCAAGCCCTTTTGTTTGTATGGTGATACAACTTTTCAAATGCATTTATAATGTTAGCTGTATCAGAGTGTTAACTTTGGTCAAAATCGGACTCCTTAATGGAATTTTCCAATTATCAATTTTTTATGCTTATCAGAGGTATTCTGATACAAAACCTATATAAGAACACTTGCAGATACATGAAGTACATTTGTATGAAATTTCATAAAACTCTGCTGAAACGAACTCACACATACAGACAAAGTGCCTTTTATATATAAGTAGAGATACCTTATTTTACTAATACTAGCAGGGAAACCCGACATTGCCCGAGATTGAATGATGATCAACAAATGTTTCATATTTCCATATTTTTATTGTCATCAAAATCTCATTTTTCTATCAAACTAGCATTTCAACCCGGCGTTGTTGCCCTGGTGTTTGGAGGTGTATGTTGAGCAAAAAAAAAAAAAAGCGGTCAATTTTTTTTAAATTTGACCCCTATTATGACCCTTAACATTTATTGTTTTGGGCTCAAATCACGTTATTAAGTTAGATCCATGTCCAAGGAACCTATATTTAAAATTTCAATTGTTTATACACAAAATTGGCGGAGGAGTTTGGTAGAGTTCTCAAAGGTCAAATCGTTGAACTTTGGCCCTTTAACAGCAAAATTTTTGACCGAAAACGGATTACAAAGATTTTTCTAAATGTCAGTACCCTGTATATCAAATTTCGAGTCTGTAGACTTAAAATTGAAAGAGTTATTGCGTAGGGAAATGTACATAAACAGACACACACACAGACAGACACTTTCACTTTTATAGATATATAGATTAATTGATTCCCTGCTCTAGTCGGGGACTCATCGCAATGTACCAGAAGGAAGCTTCACATGCCTCCCTGCACAATACATCCTAGTCTATATTGCATTGTAGAGAACCTACTATTGATTTTATGAAATTATTTTTATATATAATGGCTTAAATTAAAGTTTAAAATGCAAGTGTCAAATATCATGATTCAATTGTGCTCTAAACAGAAACATTCATTTTGAATGGGTCTCTACTGTTGATTTTATGTGCCTGGCCTTTCTGTTTGTGCATAGATAATGGTTTGAATTTAAGTTTAAAATGAAAAAATCAAATATCATGGTTCAGTTGTGCTTTAAACAGGAACATTCATTTCGAACGTGCCTCTATCATCTCAAAGAGCCTATTATTGATATCATATGCCGGGCCTTTCGACTTGTATGATAATAAAACTTCTCAAATGCACTTGTGATGTTAGACTGTATAAGGTGTTAACTTTGGTTTAAATCACCTGTTTCTTCTTTCATTGGATGTTTTTGATTATCAATACTTATCGAAGACATTTTGATACAAAACTTATCTAAGAACACTGCCAGATACATAAAGTATATTTGTGTGAAATTTAATAAAAATTATCCAGCTGTTTCAGAATCCATAGGAAACAAACTCACACACACACACACACACACACAAAATTTCTTTAATATAATAGTAGAGATAATGATTCCTTATTTATCTAATATAATTCCACTAGCCTGTATGTGACACAAGTTGGTTTAATGTGGGGAGTCCAGCTCCCCTAAAAAAGGAGACACTTAGGATGAGTACATAATTAGCCATGATCAAATCAGTCATGAACTGTTCCCTACCCAACTCTTAAAAAAGAAAAGACCAGTAAAGGAATGTTTTCTTTGTTTCTGAACGAAAAGGTAATGTCAGAAATGGGGGGGGGGTCCTAAACCCAAGTGTAGCAGATAATCATCCTTAATCTAGCTTGAAGGTGAACTACAATGATTTGTATGGATTCATAAAATAGATAAAACAGTGATATTTATCTTTTTTTTTTATTTCTTAGTAAGAATAAAAAGATTCGTCTGCTCAGTAAATTACTGAATGTTACAAGTGTTACAAAGCCGCTTTCTTCATAAAATACAGAAACACAGATTATAATCCAGACTTCCAAACAAAAAAAATGTTTTCTGTATTTCAATTTTTTATATTAAAAAAGTACTTATGCAGTTTAAGATTATATTAAAAAAGTACTTATGCAGTTTAAGATCGACGACTACTTCAAGTATTTCAGAAATAAATAAAAATAAAGAAATACTTGATTAACTTAAAGATTTGTAGAAAAATATTTAAGAAAGAATTTTTTTATTATTGAATGTAGAAGAGTATAAGAAAGCTATATATCAACTTACCCACATTAGAATTTTCACGGCCTGCTGTTCTATCATTGTCGCTAAGCAACGACATGGAAAAAATGACTTTACCGATGAGAGATAAATTAAAATAACGGTTTCGATTATCAGTAATTATCAGGGCTATGCTGAGATAAAATTTAACTAAGATCACTCCCAGACTTATACATTAAAGTTCTGTAAATTTTAAAGAAAATCTGTTCAGCCGTTTCGGAGTTTATAAGGAACGAATTCACACACACACACACACACACACACACACACACACAAAGTTGCATTTATATAATTGTAGAGATATTAAATGAAAGATGAGGAATAAGTTATATATAACTTTATTATATCATCAGAACAATAAGGAAAAGTTCAGAGAAAATTTAAGAAAAATCCTCTTAATAGTGTTGCGTTTTTTATATCTTGATAAGTTTTGCTTTGTTGGAGATTTACTTTTTGATAACATAAATATCATCTATAATATAAATCTCACCTTTCTGTTCAAATGTATGTATGTATGTATGTATGTATGCCTAAAACTTTCGACAGAGGAGACGGATTTTCACGAGATTGGTATTGTTTTGAACGACAAATATCGAAAAATTGGTCAAAAACATTAATTCTTCACCCTCAACTGGGCATGTTTCTACAGGGAGGGGTCGCTTTTTTCGTTTTCTTTCGCGGGTATTATTCAAAGTCAACCCCTCTTTTCGACTGACTAGACCTAATTTAAACATTCATCACTTCCTGTTTGGCAATGGGCGCAACAGCAAAGATGTCACTTTTTTTTTTCTTTTTTTTTTTACGTTCTTTTCCTCCCAATTCTCATAAGCAGGATTTCCATTTTGTCAAAGGAAAGGTTTACAGATGTGAGTACACAGCTTTTATATCAAAGACACAAGAAGGATAATCCATTGAGTTTTTTTTTTTTTTTTTCTTTTTTTTTCCGTGTATGGGATTCCTTAGTCCAATTTAGGTGAACATGCAAAAAAAATCACCAAATTTCAAAGATAAAAAAAAATATATATTTCCGGTTCTTAAGCAGAGAGAGAGAGAGAGAGAGAGAGAGAGAGAGAGAGAGAGAGAGAGAGAGAGAGAGAGAGAGTGTGTGTGTGTGTGTGTGTGTGTGTGTGTGTGTGTGTGTGTCGGCCATTTTTTTGTTTTTTCAGAAGCTATTTTTTTTAAGTACAGAAATCTGCTGTTCGACCCACCCCCGAAAATAATACATTTTAAGTTGTCAATTTTTTTAACAAGAATTAGATTAATAAAATGATAATAAAACATTCATCCATAATAAATTAAGCAAATGTTTAACAAAAACAATTTTGCTTAACGAGCAATATTTTATTTGTATTAATGTTTTTAAATTTCCAACAGTAAGAGGTCCATTCAACTAGAAGTTAATGTTAAAAAAAAACTAAAATATTAAGCTACAAGTTATTAATTCAAACATGCACTCAGTGCTTTTAAAAAACATTTAGCAGCATTGATCAGGTAGAGTGGAGTCATGAAAAAAAGATAACACTCCAGAAAAAATAGTTGCCTCCAAAATTTCGAGTCAGCATTTTTTAAGAGAAAAATTATCTCTTTGTGTTCCAATAATGAAAACTTTATCAAAATACAATTATTAGACTATTTTTTTTTTTTTTTTGGAAAAATTGCATTTTTGCAATATTAGAGATCCAAAAGGTCAAGATAAATATAGAAGAAAGATCATATATGAATAATTATGTTGAACTTGAAAAATACTAAGTCATTAAAGAAAAATATTATAGGATAAAATTATCTCTAAGTATCTATAAGATAGTGTGTGAGTTATTTATTTTGTGTGTCACGCTTACATCCGAGTGACTGTCATTTAATTGTTATGGACTTCCATTTCTTGTAATAAATAATTTTATCAAATAATTTTACCTTCATAAGTTTCGATTTTGGTTTCGATTATAGTTGAATAAACTCAAGTTATATATATATATATATATATATATATATATATATATATATATTTTTTTTTTTTTTTTTTTTTCATGAGTTTTGGTTTCAGTTTCAGTTTCAATCTGCACCCAAGTCATATAAATATATTTTTTATTTTTGAAATTACAATTTTATAATATATAAACATCGATAGAACATTAACTCCATAATAATATACATGTAATCTGCAAGAATTAAAATATCATATTTAAGCGTACTTTACAACTGGACTACGCCGTGTGTCCCTGCTAGCTTAGATACTTTTGCAGTTTTAACAAAAGAGCTATCATATCATAGCGTCTACATAATGCCAACATCAATATATTACATATGAATGACTCTCCTGTGGAATTTCCACTGGTTCTGCTAGTGACTAAATGATTGTTTAACGGATTTTATTGCTAGGAAATATCCAGAAACATTAAATTAGAAATTTCTTACTCAGGGGAAGCAACTCTTGCAAAAAGCAATTATTGTTTTTTGTTTGTTTGTTTTTCTCGCGCAATCAGTCTTTAGTATCTGTTCCGGCAGATACTGCAATCAAAGACCATTGTCCTTGTGGCAATCAGTTTCTAATCCATATAGGGGCAACCCTATATACCAAGAGCTCCTGCTTCCCTCCTCTCGGGGGAGCTGGTCCCCCTCTCCCCTCCCCCCTCTCCATATTAAAAAGCGGCCTTGTGCCTAATTTGCTCAGTGGGAAAGCAAATAAATACAATCAGTTTTTATTTTTCAGCAAAACGAATACTGATATTTATCTTTCTCCAAATCAAAGTTTTTTTTTTTGTTTTTGTTTTTTTTTCTTATATTTGATAATAAATAATTTTTGTTACAATCAAAGTTTGCCTTGGCAGGATTTTCCATATCTTGAAAACTTTGTATCAAACTCTGCCCTCGTGGTGAGGCAAGTAAATAGGCACAAGACACCAGATTACATAACTCTTAATTCATATGTAAACAAATGGTGCTTGTCCAAAATGGCCCCTATATTAAAAAACAAAATTAAAGAAAAATCTGTATGCCACATGTGCCCATGACAGAAAAAATATCATATTCCAAAAATCATATAAATTAACCAAGTAGTTTTATTTTCATAAATAAAATAATTTTTAAGCAATTCATGTAAATTTGTAGGCATTGCAACAAAAAACCCGCAAGTTTGAATTATGTTGAGTTATCTCCTTTGTTATTTAAGCCTATTTTCAAAAGGATGTTGCAAGAGTCTTTAGTTGGCCATAAAGTTTGATTTTCTTATTTAAAAATAAAACTACTTGATCAATTTATGTGATTTTTGGAATATATTTTCTTTTCATCATGGGTATGTACATCATACAGAGTTTGCTTTATTTTTGCTTTTTAATATAGGGGAAATTCTGGACAAGCACCGAGCTAATGCTCACTCAACTTTTTTTATTTAAATTTGTTTTTTAAAATAAACTTCTCCTTTCCTCCTTACTGTCTTAGACAAGTAATTGTCAAAGAAAAGAAGACGGGCACTGTTTTACAATTTGTCATCGTGCAGAGGGAGATAACTCTCGTTTACTAAGAGATTCGTTCATTTTTTTTCATCTCATAATTTAGGACGCTCGATCTGATATTTTTTTTATTAAATCAAAGCATAAAAAAAAGAAAGCTGTGACGATTTTTTTTTTATGTAACAGAGTTGATAACATTAATAATACAAAATGTAATCTGTATGCGACTATTAAGAGAATCGTTTCTGTTTTCATATCATAATTTACAAAAAAACAGCCTCTCCTGCCTTGACAGAGTACAAAATAGACTTTGTGGCTTAGTGGGGGATGCCCTTTTCTCTACCCTGCAACCTCTCTCCCACAGAAGAGACGTTGCGAGCCTATCCTTGTTTTATCGTTATTTCCATGGCAGGTGCTCATCTGAACTCCAATCTCTGGTCCCCCCTCGCCAATCTTTCACGAAAAACACTCGTCTAGCTGAATCCAATGTGAAAAATTTCCCCCACTCTATATCTGTGCCTAAATCAAAACGCGGATTCCATGAACAAAGCTTCTTTTAGAACTGCACACCTGTGGAACTCTGTTCCGTCTGCCTGCTTCCCACCGGACTACAACTTGGATGTCTTCAAGTCCAATGTTAACAAATTCCTAATGAACCGCCCCCTTACGTAAACACTTCATTAAATTTCCACACTAACGTAATGTACTTGCAATAACCCTTAGCCCTGAGTGGCTTCTGGGCCTTGATAAGTGATGATCACTGTGTAAAAAAAAAAAACAAAAAAAAAAAAAACAATGCAAACCAACAATATTTTCATTAGATGAAAACATTAAAAAAGAAGCCGCGGCAATTTTTTCTACATTTTTTACGACTACTTATTTTAATTAAAAAGTAAGGTTGTTAAAAAAATTAGTCTTTAACATCACGAAAATGCGACAAAAGGAAATTATAATCTTTCTCAAACAAAACTTTATAATAAAACAAGGATGAAAATATATTAAAAAAAAAAGGCTGCAGCATTTTTTTTTTTTTTTACTGAACAAAGCTTATAATATTAATAACATCAACAGCTAATTTTTAACATAAATAATAAATCATAGTTTGTTTTTGTTTTTTAATATATAAAAATACAATTCTTCTACAACTATCATCGAACTTTCATTTTTTTGTAAGGTTATTATTTTTTTAAAATCTTACTATAACATTTACTTTTTAATTAAAAAAAAAGTAGTCGTTAAAAAATGTAGAAAAAGTATCCGCAGCTTCTTTTCTTTTTAAATGTTTTCATCTAATGAAATATTGTTGGTTTTAGTGTCGTAAATTACATGAAAAACAGAAATGATTCTCTTAATAACCGTGTAAAGACTACATTTTGTATTATTAATGTTACCAACTTTACATTAAAAAAAAAAATTCGTTGCAGTTTTCTTTTTTTAATGTTTTGATTTAATAAAAAAAAATCGTCATATTGAGCGTCCTAAATTATTAGATAAAAAAATGAACGAATCTCTTAGTAAACGAGAGTTATCTCCCTCTGCACAATGACAAATTGTAAAACAGCGCTAGATGTGTTACTGGCAGGGGTGGGGGTGGGGGGTCGCCTGATGTAAAATACGCTAAAATATGATATTTTAATTTGTCCAGACTTTGTATATATTATTATAGAGCCATGATTTCAAAAGTAAAAAAAAAGTATTTAGGTGCCATCAGCTAGAATCGAAACTGAAACTGCAGCATTCAAAGCTAGTGATGTTACCACTGTGTACCAATGTGACACACATAAATCGATTAAGAATTAAAAAATAAAAATATATTAAAATGAATGTACAAAATGCTTAACGATTTTTTTCAATTTTGATCCCTTTTTGATCCTTTCAAAACTACTTTAACCAGACCCATAAAAGAACGGCGCGTAAAAAATACAATCATTTGAGGCTCCTAGCGCTGCAGTACTGCAACTTTTAGTTTCGGAAGAGATAGGGTTTAAAAATATGAAGACCGACAGATATATAACATTTTATATATATATATATTTATAGATTTATCCATTAATCACTGCTTGCCAATGTCAAACGCTTACTCGTGCTACGACATGAAAAAAAAATAAAATCTTATAAAGAGCACCATTATTCCAGGAGCAACTGGATTCATAAAAAACAATTTAAAAAAAAATACCTGACAGATATACCCGGTAAACCAAGTGCGAGAGAGAGATAAAAAGAATTGCATCTAACAGGAGAGTTGGAATCTTAAAATGATCTTTTAGTTGGAACATATGTGATAGCAGGCCCAGCTAGAACAAAATACTAAGAAAATAAAGAGCCAAAAAAAAAAAAAAAAGAAAGAAAAGAAAAAGAAAGAAAAAGAAAAAAGAATTAAAAAAAAAGAGCATGCTATGCAGAGTGCATAATCAACTGTAACATCTACTGCTGTTATTGTTGTTGGGCAAGTTAGACTTCTACATAGAACTCACCAAGATATGATTCAGTTTTGTTTGGTCTGCATGAAGACCTCTTTATTGGTTAGAAGTATTTATTCATTTGCAAGATTACATGTTTTTACCCTGACGCACAAAGTCAGAGGAAGTTGATCCAGAACGTGCTGTATGTAGAATAGAATTAACAACTTTATTGATTATCTTCATTAGGAGGACTTGTGAGAAAAAGGGTTCATATCTGAAGCAGTTTATGTTTATGGATGTAGACAAGACTAGAGATTGTCTTGTCTTGTAGAAAGGTAAAATAGTTCATGTGCGTACTGCATCCAAGTCCGTGTATCGAGATAGCTGTGTTAGATTTTTTATCTTCTCATTGATCCAGGGTCAAAGGCCAGGGCAATGTTGCACCCAAACAGAAGTGTGTTGTCAGGCAAAGTCAAGAAAAAAGAGAGAGAATTGAAGTGGATTTAACCTTTTATAAACTCAGTCACGTGGACAGCTAGCCTGAGAGATGGTTTCTGATAAGGCAAAAACACAGACGAAGTACAGAATAAGGACCCCAGCCCACTTCACAAAGAAAAGGACAGATTTTGGTTGATACTTGTTTAACTTTCATCTTGGCACATCTGAGCAGATTTTTACAACCAAGAGTGCATTTTTTTATATATTTTCACAACTTTAATCTTTAGATTGATATATTTATTTAAAAAATAAATAAATAATAATAATAATATGAACGAATGAATAATAATAATAAAAATAGTAGTAATAATAATAATAATAATAATAATAATAATAATTTTTTTTTTTTTATTCACGATCAAAATTGATTTTTTTTTTATTTTGGAGAGTTCGTTCATATATTTACAAAAAATTTTAATAAAACTATTTGAACCAAAATTTGAATTGATACGTTTATAAAAAAAAAAATAAACAAACAATAATAATAAAAAAACATGAATTATATGAGGAAGACCAAATGAAGACTTACAATTAAAAAGTTGATTTTTATGGATACTAGGGTGTGTTTTGGACGAATATGACATTTAAAATTGCTGCCAGCAAGTAGTTGTTTGCAAGTAAAAAATAAGTTCATCTGGTCTCATTTTTGTTTTTCCAAAATTTTATTGGGGGGAGGGGAGGGAGATCGCCATTGGATAGTACCGTCCACGCAAGGAAAGTTTTTTTTATCTATTTTTTAAGGAGTGGGGAATAGGAGGAGGGGAATGGCGGTCGCCACTCCCCTCTCCCGTGCCCCTCAATCAAATTATAAATGAGAGTAAAAAAGGTAGATTTGAATCCTGCCCCTTAAAAAAGCAAGAAATAAAAATCCACCTCCTATCTAATAAAACGCACTCTCCATAAAAGAATCAACCTTGGTCATGAAAAATAATATAATTCGTTTTTATTATTATTATTATTATTATTATTATTTTAATAATAAAATCAATACAAAGATTAATTAATGTTGTGCAAATATATAAAAGATGCACTCTTAATCGTGAAAATCCTCTTAAACGTGCCAAGGTGAAGGTTAAACTAGTGTCGACTGAAATCTGTCCTTTTCTTAGCAAAGTCGGCTGGGGTCCTTATTCCATACTTTATCCAAAAACACAAATAGATGATGTAGAAACAACATTGTTACGTTCACTCAAAATCATGTTTTAAGCGATGAATAAAATCTAGCCATTTTAGAAAATATATAATACTAGACTATTTAAAACAGGCAAAAGTTATAGCTCGTTGACTTGGAATGAGTGCTTTATACAAAACTTGTAGAGTAAATGTGGTATTATGGTCACTAATTCTTATTAATCTCTAACTGTGCAGCGAACAGATCTTATAATACTTAGTTCATGCACCTTATCATAACAGAAGTCAATACAAAATTTCAGCCAGATCATTCCAGTAGTTTCTGAGAAAATGTGGAACAAACAGACTAAGAGAAATATAATATAGAAGATGGCCGATAGTAATATTTGACAAGTTTCATAATATGAACAAGGGAGATAACCCCATTCAACTTCTTTTATTTAAATTTCTTTTCCTAAAGCAGTGATAAGTTTGTTTAAACAAACTGATGCAAGTAATAGCTAAAGAAAGGAATGTGTGCCACTTATTCCATTTAAATAAAAATCACTTTATGCCAACTGCAACAAATTATTTCAGCCTCTGCGGTTACACATTAATGCATTGTAACATTTTATTTATGTAGTGACAGCCAAAGTTTTATTACATAAAATAACACATTTTTTAATCTCAATTACTTTTTGAAAAGATATTTCTTTGTATAGATAATAAACATTAACGTTACTAAGAACAATGCATAAATCATGTTCATTCTTTTGATGGGAATCAAAAACTGAAGGAGAAAGGGATAATATGTATCCATATATCAATTGCTACCACCTAAACTCTATTCTATATAATACTAGCAGGCCACCCGGCGTTGCCTGGTTGTAAAATTTTATACTTTACACACCCTAGTATCCATAAAAATATTATACTTTAATTAATGCGAAACTGTTATTTATTATAAACAGAAATACCATAGGTATTAAACGTAACATTAAATTCCTTTAAAAAAAAAATTTAAGAATTAAAAAAAATAGAAAGAAACTGAGACATGTGCATGCAAATATTATATTTTTTCTAGACAGTTTATTTCTTGTAAAAAAAAAAAAACAACTCTCGAACTGAGATCGGAATCAAAACCTAAATTATAGTGAGTCAAGCACAATAACCATTAGACTTGCTACGATCTTTAAAAAGTGTTTTCAAACCTCATGAAACAGTTGACAAACCGATAAAAATCGAATTACCCACAAGTACCAATTTTTCCACTTTTAACCCTTAGCAGCCCTTTTTTCCAGATGAAAACTGATTAAAAAGTTTTCAACATATCTGAATACTCTAGATACCAAATTTCAAGTCTGTAGATCAAAAATTTGTTGCATATATAGGTTAAGAAATGTCCTCACACACACACACACACACGCGCACATACATACATTCTCACTTTTATAGATATATAGATTAAAAGATCAAATGCAATTTTTGAAGGTCAAACTGCTTTAAAAAAAAAATTTTTTTTTAAAGCCAAATTTGGAAAATCTAGCTTTAAAAAGACCAATCTGGCAACCCTGGATAAGAATATGAGTGACCTTTCTTTGATGTAGCCTCGTTTTGAAATATCATTATAATAATAACATATGATCATTGTTGTAATGATGCGAGAAAGGAACTTATAGTAAATTTGACATGCAGCAGTTCTTTAATGAAGAAAGAAGTAAATGAAACGTTAGATTAAAAAGAAAAATGAACATTTAAAAGAAACGGGAAAAAAAACAAAAAGCATCGTCTGCTAAGAGATGCTGGACTAAAAGAATAAATTACAAACTGTCTCTTATAATGTGATTTTATTACTTGTATTGGACTATGTAGCACAATATTACTTTCTGAGTATTTATTACTACTTATTTAATTCTATATTTAAAATACCATGGAGACTATTTTCGTAGAAACATTAATAAACTCATATTTGCGGATGTTATTGGTTTTTCTGTTCAAAACACTAACTTTTTGCACTACCCAAAAAAATATCAGCTTTATCAAAACATTTGTTGATTAAATATCTTTCTCATTAACCGTGGAATTTCCATGGATTTTACTATTTCTATAATAAAGAACAATGTATGTGTCTATCACACAAAAGTTTACGAGTTAAAAACTGCCAAGCAAATCTATTTCAAATATTTAGGGGAATTGAGAAAGCAAATAGCAAGTCAGACAACCTCTTCAACCTTCAATCTATTTCCATAATGAGACATTTTCTTTTCTTGTTCTGCTTTCTATACCAATTTATATACATTTTTTCCCAGTGTTAAATGTTTACTTTTTTTTTCTTTTTTAACCTCATTAAATCAGACAAGTCCCACTGTGTCTTAAATCTACAAGGGCTGCTCCAAAAGTAAAGCATTATATTTTTTTAACTCAAAAAGTTGAAGAGCTATGAAGACGGGAGTGGTACCATTAAAACAAGTGATCTTTTGTGCTCCAGAATTGATTTTTCTACATAGTGATCATTATCATTCTCAGTGCACTTTTGCCAGGAATACAATAACACATCTCTGCTTCTGATGCATGTCTATGACAGGGGTTGCTTTCTTAGAGTCTCACACCATCAATATCTGCAACAGAGAGATGAAACTCTCAGGTCATGAATGCATAAGTTCAGTCTTCAAAACAATGCAATTTGCAATGCCCTCTGATCCATTTAGGCAGAATAAAAAAAAAATGAGACATTACTCTTGGAACACCCCTTGTATTTCCATAATGAAACATTTTCATTTTCTTCTTTCTATACCGATTTATACATTTTTTCTTCTACTGCTTTAAAAAAATTTCCAGTTTAAAATGTTTTCTTTCTTTCTTATTTCCTTTTTTAATTTCACCGATTCAAACATTATTTTATATGACTATGGGTATTAGTGCTGTGATGTTACCCCCACTCCAAGTGTTAGGAAGTTAAAGAAAGAGAAGTATGACAGAAGACAAGAGAAAATAAGTTTATTGGGTGAACATAGGAAATAAGGTTATTAGTAGAACAAAGGCATATGGAGGTTGTTCACCAACGCACAGAAAGGCGAGCTGAGGTGGGGTTGTAATCAAGTTGTGACAGATGACAGCAACAAAAGGAGCAGATATATTTAGAGTTAGATTTTGGAGTGTTGGAGGAGCTTCATGATGGTTGGGAGTGGTTTATAGTATTTGTAATGTTTTACAACAGTCTTGTTGAGAACAGTTGCCAATTGAACATAGTTGTCAACAGTTGTGAATTTGACTCAGAGTAAATCGAAATGAGTTGACCGCAACTAGCAAACACAGCCTCAGCAGAAGATGCAGTTGGAGACCTTAGTGTCCAGAAGGTCGCCGGTGTCACACACCAAACTAATATTCACAGAAAATGTTGTTGGAGTCTGTGTTTTCTTTTGTTTCTCTCGTTTTGTTTTATTGTTTTTTACTTCTGAGCCAGTGTACACCCTCAGCAGTTTACAATATGAGAGATGACGACACAACCAGAGAAGATGAAAGAAAAAAATCTACAGCACACAATGTTGGGGTTGGCGATTGTTGTCAAGCGGGGGGGGGGGGGGGCATGTGCTTTTCTTACAGTGCAAACACTGATGGATAGTCATTTTTTTTATGAAAGGTGTACATTTGTAAATGAATATGCATCCTTGTACATCAAAAACTGTAACAATTAACTTTTCAGCATCAGTCAACGATAGATAGGCATGCAAGCACGGAGAGTAGAATGAGAGAGCAAGACGAAGGATGGGAATAGAGAGTAATTCACAAGTAATGATAAATACAAGGGTAACAAACAGGGTGTTATATCAGTTAAGATGGGGAAAGTTGACTATAGAAAAAAAAGGGAGACAATGAAAGAGAGAAATAATATCAGACATTTGTGCGTTTAGAAAATGCATTTTCTTTCATATTACAGTTTAGTTTAGATTATACTGACTTTTGTCTCTCAAGGCAGGTTTTCAAGAATTTACTCAAAAAGTAATAAAAAAATATATAAGTCAATGAAATTATAAAAATAAACCACATTTTCTTGAATTAACTATGAAATTTCCACAAGATCTGCTTTTTAATCTTAGAAAACAATAAGTCTCGATCTTCCAAATTTAAAAATAGCTTTAAAATTATTGTGTATCTTAATTATAGTACTCAAAAAACTTCAACCAGAACTAGCACCCATACTTACAAAACTGTTTAAATGTTGTCTTAAGGAGAATTGCTTCCCATCACCCTGGAAAATCTCATCAGTATGCCTTGTATTTAAGAATTCAGGTGATTGTTCATCTCCTTTTCAGTACAGGCCAATAAGTCTCCTGTGTGTCATGAGTAAGTTGCTGGAATCTGAGTTAAATAGAGAAATAATCAACCATCTCTGCAAGAATAACCTTCTTAGTGATATGCAATATGGTTTCCGTTCTGCTAGATCTACAGCAGATGTGCTTACAGTTGTATCTCATAGGATTAGCGAATCTCTCGATGGAAGCTTCCTCTCTAGGGCAATTGCTCTTGACATATCAAACGCCTTTGATAGAGTATGGCATAAAAGTTTACTTCACAAGACCTCCAGCTATAGTATAGCTGGAAATGTCTTCTCACTCAATTATTAAATCATTTCTCTCTGATAGATTCATAAGAGTAGTGGTTGATGGGCAGAAATCAGAAGCTCACAGTATTAATGCTGGAGTCCCTCAGGGGTCCATGCTCGGCCCAACTCTCTTCCTGATCTACATTAATGATCTTCCAAATCACATCCTTACATCATTCGTAAACATTTATGCTGATGACACTACTATCTATGGTAGCACATCTAAGACCATAAACGACCAAGTTCTCTCTGATTCTCTCTTCTCTGATCTTGAGCAAGTGGTACAATGAGGAAAGAGGTGGCTGGTTAATGCATCTAAAACCAAGCTTTTATCTTTACATCATCAACGCTCTAATTCCCATCTGGCATCAATTGAAATGAATGGCTCTCGTCTTGGGGAGGCCTCATGTTTTAACAAGCTTCTGGGCTTGACCTTTATTCCTGATCAGAAATGGAACACATATATTAAATATGTTGCCAACACCGCTGAAAAAATGGTGGGATCCTTCTATCAATCCAGTAGATATCTCACTGCTGATGCAATTCTCTATCTATATAAGAACCAGGTACGTCCAAGGATGGAGTACTGTTGCCACATCTGGGCAGGAGCTGCTAGAAAGTACTTATCCTACCTTGATAGAGTTCAAAATAGACTTCGTAGCCTCATAGGGGATGTCCTTTTCTCTTCCTTGCAACCTCTTTCTCACAGAAGAGATGTTGCGAGTTTGTCTCTGCTTTATCTTTATTTTCATGGCAAGTGCTCGACTGAGCTCCAATCTATGGTCCCCTCACCTCGCCAAATTTTCACAAGAAACACCCGTCTAGCAGAAAACACTATCAATAATTTCTCCCACTTTTTATATGTGCCTAAACCTAAACATAGATTCTATGAACAAAGCTTCTTTCTTAGAACTGCACACCTATGGAATTGTCTTCCGTTTTCCTGCTTTTCAGCTGACTACAATATGGTTGTCTTCAAGTCTAACGTAAACAAGTTTTTGATGAACCGTTCCATATAAGTTAAAAAATTTACCAAATTTCCATTACTAACGATTACTATATTGTCCAATTGTCTACTGTACACTCTTTTACCCTTATCCTCGAGTGGCCTCGACCAGGATTACATCCTTAGTAGAGTCATATGAGAGAATCAAAATGTAGTAATTTATATATATATATATATATATATATATATATATATATCCCCCAAACAAGGTAAATTACTACTGGGGAAATAAGGGGCTACTGTGAATTAGGAACCATGCCAACAGAGATATTCTAAGTATGGAATTGAGCAGTGAGATGTTTGTTCGCATTACATTTAAATTTCTGTATGTTAGTACGGTCAGAAAAGCAGGAAACAAAGAGGGAATTCCAAATTCTAGCTGTACAAAGGAAGAAACTATGAGTAGAAAGCTGCATCTGGAGAAGTTTGTAGTGAACGGGTGAGATTTTACTGCTTGTCAAGTTAGTCGGGGGTAATTATATCAAAGGGGCACCAGAGCTACAATTTTGTGAGAGCACATTCCATTAAAGTACTTGTAAAACAATCACAGAGATGCAACATTTTAGTGATGAGACAGCTGAGCTGGCTTAGCAGTGGGGGACCTATTAGATTGGAGACTTATTTTTTGCACCAGCCCATATGTAGCAATAAAACTCCATGCATGAGACAATGGTGGCTTTGTAGAGACATTAGCAGGTGTGAGTAGTTTTCTAGCACAGTAGAGGGAGGCCATCTTTTTTGAATCCTTCTTATTAAACAGCCTTATCAAGATCAAGGGTACCTGGAACAATCCAAAGAAAGGAGTGGTGTTCGACCCTACATCTTGGTGTAGTAGCCAATGGGTCACCCTTAATAATAGTTGATTAATTATTTATTTTATGAGTTTCTTTAAAAGAAACAAAAATGCCTTGAAATAATTTTAATACATAATAATTTTAATGGCATAATAATTTTAATACATAATAATTTTAATGGCATAATAATTTTAATGGCATAATAATTTTAATGGCATAAAATTTAAATTAAAAATTTCTATGAAAACCGCACACGTGGTTATTTTGTATCCTATTCGTGTTGATAATTTAACGTTTGCAGAGAAGCGTCAACAATTTTTACACAACTTTTGTACAATTTACACAACTTTTAATAACAAATTAATAAATAATGACAATTTAAAGTTGGTTGAAAAAAATATTGTTCAAAAATAAATTAAATATATTAACAAAGCACTTCAGCAATCATCGTATTCACTGTAACAGAGATATGAAATGAGAAATTTAGGTAACATTTCTAATTCTTTGAGTCGACTCATTCTTTTCCAGCCAACTATTTGTCGAATGCTTATTCTGCAAATTGCTTTCAAACAGCAGGGATTATCTGTAAAAAAAAAAAAGAAGAAAAACAAACAATAAACGATCATAATTTCCTTACTTTCAATAATATATTATTTCATCATCATCGTATTCAGTTTAACATATGTTTTACATGCTTGTATGTGTTGGATGGTTTTAAGAAATTAACTTCCAAACTAACCTATCTCTGGCCAGGTCTTTATTTATCCCTCATTCTAAGTTCATCCTTATTATTTACTCCAGTATTTTCCTTTTCCTTCCCCTATCAATTGACCTTGCTGTCTGATTCATTTTTCTGTTTTCCTTGGCCTTTTCCTGCAAACTGAACCTGCTACTTCAACTGTTCTGCATCTACTAACCTAAATCTCTCATAAATTCTTTCAACTTTACCATATCATTGAAGTCTACTCTTCTGCAGACATCTCTCTATATTATCCAGAGAGAATGAAATTAAGCTCTTAATATCCATGTCTGACTAGCTGTCTTTAGTAAAAGTCTGGATGATTTTTGAGTTTAGCGATTTCGACCCTAAGTCTTTTAATGATGTAGACTCAGTGAACAAGCAGAGCAAAGTCTGGACCATTTCAAGTTTAGCAATGTTAATCCCAGGTTGAAGAGCAATCCCCAAGTGGCACAGACTCTGGTGGGGAGTTGAGTTGAGTCACCGAAGTTCACACAACTTATATTAAGAACCAAAAAGGCATAACTCCACCTCTCTTCCAATAGAATTCAATCCATAATTCTCAACAACAAACTGTTTTCTCAAGTTTCTAGTAATAAGTAGGGCTAGGATAACAGCATATTCTTTTCATTGTTTTGACTCTCGAGTGTGTATCCGTTGATATCTTATATGCTTTTATATAGAGTGATGTGGTTCTCGATTGATTAACTGTGTCGGATATATACTCGAGAGTCAAAACAATGAAAAGAATATTCTCTTGTCATAGCCCTAGTAATAATCACAAATCCTGACGTTGCAAAACCATGAGTGGCCAAATGGGTCTTTAAGTCTGCATAGGATTCTATCTATTATTTTTACTCTTACTCTCGGGGGCGGGTCTTCATAACTGTAAATGTATTTTCTAGATTTGCGCTAAACACTATTCTTCTTTATTTGACTCATCAACAACCACAGGGAAAGATCCAGGTAATTCAATTGTGTATGTGGTCTCCCTCTCAACCCTGACAAGCAATTCAGCACTAGACACACTTTAGAACTCGGTCGTCATGTCAAGAGCACTGTTCAATCTGCTCAGTTTCTTGTTTATGCCTATGATTCGTGTCTGAATAATAACATGTTATCAATTACCCCTGTGATGGATATCGGTCAAGATCCTAATGTTTGTATTCGGACACCACTCTCAATGAGAAATGTTTAATATGCAAGGATAAAAGCCATTACTGTTTTATCAAAATGTCAGCCAATTTTATTTTGTTAATTCTCCAGAAAAAGTGAATTTAACAAGGCCCTCTCTTTATTATCAAATCAATATTCCTTTTTTATTGACAAAAAAAAATTCAAAGGCTCTCCTTGATAAGAAACAGAATATTTCTTTATCAATCCTATTTTTGTTTTTACTCCCCCCCCCCACACACACAAGCACTTAATACAGAAATGAAGGGGGTAGAGTAACTAGTCTAAAGAGGAAATTCTGAAATAACATCAGTTCTACTCCACTCATACTATTACATTATGCTTGGCACGCGTTGGAGATGAGGTTTATATTCAAAATAAAATTTCTACAATAATAGTGACTAGTTATTAAGGCCAAAAGTCACTCAATGATAATGGTTAACGAAGCTGTCAGTAGAATGTTATAACATGATTTGGATTCTAGAAAATGTCTAAAATTTAAGGGTAAAGCTTAAGAGGTCTTAAAAAAATGAATTTCAGGAAATTTTCTTAATTGGTATCTAATGACTATGGATTAAAATTAATGCAAAGCTGAAATATTTTAATCTTTAAATGGAAAGTTGTGTTCATATTATGCCCCCTCCCACCAAATTTAAAATCCCCCCCCCCCCCAACAAAAGAAAACTAAAATTTGGGGAATATTTATCAATTGATGTCTAATATTTATAATTAAACTTTCACAAAAATTAGGGACATTTGAATTTTCACAAAGAGCTTTCACCTCCTCTTTGACAACTTTCCATAAAACTAAATTACATTAAATATAGCACACAGTACTTACCCTTAAATCTTGCAACTGTCTTCCAAAATAATTCATTAATTTAGGAGTGAATACTATACGTAGAAATAATATAAACATGTACAACTATCTAATACATTCATATACATTATATGCTATTCAGGTTACTGTGACTGTCTTGGACTTCAGGGTCAGCAACACTAGACGATATCTCACTCCTGCTGACCAAATAGTCAGATCCAAAAGAATTGATATCAGTCAGGTTGCACTTAAGTCAGATGCATTTCTTATGCACTTAAGTCAGATGCATTTCTTATGCACTTAAGTCAGATGCACTTCTTATGCACTTAAGTCAGATGCACTTCTTATGCACTTAAATAAGGTCTTTCTCAATCTACCACACTCTCTAATGACTGGGATATCCAGGCATGTTATGGAGTTGATGCAAGAAATGGCATACCTGTACATGGCCAAACCAACTGATACACCAAGCACATAAGGCATCCATAATCCAACCAATATCAAGTTTTTGAAGAACTCCATTCTTCTGATCATGGCACAGTCATTACACCAAAGCCATTGCCAATCAGAAGAATTTGGATCCCATATTTTTTTGCAAAATGACAGAGCAACACAAGCTGAAAATACTTCGCCCAAATCTTGAAAGAAATGTGCCACTACAACTGGGTTTTATATACAGCACTTGGTCACTTATCTGACCAGTACTGACTAGGCTAAACACCACTTAACTTTGGTGAATTTGTGAAAACTAGTATGTCAGTATAATATTTAGGTGCTTCTACAGAATTCAAACCAAACTAAACAGACTTTTATTGAATACAATTTATGTAAATAGCTGGAAAAGGCCAAGTCAAACCAATCCAACTTCAAACAATGAAAAAAAAAAAAAAAAAAAAACTCTGATCAAAATATATTTTTGTTGTTTGTTGTTTTTTGTTTTTTTCAGACAAAGGTAAACCATGAAACAATTTTTCCATTCCATCCTCCTCTTCATCCCCAAGAATTTTTTTTAATGATTTAAAAAAAACACTCATTCTTTTTTATTGTTTCTAAATTTTTTGAGTTGTTTGAATTTTTGTTGTTGTTGTTTGAAAGTTCTGGGTTAAGGGAGAGCGATAAATAAAATATAAGTAGCTAACACTATGCTGTAAAGTTAGTTTAAAGCACATGAAGGGCTTATCATCTGATTCTAGTTTATATTCCCTAGTCATGGGGAGGGTGTTACGAATATAGACTCCAAGTCCGTGCATGTGTCTGTCAGAGTCTGTACGATAAAATGGAAGATAACCAGATATGTTAAAGTGGTTAGAGGGGATGGAGGAGTGCAAGTTAGTTTCACTTAGCACTAAGATATTTGGGGAGTTTGCTAGGAGAAATGATTCTACATTATCTAAGTTATTTTTAAGTCCATGGATATTTGTAAATACAAACCTTAAGGGAGGAGGTGAATCATTGTACAAGTGTGTATCTGGTTTGATTGTTATTTTGGATTGAGCTGTCATTTAATTTTATTTCGTAGTTTCAGTTTAGGGTGAGAGATGCTAGACAAAGTAGATGTGCAAAGCCACCATCATGCAACACAAGTACACCATCAGCCGACTCCTCGGCCTCAGGAATGCCCAGAAGAGTGCAGGATTCCTTTTCATGTATGACATGGCACTACAAACATCCTGATATAATACAACTGATTATAGAGCAGCCAATTGTCAGTTGAAATACAGTAGTCAGACAAACTGTCAAATCAGTACTCTCAAACCTGTTAGGCGAGAGTAGCCCAGTTCAATCATGTTAGCATACATGGTAAACAAGCATCCCCATAATGTCCAGGTTTAGGGGAAGGGAATGAAGCAGATGTGGGGGGGGGGCATTCATTGCCTTAGTCAAGAAACAAAGCTAAGCATTGGGCATCTCTAATGAGTCCCTGTAATTGTATCTCTGTTCCTGGCTAATAGGCAAAGAAGGAGTATATAAACCGAGCCATAGGCAGAGTGTATCTAATTCTTAAGCAGTTCAGGTTTGTAAACTAGTGATGTGATCGAGGAGTCATCAGTTCTAGGGAGGTTGTCGACTAGGACTGAGGAGGCCTCCCTTCCCCGCTTGGTGTCAAGGCGTGTGAAGTCAGTGGCACAGGTTTAACATAATTTTGAACGGAACTGTTTATTTAATTCAAAGAGGGTAGCATGCTCTCATTCCATTAGTTATTCAGAAACTACATAACTTTTCATTCACAGGATGGATATATGATTAAAAACCAATCAATCAAATTCATGAACTGCTTCACTTGTTTGGTAAAAGTCTGTTTAGTTCGGTTTGTATTGTGTAGGATTACAAATATTTGCAAAATTTATGTAATTACTTAAAACTTTAAATGTCTATAAAATCTGACTAATGATACTAAAATTTACAAAAAATATTTTTATTATAGATAACAAAGGGAGAAAATTTGAAGAAAACCTCATGACACACTGATGTTGAATCAACCTTTGCTATAATCAAGTAGCTTTTGGTCTTGATAACTGTAAATTAGTTTTAAAAAAAAAAAAAAACAAGAAAAAAGACTCACATACACAACATATTGTTTTAGCTTTTTTTTTTTTTTTTTTTCAACAACATTGTAGTAAATAATAGACTAACCTTTGACCATTTTTAAAAATTCTGCACATTCATTCCGAGTTCCTTGATCAATTTCCCATGCATATGCCTTTGAATTGTCCTTCTGGTAAATATTCGAACCAAACTCGTATAGGAGTTGAACATAGATCAGAGGATATTTCTTTCGTACTGCCTGATGATAAAGATGGCCACCAATATCAGGATCTGCACCAGAACGCAGCAATAATTTCACAGTCTCTAAGTGTTGATAGGCAAAAGCCAAGCTCAAAGGACTTTGGTAATCCAGTATTCTCCCATCACGTTTCTCAGAGTTGACATCAGCACCAAATTCTAACAATAACTACAGAATCAAAAAAGAAAAAAAATTATGGATAGTAGTTGTAAACAAGTAAAACATGTTTTATCTCCCCCTGTGATCACTACTACAACTTTTTGTTGATTTTGAAAAACTAAAGAAAATATTTTAAGATATTCGAAAAACTTTGCATTATTTTTGCTATTTGGGAGTCATTTTCAGCAGTCAGTAATAGGAAGGTGGAAAACCAAAAGTTTTTATCACTTTATCAGTGTATAATCCATCTATCTATATAATATTCTGCTTTTTCCTTTCTTTCTGCATGTTACGCTTGGAAAAAGGCCAAACTACTTCAAAAAAAGCTAAATTCATGAAATTTGGCAAAAGCCAAATACAATTTTTGAAGGCCAAACTCAGAACTGATTCAAATTAGATTACTTTCATATTCTTGTCCACAGTTGCCAAAATGGCCTTCTTCAAACCAAATTTTACAAATTTGGCTTTTTTTAAGTAGTTTAATCTTTAAAAATAGTATTTTGCCTTTGCCAAATTTTGTGAATTTTTCCACTTTTTTGATGCAGTTTAGCCTTTAAAAATTGTATTTGGCTTTTTTTTTAAAGCATAATGCGTGGATTAACTAAGGAAGGAACAATCAAAATATTGTATAACTTCTTTTTTTTTAATTATTGTTGTTTATTCTTTGAAGATATAAATATCTCTCATGAGTAGTAATATACTGTGATGTTAACTGGATAATTCAAAGTGTTGCCTTTGAAGTAACTTTAAACAGTTAACATCGCAACAGACTACTTACAATCTTACATCAACAACTTTCGTTTAATCAGACAAATGATAAAATTGGTCTCAATTGTGGTACACATGTTTATATGTCTATAAAAATAACTGTTAAAATATTTCTTACAGTTCCTTAGATTTATTTCCATATATCTATCCATATCATCATCTTGAAGTAGTGTTATATTATGGGGCTCTAAAAAGGGGTCTGCTGTGTAATGTGTATGAGTATGTTCCATAACTTCGTACATGTTGAATAGTGGGGTTTATGTATGCGCGTATGTATATACGTCGTATCATTAGTTGATCATCTAGTGTGTATATTTTAACATTTATGCAACAGTTCTAACAGGAAACAATTGACGTGGACATATCGAAACAGTTTTAGACAAACAATTCTTTTTAACAGGTGTAAATAACACAGCACATACCTGAATTATATACGAACATTTATTTTCATGATTTCAGCTGACATCTTCAAAGATTGCAACGTCTTTACATCTTGGCTGCCTGAGGAAACGCCGCTCCTCATGTCATGAAGGGACCAACTCCCCTTGAGTTGTCCATTGTCTCCAACATTCAGCTCACAACTGACTAGAATCTCCCCAAATCTACATCTTATTACGTGTCTCAGACCAACAGCTGATGTAACCTCAATCTAGTCATTTGTTTATGCAAACCAAAAATCATGTTTACATCTATTTTCTATTTTCGCATTCCTTTTGTAGCGATATTATTATTTGCTGTCTATCACTTTTTCCCAATCTAATTGTTTATTTTCATAATAATTGATCCAGCGACCCGCTGTCGCTCGAATCAATTAATAATAATAATAATAATGTTTTGACCCTTGCCACAGTTAACACAGATACTATGCTATGATCACAGCCCAAAGGGTCACAACATTACAGTAGGCAATCATTTATATGTTTAACTGTTAAACAAAAAAAATTAATTGTTTGTTTCCTCTTGATAGTAAAACAACAACAAAAAAAAGAATACTTCTATGTAAAAGGTGATCCTACCTTGATTGCTTCATTCTGGCCATGCCAGGCAGCATGGGAGAGTGGGGTGGCGGCATTGGCAAGATCTCCATCAGGACTAGCATTATGCATCAGTAGGATTCTTGCCACTTCCAGATGTTGGTTCCGCAAAGCAAGAAATAAAGGTGTTTGTGCTTTGATATCTGAAGAGTCTATCATGGCACCAAAGTCCAGAAGCAGACGAACACAGTCAGCATTGCCACCTGGTATTTAGACAAAAAAAAATGTAAAAAACGAGCTACTGTAACGTAAAACAAAATTTAGTACATAATTTAGTGTGTGATACGATGAGGAGTTTGTGCAATATTTGGGGCTTTGAGGAAATATGGAGTTATCCTTTAGTTACCATTACTCCCAGGTTCACTTTGGCCCAGAGTGCTAATATCTGTTAGGGCACCTGGTGCCACCAGATCAGCCTGTCTGAAGATACTGCTTTCCTGACCCAAAATGCACCAAACTGGTTACTGGGGACCGCCTGTGAATTTAATATTCTTTTTGGAGGAAGCCAGTTCAACCAGCCTAGGATGAATGCCATACAACAACAATAGCAATCATTAATTAAAAGACTTTTGTGGCGATGATTATTGATGTGATTTAATTCAAAAGTTCATATTCTTTGTATTTGAGTGATAACCAAAAGAATCGGTCCTGAATATGACCTTAAACTATATCCAGTGGTGAGGCCCCAGCTTGCGGGCTTTGGGGAGTGTGGAGCCACCCTTTAATTACCATTGCTCCCAGGTCCACTCTGACTCGGAGTGGTAGTACCTGCGAGGGTCCCAACTATGGGTTAAATAGAAACTGATTTGAAAACAACAAATATATTCTATTAAAACATTTTTTTCAAAATCTTTGGATTCGGCATTAAATAACCCAAAAAGGGTTGATATACCGTAAAACAAAAACAACAACCAACCAAAAGAATCGTCTTGAATATGAAAAACGAAAAGTGAATAAGTGCTGTTCAAATCGTAATTTTGAAAGTGTCTAGATGATGACAAGCTGAGAGAAAATACTCAAACTAAATGCTATCATAATTCAGATAAGAATTCAAAAAGTTATATTTTTCATGTTAAGAATGCCAACTGGCAAAAGTATTTTTGTTTTGTTTTCACTTGATAACCAAATAAGCAAGAAACCTACTACTGTATATGAATAAAACTCTAAAGATGTTATCTTGAGTGTCACCGTGCACACTTTTTCCTGTACATAAATGCTTTAGAGAGTCAGAGGAAAGGTAAATAGCATAAAGGGTGAACGATAAGAGGAGTGGAATTATGTGAATAATATTTTTTATAGAAACCACTCCAGGCAAAGCACAAAGCCACTTGATGTAAAAAGTTAAAAAAAATACCACTTCAAAGTCCAAAACTAGCCAACAATAAATGTTATACAGATATCTTCCAACCCAGAAACCAGCAATTCTTCTCCCTTTGTCAGATACATCGCTCATGAAATGCGAGAATTCAAGGAATGCGAGAATAAGGGAAGCGAGAGCAATGAAGCTGACAAAAATAAACCTAAGGTTCACTTTCTATTCCACTAAATTAAATGTGCTCTGATGAAATAGCAATTGTGCCCCTTTTGATGTACATACCCACGACCAATCCAACAAGCAGCAAAGTCCCACCTCTTCACTGTCAAGGTTTCTAGATGCTGGAAAGCCATCTACTCTAATAATTTCTTCCCTAAGACTGCTAGACTTTAGAATTCTCTACCTATTTTCTGCTTCCCTGTACTAAACTGATGAGGTTTAAATGTAATGTGAACAGACATATCGTTGCTCAACTCACTACAGTCCTCTGTTAGAAGACACAATCCCAAATATGTCCCAAGTGGCAATAGGCCTTTCAGGTAAAAAAAAAAAAAATTTTATTTTAAAAAGTGAGAGGGAAGAAGAAAAAGAAAATATTCTTTTTTTTTTTATGAATCAGCATGTTATTATTTTTTCAATCTGCTGGATTCTGTTGTTAGCTTTAGTTTCCTCCAGATTCCCTGCGATTGATTTAAGATTGCTTTGAGATCTCACAGGATGAACCAGGTGGAGGTTGCCAACATCCATAGTGAAAGGGGTGCTATGGATCTGAACATGGCATGCAGAGTCATCAGTCTACATCAGTATCCACTTTACCACAACCAGTGCGTCTGATGACATCACAATGTATTCTGATTTTGTGAAATTCATTTATCCTCGTAAAAAATATGACTATCAATGTTACTATTTAACTAGCTATCTCGCTTTGTAAAGTTTCCTACTTGAAACCAACATTTTTAAATAATATTTAATTCCCAAGTTTGTTGTAAACACAAGACTAAAACTTGCACATTTATTCATATAAATAAATATTAGCATTTCAGCAACTTTTACACAAATTTGTTTATCTTTTAAATAAGACCGTAATGAAATAGAAAGAAAGAAGAAATCAATTTGTTTGCGTAATGGTGCGTGTGTGGGGGCGGGGAGAGGAGGCTTTTTTTTTAACTTACAATTCAGCTGTTGAAAATCAAGTCTCTCTAAAGGCTGAAAGAGAATATTTAAACACAAATGCGATACATTTTATCTGTGAGATTTAAAAATAATAAAAACAATGCAAAATCGTTGAAGAGAGAGAGAGAGAGAGAGAGAGAGAGAGAGAGAGAGAGAGAGAGCAAGCAAAATAACCAGTCACTCTTTTCCTCCCTTTTCTCTTGTCACTTATGTTAGAAACAAATCTAAGAAAAGTTTTTAGTAAGTTATCAAATTTTTTTTTCTTTTGAAATCACTTTCATTACTGTTCAAAATCTATAAAAGTATTGGATACATATATAAACAAAACAGGAAAATAAAATTACAAATGAATAACAGCAAACATTAATTTATTAGAAACTGTTTAAAAAATAGTTATGCAAATTAAGCATTCAATATAACTATCTTTAGATTGTTCATCTTCACTATATATAGAGTATTTCATTATTCTATGTTGTATTAGTGATTTAAATAACAGTGGTCTGTTTTGATGGTAATACAGGGGTGATAAATTTTGAAAACTTTCATATTCATTTATTTGGATAATAAATGTGACAACCAATGGGTCGTGGGTGCTTTACTATACTACTAAAAGTCTGTTGACTTTAAAACCAATAGTAGTTCAGCCGGGGGTTTTACCTCAGTATCAAAAGCAAGAGTCTAGACTAGGGATTAGCAACCCCCAGCCCACAGGCCAAATCTGGTCAATAAGTGAATTTTGTTTGGCCTGCCACCTTACTCAGGGCACAATCTATATATCTATAAAAGTGACCATGTTTGTGTGTGTGTCTGTGTGTCTCTGTGTGTACATTTCCCTATGCAGTAACTCTGTCAATTTTAAGTCTACAGACTCGAAATTTGATATACAGGGTAGTGAGATTTGGGAAAATCTTTGTAATCCGTTTTCGGCCAGAAATTTGGCTGTTAAGGGGTCAAAGTTTAACGATTTAACCTTTGAGAACTCTACCAAACTCCTCCGACAAATTTGGGGCTAAACACTTCAGATTTTAGATATAGGTTCCTTGCACATGGATCTAACTTAATAACTTGATTTGAGCCCAAAACAATAAATTTTAAGGGGTCATAATAGGGGTCAAAGTTAAAAAAATTGACCTTTTTTTTTTTTTGCTCAACATACACCGCCAAACACCCGGGCAACGCTGGACTGAAATGCTAGTATAAATATAAACGAATTAAACCACAGTGACAGTTTCTCATTATATCAGTTACTGTTTTTAATTGTGCTTAATTTTTTTGTTGTTGATTATAATAGTAATTTCTTGCAATGAAATGATTTTTTTTTTCCATATGTTTATAATTTTTCTTTCTTTAGACATTCCTGTAGTAAAATATGTGATATCATTTAAATATAATCATATTACATTTAATATTTGTTTTCTTCAGATGCACAGAAAATTTATTTACACATTTAATAACATTATTGCCCGCCATGATAATGTAGCAAATTCCATTCTTGCGACATTGACCTTTTCTCTGTTGATTGCAGTATGAGGCTAGTCCTGTGCAGTTCTAAAAGGTCCACATTCCCAGGCTTTGCCTTCTCTCTTTGAGAAGGGGTTCGTTTATTGCTAATTGCCTGAAGCGTCCCTACCAGGGAATGCCGACGGAGCTGATCAGGGACTTTTTGCAGGTCAGAATGCTCCTCGTGAGTGTTGACATTTAAATTGCACTTTCTGACTCTTGTGTTATATTTCTCATGGTGGGAGAAAAATAAATACCCAATAGCAATGTAACCAGCCTATGCCATAACTGCTGGCAGTTTATATGGAAGAAAAAGAACTGTGGGTCTTGTATCGATTGAGGAGAAGCCAAAAGCAGAAAATGGTTTTAATGTTTGTTTATAATGTATATTTTCTTGAGAAAAAAAATTCACTACCACTACAAAGCAAACACCGAGAATCGATCTCCAAAGTGGGTGATCTTAAATATTAATTGAATTTTTTATTTTTATTTTTACCGTTAAGTTTTTAAGCTGCTTACTTGTATTCGTCAAAAAAGTAGAATTTCGTTTTTTTTGGGGGGGGGGGAGCGTAGCGTACAGTGTAGAGTTCCTAATATCAAAAAGGGCACTTTAAATAGGAAAACAATTTTTAAATGCCTTAGCTTCCTCTAGCAGAACAAATACTACACTTTGATTTCCATTTTAGTCACTCAAATTATTTAGAGTGAAATGAGTGTCGACATTACTCTCAAACAACTTCTTATTTTACTCAAACTAAAATAATAAATAAATAAATAAATAAATAAGTAACATTAAAAACTAAAAAAGCTATAGCGAGTTGAAATGGGGACATGATTACTTGGCCGGAAAAATATTGTTGCTATGTTTATAAGCAAGTTGATAAAGGAGCTAGCTAAGGAAGAACGATAATTCAAGTTTATAATATTATATGATAGGTTCATAAGAGTAGTGGTGGATGGGCAGAAATCAGAAGGTCACAGTATTAATGCTAGACCCAGTTCTCTTCCTGGTCTACATTAAACATCTCCCAAATCACATCTTAAGATCATTCGTAGACATTTATACTGATGATACTACTATCTATGGCAACACTTCAAAGGCCGTAAATGACCAAGTTCTCTTTGATTCTTTTTCCTCTGATCTTGATCATGTGGTGCAATGGAGAAAGTAGCTGATTAATTTTAATGCATCTAAAACCAAGCTTCTATCTTTCCATCATCAATGCTCTGATCCCCATCTGGCATTAATTGAAATGAATGACTCTCGTCTTGGGGAGGCTCCATGTTTTGACCAGCTTCTAGATCTGACCTTTACTCCTGATCTGAAATGGAACATATATATCAAATCCGTTGCCAAAGTCACTGGAAAAATGGTGAGATCATTCTATCACTCCAGTTGATATCTCACTGCTGATTCAATTCTCTACCTGTATAAGACTCCAAGGATGAAGTACTGTTGCCACATCTGGGCAGGAGCTGCTAGAAGCAGCTTACCCTGCCTTGACAGAGTTCAAAATAGACTTCATAGCCTAGTGGGGGATGCCCTTTTCTCTTCTCTGCAATCTCTTTCAAACAGAAGAAACCTTGTCTCTGCTTTATCGTTATTTTCATAGCAAGTGCTCATCTGAGCTCCAATCTATAGTTTACACTTGCCAAACTTTCATGAAAAACACTCATCTGGTTGAAACCACTATCAATAATTTCCCTCACTTTTTATCTGTGCCTAAATTAAACAGAGATTCCATGAACAAAGCTTCTTTCTTAGAACTGCACGCCTGTGGAACTGTCTTCCATTTCCCTGTTTTCCAGCTGACTACAATATGGTTGTCTTCAAGTCCAATGTGAACAAGTTCTTGATAAGTCATCCAATTTATTAAATTTCCATTACTAATGATTATTATGGTATTGTCTCATGGACTGCTGTACACTCGTTAACTCTTATCCTCAAGTGGTGACTCCATTTGTAAAAAAATAAAAATGTGTTGAAGTGTTAAAGTTTTCCTTTGAACTGCCGAATACTGTCAAATGTTCATGCAAAAAAAAAAAGTTTTTCTTTAGCTTGCAATGTTCGCGGCACATGCAAAAACAACAATGATTTTTCTTTTCCTGTTTTGACGTTCATCAAAAATCCGTCTTTCTTTCTTCCCACTGACATGCAAATTAACCGTACGTTCAAACGACTCTGAGTCAACAAAAAAATGTTCTCACCAATGAAAGAAATACTGGCTTTTTATGTGCCTAAATTTGACCACATCTTAATTTGCATATGTCACCTTTTCGTTTTCTATTGGTCGGGTTTCGAGTTTGGGTGTCAGTGACTTTTTACAATATGCACATGCCATCCTTGAACGCTTGTTTCCATAAAACGGTACGAATGACTGCACAAAAGCACCAAAACACCAGCAGTGTTCGTGATGCCCCTAAATCTGGTTGTCCTAGTTACTTCTTACAGGGAAGACAATGCTATCAAGATCCACAGACTCAGAAACAGATTTGAAATGCCCCCCCCCAAATTCAACAACAGTGTAATCTTGTCAAAAAATGCTCTCTTTCTACAATAAAGAACAGATTGAAGGTTGGTTGGTTGGTTGTCTTTGTTTTATGGCATATCAACCTTTTTCAAGTTATTTAATGCCGAATCTAGTTATTTTGAGGAACGATTTTTAATGGAGTGTATTTGTTTTTTAAGTCGGATTCTATTTAACCCATAGTTGGGACTCTAACAGGTACTGTCACTCCGGATCAGAGTGGACCTGGGAGCAATGGCAATTAAAGGGTGGCTCCACACTCCCCAAGGCACGCAAGGTGGGCCTCACCATCGGATATAGTTTTAGGTCATATCCAGGACCGTTGTATAAAGGGTTCTTTTTAAATTTTTTATAAAGGCCAATTTTTTTAAGATATGAGAGTATGGTGTGGGGATTGTTTTTATCAAATAACTCTTTAATATTGTTTTCTTTGTAGAATCGATTTCTTACTGTTACAAAATCAGTACATTCAATTAATATGTGTTTGATTGTGAGTGGTGTTTGACAAGGTATACAGATGGGTTGTCTTTCTTTTTTAAGAGATATGAGTGGGTTAAGTGAGTATGGCCTATTTTTATTCTTGTTAGTTTGACTTTTCTGTTTAGTTTCGTATTTTGTTCTTGTTTTTTGATTTTTGGCATGATTTCGTGAAGTTTGTTGTTAGGGTGTTCATTCCAGTAGGTTTGCCATTTCTCTGTTGTATATGCGTTGATACGTCTTTTTAGATCTATGTATTGAATTTTAAAATTTGCATCGATTGGGAGATTTAAGGCGTTTTTTGCTGCTGAATCTGCTAATTCATTACCTTTAATACCAGAATGGCTCGGTATCCAGCAGAAAATGATTTCTTTTTTACTGTTTAGTTCAGTTAATTTTTGGAGTAATTTTGCGATTAGGGGGTTGTCCATCTTTTTATTTTTAATCGCTTTTAGGGTAGATTGGGAGTCTGAAAGGATTATAAATTTGTTTTCTTTTGTTATTGGAGGCGAGTTTGAGAGCTCGGATTAGAGCATGTATTTCAGCACTGAAGATTGAGGTTTCTTTTGGGAGGTTTGATTGTTTTTTGATTGATTTATTGAGTATTGCTGCACTGGCTGTTGCGTTATTTTGTTTAGACCCATTTGTATAGATGTGTGTGTGGTCTGGATACTTTTCTTTGATTTTATCGAGATTATCATGATAAGTTATTGGATGAGTATGTTTCTTTTCATAATTACTTAAACTTAGGTCAATGTTAGGAGATACGATTTCCCAGGGAGGGGTTTTGAGTAGGACAGTTTCGTGAATTTGGGTTATGGGTAGACTTGCTTCTTTGGAAATCGATTTTATTCTAAGTCCAAAGGTTTTGATTGCATTTTCTTTTTGGTCGAAAAGGTGTTTACGGTTTGGATTTAAAGTGCTATTGTGTGCTGGGTTTGTGGGGTTGGCTGTAAGTTTTGTATAGCATTTTAGACCAAGGTTTTGATTTCTAAACATTGGAGGAGTTTCATGTACTTCTACATACAGACTTTCTACAGGGGAGGTTGGAAATGCTCCTAGTGCTAGTCTTAGTCCGGAGTGGCATATTGTGTTGAGGGTTTTTAGATATGACTTTCTGGTGGATTGATATATGAAGCTACCATAATCTATTTTTAATCTAATTAATGCTCTATATAGTTTGAGTAGTGTGTTCTTGCCAGCTCCCCAATCTGTATGGGCGATGACTCGTAGGAGTTGTAATTCTTTATTACATTTGGTTTTGATGTGATTGATGTGTGGAATGAAATTTAGATTTTTGTCAAAAATGATTCATTTACGAATGGAATTTTTTCGCCTTTAATCTGTAAGGTTGGGTCAGGGTGGAGTTTGCGTTGGTTACAGAAATGGATGCATTTTGTTTTAGTTTTGGAGAATTTGAAACCATTTTTCGTTGCCCATTTATTAATTTTATTTATGTTATGTTGTAGTTTTCTTTCAATAGTGTGAGTGTATTTAGATCTGTAGCTGATTGAGCAGTCATCTACATATAAGGAGCGATGTATATCAGGAGAGAGTTCTTTTATAATGTTATTGATTTTTATGTTAAAGATAGTTGTTGATAATATGCTGCCTTGGGGCACTCCTTCTTCTTGATTTTGTGGGTCTGATAAAGTTGAGTCTATGCGAACTTGGAAACATCTGTCTGTTAGGAAGTTTTTTATGAATTCAGGTAATCTGCCTCTTAGTTCGATGTTGTGGAGATCTTTTATGATACCGTGTTTCCAGGTAGTTTCATATGCTTTCTCAAGATCGAAAAAAACAGATGTTACGTGTTCCTTATTGATAAAAGCTTCTCTGATATAATTTTCGAGGTTAGTGATGGGGTCTATACATCCTCGATTTTTTTGGTATCCACACTGGATTTCAGAAATTATTTTGTTGTCATCTAGATACCATATAAGACGGTAGTTAATCATTCTTTCGAACGTTTTGCATAGGCAGCTTGTGAGAGCTATTGGTCTGTAGTTTTCTGGGTTTGATGTATCTTTTCCCAGTTTGGGTATTAGGATTATTGTTGCATTTTTCCATGAAGTTGGGAAATCTTTTGCTTCCCATATTTTATTATAAATTTTGAGAAGGAGTTTTAGTGATTTGAGTGGAATTTCTTTAAGGAAGCTGTAGTGCACTTCATCTGGTCCTACAGCTGAGTTATGAGATTTTTCTATGGCAGTTTCTAATTCATTGAATGAGAAGATTTCATTGTAAGGTTCTTGGTTTTTGGAGTTAAAGTTTATTTTGTACTTTTCTTCATGTTTCTTAAGTATTTGGAATTGTCTATTGTAGTGTTTTGATGATGAGTTTTCAGCAAAAGTTTTAGCTAGTGTGTCTTTTTTATCAGTTATTTTCTGTTTATTTGTGAGAAGGTGTTTGATTGGATTCGGATTATAGTTTCCAGTTATTTTCCTAATCATTTCCCAGACGGTTTTGGGTTTAGTGGTAATGTTGATTTTGTTGACAAATTGTTGCCAGCAGGATCTTTTGCATTCTTTGTTTTTCGAGTTTTAGCTCTTTGGTGTTTGTATTCTATTAAGTTGTTGGTTGTGGGTTGTTTTTTAAATTTTCTTACGGCTGCTTTTCTCTGTTTAATGGCCGTTTTACATTCTGGATTGAACCATGGTTTTTTTTTTTTTTCCAGGAGGGGAATTTTTGGGTATGCATTTTTTGGCTATTGTTATGAGTACTTCCGTGAATTCTTCTATTGTTTGGATTTGGTTCTGTTAGTTTTAGTGAACAGAGTTCTTTACATTCGGCCCAGTTGGCTTTGTTTGTGTTCCACCTGGGTATGTGGTTTTGGATGGAGTTACTGTAATTGATTATAATAGGGAAGTGATCACCTCCACAGGGTTCTTCGTAAGTGCATATAATCCAAGAAGCTTGATGGATCACACATGGTAAGATCAATGGCACTAGTTGATCTGTTTGTGGGATTTAAGTATGTGGGATTTTTTTAATTGAGAAGGCACAAGTTATTTTTATTAATTGTTCAATTTTGTTTCCTTTTGAGTTTGTGACTTCGCATCCCTATAATGTACTGTGGCAGTTAGTCACCTAGAAGAATGAATGGTGAAGGTAGTTGTTTTATTAAATTTTCTATTTCATTTTCATTTATTGGTTCATGAGGGGAGGGAGGTATATTGAGCAGATTGTGATTGTTTTGTGTAATGTGACTTGAGTTGTAATTGCTTGGAGATTTGTTTTGACAGAGAAATTGCTTTGAGGTATTTTATTCCTGACAAGAATTCAGGTGCCTCCATTAGCATGAAGGCCTGTATTATGGAAATAGTTGTATTGTCATAATTTGGTGTTTTGAAATGGTTATTGTTTTGTAGGAAGGTTTTTTGTAAGCAAACAATGGCTGGGTTGAAGAGTGAGATAAGTATAAGAAGTTCATTATAGTTAGATCTTATTCCACAACAATTCCATTGGATAATTTGTTGTGTTTTATTTCTATCCATGAGGCTGTTTAGTTTTCCTCTATTTCCATCTCTTTAGAAGTAGAGGGTTTATCTTTTGTCGGTGTTTGTGTCTTTGGTGAAGTGTTTTGCTGAGTTTTTTCTCTTTTTTGTTTGGATCTGGACGTCGATCTGGATCTTGCCTGAAATGTTGCTGTTTTGGCTTCCTGTTCATTTTTTCCCCTCTTGATTACTTGTGTTTGGTTTCTTTTTTTATCTAGGGTGTTTTCGGTTTCCATTTTTTCTAGAATTTGGAATCTATTTTGAGTGTCTATTGTTTGGTTTTCTTCTTTTCTGGAACGTTCTTTATTTGTTGTTTTATCATTGCTTATGTTTTTATTAATTTCTGGTGGTTGTTTTGTTGGTTTCTGTGATAATTTTTTTAATGGTTCTGTTGTGGATGGAATATTATTTTCTGTGTTTGGATTTGTTATTTCTATTTTGTTTCCCAGATTTGAGTATTTTTCTTTTAGGCTATTTTGAAATTCTGGCCATTCTTTAATATTTAATGTAATCAGTTTGTTTATCAGTTCCCTATATTGATCATGTATTTCATTATGTTGGTATGGTTTAGTTGGCTTTTTTGTTGTCTCAGCATATGTGTTGTCTTTCATGTATATCTCAACTATTTTTCTGGTTTCTGGGAAGGTTGTGTTTTTTTTTTTGTACTTTACTTCTATAATTTCTCTTTCTTTTTTATATGTTTTGCATATTTTAGAGAAGACCGGGTGATCTTCTTTGCAGTTAGCGCATTTCACCTCATTTATGCATTTTTCTTCGGTGTGGTCAGGCTCTTTGTTGCCACATTTTCCACATATTTTTATTCCTTTACAGGCTTCTTTATGATGTCCATATTTTTGGCAATGGAAACATCTTAATGGGGCTGGGATATATTGGTCTACTTTTATATTTAAGTAGCCAATTTTTATTTCCTTAGGTATTGTTGGTCTGTTGAACGTTAATATGTATGTGTTGGCGGTTATTATTTTATTGTTTCTTTTTATGTTTATGCGGATGTGGTTGATTACTCCTTATTTCTCTAATTCGGTTTTTATTTCGTCTTCAGTTGCTAGCGATAGTTCATAACTTCGAATTACTCCTTTCGAAGTGTTTAGTGTTTTATGGGGAAAGACTTTGCACTTGTACTCATGGAAGTTCTTCATTTTGAATAGAGATCGAGCATCTCTAAGATTGGTTATCTCAACTAGTAGATTTCCATCTTTTGTTTTTTTATCATTTTTGGTTTACTTTTTGTGGATAATGTCTTTTCTATTAGGAAAGGTGATAAATTTCCAATTTTTTTATTTTCGGTTAATTCAATAACCAAGAATCATGGGAATTTTCCTTCGTCTATAGTTGGAACGGTTTTTCTAGTTTTGAATTTTTGTTCTTCATCTGAGCTTGAGAGGTCAGAATCAGATTTCTTTTAAGGGTTTTGAGGGGGATGTATTTGTTTTTATCAGCCATAGATTTGGGGATTTATTTTTCTTCAACCACGCTCCCTACCCACCTCGGAGTCCAAAATTGGGGCATAGTAAGAGGGAAACCCATTCGCCTTGACCATGTCGGGGCTACGTGGAGGATATACTCTTTTGGTAAGGAGTTCTCAAGCACTATATTTTCTGTTCAATATGTCCTCAAAAATACATTTGTTCAGATGGAGTGTTGAGTTCTGGTCTTTCCAATTGATTGACCCTTGCCATCGCCTTCTAGCACTTACTTGGCTTGCCTATTTTTTGTAGTGGGGGAAGAAAAATAATTAAAAAGATGGGAGTACCTTTAAGTTTCATTCTTTGTTGTGGTAGTTGGTACTTTGGGTGTAAGTGCTAGGGCTTGGCGTGACTGGCCGATTGGTCGGATCGGGCCTCTCCAACCGCCCGTCCAGCCGAAGTAATGTGTTGCAGTGCCTAGACTTTTATGCACCGAGGTCTAGGTTAGTTCAATCACCAGGATCACATCCTAAGGCATTACGGGTAGCAACCCACGGCTAACTGGTTGCCCCATTGAGATTTTTACCCTATGCAGGGGGGCAGTCGGCTTATTCTAGTGCCCTACCAACAGGGCAAAAAAACAAAGGAGGAGCTATGGGGTTGGTAAGTAGGGAAGGAAAAGGAAAGGAGAGGGGAAGGGGGTTATTTTTGTTTTTGTTTTTGCAGAACATAATTAAGTTTTACAAAAGAAAATAAAAAACAAAAACAGAAAATCGATGTAGGTGCATTTTGTCTCAGGAAGCCAACAGACAGCCTAATCTGGTAGCACCAGACAGATTGAAGGAATTTAATTTGCGAGGCTGTGTTCCAAGATGCAAGCCAATGATTTCTGTAAAGAACAGAAAGTGCAGTCTAAACTTTGTCAGATGCAATGAAGATCATGACTCTTCAAATTGGTCGAAAGTGATTTTCAGCAACGAAAGCAAATTTAATAGGCTAGGAAGTGACGGTAGTACATCCGTTGAAGAAGAACAAAGAATTTGATCCTAGGTGCACAGTTTCAACACTGCAAGGTGGTGAAAGTTCAGTTTTGGTGTGAGGCGTTATTAGTGCCAATGGTCCAGGGCCTATAGGTCACTTGTAAGGTCAAATTAATTCGACCAAGTACATTAATATGTTGACTGAGCATTTTCTAACCTATTTCTGCCAGAATTTGGATGATAATTCCATCTTCATGCAAGATAATGCTCCCATTCACACAGCTCATAATGTCAAGAGTTTCCTTGAAGAGCATGTTATTCCGTGTTTGGATTGGCCTGCACAATCTCCAAACCTCAATCCTATTGAAAACATATGGCATTACATCAAGCAACAGCTACACAATGATAAAATTTCAAATCTGGAATAACTTTGGGCAAAAATTAAAGAGAAGTGGGATGCTCTTTCACTGGAGTATTGCCGCAGACTAATTCAACAGAATTCCCCCAAATTTTCAGGCTGTCAAATGGCAGGAGGGCTATGCTACTAAATAATAACTAGTTCATTGTGGCCCTGTTGTACTTGTGTTCTAAAGTTACATTTAAATAACAATTTTCCATTGTGCGGAATATCTTTTTGCCTTCTCGATTTGAAGTTAATTTTTTAAATTCACGTGAACACTAGGATAAAAGTCAAATATAAACAGGTAAAATTATAGAGGGATAAAAGGTGAATCAAATGAAGTATAGGTTGTTCAAGCAGTTACATTCAATTTAGCTTAAATTTGCGGTTTTTGAAAAAAAGTGCAGACTTTCTTTTTGGCGGCACTGCACATGTTGGTTCCCAGACAATGTTACAGAAAGCACATATTATCGCCATGGATCGGCACTACAACTCAGTGACATTAGTAAGGTTCATAATGATTGCACTGCAAATGGGACTTGTTGATACTTTTCCACAAAATAGAAAGCTTTTTCCAGTGTCCATGAAGAAGGTAGGCAAGCTTGCGAGAGGTGAAAGTCGCTATCGATGTCAGGACAGCATAATCTGTATGGTATGGCAAGGTCGGACACCAATTACATTTATCTCAAACTTTCATGACCCGTCACGAATTGACGTAGCAAACAGAAGAAATGAAGATAGAACACTTGATGAAGTTCTGATGCCACAGCTTGTTGAGGACTACAATCGCCACGTGGACAGTTGCGGCAATAATTATCAAATGACATGCTTCCATTGCTCATGCCATCATCACCTTTTCATAAAATTTTTAATGCATGCCTGCTACAATTCATTTGTCATCTGTGTGTTCAAGCAAGAAGCCGATGACAAAAGCTCATGTTTTTTCACTGGATATATCCAGAAACTTTGCATTGACCTGATTGGCAGACAATTACCGCTCAACAGCCATCCACCGAGGACAAATAGAACCATGCCTCCCCACCAACGCCTCATAGCAGGCAACCACTAGCCTGAAATTCCAGAAACAACTGCTTCCAACCATGTTTGCACTGTTCTGCATGGAAAAACACCTTCAATACAACAAAACACACCCTGGAGTAGAATATAAGGAAAACCCACACAAGAAGGTCAAGACCAACGTGAGGTGCTCTGTGTGCAAAAAGTACCTCTGTGTAAAGCAAGGCTCAACTTCTTAGGCAGACTACGATTCCAAGGTGCAATACTGGTATTAGATGGCAGCGAAGCCTATTTTCTTTTATATCTATAAATTTGAACTCATTCTGACCACTGGTTTGTATGATACTAGTAATTTTCTGACCCTGACAAATTTTTTTTATTTTTCGCTGAAGAGGTCAGGTATGGGGGTAAGTTAGAGTGGGAGGCTCGGGTCTAGTAGGGTTAAGTTCCATAATTATTGGTAAAGTAATAAAGAGCTAGGTACCTAACTTCTGGCCAATTAACAAAATGGATGCCTTATTAATTTACTCACAGACAGCCAACATGGAAATTAAAATGCTTATAACTTCTATGAAATATTTTTCACGCAAACAGGTCACAATGGTTCGTAAAACAAATATAAATTGTTTTGGACTATTTCTGCTGCAATGTGTTTCAGAACACCGGTATTTTTCCACTCAAATAAAGAAAACACACAATGTCTGCATTTTGTGCCAAAAAATCAGCCACGCGACCAGCACATGCAACTCCCATGCGTCAATGTGCATATGCATTTTTGTGTGGGTGTATATTATATTGATTTTTTTTTTCATTTTATCAAAAAAAAAAAAAAAAAAAAAGTTGATTCTTTTCAAATAATTAAAAACAATAAATTTTTTATTCCAAATCTAATCAAACATAAACACAATTAATGTACATTTGTAACTCTTGATTGTGACAGATTTGGTAAGGAATTAATTCTATTCATTTGTTTTTGTTTTTTTTTACTAAGAGTGACGTCTGCTGTAACAACACGATTTCATGAAGAGAGAACGTCTGCGACCAAAAAGGTCTTAACTCGACTAGGGAGCAAGAGGCCTCCCAAATGCGACTTTGATGCTCCCAGTCGTCAACGAACCCAGCAACCAAAGGGTCTCAGTAGCAGTAACAGTAGTTCAAACAGCCCTTTTCAGCACTACCTTTTCCACACTGCTTATGCAAGCAACAAACTACTTCTATGCAACTACTACTGTCTGCCTGCTTCCTGAAACTACCCTTCTACAACCAGTGGACTTCGGTTCACTCCTGCAGTCTCCAACGCTTCCTGCAGCCTTCCAACGCTTCCTGCAGCTTTCCAGTACCTCCTGCAGCCCTCAGCAGCATTCCAGTGCCTGTACACGTCAGACTACCTGTTCCAGTGCCAGTCAATGTTAGGCTACCCACTCTAGAGCCTGTCAATGTGCGGCTACCCATACCAGTATCTACTGACGCCCAGCAGCCCTGTCCCATCCCAGTACTCACTGTTGTCGGGTTACCTTATCCTCCAGTATCTACTGACATCCAGCAGCTTTGTTCCAGTATCCACTGTCAGCTGGTTACCTCCTCCAGTGCCGACTGATGTGCAGCAGCCCTGTTCTACTATCCACTATCATCTGATTACCTCCTCTACTGACGTCAAGTTACCTGCTCCAGAGGCTGATCCTGTCTTACTCAGACTGACCACAATCTCCAAGCCTTTCGAATTTGCCTCTTGCATTTATTTCTTTTGGTAAACAAAAGATGATCTGTCATCTTCAAATGAATTTCAGTTTGCCATTCTTCTTTTGCTAATGTCGTTATCTTTTTCTGTGTCTACCTTATAGTTGTACGGTCGATTAGCGCACCTCCATACTGCCTCCTGACTCGCTACAACATTTCCTTTAAAAAATTTTTTAGAATTATCATTTATAATTATCCATTTTGTGAATAAAATCATAATTTACCTAACATTTTTTTTAACTTAATTTATTTTAATGGGTTTTTGTCTAGAATTTCCCCTATATTAAAAACAAAAATAAATAAAAAAAAATATCTGTATGATGTGAGGAAACGAAAATATCATGTTCCAAAAGTCATGTAAATTGATCAAAGTAGTTTTATTTTTAAATAAAATCAAATTTTATGGGTATTTGAAGCAGTGACTTTTTTTTTTTTTTTTTAGAAAAACATCTCAAGACACAAAAGGAGATAACTCAACAATAATTCAAACTTACGAGATTTTTGTTGACATGTCTACGAATTCCAATTAATCACTTAAAATAATTGTTTATAAAATAAAACATACCGTTTTTATGCTTATGCAAATATGTTTTAAACGAATTTCAGGTGAAAACATTATGTACGAAAAAACAATCCAGTAAAAGGTGTGCTAGATGCATTTTTAGTGCTTGTTAAAATAGTCAACAGACCGATTTTTTAAATATGTGGTTTTAAGCAAAAATAACAGTACTTAGTTAATTGTCACGTCGAAAATAGTAATATATCAAAAAATTACGAAAACCCATCCATTCCAATAGAATAAACTGCTATTGTGTTTTTAGTAAAACAAAAAAAAAGTCTATCGTTACCGTCCAAAACAAAACATCAGCCATTACTGGAGCAAAAATGGAATATAAGTATGTCCCTGTATTCACAATCTTCAAGATGTTCACATCTAGGGAAAATGCAATTTCCCCCAATTTTCCGTAAAAATTACTTTTAATTTTAATAGTTTACTTGATGAATTTTCGTAATTTTTGGATATGCTACTATTTACGACATGATAAGTAAGTACTATTGTTTTTGCTTAAAACCACATATTTTTAAAAAAATCGATCTGTCGCCTCTATCTTAAGCACCGTATTTTTAACAAAAAATCATTCACACGTTCTTTTAATTTTATTTTTTAACAAAAAATCATTCACACGTTCTGACATTTTGAATTTAAAAATGGCAGTCTCTAAAATCAAGGGACATAAAGTCAGTTTGTTCATAGGGAATTTGTCGCACATCAAAACATGATAAAACTCGATAATTCGATAAATTCTATTTTTACTTGTAATTATTTTTCTACTACTAATTTGGGGAATTTATACTAATTTCGACATAACACTATGTAATAATGTTTTCACCTGAAATGCGTTGGTTTAAAACATCACCAGTCTACACAAGCATCGATTTTTCTTTATTTTTGTTTTTAATATAAGAGGAATTCTGGACAAGGCCATTTTATTGTTGCCAAAAAATCGCTATATGAATTCGCTAAATAACAAGAAAGTTTTCGTAACACGTTTGGTGTTCCGTAAAAATCTCAGAATAATGGTAAAATTACATATTGATATGTTGGCATTTATTTGCTTCCAACAGTCCCAAGATGTGGCTGAAAAGGGCGGAAGCCAAGGAAAACCGGCCCCAGGGAGAGTTACTCTGGTCGGATACAAAAATCGCTGGCATTCCCGATAAGGGTATCTCAGGCGATCGCGATCGGTAATAAACTCCCTCTCACTTTGAAAAGAGGGGGGTGTAATGCTTGGGAGAGTGCACTCACTGCAGTGGGCAGTGCATCACTGAAAAACAAGCCGAACTATACCTTATTCCGAAAAAGAAAGGGTCGATAGTCCAAGCCAGTCCCTATAATTGCCAGAATTAATGCCAACGCGAAAAACTAACATATTTATGTTTGTTTGTAAAACTTTTCTTTTTTTTTTCTTTTTTTTTAACTTGGAAAGGAAAATATAATTTCGAGAAACTAACAAATATATTCAACAGTTGACTGGTTCAAAGTGATGTTTTGATTATATGTAGTGAAAATTAACTAAATTCAAAAAAGTTTATTATTGAAAATACCATAATAAACGCCAAACGTACCAGCCGCTGCTTGGGCCAATGCCGATTGACCCATATAGTTTTTCACGTTGACATTGGCGGCAGGTTCCTCTAAAAAATATCTCATCCGAGCTAAATCGCCATCCCTTGTCGCCTGATGAAGTTCTGTATCTTCTATGTCGCCTAAATAGTCAAAGACTGGATGTAGCAGTTTTTGTATTGGATTCATAATCGCCAACTTTTCTTGTCTTGTAATGTGATGCTAATCTCTACGGTAGACCGTAATCGATATAAATTAACCGTGCGCAAAGGAAATAAGAAAATAGTCACAAGTCAGGTAGGTATCGTGATTTAAACGTAAATTGTTTAAAGTGGAATAGGTTTCAACATTATCCTAAAACGACTTATATTTTACAAAAGCCATGTTTTAGTAAAAATTGAAAATAACATTAAAAACAAATAATAAGCGAGTTTTATCTTACTCATGAAACACTGAAATGAAAACATGCACGGAAAAATATAAACATCAGTTTTATAAACAAGTCGAAACGAGGTTAAGGGCACATAACTCAAATTTATACTTTTTAAGCTAAAGACAGGAACCTCTTTTTTGGTAAATTTTTACTTTAACTGCAACTCAACACCCACCTTTAAATTGACGACTTATTAAGATTTTCGGGTATGCTGAAAACGAATATCGCATTCAAATTTGGGACAGACAAGTAATTTCTGGATATTAAGACATTTTTTTCCAATGTATTACTTAATGAATTTCAGTGGCCGTCGGCATTCTTAACATGGGAAAGGATGTTTTGTAACACGCATGCGTATTACTACTTGTTTAGTTGGGGAAAATATGGCCGCCAGTGAAAACACATGGGATTACATTAGATAATAAAGGTCTTAATATCCAAAAAATGACTTGTCTATCCGAAATTTAAATGTGATATTCGTTTTCAGCATACCCGAAACCTCTTTAAAAATCGTCAATTTAACGGTGAGTATGGAGTTGAAGTTAAAGTATAAAAGAATACTCTCTTAAAAAAAAATAAAAACAAGAAAGAAAAAGATAAAACATTTTACATTTTGGTACTTGTGTATTAGTACTGCCACAGAACATTTTTGGTTTTAATTTGAAGAGTGTAAAAGAGAGGGAGAATATGCAATTTCAGAACCGGAAGAATCGAAAGTGTCAATAAATATCAACAATACAATAGCAAAAAGTAAAACATTTGTAGAGTGAAGATGGATCGACTGGTTTCTGAATTCATGACAAAGTCGAGAGCGTGGATCAAAACTACTTTCTCTAGAAAGAGAAAAAACAAAAAAAAATATCACCAACTAGCAACGACTCGGGAACAATTACAAACATTTAAAAGAATAATTTTTATTAACCAGAAAAGGATCATTTTTTTGTGTGTGTGCTATATATGTAAGTCACAATCCTTCTTGAATGTGCACTGTCTCCCCATCTGAACTTAAAAAGATTGGGGTCCAATCCATTAATAATGAGGTGAGACGTGTATTTTTATAAGACAAGAATTCCGGAACATTATTAAAGTGGGGGAAAAAATATATTGTATTATTATAAATGTATTGCTGGAAGCTCATAGTGAGTGAAGAAATCCTCTGAAACTGAGTTAGTTATTAATTTAACGAAAAAAACTTTATGCGTGTGAAATACTAGGGAGAAAAGTTTGTAAACTTAGAATATTCATACATTGTTGCTTGCGTAAGCTTTCTTGGTAATGGATAAAGTATTTCGTTCATTTTCAGTTTTTTTTATGACACTTTAATTTGTGCTGCTTTTGTGTGTGTATACATGTGTGTGTGTATACATGTGTGTGTGTGTGTAAGCAGTTGAGGCCTACAGGGTGATAATTTCGGGCAGCGGTTATTCAGTCTGCGAAAAAATGGTTGGAGATCACAGAATCATTGCTGGGACTTTGGTATTTTTTTTTTTTTTTTTTTTTACTCCTGTTCACTCCTTACAAAGCATATCACCACTTGGACGTAAGGGGATGCCTAGGAAAGATTAACAAGATATTTGTTTATGTTAAATTTAAACTTCTGCATATCGGTAGAGCCAGGGAAGCGGGTAACAGGAAGGGAATTCCAAAGTCTAGCTGTCCGAAGGAAGAAACTATTAGAATAGAAAATTTTCAAGCTTTTAGGGGCAACAACAGTGAAGGAGTGAGGTCTTATTACTAAGCGGGTTTGTCGGGGATATGTACGTCGAAGGGGTACAAGTGAAACAAGTTCATCAGAACACATTCCACTAAAATATTCTTTGTGATGCTGTTCATCAGAACACATTCCATTAAAGTATTCTTAGTGATGCTGTTTTACGTCTGTTAGATGGAGTCCGTCGTGTGTGAGAACCACAGGTAGTAGTAATGGTGACTTGCAGAAATACTGTCTAAACTGATATAATTTTGGCATGCTTATGTTTTTATATCTAGAATGTTCCAACCTGTTTACTGTCTTCATACACAAAGAGATAAAAATATATCCTCATGGAGTTGTGTGTCAAAATGACGCATTACAGCCGTATCTCTTATGTGATACAGATTTACGTGGATGACCAGTGACAAAATCAAATTGTTTCTGAAATAAATAGATTCTGGCCATATAGATTCTTCTGTTTACCTGACGAGCGACTTGATTTAGTTTTTCACTGCACATTAATTATCGAAACATTTATTGAACTAAAATAAAATTAGGAAAATACTAATCACACAAAATGTCTTTATTATACAAAAATTCTGAAATGATTGAACGTTGTTAAAGTGTATGACTTAAAATTTATAAATAGTTATGAATAGTTATTAATGGAATGTGTGTAACTTTTTTTTGTTTTGAGAAAACATTTTTAAAGAAAATTCTAATAGCACAAAATAGCAAAATAGTTTTTTTAAGTTTTTGTTTCTTTTTATACAAATTTGTCTCCTCCTGCCTGTTCTGCACTCTTCAAAATAAAACCAAAAAAAGTTGTTTCGTGACAAGTGCCTACAATGAAAAAGGGAAAATTTATGTTTTTCTTTGGAAGAGAAGGAAGAGGGAGAGATGGAGGGATACTTTAATTTTCTTGATTCGGATAATGTAGTTTTGGTTAAATTTCAACACTACGGTATGTTTTATGTTTTGTACATTAGTAAATTAAATTAATACCCTTCGCTGAATCACCTTCCATAACACACACACACACACACATGAGATTTTACTTGTTAGGCGATTACATGTAAACATCCTGAAAAAAAAAAATTGGTGATTATTTAAAATTACACTTCATTAAAAAAAAAAAAAAAATACAGAAAATACATGGTGTACATACATGTGTTGAGTGTTTCAGCAGGATGTATGTTCGAATTTTTGGTGTGTGGAGGTGCAGTGTGATGTGGGAATGTTTTATGGAGAATATCTGTCTTACTGACATTGTTTACATCTTCTTTGAAAAGTCTGCGGTTTCTAGGAAGGGTCTGTCATGTTGCAGTTTAAATAATATATGAGTGCGGGCTTGTCTGGAAACTGCTGAAAGGTCACTTTCTTGTATCTTGGTTTTGTACTCGTACCAGTTGTTCTGTACTTAGGTCAGTGAGATCCTTTGCATGTTGATCATGCTACTTGTTCTGTAACAACTGTTTGTTGAGTAACCAATCCTAAATTTCCTCTTCCCGGACATTGTTCTTGATGTATTTTGTGGGGAGATTGTTAACCAGCTTCCAATTTGAAACAAAAATGTAGTAGGCAAAAAAAAAAAAAAATAAATAAATGTTCTGTCAGCAACAGTACAACTTCAAAATAGTCAATATCGCCCACCTCCAGAAGAGAGGGAATTCCTGTCCGTGATAACCGTGGTAAAAGAAGACACACTCCAATCGCCAGAAACACCCACACACACAGTTTGCAGGACACTGCCGACTCGTCTCTAGCCTCCTGCTTTTATAGTGGCCGGGAATTATCCATTTGCATAATCACATGAGAAAGAAACGTGATTTTCTGAGAGTTGCATGGGGTAAATGCTAATAAAAACCCCCGGACGCCATCTTGGAATTCTCTTTTTCCCCCCAACCGGTGACACAACAGACGTACCCGAGGTAAGCTCTTTTTCCCCTCATTTTAGTTATTGCTACTTCTGCTACACTCCCCTCTGATCTCATGATCACAAATGGGGCAGGGGGGCAGTCGTCTCTGTCTGGTACTTCTCTGAAGAACCGGAGGCAGCACTTCCTCCCTGCCATCCTCCTCATCGCCATTATTGCCACTAGTCTGCTCCATAGGCGGTGTTTCACAATCAGGGCAAGGGGGCAGTATTCGTTTCTGTCGGGTACTCCTTCGTAGAGGCAAGACGGGTGGTCCTTCCTCCGCTTCTTCAGTATGTACATTATATGGCTCAAAATCCTCTTCGTCGTCCTGCATCATACTCTCTGTCTTTTCAGAAGACATCATACTGTCTGAGTCTCCCTCTTCCTCCGATGTAACAACATAATGGCGAGGGCGCAAATCCTTCACGTGACGAGGCACACCGTCCACCAAAATCGACTGAGGGCTGATCACCTTGGTCACCTCACCCTTGCCGAACCTCGTGGTACATCGATTTTGCGGTCTTCTGACCCATACGCGATCTCCAACCTGGTAAAAGCTGTTCTTGGGACCTGGGGACGCAGTTGCGAGATTGGTTTCCTTTACCCGAACTTCGTATTGATAAATCCTGTTGGCAGGCGCAGTGGAGGGAGATGTGTCGTCTCTTGGTGTGATGTTATACCAGTAGACAGCCTCCTGTATGGGACAACACATTCTAGCCGCTATTCGTTTCACTGTACGATGACATCGCTCCGCTATGCCATTCCCGGCTGGAGCGTATGCACAACGGAATCGCAAGTGAACTCCCCATTTACATGCAAATGCTTGGAACATATTGCTGCAGAAAGCTGTGTCATTGTCTAAAAGGAGTTCATGCGGCGCGCCACGCTCGAGGAACACTGCCTCCAACTGATGAATCACGCTTGCCGAGTCCTGCCTTGCCAATTTCCTCCAAATGGAGAAACGCGATGGACCACAGTCTGTTAAAGTTAAAAAATGGAAGGTGCCATAATGCGTGATATCCATTCCAATTCTCTGCCAATTCTCGTTAACTTCCAGCTTTCCCTTTTCCCACCTGACTGGCGCTGGGTCAATGGACTGACATTCCTCGCATTTCTGTATGACCGTTCTGACAGTTGCTTTTGTCGTGGTTGGACATCTTCTCCTGACAAAGTAGGTAGTGCGTCGCTCCCCCGGATGTCCACTATCTTTGTGAATAGCCATGATTTGACTCTCATCCAGCTCGTCTGTGTGGACCGCGCCTATCACTGGGTCAAGACCGTTTTTCTTTTTCATTGCCTCAAACCACCGCTGTGGCACTCGTGTCAGTCGGTCAGCAATGTTTCGTGCTGATGGAACCAGCGTCACATCCACTGTCAGCCCGTACTCTTTCACAAGCTCCTTAAGAGTGCTTAATCGCCTCCTAATAAGCATCTCGCTTGCTGCTTTGGTGCGTACTCGCGCCTTTCCAGTTAGCGTGTCCGAGACCCAATGGTATACGCAAACAGAATCTGTCTTTATGTGTAGCACCTTGCTCTGCCACTGGAGAGCCAAATTGATGCTTTTCAATACGGCATTCAGTTCAACCAAGTTGATATGTTGAGAGTCATCTTCAGGTCGCAGCCAATATGCATCTTCCAGCACAGTTTCACACATCTCCAAGGCTGCCCCAATTGCTAGGGAGCTAGCATCGACCCATACATTCAGCTCTTTGCCGTCCACACACCAATTTCCCTGTGCCGGATCGTTCTGCTGTGCAGATTTTAAGGTTTCGAACATCATACGATGTAGTACGGCGTCCCTTGCTTCATCATCCCAGTCCTTCATTACCGAACTTACTCTCCTTCTGAGTATTCCGCAAGCCACACGAAGCCAACCGCACACCGGAAAGTGCCCGACAAGTCGACCACACAGGGAAAAGATTGTTCGTCGCGTAACAATACTGGGAGCCTCCGGAATTGCATTTCCTCGCTTTCACCGCAGTTCATTGCGTTCCATCCTGACTGCCAATCCCAGCACCCGTGCACCGTCCTTCAACTGCTCCGGGTTCTTGCACTCCAACCCGAACTGCGCGAGGTGTTCTCTCACACGGGTCGCGGGCACCACGTCTTCATTGACAAAAATGTCATCAATGTAAGCAGATGCTGCGCGGCTTATAACTTCTTCCTGAGATAGTACTTCGCTGACAATTGCTCTCATTATCAAGGGAGCCACATTCAAACCAAACCCCAGACGGGTCAGACAGTATTTTTTCCCATCGATTTCCACAGTCTGGTATGGCCACAGTGTCTCATGGACCCGGACTTGTAGGTATGCTCTTCTGAGGTCCAGTAGAGACACGTTAGCACCTTTTTGTCTCCACTCACGCAGCTTAGCCGCACAAACATCTGCGTTGGCCGTAAATGCGTCTACGTAATGATTTAGCTTCCGGTAGTCCATTACCGGGCGCACTTTGGCTTTGTTCTGCTGTATCACAGCCATCAGGGGAATTAGACCTTTGGGGGGTCCCAATTTATCCTCTGGGTATGGCACGAGCCAACCATTATCTATCCAGGTGTGGAGCTCCTGCGTGTATTCTTCACGAATTTCTGCTGGCACTGGGTACTCTGACACTCGATTATGCAGCCTTTCAGGGGGGTGGTCCACAGACCATTTCCACGATGCGGTCCACGTTCGGTTTTGATGGTCAAAGGTAGCAGTGAAATCTGGTTCATCGATAGAAATGGCTGCGCATTTAATACTTTTCCTGGCGCCCAGCCGCACTGATCCTGTAGGCTTGACAACGACACCTCCTAGAGCTTTTATGGCGTCGATCCCTAGAAGCAAGTCAAATCCCAGTGGCTTGCCATGCACCACCAACACATCGACTCTGGCAGACACACCTTCATCAGTGGATACAGAGACCGTTCCAACACCGCAGCACGCATGGGACATTCCACCAATTGTGCTGACATTTACGTTTGTTTTTCTCCAAGACCGGCACCGGTCTGCATGTAAAATTGTCCTGGAGCATCCTGTATCAATAAGCGCTAAACATCGCGTCCCGTCAACATGGATGCTCATCATCGGGAGCGTCGTGTTCACATCTTGGTTGGGAAGGAGACTGGCGCTTATGCGTCCTCCCCTTGCTCGTTTCCCGAGCAGTTCCGAGCCCAGTGTCCACTCTCACTGCAACGGTAACACTGTGTTCCACGTTTTCGACAGTCCCTTGCAAGGTGGCCTTTAACATTGCATTTGAAACAGGTCACGTTAACAGGATTATTCTGGGCCCTGTTGTTGGGTGAGCGTGTGGCCGCAACCACATCCTGATTTTGTTCGCCAGTCGTCGTCAAAATTCTCGCTCTCGACATTAGCTCCCCCATGGTCAGGGCTTTGATGTTCGGCACCTGTTGAAGAGCAATTGAGATGGTGTCAGGGAATCCAGTGACAAAAATTAATTTTGTGAGTCTCTCTGAGCTTTCTCCTGTGAATCCGGCCAATCCAACCAACTGCCTGATTTTGTTGCCGTACACATCCACACGTTCACCAGCCCATCTAACCATAGTTATTTTTCTATATGCTGCAAACGCGTCATCAGTAAATGCCTCCTTTAATCGAGCCTCAATCTGGTCTATTTTCTTTTGATCGTCCTCCTCCATTTCCATGTAGAGGGCCAGCGCATCGCCTTCCAGGTATAAAGGTAGCAGACTCGCTATGTCATCCACGTGCTGAAGTTGTGCGACAAGTCTCACTTTTTTCAGCCACGCTACAACGTCTCCCTCGCCAGAGAACGGCTTGATAATATCACTGCTTATTCTGCACCTTCGCCATATTCGGGCCGAAATAGCTTGAAACAAAAATGTAGTAGGCAAAAAAAAAAATAAATAAATAAATGTTCTGTCAGCAACAGTACAACTTCAAAATAGTCAATATCGCCCACCTCCAGAAGAGAGGGAATTCCTGTCCGTGATAACCGTGGTAAAAGAAGACACACTCCAATCGCCAGAAACACCCACACACACAGTTTGCAGGACACTGCCGACTCGTCTCTAGCCTCCTGCTTTTATAGTGGCCGGGAATTATCCATTTGCATAATCACATGAGAAAGAAACGTGATTTTCTGAGAGTTGCATGGGGTAAATGCTAATAAAAACCCCCGGACGCCATCTTGGAATTCTCTTTTTTCCCCCAACCGGTGACACAACAGACGTACCCGAGGTAAGCTCTTTTTCCCCTCATTTTAGTTATTGCTACTTCTGCTACACAATTCAATAGCAGTCCTCCCAGAGATATGATGACATGATTTATCAGAGTAGTTCTTATGTCTATGCCTTGATTGCATATTATGGCTTTCTTCATAGTTGACTAGATGATCTGTATGCACCGTTCTGCCATTGGGGAAATCTAGGAGGACAGGTGATGTGCTCAAAATCGTATTCTTTGGCAAATTCTCTGAAACAATGAGAGCTGAAACGTGACGCATTGTCACTGATAAGCCTTTCTGAGACTCATTGCTCAACAAAAATTTGCTTGGTTAAATTAACTTCTTTGCTGGAAAATTCTTTTAGTTTGCAGATGAAGGAGTATTGTAAATAATAATCCACAATGAGGACGTAATTGTGCCTGTTCAGACTGAAGATATCAGTAGCCACGATTTACCATGGTCATACTCAGATCCCATCTGGCATGACGGATTCAGCAGTTTGGGATTTCTGATGTTCTTGACATATGGTGCATTGCTGTATTATCTTCCCAATGTCACTATTAATGCCATTCCAGAAAACACAGGTTTTTGCCTTGAGCTTGCACTTGTCACTGACTTGGCGACCATAATGTATTTTTTTCTAATAATTCAGATCACCTTGATTCAGAGATTAATATCCTGTCATCTTTGAGCAATATACCATTTTCTATAGAGAGCTCATCTCAATTAAGACCAATACAGTTGAATGCTTTTACATAGTTCTCTGTGCGATTTTGGCCACACTTAAAGAATCTGTTCCCTCAAGTCACAGTCTTGAGTCAGCATTTATTGCTTAACAAATCTGTGTTAATTTCTTCACTAATAATTGTAGAAAGTCTACTTTAATGTTTAAATCAATGAATTCTTTGTTCTTTTTGTTGAGGAGTCTGGATAGTTTATCTGTCAGTAATATTTCTTTGCATCGTCAATATTTGATGATTATATCATATTTCTACAGTCTTAATAGCATTCATTGAAGTCAGAGAGGTGCTGCTGTTAGGTTCTTGAGGCAGATCATTCCCAAAGTCTTGTGGTCTCTTTCAACTGCCATAAATATAAGTGCAAAATCGTTTGCATCCCAATACAATAGCTAAGAGCTCCTGCTCGATATTAGTGTAACATTGTTCTGTTCGGGTCAGAGATTTTGAAGCAAAAGCTATAGGTTTGCCATCTTGGATTAGGGCTGCTCTCAAATCTCTAGACGATGCATCAACTTGTGTTATGGACTTTTTAGAAGAGTCATAATAACAGAGGAGCATTTCCTTACATATTAAATTCTTTATTTCTTGCAGCAAATTCTGGTGGCTAGTACTCCATGCATAGTCAACATTTTTTTCCTTGGGGCTTGCCGTGAGATCTGAAAGGCTAAGAACGAATGGTGCCATGTATGTAATGATTCCTAGTATCTTCTGTAACTCTGTTGCATTAGTTTGACTAGGAAGTGATTTTATTTTCTCCACTTTTTAGGGATCTGCGTAGGAGCTTCTCAGAGCACAAATTTTTTTTACCTTAACAGTGTTCAAACAGGCTTTGAAATTTAGTAGGTGATGTCCTTTTTTTTCTCTTTAGAATCTCTTTGTCACAGAAAAGACCTTTCGTGTATATCTATACTTGATCGTTATTTTCATGGCAAGTGTTCAACTAAACTTCACTCGATACCCCCTCCTCCACAGAACATTTCCAAAAGTTGAAGTCAACAGTTGTGACTTCCTGTTTAGCTTTATAGACCAATAGCCATTTTTTGTGTCAAGATTAGAGAATAATTAAGTGCTGGACAGTTTGTTGAGAGTTCCTATATTGTTGGTGTCTTGTGGTGGCAAAGCATGATGCCTTTGTTTAAGTCTTTGGAGTCTACGAGGGGCGTGCAATAAGTAATGCTCCTGACCAACTTCTAGTTATCTGATCTAGCTGAGATTTTGCATGTGCAATGATTTATATCTCTACGGGTTATGTGGTAAATTACAACTCTGAACTAATTGTGGTTTCTGTTTTACAGGTGTTTGAATTGAGTCAGGTGTGAAATGGAGCCTGTTGAATGTCGAGCAGTGATCCGGTTTTTGTATTTGAAAGGACGCACACCACAGGAGACTTTTGATGAAATGAAAGAAACTTATGGTGATAATGCCCCATCATATGACCTTGTAAAACGCATGCATCGTGACTTCAAACATACCCGGAAGTCTAGTCGCGCCCACTTCTGCCATTGATGAGGTATTGTCCGTCAAGATGAGGCTGCCATTTTGGAAGATCGCTGCATTACTATTCGCCAAATAGCCCAAGATGTCAAGATTAGTACAGGGTCCGTGGAAACTATGATTCATGACCATTTGCATATGCATAAGGTGTCTGCCAGATGGATTCCCAGGTTGCTCACACCATTCCAGAAGCGAGAACACGTTGAATGCTCGAGGATGAATTTGGAGATGTGCCAAGAAGATGAGTCAAAGTTTTTCAAAAGACCGATTACACAGGATGAAACTTGGGCCCATCACTATGATCCAGAGACCAAAGCCCAGTCAATGCAGTGGAAGCACTTAGACTCAACACCTCCAAAGAAGGCAAAGGTGCAGCCTTCCGCTGACAAGGTCATGCTCACAGTGTTCTGGGACCAGGCCAGAGTAGTGATGGCAGATTTCCTGGCAAAGGGTACCACAATTACAGGAGCCTATTATGCTTCACTTTTGAGGAAATTAAGGGAAGCTATCAAAATCAAGAAGTGGGGCAAGATCAGCAAAGGTACCCTCTTCCTGCAGGACAATGCTCCAGTCCACAACTCGCATGTTGCCAGATCAGAAGCACGGGCATGTGGATATGAAATCCTCCCTACTCTCCTGACCTTGCACCCTCTGACTTTCACCTCTTCCCAGCCATGAAGTTGTTTTTGAAAGGAAAGCATTTTCCAGATGATGCAGCCTTGATTTCTGAAGTCACGTCGTGGTTAGAGGACCAACCTGGGGTGTTCTACAAAAACGGTATCCAGAGCTACATCAACGGATGGCAGAAATGCATAACTCTGGATGGTTCCTATGTAGAGAAAGACTAATAACTGTGCCAAGTTTTGTTGCTCTACTACTATGGGAAGTGGGTCAGGGGCATTACTTATTGCACACCCCTCGTAAACATAGGCAGAATTTAATGTTGCTCTAGCGCACATACACAATACTTTTAACCCAGTCTGTTCGTTCATTAACCTTATTGATTATCTCTTAGGATAAAATTTTATACAGTTCTGCCTTTATGTCATCCCTCATGTGAATGGCCATTTTCTGGATGCATGAATTATCAGAAGGTCATCCGATCGAAGTACGATTTGGTATTCTCCTGCAAACTTCCCAATTCATCAAATTGATCTGAATATGTTTCTATCAGACCTTTGTTTAGTTGATTGGAGCATCGTCTGAAAGAGTAACTGGAGCACCTGCTGCATAATTAACTGGAGCACCTGCTGCATAATTAACTGGAGCACACTTTGTTCTCTAGATGGAGCAGTGTAGAGTAACTAACTTCAAGTCCTAAGGGGAGGATAATACTAGTATAGCAGGGGCCTCGAAGGTAACTAAATAGAATTTAATATATCTCCATTCACCCTTGCATGCACATTGAATGTGTATGGATCTATGTTGTGGGATACTGAATCCGTTTTAAACTGTGGTTTCTTTCTCTCATGCCGGGACACAGTTGTCCATTTTGGTCTACACATTCTGGAAACATTTGCTGGAATGTACATAAAGGGAGTGCATTTCCCTCTGCATCTGTGTCCACCTTAATTCTCAATTCATGCACGCCTTTCCTATTTGGAAATATTACATCCAGTGTGGTCAATGCCTCTGACTGAGTGTTCTTTTTAACATGCTTTTCCACCGAATAAAAAGATATTTTCTCAAAGTCATCATTTATCTGGTCCTGAATGTTAATAGAGTTCTGACGATTTTTATGTACGTGCTGTATACTCGTGTGAAGTCCTTGTTTTTGATAGACCTATTCGTCTGTGGCTGCCTCTCAGAGTTTCTTTTTACTTTTTTGTTGTGACACACCTTAGCCCAGTGGTTCTTCCGACCATAAGATGAGCTAAAGAAATTCCTTTTTGATGGATGCATCCACATTTATCACGTTGTTGGGTTCATAGGTCCATGCTTTATTGCGCTGTTGCATATCCCTTGTTGTTCGCCTGTCTGTCTAGTATAGTTCACTATGTTATAGTTCACTATAGTATAGTTCATTATAGTATAGCTCACTGAAGCCTCGAAGCTCTTGCATATATTGAGTAATTCTGGCATAGACATAGTTATGCTAAAGAGCTGTTTTTGTAATTCTGGATATTTTCTTCCAGCAATAATGTGGTCAGTCACTTCCATCTCATGCTCGTCTCTGAACTTGCATTTTTTGTGCCTGCAACTTACCTCTTGGCAGAAAATCATAAATGTCTTCTCTTTCTGTGAATAAGTGGAAGTGTAATTCAAAAGTTTGTTTATGGCTCTATTTATTCTAGAAACTTCTCCCAAATTGCTGCTAGATTGTGTCTATCAGTTTTGTTTTCAAATGATCAAGTAATAAATCCTCCTTTCAGGATAATAAAAGAATATGGTCGACTTGCTTGTCCTCTTGGATGCATTTCAGGAAGAAGTACAACTTATCTGCTGCTTGAAAAATTGGATGGATTCCAAAAGTTTGACTTTCCCATAATATAAGTGTTTCGCTTATATGGTTAGACATCATCATTATTATTATTTTGAACAAGGGATTAGAAGAAAAGAATTAGTAACTAACAGTTCTGTTCATCAAGTTTCCAAGATGGCATCCTTTTGTTTTAGATAAACATATGTGGGACTCCTTGCTTTGCAACAGCTGATAACAAAAACAAATATTACCAAACTTTAAAAGAACTTGTTTTAAGGTTTACATCCGCTGTAACATTCTGTGTCCCTTTGTTTGAGTTGGTATCAATAACAAGAGACAACACAACAGCATGTTCAGCTTACAAGAGTCACATCATAATAATGGTGAACATGCTTTATTCAAGGGCAAGTAACTCCTTCTGACTAATTTAAAGGAACTCATATCATGACACAAGCATTTTAACACAGTTAACAATTATTTTTGACCACTAATCCTAAATCCGAGAGGTTGTCAGTCAGGGCTAGGATTAAGTTAGAAAACAGTAACGAATGTTTTGAAAAATAATTTATTAGGGAACATGACTGCAATAAATAGGAATGATATTATCAGCTATGAAAGGACATATGAGGTAAAAATGAGTTCTTTAAAAAAGTTAATTAATATCAGGTACAAAATTGACTTACCACACAACCAATCCACCATGATTTCATTTTTAAAAACTATTTATCACTGGATTTTGATTTGTTTGTTGATTCCTTAAATTCATAATTCAGTTTTAGTTGTCTTCTGATTCAAACATACGTAATTTTACATACATGATTCTTGTTTTTGGGTTGTTTTTTTTTTTAATGTAATTATTATTTATACTGAATCAAATTTTGTTTAAGTAAAAATCAAATTGTATTCCTTTTTTTCTTTTTTAAATGCAATTTTTCAAGTAAATAATAAACGAATTTTAGACTTTAAAATCCATGAAACAATGAAATGTTTATTTTAACGCAGTAATAACTTTTCCTTTTGAGTTTTTGCTTTTCTTTCATTGAATATTGAATAAGTTCAGTTTCAGTATAAATTGTGTTTCTTATTTTTCTCTTTGCCAATGCATTTTTCCAAGTTTTCTAATTCTTTTTGTAAAAAGCTCTTATTCATTATTGACAGTCTGATTGCTCAACTGATCTTGCTTGCTTGTACCTCAGGTATGATGTCAGTTTTCAGTGACCAGGCCTGTTTTACGGTGGTCATGCTTAACATCGGTAAGAAGGGATAATAAAGAATGGAAAATAGCTGAAACCAAAGTTCAAAATCGCCTCGTTTTGTTGGTGTTCTGTTATTATTAAATTACCGTCATCAAATGGATGTGTTATATGGCCGATGCTGGTTAATCAATAAAAAAGAAAAAAATGGATTCAATGTGAAGAATTCGGGACTTTCCAAGATTGTCTAACGGAATGCATAATTTGACCCAGAAATATGTGAAAGGATATCGGTTAAAGATTGAAAACAATAGGCAAAGGAAATATTAAACATTACAATACGAAAAGAATATTTTTATAAATAAAATCGTCACAGGGAAAAAGCAGTACATTGATCAGGGAGAGCAAAGCTGCTTCACCATTTCTTCATGTCCAATATCCAACATAACCACATACCTCACCCACGTACCTTTCAGAAATGTCAAAACACAGAGTAATAATTTATCATCAAAAGCTGATTTGTCAGTGTGAAATAAAAGCAATATATTTTTTTGTAGATCAACTGTGCTGTGATTTTTACTTCGCTGCCAGTGTGTGTATATATTTTGTGCCAACAACAAAAGTAGATGTTAACATTCATATGGACTTGAAAAGTACATTTTGAACGAGCCACAACGAATACATAACAGGTGCAGTAAAATATAATAGTGACAGTTATTTCAACCAAATAAATTTTTTTTTTTAATTTATTTACTATTATCCTCATCTTCATAGTTGTTGTTTCATAATGTTTCAGCCAACTATTCCTCTGGCCTTCATCAGGTGGTTAACTGTGATGGTTCCAGGTGAGCATTGTCTGAAGATAGCGGTTTCAATCCTACCCAAAGTCGGCCAGAGGATTAGTTGATCAAAACATGGTGAGACGACAACAACTATGGAAGGCAGTAATTACTGAGGATACAGTTAAGAGACTCAGCTTACCTATCCTATCATGGTTAACCACCTGACAAAGGCCAGAGGAATAGTTGGCTGAAGATGAGGATAACAGTCCACAAATAAATAAGTAAATATACAAATTACTCATCTCAAATAATAAAATAAATAAATATTTGTCCGTTTGAAAGAGATCATGATTCAATGAAGTGGGAAGAAAGATCATCAACCATTACACCCAGTGGTGTGTTGGGTAGCAACAAATCCCCTCCACCTCTGCCTATTCTGAACCAGCCTAGCCAGTGAACCCCAAGAATACTGCATAGCTTCCTCCCCCTAACGTCCTCTCAGCTTTGGCTAACAGCATTCAAAAATTGCCTGAGAATCCCTGTCGGCATTCCTCAGTCAGGGCGTCTCAGAACACAAGCAATAAATTTGCCCCACCTGAAAGCCGGTTGGCTGTCTCCAAATTTCACCTTGTCTAATAACTTAGTTAATTTTAACTATTCTAAACATTACGCAGGGATAACTCATGTAATTGCATTGTTTTAGTGACATAACTGACTGGTCAATGAATGTCACTAGCCAAATCATGTTAAGATAGCACTGACCAGCTGATCCCACAGCTCATTCTTTTCCTTGTTTCATATATCATATATTTACATAAATAAATAGGTAATCCCCTAATTTACATTTATGCCGACATTTAGTTCAAAACAATTTATTTTTTAATAAAAATCATGATTTATGCATTTATTGTATTATGAGACAATGTTTTTGGTCTTAATTGATGGATGTGTAATGTGAGTCTTAAAGACAATCCAGGATTTGATTACATCAAAGGAAGATTAAATGTGTAAAGTATATGGAGATGTTTGCAGAAGAGTAGACTTTGATGGTATGGCTATGGTGAAAGAATGGATGGCAGATCTTGGGTTAGTAGATGTAGAACAGTTGAAGTAGTAGGTTCGGTACACAGGGTAAAGTGGTGCAAAACAGAAAAAAAAGCGATAAAGGTGAACTTGAGACAAAAAGGATAAATAAAGACCTGGCCAGGGAGAGATTAGTTTGGAAGTCAATTTCTAAATGTCGTCCAATCCATGCTAGCATGTAAAATGGGATTCAATGATGATCATCATCATCTATGAGATGCCTCCAATAAGTTTCCAGACTTTTTTCATATGGGTACTTTTATTGATTCTAGTTCCCTTCAAAGTACTCTCTTCCCACTGTCATCAGCATACAAGATTCAAGGAAGGCAGGGAGTCTGTGAGGGATGATGAGAGGTGTGGGAGAAGTAAGGAAGTCAGACTACCAAAGTTGATTGGTCAAATAAAGAATTTCATGGATAAAAAGCGTCATGTGTCTATAGAGACAACAAGTGCACAGTTTGATGTCAGTGTGGGAACTGTACACACAATTATTTGCGAAGAGCTGCAGATGTGGACGATTTGCACAAAGTTTGTCCCAAGGGTGCTCAGAGAAGATAAGAAAGAAAGATGTCATGACAGCAGAGAGATGGTCAAGCTGATCAATTCAGGTCCTGTAGCTCAGGCCTTGTTCCCTGTGATTTTTGGTTATTACCTAAGCTCAAAGAATACCTTAGAGGCTGTCATTATGAGAAAACTGGGGAGATGAAAGGGGCTGTGACAAAGGTCATTGACACGTTCACACGAGAGGATTTCCATGGAGCCTTCCAGAAGTTGTTGGAACGGTACAACAAGTGCATTGCAGCCGAAGGAGATTACTTCGAAGAGGACTAGAGTTTCATGTGTGTATTATCAATAAAAGTATCCATACAAAAATGTCTTGAAACTTATTGAAGGCATCTCATATATAATTTTTTCCTTACGGGATTGTCATCCAGTAACTAGCGTTGTGCCATTTTAACATTTATATAACAATATAGTGATTTATTATGTTTGCCAGATATTTGCCGTGATGGCGACATTGAATACTGCTGTGAAGCTTGTTATCATGCAATGTATAAAGTAGTGTTTGAACGATTAATCGTAATCGGGAATTGGAAAAATCGACAAATTTGGGGGTATTGGAATCGGTATCAGAATCGAAAAAATTGCTGCATATTTTCCGATGCCAAAAAGATACTTTTAATTGTTTTTTTTTATAATCAAAAAATAATAAATATTTATTGATTTTAAAATACCAGTAAAGCTAAAATCCATAGATCATACTCCACAAGTGTAATTTTACGTTTAGGAAAATATCTGCATATTTAACATATTTTTTTTACAGAAATCGGGGGAAATAACAACTCTATAATTAAATATTTAGAGATTTATAAAGAATTGAAATTGGGAATTTAGTACAGAATCTGTAATTGTATCGGGATTGGGAAAAATATTGGAATCGTCTTATTAAAGTATAACATGACGTTACATTCCTTGTAAACAATACATTTCTTTTTTTCCAGTTTATTTGGCCTCCACAATGAGAAAGAACATGTGCAAAAGAAAAGCAGGAACTGATAGTAAGCGTCAATTTAATTAAGTATGGGAAAATGAATTCTTATTCATTGCGAATCCTTCATAAAGACCAATGTGTATCGTTTGTGAAAGCACTCTCTCAAATAATGCAAGTTATGATCTTAGCAGACATTATAAGAAACACCAAACTGAACAAGAAAAAAAAAAAACAGAAGTCCTTAGTTCTGATTTATGGAAAGAATATGTGGTAAAGGAAAAAGAGGATATAACCAAGAGGTAAATTATATTTGTAAAGAAAATCTGTGATAGTTTAGTGATGCTTGAAGCATCTTACGAAATTGCTTTCGTGTGGGCTAAAAAGCATAAGCCTTACTCTGACAATGTAGAAATTGTTAATCCCTGCCTCCAAAAATTTGCAAAGCATGCTGGTGAAAAAAGTATAAAAAGAAAAGTAAATGAAATTTTATCTATTTTTATAAAAAAATTTGCAAAGCATGCTGGTGAAAAAAGTATAAAAAGAAAAGTAAATGAAATTTTATCTATTTTTATAAAAAAATTTGCAAAGCATGCTGGTGAAAAAAGTATAAAAAGAAAAGTAAATGAAATCGCTTTATCAAAGCAGATGATTGTTATCATGCAATGTATAAAGTAGTGTTGGAACGATTAATCGGAATCGGGAATTGGAAAAATCGACAAATTGCATTGTGGAACAAATGAAAAACCGTGTATATGCATGTTTGTTTTTTTTGTTAGTCTTGGACGAATCTGCTGACATATGTGATGTAGCCAAATTTAGCATTTTTCTACAAAGAATTGATGATAATTTCAAGGTTTTTTTGAAGAACTTATTGGCTATGGGTCACTCTATGGAAAAACAAAAGGATCAGACATATTTGAAAAAGTAAAGTTGTGTCTAGAAAATTAACAATTAGATCTAAGCAAACTTTTAAGTGTCTGTACTGATGATGCATCGTCAATAATCAGTAAAGTTGCTCCAAAGGTTTTTAGGTCATCCTCTCCTTAAATATCATTGCATTATTCTTCAAGAATATCTGGGTGGAAAAGTTTTAAATTTGCAACATGTTACGGTATCAGTTGTAAAGTGTGTAAGCAAAATCCGAGCAAGAGGTTTAAACAGAAGACAATTGAGAGAATACTGTGAATTGCTAGATGAGGAATTGGTATTCTTGTCCTCTTTTTTTTCTTTTTTTTTTTTACATAGGCATCACCACTTATCAAGGTCAAGAGGCCACTCGAGGATAAGGGTTAAAGTGTGTACAGTAGTCAATTGGACAATATAGTAATCGTTAGTAATGGAAATTCGGTAAATTTGTTAACTTAAGTGGAACTACTCATAAAAAATTTGTTTACGTTGGACTTGAAGACAACCATATTGTAGTCAGCTGGAAAGCCGGAGAACGGAAGACAGTTCCACAGGCGTGCAGTTCTAAGAAAGAAGCTTTGTTCATGAAATCTACGTTTAGGTTTAGGCACAGATAAAAATTGGGGGGAATTATTGATAGTGTTTTCAGCTAAACGAGTGTTTCTTGTGAAAGTTTGGCGAGGGGGAACCATAGATTGAAGCTCAGTCGAGCACTTGCCATGAAAATAACAATAAAGCAAAGACAAACTCGCAACATCTCTTCTGTGAGATAGAGGTTGCAGAGAAGAGAAAAGGACATCTCCTACGAGGCTACAAAGTCTATTTTGAACTCTATCAAGGTAGGATAAGTCCTTTCTAGCAGCTCAGATGTGGCAACAGTACTCCATCCTTGGACGTACTTAGCTCTTATATAGAGAATTGCATCAGCAGTGAGATATGTACTAGATCGATTGAAGGATCCCACCATTTTTCCAGCGGCCTTGGCAACGGATTTGATGTATGTATTCCATTTCAGATCAGGAGTAAAGGTCAAGCCCAGAAGCTTGTCAAAACATGAGGCCTCCCCAAGACAAGAGCCATTCATTTCAATTGATGCCAGATTGGAATCAGAGCATTGATGATGTAAAGATAAAAGTTTGGTTTTAGAGACATTAAAATTAACCAGCAACCTCTTTCCCCATTGTACCACGTGCTCAAGATCAGAAGAGAGAGAATCGGAGAGAACTTGGTCATTTATGGTATGGTCGTATCATCAGCATAAATGTCTACGAATGATGTAAGGATGTGATTTGGAAGATCATTAATGTCGTCCTCTCGCCCAGGTCAAGCAGATGACTTTTGACCTCGCTGAACTGGTCTGACCGTTGATCGTCTATCTTTCTCTGAGAGGACTTACATGAATTCTCAGTGTCTCAGGTTTCATGTTGATTCTGCTGAAAATCAATTAGCTTGCATGCACACCAGAAAAGGAAAACAGACTCAGGGAGTTCTAACGACGAAAAAGTTAATTTCACAAAAATTACAAGTTTTTACATATGTACATCGTTCAGTTTTATTACACCAAAAACATCAAGATTCGCCAAAATTTTATTCTTTGTTCTCTATGATTGCGGTCAGGATGGATGGAGGGGGTTTGGAGTATTCTTGGAGCATGCATTTTTCTTGAGATTTGGCTTCAATCTGCTCAATTCGGCCTTGCCATTTGCTTAAAGACTAAGGTAACAGAGTTGGTCAAGGCAATCCGCCAGACCAACCAGAATCCAACACATTAAACGGGGAATTCCCAACTCTTTGTGTGTGTGCATCTCAACAGGTCGTCTATAGCCTGTGAATCTGGAACCAAAACTAAATTTCTCTTACACACCCCAAAAGGTCAATCCTGTCACTCAGAAAGCCAATAATATCTGTCTGTTTTTACAAAGCACAGTAAATTCATCCCTTTTTATAGGTCACCTGCCACGGTCCAGATTCAATTAACGTTTAACAGACAACCTCAGCATATTTACCCGGCCTTACTCAGAGTTTTAGGAGATTTTAATTCCCCCCAATGGGGAGCAATATCGCTCCTCCAGACGGTCATGTCATATTTATGTATATCAGGAAGAGAGTTAGGCCCAGGATGGACTCCTGAGGAACTTCAGCATTAATACTGTGAGCTTCTGATTTCTGCCCATTAACCACTATTCTTATGAACCTATCAGAGGTCTAATAATTGAGAAAACATTTCTTTTTTTTTACATGGAGGTCACCACTTTTCAAGGCTCAGAAGCCACTAGGAGATAAGGGTTATTGCGTGTACAGTAATCAATCAGATAGTATCGTAGTAATTGTTAGTATTGGAGATTTGATAGTGTCTTACTTAAGGGGGCAGTTCATCAGGAATTTTTTTATCCTAGCTGGAGATCTTGTGAAGTAAACCTTTATGCCTTTGATATGTCAAGACCAATTGCCCTAGAAAGGTTGCCTCCGTCAAGAGCTTCGCTAATCCTATGAGATATAACTGTAAGCACATCTGTTGTAGAACTAGCAGAACAGAAACCATATTGTGTGTCACTAAGAAGGTTGTTTTTGCTGAGATAGTTGATTACTTTTCCAGAATATCTGGGTGGAAAAGTTTTAAATTTGCAACATGTTACGGTATCAGTTGTAAAGTGTGTAAACAAAATCCGAGCAAGAGGTTTAAACAGAAGACAATTGAGAGAATACTGTGAATTGCTAGATGAGGAATTGGTATTCTTATCCTCTGTTCTTTTCTTTTTTTTTTACATAGGCATCACTGCTTATCAAGGCCAAGAGGCTACTCGAGGATAAGGGTTAAAGTGTGTACAGTAGTCAATTGGACAATATAGTAATCAATAGTAATGGAAATTCGGTAAATTTGTTAACTTAAGTGGAACTGCTCATAAAAAATTTGTTTACATTGGACTTGAAGACAACTATATTGTAGTCAGCCGGAAAGCGGAAGACAATTCCACAGGCGTGCAGTTCTAAGAAAGAAGCTTTGTTCATGAAATCTACATTTAGGTTTAGGCACAGATAAAAATTGGGGGGAATTATTGATAGTGTTTTCAGCTAAACGAGTGTTTCTTGTGAAAGTTTGGCGAGGAGGAACTATAGATTGAAGCTCAGTCGAGCACTTGCCATGAAAATAACAATAAAGCAAAGACAAACTCGCAACATCTCTTCTGTGAGATAGAGGTTGCAGGGAAGAGAAAAAGACATCTCCTACGAGGCTACAAAGTCTATTTTGAACTCTATCAAGGTAGAATAAGTCTTTTCTAGCAGCTCCTGCCCAGATGTGGCAACAGTACTCCATCCTTGGACGTACTTAGCTCTTATATAGAGAATTGCATCAGCAGTGAGATATGTACTGGATCGATTGAAGGATCCCACCATTTTTCCAGCGGCCTTGGCAACGGATTTGATGTATGTGTTCCATTTCAGATCAGGATTAAAGGTCAAGCCCAGAAGCTTGTCAAAACATGAGGTCTCCCCAAGACGAGACCCATTCATTTCAATCGATGCCAGATGGGGATCAGAGCGTTGATGATGTAAAGATAAAAGTTTGGTTTTAGAGACATTAATATTAACCAGCCATCTCTTTTCCCATTGCACCGCATGCTCAAGATTAGAAGAGAGAGAATCGGAGAGAACTTGGTCATTTAGGGTCTTAGATGTGCTACCATAGATGGTCGTGTCATCAGCATAAATGTCTACGAATGATGTAAGGATGTGATTTGGAAGATCATTATTGTGGCCCTCTCGCCCAGGTCAGCAGATGACTTTTGACCTCGCTGAACTGGTCTGACCGTTGATCGTCTATTTTTCTCTGAGAGGACTTCACATGAATTCTCAGTGTCTCAGGTTTCATGTTGATTCTGCTGAAAATCAATTAGCTTGCATGCACACCAGAAAAGGAAAACAGACTCAGGGAGTTCTAACGACGAAAAAGTTAATTTCACAAAAATTACAAGTTTTTACATATGTACATCGTTCAGTTTTATTACACCAAAAACATCAAGATTCGCCAAAATTTTATTCTTTGTTCTTTATGATGGCGGTCAGGATGGATGGAGGGGGTTTGGAGTATTCTTGGAGCATGCATTTTTCTTGAGATTTGGCTTCAATCTGCTCAATTCGGCCTTGCCATTTGCTTAAAGACTAAGGTAACAGGGTTGGTCAAGGCAATCCGCCAGACCAACCAGAATCCAACACATTAAACGGGGAATTCCCAACTCTTTGTGTGTGTGCATCTCAACAGGTCGTCTATAGCCTGTGAATCTGGGACCAAAACTAAATTTCTCTTACACACCCCAAAAGGTCAATCCTGTCACTCAGAAAGCCAATAATATCTGTCTGTTTTTACAAAGCACAGTAAATTCATCCCTTTTTATAGGTCACCTGCCACGGTCCAGATTCAATTAACGTTTAACAGACAACCTCAGCATATTTACCCGGCCTTACTCAGAGTTTAAGGAGATTTTAATTCCCCCCAATGGGGAGCAATATCGCTCCTCCAGACGGTCATGTCATATTTATGTATATCAGGAAGAGAGTTAGGCCCAGGATGGACTCCTGAGGAACTTCAGCATTAATACTGTGAGCTTCTGATTTCTGCCCATTAACTACTATTCTTATGAACCTATCAGAGGGAAATGGTCTAATAATTGAGAAAACATTTCCAGCTATATTTTTTTCTTTTTTTTTACATGGAGGTCACCACTTTTCAAGGCTCAGAAGCCACTAGGAGATAAGGGTTATTGCGTGTACAGTAATCAATCAGATAGTATCGTAGTAATTGTTAGTATTGGAGATTTGATAGTGTCTTACTTAAGGGGGCAGTTCATCAGGAATTTTTTTATCATAGCTGGAGATCTTGTGAAGTAAACCTTTATGCCTTTGATATGTCAAGAGCAATTGTCCTAGAAAGGTTGCCTCCGTCAAGAGCTTCGCTAATCCTATGAGATATAACTGTAAGCACATCTGTTGTAGAACTAGCAGAACAGAAACCATATTGTGTGTCACTAAGAAGGTTATTTTTGCTGAGATAGTTGATTACTTTTCCATTTAACACAGATTCCAGCAACTTACTCATGACACACAGGAGACTTATTGGTCTGTACTGAGAGGAAGATGACCGATCACCTGAATTCTTAAATACAGGGCATATTGATGAGATTTTCTAGGGTGATAGGAAGCAATTCTCCTTAAGACAATGTTTAAACAATTTTGTAGGTATGGGCGCTAGTTCTAGTTGAAGTTTTTTGAGTACTATAATTGGAATACTGTCAGGGCCAGTTGCTTTACTGGAATCAAGGTTTTTGATTAGCTTAGAAATATCACATACAGATATTTGTATATCACATAGTGTGTTTTTTGATACAGGAGGAAATATTGGGGGTTGGCGGCCATGGTTGCAAAGGGTAGAATTAGCTACAAAGTTCTTGACAAAGAGTTTGGCTTTGTCTGATGCTGATGAGATTACCTCAGGTCCATTGATGATAGTTGGGATAGAGCACACGCTTCTGTTCAGGATTCTGTTTGCTATTTGCCAAAACTGGTGGGAACCAAGCCACTGCTCAGCTACTTTAGACTTGACGAACTGTGCATACAACACTCTTGCATTTTTTATTACTTTTTTACAGTGGTTGCTGGCAATTCTGAAAACAGCTTTAATCTCAATACATCTATTTTTTTGGAAGCAATCAAAAAAGTGATTTCTGTGTGCAATGACAGCAGCACATTCTGCAGAGAACTACGGCTGGCTATGTGGTTTTTGCTGGAACTTTTTCGAGAGTATAAAACCATCTATACCTACAATTAACCATTCTGTCAGGTCTGATACTATAGCGGATGCATTCTTTTTAAACATGGAACGCAGAGGTAGATCTGATATAATTGTACGGAAGCTATCACAGTCAGCCATAGAGTATCTATATACTGTACGATGTGTTGGCTCTCTAAAGGACAAGTTTTAAGACGGTTTGGAAACTGAAACACATTGTTCATGATTTTCTAGATGAAAAAAATGAGTTGCCCGAGGAAAGGGCACTTTTGTGTAATGAGAACTTGTTGTTAGATTTTGCATTTTTGTTGATCTCAATTACCTCAATCTTAAGCTGCAGAGCAAAGACCAACTGTTTCTTTGCTTAGTAAATGATATTAGGTTGAGAAGAAAGTACTTGCAGAATTTTTAGTTTGGATTTCGAAAGATGTATTTTCAAATAAGCTTTACTTCATATATCATTTTAAAGAGCACTTTTCACTCTAATCGTTTAAATTACAATTGTTTTAAAACAATTGTCTTCTTTTCAGAACGTTGAATACAAGATGGAAAAAAGCAAGTTCGTACAATTTTCTTATTTCAATTCAAACTAGGCTGAAAAGCTACTGAAACAGCTTGTGATATCAATGAAGCATTTGGCCCAGGAACCACTATTAAATGCACAACACAGTGGTGGTAAGAAATTTCATGGTGGCAATGAGTGTCTTGAAGATCATGAGCATAGTGGTCAGCCATCGGATGTTGACAATCAGTTAAGAGCCTTAGTCGAAGTCAAATCCATGGACAGATGTTTGAGAACTTGCTTCCGAATTAGATGTAATGTATATGATGATTTCCAACCACTTGATAAAAAAAACTGAGAAATGAGTGCCTCACGAATTGTATGACAATGAAAAGAAACACCTTTATGAGGTGCCATTTTCCCTTCTTTTATGCAACAAGAACAACTTGTTTCTCAAGTGCGTTGTAACTTGCGATGAAAAGTAGGTTCTTTACGGCAACCGGTGATGCTCAGTGATGCTCAGTTCAGTGGTTAGATACCGACGAAACTCCACGAAACTTCCCGAAGTCAGAGTTGCACTAAAACAAGGTCATGCTGACTATTTGATGGTATGTGAACATTTTTCAGAAATGAGAAAATTTGCCAAGCGTTATATTTGTTTCTTTGGAACTGCATATAGATGCAAGCAGTCATTTTCTTCCATAGAAATGATTAAAAACAAACTAAGATCACAACTGTTTGATTCCAACTCGAAGGATTGTTGCTTTCAGTCACAAGTTTAATTCCTGATATTAGTGGTTTGGTGAAAAGAAAGCTAAATCAAAAGTCACATTTAAGTTATGCTTAAAATTCTTTCATTTAAAATTGCTAATTGTGCTACATCTGTCATCTTTTTTAATAAATTGGACAATATTTGTTTATATGTTTGTTATATAACAAAGTCATAGAGCATATATTTTTCAAATAAACATGTTGTTATAACTTCAAAATATGCCCATACTACAACACATTTTAAAGACAGAAAGGAAATAGATGTTTGTGTACTGCATCAGAATTGATTGTAAAAAATACTGGTGCATGGAATAAAAAGGTTGGCCACTTCTGATGTAGAGAGTATATGTATATACAATTGTTACTGCTGACTTATATTATTAAATGGGGCTTGTGTTCAGGAGAGCTGAAGAATCATATAATATTATAAGTTAATAGGGATTTTCATAATTAAAAACAAAGATCTAATATACTATAAATACATACTTATAGAAATACATACTAACATGTGTGATACTATCAATGCCTTCCCCAACCCCCCATGTGTTGGGAAGCTGGGTAGAAAGAGAAAAAGAAGTATGACAATGTAGGGAAAATTATGGCTTACCATTAATGTGTCCGCGTGTATGAGCGTCATGTGGAGTCAAGCCGTCGGGGTGGTGGGGAGAATCAAGATCGAGGCGCTCACAGCTTTTATAACTGGGCGATCTTGCAAAGTAACAGAAAGTTTTGCGGCTCGTGTGCAAAATTTTGCTGGTCAGCTACATAAAAGGAAGCTGCGGGGAGAACGGGGAGAATCGGTGATGAGAATCCTTGGAGACAGTTGTATGGGAATCGTTGGAGAGACTGTTGTTGCGTGTGACTGTCTTGCCCTTCTTTTTTAATACCTTTTTTCCTTCCTTTTTTGTGTTACAGACAAAAGACAAGAGCAAATAAGTTTATCAGGTGAACAAAGGCATAGGAAATGAGGCTGATGGAAAGACAATGAATAAGAAATTGTTCACCAACACACACAAAAGGTAGCTAAAATAGTATTGTTAAGCAAGGTGGGGCAGTTTTTGTAGAACAAAGAACTGAACAGGGGATTGGTCAATATATTTTAGAGCTAGTGTGTGAGTGGGTTTTAGGTGTGGCTATGAATTTTGCAACAATCTTTATAACAGTAGCCAGTTGAAGGCCCGAATGTCTCTCGAGAGAAATTGAACAGTTGCGAGTTTGACACAGTCAAAGGAAGATCTTGGCTTGGACTAATTTGGGAGAGCCTTAGGAGATAGAGATGAGCTGATATCAATTGACAAACTCGGTCTCGACAGAAAAAATAAGATATGGACATTAACACATTAGAGGGTTGTTTCCCACGATGGTTTCACACATGCACCCAGAGTACAATTAATATTTACAGAAAATGTTTGAGTTTGTGCTTTCTTTTTTTTTTTACATAAGTCACTTGGAATACTTAAGGGGATGGCTCATCAAGAACTTGTTTACATTGGACTTGAAGACAACCATATTGTAGTCAGTTAGAAAGCAAGAAAATGGAACAGAGTTCCACAAACGTGCAGTTCTAAGAAAGATGTTTTTTTCATAGAATTTACATTTAAGTTTATGCACAGATAAAGAGTGGGAGAAATTATTAATAGTAGTTTCAGCTAGATGAGTGTTTTTCGTGAAAGTCAAGCCAGGGGGGACCATAGATTGGAACTCAGGCAAGCACTTGATATGAAAATAACACTAAAGCAGAGACAGGCTTGTAGCGTCTCTCCTGTGGGAAAGCAGTCGCAGAGAAGGCTATGAAGTCTATTTTGAACTCTGTCAAAGCAGGAAAAGCTGCTTCTAGCAGTTTCTGCCCAGATGTAGCAACAGTACTCCATCTTTGGGCAAACTTGGCTCTTATACAGGTAGAGAATTGCATCACCAGTGAGATATCTGCTGGAACAGTAGAACGATCTCACCATTTTTCCAGCAGCCTTGGCAATGCATTTGATGTACGTGTTCCATCTCAGATCAGGAGTAAAGGTCAGACCTAGAGGCTTGTCAAAACATGGAACCTCCCCAAGACGAGAGCCATTCATTTCAATTGATGCCAGATGGGGATAAGTGCATTAATGATGGAAAGATAGAAGCTTCATTTTAGATGCATTTCTTTTATTTTTCATCCCTTCGGTAATCATTAATGTGTGGGAGACAATGACACAGCCAGAACGAGAAGACAAGATGAAGAAGAAGAAAACCATAGAAGCAACATTAGGGTTGATGATGTTGTCAAATGGGGTCACACATACATTATTTGTATCCTATTCTTTTTTTTTTTCTCCTTATTTCTTTTCATTACAAAAACAGTTATTTGTGTTTATTTATTATATTTCTATCTGTTATAGGGGCTCATCTTGCTATGGAGCAAGCAGACTCCTTACCAGCTTGTCATTGCATACTAACAAATGTGGGGAAATTGTGACACAAAACTCACTTATTTTGAATTGAAAGAAGTCAAAGCAGTGAAAAAAAATTGTAGTTAATTTTATTGCAGTTTTATTACAGTTTTCTGGTAGTTTTATTACAGTTTTATTACAGTTTAATTACAGTTTTATTACAGTTCAGTGAAATTTAACCCACTATTTTTATCTCATTACATGTGTTTTGTATAACTGAAGAAGATGTGCAGATTTAAAGATATTTTCTAATTCGGCCATACTGGAACATTCCACAATCTGAAAATCAGAGAACCTTAAAAAAAGACAAAACAAATATGATGGTTTAGTTATTATCAAATTTAATCCTTAGAATAAAAAAAATTGTTTCAATTCCTTTTCAACATACTTGAATTCCTACTAAACACTATCCTAGAGTATCTAAGGTCTCCTTGTACAGAGATTTGTCAGGACAACCTGGCATAAGGATACTTTCCCTGAAAGTAAACCATGACTAAATATTCAAAATAACATGGTATTTGCAGCACAAATGACCAACATACACTGGCTTTTATGAGAAACTAGCCTGGGTGCCCGGCGTTGCCCGCGTGTTTGGAGGTGTGTATTGAGAAAAAAAAAAAAAGTGGTAGTAGGAAGACGGGCTTGAACCCGTACTGCGAAGGAGAAAAAGAATGTGAAAAAAAAAAAAAAAGTGACATCTTTGCTGTTAAGTCCATCACCAAACCAGAAGTAATGAAGGTTTAAATTAAGGCTAGTCAATCGAAAAGAGGAGATGACTTTCAAAAATGTCATCAAAAAATGTGATCCCCTCTTTGTAAAAAAGTGCCCAGTTGAGGGTAAAGGAATTAATGTTTTAGTTAATTTTTCGATATTTGTCGTCCGAAGGGTCGTGCTTCAAAACGATACCAATCTCGTGAAAATCCGTCAAAAGTTTTAAGTGGACATACATACATACATACATACATACATACATTTAAACAGACGGGTGAGATTTATATTATAGATAGTGTACCTTCTCCAAGTAATGTTACCTCAAGCAACAGCATGAAGCTAGATACTCCACCAGATTAGATGAATTCTTATCCTAGAATCCAATAAGAATAAGAAACCACAAGAAAAATATACTATAACAATTTGGGAAGCAGAAAATTGTTTTCAAGTTCTTTAATAACTCAGTCTTTGAGAGGTTAAGGAGAACTATAATGGAATATTTGAATGTCTATGTATCTTATATAGAGATCAAGTATTAGCCCTAAGAAAGGGACCTCTTGATTTCTGAGAATTTCAACTGAAGTAAAATAAAACAAGAGAGAATTTTACATGCTGTATCATCATCATCATCATCATCATCACACAGTCCGTCAGTCTTGACGATGACTAGTTGGGACCTCAGTGCTTTATCCTTCGGTGTTGGCATAGTCCTCTTTCTGTGTGAAACATCCGGTCACAGGCACTGCATATGTGGGTGCCAGGGTTGTGTCATCTATAGTGTCTCAGCTTTAAGGCTTCTCCAATCTTTCTTTCTATTTCTTTCTTTCCTTTGTGGAAACTGTTCTGCCAACCACTCCTTTCTTTGGCTTGTTCCTCCCAACTCTCGACGTTGATGTTCATTGCCTTCAGGTACCGCTTTGTTACATCTTTGTAGCAAAGCTTCTGACCTCCTACCTTGCGGGTTCCATTTTCCAGTTCCCCATAGAAGATCATCTTTGGATATATATATATTATTCCTTAATTGGAATTCATTTTTGAGATGAGCATTATATATTAATTTATTTTTATTTTTATTTCGGACTATTATTCTCATCTTTATTAGTTGTTGTTTTTGATCTTTTATTATTATCAATGTTTCGGCCAACTATTCCTCTGGCCTTCGTCAGGTGGTAACAGCGACGGATAGGAACTTCGAATCTCATAACTGTATTCTCATAGTCGGGTCCGTACCGATTGGTATACATATATATATATATATATATATATATATATATATATATACCATTTTTGGCAGTTACAAAGTTACGTGGTCATTGTTCATTTCATAGTGGGTTGTTTTTAAACAGTTAAGAGTTAATTTATTTTTATTTCGGACTATTATTCTCATCTTTATTAGTTGTTGTTTTTGATCTTTTATTGGTTTTGTTTATTCACAACGTTTCGGCCAACTATTCTTCTGGCCTTCGTCAGGTGGTAACCGCGACAGATAGGAACTTCGAATCTCATAACTGCATTCTCAGCCATCACTGCCATCTGTAGTTGTTGTCGTCTCACCACATTTTGGCCAATTACCTCTGGCACGCTTTGGGTGGGATTGAAACTGCTATCTTCAGACAATGTTCATCTGGAACTGTAGAGATTCAACGTCTCTATCAACTGCGCCACGGGCCCCGAAGGGCGATCAAGGTTGGATTCTTTGATCTTATAAATCCACATTTATTTATCTGATCTTCTATAGTTGGGTCCGTACCGATTGGTATATATATATATTATTCCTTAATTGGAATTCATTTTTAAGATGAGCATTATATATTAATTTATTTTTATTTTTATTTCGGACTATTATTCTCATCTTTATTAGTTGTTGTTAGGGCAAGCTTTTTAGTCAGTTTTTGGCCGAAAATTTGGCTGTCAAGAGGTCAAAGTTCAAAAGATTTGTCCTTTGCGGTCTCTAGCAAACTATTCAGCCAATTTTGGGTCTAAACATTTGAAATTTTACATAAAAGGGTATTCAGACATGCAGCAAGCTTTTTAATCAGTTTTGGGGTGAAAATTTGACTGCTAAGAGGTCAAAGTTGAAAGAGATGACCTTTGCAGATTCTACCAAACTCCTACGCCAATTTTGGGTCTAAACACTTGAAATTTTAGATGTAGGTTATCTGGACATGAGTCAAACTTTTTAATATATATATACATATGCACATAAAGTTATGAACAGTACATAGGGCCAGAGAAAAGCCGGGCTGAACTGCTAGTTTAAAATATTTCTTAGAAAATGATTAACAAAAGAAAACATTCTTTACCCAATATTTTTCTCTTGGTTTGTTTCTGTGTACGGCTCTTCTGTTAAGACAGTCATCATTCTTTCTTTGCAACTGTGACCCCGAGAATCCACATCAACGCAAGCGGTCTTATGCTGCACTAAATAATTCTAGAAGAAAAATTTAAATCAAGAAAAGAAAAGGCAGAACTATTACTATGAATTAATCACATTTTCTTTTTTTAGATTAGAAAATAAAAATGGATATTCAGTAGGTAGTTGTATGTTTTATTGGGATTTTCCCAATTATATTTGGTAACAAAGATATGGTGACACTAACAAGAAGAAAAGAACACAAAAACAGGTGAGAGCATTATAAAAGAATTCTATTTGCAGGAAAAGAAAGGAAAGTTTCTCGCAAACAACTGGTGTTTGAAGGAACTTATTTTAAAGATGCGTCTTTTTAACAGTTTTATATTTCCTATGTTATTTCACCTGGGTTGAAGAAATAGAGCCTCGTCTTCTGTGTTTCAGTTGCTGATTTTAATCCTCGCATGTGTCCCAGTGTCTAGATGACAAAGACAGCAAAAGACGAACATGTTTCTCTAAGGATCACGACAGACAAAAGAGGAAGAATCTTTGGGAAAAAAAAAAACACTTACGTGGGGTTTAGTGAAGATTCTAAAAAGTTAGCCTGTGATAGGTTGTTTTTAATTGAATCATAGGGTACCCAGTTAGCGACTCCATTATAATTTCAATAATTTGGTTCATGTCAGGGACACCACAGTTTTTAAAAGGGAAAAGCAATATTGGAAAAAATAACAGAGTTCATCCATACAAAAATAAATTAAACTAGCAGGACCTGTTGAAAATCCACAGTGAACTCTTTCATATGTAATATATTGATGTTGGTATTCTGTGGATGTTCAGCGTAAATGGAGATGCCCTAATATTATTGTAGCTCTTAGCATTTATCTAAGCTATAAGGGATACCTGGCATAGCCTGGTTGTAAAATACACTTAAATATGATATTTTAATTTATGCAAATTTTGTATATATTATTATAGAGTCAATTTTCTATCGATTTCCATATATTATAAAGTTGTGATTTCAAAAATAAAAAATTTATACATATGATTTGAGTTCCTTCAGCTATAATCAAAACCGAAACCAAAACTTATGTAGAATTTTTGGTAAAATTATTTATAAAAAAATAGATAACTTGAGTGCCATTACCTATAATCAAAACCGAAACCAAAACTTATGAAGAATTCTTGGTAAAAATTATTTATTACAAGAAATGGAAGGTAATAACAATTAAACGACAGTCACTCGGAAGAAAACAGATGTAAGTGTGACAGACAAAATAACACACACTATCATATTAATATATAAATTTTATTGCCAACAGATTTGGGGAAATAGCCGAATTCAAAGTCACTGATGACATTAATTTTTTATTAGAGTTTTTGCAATAATATATTGCGGTCTACATCGCATCAGATATCAAAATGCTGTTTTACTTTATTTTACTTCTAATAAAGTTATGTGACAAAATTACTTAAGATTAGGATCAAAATGTAGTATCCATTCTCTATCCAGTCAGTGAATGAGAATAGTCATCTTAGTCTGAAGCAATTTACATTTTTGTCTAAACTAGAGTGTCCTTTTTAGAGTATAGAGGGGAAGGTAATTTTAGAAAAACTGACAAAGTCAATCCATATAAAATAAACTAGCTGCATATATCCAGCCTTGCCTAGTCAAAACATATGGTCGAGCGAGGGAGTTTGTTATGTACTATTTAAGATGCATCAAATATCCTAACTTTTTACGAAAAATGACCACACGTTGGATTTAGGGAAGTATAAAACACATCCATCTTGAATAAAATAAAATACGCATCAAGTGTGCTCGAAAGCCAAATCACAACGTAATATCAAGAAAATAAACAAATATTTTACTTGTTTGAAATTTATAACATAAATATATTTTGGAGCCAAACTCCATCCTCGGTATGTTGTTTTCTTTCTTTTTTTTTTCTTTTCTTCTTTCTTGACAAGTTGTAAAGTTGGAGAAAGAAAAGTGTAGCGGACTGGTGGATATATTATATATATTCCCCAGTCGTACAAAATAGGAAAAATGAATTGAATTGAGAAAGGAGCGAACAACGCGTTTATTGAAATAAACGAACTAGAATTTATTTTGTGAAGAAACAAATTAAATGAAAGGATACATCACGTGTTTAGTTTGGTGTACGTCTCTCGCTGTTAGCTAAAGTCTATTGTTTAGAGAGAGAGAGTGAGAAAGTCAATCCAGTTTGGCATGCGTCTCTCACTGTTGGCTGGTGAGAGGGAAAGTCTATTGTTGTAGAGAGAGAGAGAGAAAGAGAGAGAGAGAAAGTCAATCCAGGCCATGGAGAGAGAAAGTGTGTAAGGTGTATGTACTGTCTGTTGGCTCTTACCCCACACATAGTAGCAGGGGACGTGACGCGCGCAGGCGCGCGCCCCGGAAGGGAGCGGTTGGTCCGTCGACTGCTTAGGTTGGGAGCCGAATCGAAAAAAAGGAAACAGCTCAGGTCTCTTGCTTTTGTAGTTGTTTCCGGTGGTCTTTTGCGCATGTGTGGATTTCCTTTAAAGGGAAGTGACATTGCCCATGTGTGCGTACGTGTGCGCATATGTGCGCGTACATGTGTGTACGTTAGCGTGTGTGTGTATGTACGTGAAAGTGAGTTTATGTACGTGAACGTGAATATATGTACGTGTGTGTACGTGCACACGTATGTTTGTGTGCGCGTATGTGTATGACAAGAAACGTGGTTTGAAATGTGAACGCGTGTTTTGTGTGAGACTAGAAAAGCTTGCACAAAAGTCTGTTTGTAAAGAGCCACGCGTTGTATCTCAGCGGTTGTATTTTGAAATGTTGGAACACATACGCTTGACTTCCATCTTGATTCATGAAAATCAAACGCAAAGTAACTTTCATTACTTAAATGGGAAATAACTCCTATAGCTTTAATAAATAAGTTTATTTCCGGTTTTAAATGCAACTGTTGTCAGCTATTAATAAATGAAAATAAATAAAATTAACTATAAAGCAAATGAAAATTAATTAAATAAATTAACTTTAAATAATACTTCTAAATAGAACAATTAAAATGACTATTACAACAATCAATTAATACAATCAAACTAATTACTAAAATACATTTTCTTTAACGTAATATGCAAATGACGTTACTTCCTGAATGCAGATTTCCTTTGAATAAATAGTATACATAGAAATCATGCTCGAATAAAAGTGTACATATGGTCTGTTTTCAATATAAAAATTATTTTGTGAAACAGTGTAGCTTTTGTACATATTAAATTGTGAACAAACAAACATACGGATGGAATACTGTTGCCATATCTGGGCAGGACCTGCTAAAAACAGCCTATCCTGCCTTGACAGAGTACAAAATAGACTTCGTGGCTTAGTGAGGGATGCCCTTTTCTCTACCCTGCAACCTCTCTCCCACAGAAGAGACGTTGCGAGCCTGTCCTTGTTTTATCGTTATTTCCATGGCAGATGCTCGTCTGAACTCCAATCTCTGGTTCCCCCTCGCCAATCTTTCACGAAAAACACCCGTCTAGCTGAATCCACTGTGAAAAATTTCCCCCACTCTATATCTGTGCCTAAATCAAAACGCGGATTCCATGAACAAAGCTTCTTTCTTAGAACTGCACGCCTGTGGAACTCTGTTCCGTCTGCCTGCTTCCCTCCGGACTACAATTTGGATGTCTTCAAGTCCAATGTTAACAAATTTCTAATGAACCGCCCCCTTAAGTAAACACTTCAGCAAATCTCCTCACTAACTTAATGTACTTGCAATAACCCTTATCCCTGAGTGGCTTCCGGGCCTTGATAAGTGGTGATCACTGTGTAAAAAAAAAAAAAAAAAAAAAAAAAACATACAGACAAGAATATGACTTTATTATAATACAAGATTCAAGCAAGCATAGATACCCGGACGGTCCACAGAGTTTTATAATTATCTAAATTAAATTTATTGATGGCAGATAATGGATTTCGAGAAATAGTTGAATATACAGTGACTATATTTCAGCCTCATAATTCTCATTTCCTTATTTTGTCTTTTAATTCTTACAATCCATGAGCAATTTTTCTGACAAAAGGGGAAGAATTGCTTTTTTTCTGGGCCTATCTAACACTTATCATTGACTAGTTTTTCAATCTTGAAAAAGTATCCTTCTTTTTTTTTTTTAGCCCCTTACATAAAGTGACTTCATGCCTTGTCTGGAGCAATTTTCATAAAAAAAGAAATACAGTCATTGAATAAGAAATCAGGTATCTAGCCTTCGGGTTAAAATCCAAGTGTAGTATCTGTTCTGATGCTGGAATAAAAGTGTACACACGGTCTGTTTTCAATATAAAAATTATTTTCTTCATATTAAAGACACATCTTCTTCAGCACAAGACTGTTTCTTACTGATGACTGTATATTCTGCTATTTCTCTAAATTTGTTGTTTATAATCAATAAAATTTAATTTAATTTTGTATGGATCGACTTTGTTATTCTTTTGGGTATTGGCTTTCTTTCTATATAAACTGACAACTTGTTCCAAGAACTTCATTTGATTTTTTTAAAGAAATCTTCAGATTTGTACATCAAATTAACACCAAATACTCAGATTATTAAAAAAAATAAATTTAAAAAACTTGTACGCTCGGAGGGAAATCAGTTTTTTTTTGTATATTTATAATCCTTGTTTTTTTTGTTTTTTTCTGTCAAATGTTTGCAGATGTTCAGTTTTCCATTGTAAGTTTTAGTTTCTGTACTCCGACTGTTTTTTTTTTTTAATTAAAAAAAAAATATTTGCAAACAATAAAGTATGCAAATAGGATTTTTTTTACCTAAAGAACAGTCGAAAATCAAGTCGGGGAACTAAAACTTACAATAGAAATCTGAATCACTCTGCTAAAAATTGAACAGGTAATTAAAAAAATTTACATGATTTGAAAACTTAGTATGCAATGGATCATATTTTGAGAATTTAAAAGAAAATTATTCAATGTTTTTTTCATAATCACTACTCTAACACCAACCTCTCTTATCAAGCTTCACAAGAAATTTTGTAAATTCATAATTACCTTCAGATTTTCTCGATCCCCAATCAGCAAAATGAAAATCAACTTCTGGCAAAATATCAGACGTCCAGATAAATTGTAAGTTTTTGACCAATTTTTTATTATTTTAGTGTACTTTGATTTGGAACGCATGTGATCCAACTGGACAAAAGTGATCCAATTTGGTTGTGCTCGGCTGCAGTTTGTTTCTTTTTCTTCTCTGCTATAATTTGGATAAGTTTTTAGTCGGACCTCTTCATTTTTCAAGAGCTTCTTCTGGTCCACATTTGTTTTTTTCAAAGGCAGACAAAGTTCTGTTGGATCATGGAGGGAGGTGATACTTTCTTTCGCCAATTCTATAAGCTCCATTAACATAGATTCACCTATATGGATTTGAAAATAAGTTTACAGGTAAAGTTTTTTTTTTTTTTCATTTAAAGATTTTAATAAATTAGTAAGCAAAACAAAAGATTTTGAAAAGTTAAAATTTTAAAGTTTAGAACCTAAAATCACACATTTTTTTATTTTTAACAATTTCTTGAAAAAGCACCACTGTAAAATGTTTTTGACTCCTAATGGGGGTATCAGATGAATGGATTCGCAAATCATTTTTATAACCACCGGCTGTGCTAAACAACCAATGAAAACGTTTCAAAATTATTATAAGAATTGTCGAATTTTGGATTCAATCAGTTGGCCTTGATAATGTGGTGATGCCTATGTAAAAAAAAAAAAAAAAAAAAAAAAAAAATCTGGAAAAGTTAACTTACATAATTGATTGTGAGATGATGGGTGCCTCCACAGTACAAATGATGAAACAAGTTCATCTGTGGCACGTGCACAATGCCCAGCAAACTGAACATGTCTATTGCAAACTGAGGTTGATACTCTTAGTAAGTCTCCATATACCATTTCTAGAATTTCACTATGACAGATTGAGTACTCTTCTCAAGCTAAAGAAGCTCACGTAATCCTGCATTTTACATCACTGATGCTGATTTTCCTGATGACATTGCGATGTTGTCTGACAACCCCATTACTAAACTGTACAGGGCTTCATCCGAATGCTACCGATACTGAGTGCATGTCAGTTAACATTCGCAACAATCACGAAATTAAAACCCTCACAAATAACATCCTCAAATGTGTTGAAGACTACAAGTATCTAGATTTACACATCAGGAACTTTGAGAAAGACTTTAACATTAGAAAGGACATGGCTTGTAACAAAATGGATAAGATCTGGAAATCCAATCTTGGTCGCAAATTCAAAATCCAAGTCTTCCGCGTACTTATTGAGCCAATCTTACTCTATGATTCTGAAAGTTGGACTCTTTCAGCAAAACAACAGCGTCGTTTGGATGGATGTCACATAGAATTACAGTAGCACAACAATGATGTCATTGATAGAATGCAGGAACACACTGGAATTGTTTTAAAGAATTTTCTGAAACAGCACCACCAAGACATAAATCTCATACTGTAATAATATTTAGATGTGAGTGTGTAAAGGTATCACAACTATAACGTTATTATTTCATTTAATAGAATACATACAAGAGATGAAAAAAGAAAATACAATTAAAATTTATGTAGAAAAATCTTACAACCTCTTTCCCGCAGAAGAGATGTTGCGAACATGTCTTTGGTCTACCGTTATTTTCATGGCAAATGTCCATCTGAGCTTCAATCTATGGTCCCCACCCCCATGCTAAACTTTCACAACAATCACGATTAACAATTTCCCCTACTCTCTATCTGTGCCTAAATCTAAACGCAAATTCCATAAACAAAGATTCTTTCCCAGAACTGCCTGCCTGTGGAACTCTGCTCCACTGGCCTGTTTCCCAGCTGACTACAAAATGGTCATCTTCAAGTCCAATGTAAATAAATTTTTAATGTTCCGCACCCTTAAATAATCAAATTGTACCCAATTTCCACTACCAACAATCATTACGCTGTTTTCTCAGATACCACTTTACACTCATTAATCCTTATCCTCAAATGGCCTTTGGGCCTTGATTAGTGGTGACTCCCTTATAAAAAAAAAAACTTGAATTATTTCTTATCTTACATCCATGTACAACATCCACTACTTTGTTCAATTTCATGCAATGTTTATTTGTGTCTTCTTCTCATTTTTTTTATAATTACATTTCACTAATAAAACAGTTGTGTTGAACAAGTAAAAAAGACTAATAAATGCCCACGTAAAGTTAAAAATGAGGTAGACTGGAATTTTCTAATTAGAATTTAAGTAAGGATATGCGTCCTGGCAGTGACATCACAGAGAGAGGAAGCCGCCAGTTTTTTGTTGCGAATGAGCAAGAAAGAGCTTTCTCTTTCGATTAAACCAGCTGACGAGAAAGAGAAAAAGAGAGATGTGTGTGAATTTAGATTGCTACTGCTGCTATTGTTGTTGTTGTTGAGGAGGAGGAGGAGCATCATTCATTTATTAATTTTGAATGAATCAAATGATTACTGCTGGCATTAGTTTCCTCCGGTACTTATGAGAAGAACCACATGAAGTTTGACAACATCCCTAAATGAACGTGTTTCTGTGGAACGAAGCAGATTCGAACTTGGCACACCCAGATTGTCAGTCCATATCGTTAAGCTTTTAGCCACCGTCACCTTCCAGCTGCTGTAGTCTAAACCATGAGGAAGGGGTTAGCTGTTATATGCATATAAATGTATGCTATGAGGAAATAAAAAAAAAGAAATTTTTAAAATGCAATTGCATTTGTCAATAACGTTTATGAAAGCTGTTATTGAGAAAAAGGCAATGATACAGATGTTAAGTTGTCTCCTATTGTATTAAGATTAAAAAAAAAAAAGGGTTCTGTTCTTTATTAAGTTCTTTGAGTGATCTCCCTTGTTTGTTGTTGTGGATTATTGACTGGAAAAGAAAGATGGAGGCTTTTTGATTAACGACCATGTGTTTGGAGTTATGTGAATAGTAAACTAACCAGAGAGGTAAGAAGATGGAAACCTGACGACTGTAACTGCAGAAATTCTGCCAGTGAAAGGAACACATTATGGGGATTGAGAAGGATGCACTGTAGAGAAGGAAGAACACGCCAGCTATGCTACACTGCTTGACAAAAGCCTAATTTTAATAAAAAAAGTTGGCTTTTTCTACATACCAGTGAATGTGGTCGCACGTACTAGCATTTTCTCTTTGACTTGATTAATAATTGCCGCAGGTAAAGAAAGAGATGTTAAATTTATTTCTGGAATTCCACTTGATGGATAACCTGATGGAAGAACAAAGCTAAGTAGCACATCATGGGAACCCATTTGAGCACACGGTTCAGATATATTCACGTCGACATGGATTAAATCCTTGGATCCTGATGGAAAGAAAAAAAAAAAAGTAAGAAATTTTTCAAATTTTTAAATAAAAAAAAAAATAAAATCTGCAAAAATGTTTAGGTTTGGATCATAATAACAGGATTTTCTTCTTTTAATGGGGGAACAAGAAAAAAGGGAAAACAGGGAGAGAAAACAAAAACAATTTGTCATAAAAACCTACTGAACAGCAGGGTAGCTGGATTTTAGACAGTACTAGTGCACTTATTGATCCATGCTGAAATAATAATGTTATTATTTAGAAAGCCATTCTTAACATGGGGAGGGGGAGGATATTTTGTACCTATTCTTTATTTTAACCTTACAATTTAATAAAAACGGGTATTGTAAAACTTTAATTAAACTTGAAAATACTATTTAAAAAATGGTGCTAATCAATAAGTGCACTAGCACCTTTTACACTTCTTGTTCCAAATCAACTTTCGGCACGCTTAGATAATCGGAACTTAATTAGTTAAAGAATGTTCGAATTCATTTAGTAAGAATAAGTAAACAGAAACTACACTTTTTATTGTTATTTTGTTTTTAGTTGTTTTTCTTTTGTATTGGAGATAAATTAATTTCATTGAATGAGACTTATACCGCAGTGTAGATAAACGCAATGGGTTCTCTTCTGACTTGGTTCTTACTTTCAGCAGTGAAACAGCTCATTCACAACAAACACTCATCTAACTACAACCACTGTCAGCAATTTCCCCCCCCTCTCTCTCTCTCTCTTTTTCTCTCTCTCTCTCTCTTTCTGCCTAAATCTAAACAAAAATTCCATGAGCAAAGTTTCTTTCTCATGGAGTAACTTCTTGACTGACTATAACAGCCGTTTTTAAGTCTAATGTAAACAAATTCTTAATGAGCCATCCTCTTAAATAATCAAATTTTCACCAATTTTCTTCATTACCGATCATCATTGTGTTGTCCTACTAGTCACTTTACACTCATTGATCCTTCTCCTTGAGTGGCTTTCAGGCTTTGATAAGTAGTGACTCCCTATCAAAAACAAAAAAAAAAAGGGAGGCAGAAAAGATAGAAGATCTATCTTTTGACTGACATCCTTAAAGCCACCTAAAGATTGTATTCAGGTTGCAAAACAAGTCAAGGAGCATCCTATTTCTCATCTAACACTCCTTATGCAAACTCACTCCTGAAATATTTCTCCCACAATGTCTCTTTAGTCAGAACACTATTAGAATATGCCAGGCAAGAGTTCAACGACTAGCTGCTTGAATGGTATAGGAGCTATGGAATCTGCCCTACAAAAACCAACACAAGAAACGTAACCTTTTCTCCCTTGAGTGCCAATGTTTATGCAGTATTTCATTTTGCTCTACAATCTCTTTTATAACCATTATGATCTCTCTCGGGACTTATTATTCACTCCTGTATCAGAAAGAGTTCTACAGAAGCATCATTGGTAACTGTTTCACTACCAATTTTGATTGAACCAGAGGAAAGCTACTTTCTCAATCAGGATCCCTGGATCTTGGAATGAACCTCCAAGAGGTATTAAATACACTAAGGATTCTGCAAATCCAAGTGAAATTCAATTGGACTACTGTATTCTCTTCTGTGTAAATTTCTGCCACATTTTTCTTTACATGGCAACTGAAGTATGCATGGTTTATTTTTGCCGAAATTATTGAATTAGATTTCTAGTGACAAATCACTAAAAATGTTACTATGTGATTTTATGTCAAACTTAGTCTTCTAGTATATTAAATCAGTCTATTATCAGAAATAGCTGTCAGTGCAGCTACAGGATCAATTGTACTTGAAGCACCTCAATTTAGCTTTTGCTGTCGCAGATTTTTTTTTTTTTAAAAGGGGTTTTTATTTACAAAACGTTTTACTACTTCAAAAAAAAGTTTTTTATTCACAAAAAGAGCACATTCCATGGAAGTATTTGTAAAACAAGCACAGGAATGCAACATTGTGGTGATGTGACAGAGGTTGAAACTTGGATGACAACATGAGGTCTATTAGGTTAGAAATTCTTTTCCATGCCCTGTCTAAAGGGTAGAGGTCAGTGGTTGGTGCGCCAGCCAAGATGTGGTAATGATACTCGATGCACAGGTGAATAATGGCTTTTAACAAATATAGAATACTGGCAGATGTCAGAAGTTTTCTAGCCCATGAAAATGTACCTTCTTTGCAGCAGACTTGGCAACAACTATGTACTTATCCCATTTCATGTTGCTTGAACATATTAATCTGAGAAGTTTGGATGTTGGATTCAGAAAGGTGCATATTAACTGAGGATAGGTTGGAGAAAAGTGCACTAGAGCGATATTTTGGCTGTGGGATTTCATCAAACAGAAATGGAGTCATGTCGTTTTTTCTAGTGCGACAAGAGTTTCTACCTACAAAAAAAGAGAGACACAACCCACTACAGATTCGTTCGTCACAAAGACATGCAGGCAACACTACAACCCACAAGCACACAGTTGACACAACACATTCAACTCGATGGCTTGCAAAGAGACACAATGAACAACTGCAAGCTTATTATACTTTCTTTCCTCTCTCTCTCTCTCTCTTTTCTTAAAACAGCAAAGACGAAAATGTAATTCTGAATTTTATAAAAAATTGCATTTTTTTATAAAATGTCTTTACATGTGTTTACATTTATTACACAAAAACAAAAAACAAAAACAAACAAAAAACAAACAAACAATCCAACTCCATAAAAATAGCAACTTAATAAGAAAAAAATAAAAATAATAAAAAAACAAAAACAAAACAAACAAACCAACTACATAAAAATAAGCAACTTAATAAGAAAAAAATAAAAATAAAAACAAAAACAAAAAACAAACAAACAAAAAACAAACAAACAATCCAACTACATAAAAATAAGCATCTTTATAAGAACACGTTTATTTTTCGGAGCCACGGACAAAGTATGTTCTTCTACCTAAGAAGCTTCATCTATGGGTTTGATTATGTGCTGAAACATGCAATAACAGCTCCATAAAAAAAAAAACAAGACCAACAAGGAACATTTAACATTTAGGATAGCTTTTATGGAGAATAACATTTTTAATTTAAATTTGAATGTGAAAAGATTCGGTTTTATACTTGGAAGGAAAGAGAAACGAAGGAATTGAAAGACGAATGTTTATAAGAATACTTATTCTTTTTTCGGGGGTGGGGTATGTTCTCTTCAGTTTTCGGTGGTCTTGCAGTAGCTTTTAGCAGAGAAGTGTTGTTGGCTTTAACTTCGAAAGGGTTTTTTTCTTCTCACTTGATGCTGTGTCTGTCTCTTGTTTTCTTTTGGTTCCTTTTCTTTCTGCTTTCTTTCGGTTCACAAAACCTCAGCTATTTATCTCTCCCCACCGGATCACACAACACGCCGGCTTCTCATCTTCTATTCTAGGTGCACACGCTTCTCATTGGCCAGATTAATTTTTGACTATTTTTCTTTTTCTGACTGGAAGGGTGCATGTAGCCGATGTGTAAAAACACTTTTGAATACTTTGTATGTAACAACCGATGAGTCAGCATTATAGTTTTTCTTCATAGATCTCCACAATGCACATCCAATAAGAGAGAAATATTCTAGAAAAATCAGAGAACTGTGGCAAGCATGAACAAGCGAAATGAGTGACTAGCATGCTAAGCCACTGCCTTTCCTTCTCTTCTCGTTTTGCTTTCCTTTCTTTTTCCAATCTTCCTTTTCATTGCTAATACCAATGTTTACAATTAGTGGAAATAGGAGTTACAAACAAACAAACAAACAAAAGACAATAGTTTACAATTACATCCACATAAACAGGCCACATAACAAAATTCTAATAAAATTATTATCACACTTTGATTAACTAATTCAAGAAGAGTTACACATGGTTTTAATACAAGTCTGGAGTTGAGTAAGTTATAGTGGGTTTGGCACTTATATATGACATGGGCCAGACTATGATTATTTTTCAAGGCCAAATGTTTGAGAAAAAAAGGCCAAATTCCAAAAAAAAGCCACACTTTTTGCAGTAAACAGGCCATTGGTGCTTCTATGTTATTCGAGCGTTTGGAAAAAAATCCAATGTTCCTATCTACTTGCCTCCCTGCAAGGGCAGAGTTAGACACGAGGTCGATTTTTAACATGGGGAAAAGAATAAAAATAAAGATTGCCTCTGTCTAGAAGGATTTCTCCTCCACTGAGGACAGAAAAGAGGATGTGTAGTACAGAACAGATACTACACTTTGCTCCTAGCCAAAAGGCCAAGTAATGGTGGTTTAATTCAAAAAATGTATTTTTTCAATACGTGTTATTACAATTATATTTTAATACATTTTTATACAATAACTTTTGGTTTTCAAGTATTTTGCTGTTATTTATTTATTTTGGTGTTATTTATTTATTTATTTTGGTGTTGTTTATTTATTTATTTTGGTATTATTTATTTATTTATTTATTTTGTGTGTGTGTTATTTAAGCAAGAAGAAATTATTTTTTATTAAATTTAGATGAGAGAATAATTCAATGACTTTTTTGGTAAATGTAAAGTTTAAGCGTGATGCTCTTTTTTAACATTATTATTTAGAAACCTATTATTTAATATAGGAGGGGAGTGTTTTGTAACTATTTCAAGAAGAAATTGGAGTTATCGCCCCTAACAATGGCACCATCTGTATAATGCATAAGTTCCAAAAAAACAATTTTTGTTCAAATTCAACATAGAAAATAATATCCTTCTAGACTGAGGCAATTTTTATTTTTGTTTCTATCCAGAGTGCCCCATTTTGGGGAGCTAGATTTTCCCCACATTAATAACAGACCTTGTATCTAACTTTGTTCTGGGGCAAGTAAATAAGAACAATATTTTAAAATAAAAAAAAAGCTTAACAATCAAAGGGAAATAACATAAAAAAATTTCTGAGACAGAAGCAAATAAATCAGATTTTTTCATTTTGATTTTAAAAAATCCACATTCTTTTTACCCCTTTTTACCCTCTGGGGATGAAATCAGAATTTGTCCAGGGTCACATATTACATTTCCAAATGAATATCTACGTGATCTTTCTTTTGGGTAATTTTCAACAAAACCTGATAGTTGGAAAACATTCTATGCACCAAAAAGTGCTATTTTTGGCAAATTTGACTGCTTTTTAACTCCCTGAGGATGCAACTAGAATTTTCCCAGAGTCAAATATTACGTTTTCAGATGTATATCATATGGTCTTGCTTTTGGGTAATTTTTAGCAAAATCTAATGGTAAAAAAAGATTTTATGTCCTGAAATGTGCTATTTTGGCCATTTAAAGCTAAAAATGTGCTATTTTGGCCATTTAGAGCTAAAAATGTGCTATTTTGGCCATTTAGAGCTAAAAATCACTATTTTTACTCCTTTTGACTCCCTGGGGACGAAACTAAAATTTTCCCAGGATAAAATATTATGTTTCCAGATGTATATCTATGTGGTTTTGCTTGTGGGTAATTTTCAACAAAATCTAATGGTCGGAAAATATTTTATATCCCGAAAAGTGTTATTTTGGCCATTTTGACTCCTGGGGACACAACCAAAAGTTTTATCGAAAATCCGAGAATGTTACATTTCCCCTCTTACCTAGTTGTAACTTCATGCAAAATTTCAGCAAAATGTAATAAGAAGTCATTGAGAATTTTTGGAACGAACAGACGAATGGACCAGGGTGAATTCTAATGTCCAAATCCGACTAAGTCTGCTGACCAATATTTGTTGAAAGAAAACCACAAGTTATATTTAAATAATAAACAGAATAATCAAGGGAGGTAACTGAAGTTTGTCTTGTTAAAAAAATAATGGCAGATGAATGAACTGTGAAATCGTGAAAGTACATGTTTTATGTAATAATGCAGTACTATGTTACTAATTGCGATATGACAATTAAGTAGATAAGATTGGTTTTAGTTGAAACTGGCATAAAAATTATGTAGACAATAATGGAAATTGAATTTTGCAGCTTTCAATTTTCGTTCTATTTCTGAAGAAGCGCCAACATTTTCCTTTTTTTTTAAATAAAATATACAATTTCTCGAGGTTATGTTGGTTTCAACATCCCAAATTCTCTTCTGAAAGAAAGAAAAATGAATGTCTTAATCAAACGGAGTTATCTCCCCTACATTAACAACTTATTATGCAAAAGGAGTTACAATTAATTTTGTATTATGTCGTAATAATAAAAAAAAAAAAAACATGTTAACATTTAACATTGGTGCATATTTAGAAGTACACTTATTAAAAAACAAGAAATTTTTTTATGGTTTCATAGGACAAAGACATGTTATTTTACAAATAAGCATATAGTGGCGAGAAAGAAAAAGACAAACACAAGGTGGACTTAACTAATTGTACTTCAATCATTTTCTTTAGCTTAAAATTGCAATAAAGTTAACGTCAGATTACAGTGGTAATTTTTTAATGTGTTCTTTTAAGCAAAAAACAATATTCATTATGTAATTGTTATCTCAAAAATAAAAATATATCCAACAAATTACAAAATTTGATCAAGTAGATATTTTTTTATACGCAAAAGTAATCTTTAGGGAAAGTTGCATATTTTGCCCTTTTCTCTATAATCAGTTAGAATAGCACCGAAAACAGAAGAAATTGAATTATCTCCCTTGTTTTTCGAAAACTGCGACCTTAATCTCAGCCATCGATTCTTACCGTAATATCTATTCATGTTTTTTTTTTGTTTTGTTTTTTTTCCACTAATAGCAGATGCTGTACTTGCTCAAATTTCATCATTTTTGTATACATTCTATTTTTGAGATGATAATTAAGTAAGCAATGTTATTTTTGCTTAAAGGAAGATATTTTAAAAATTATCGCTGTGTGGTCTAATTGTAAACAAGCATTTTTTTTTTTTTTTTTTACATAGGAGTCACCACTTATCAAGGCCCAGGGGCCACTCGAGGATGAGGGTTACTGAGTGTACAGTAGTCAATGGGATAATATCATAGTAATCGTTAGTAGTGTAAATTTGGTAAACTGGATTACTTAAGGGGACGGTTCATCAAGAACTTGTTTACGTTGGACTTGAAGACGACCATGTTGTAGTCAGCTATAAAACAAGCAAATGGAAGAGAGTTTCACAGGCGTGCAGTTCTAAGGAAGAAACTTTGTTCATGGAATCTATGTTTAGGTTTAGGCACAGATAAAGAGTGGGGGAAATTATTGACAGTGGTTTCAGCTAGACGAGTGTTTTTCATGAAAGTTTGTTGAGGTGGAGGGGAACATAGATTGGAGCACTTGCCGTGAAAATAACGATAAAGCAGAGACAGGCTTACAATGTCTTTTCTGTGGGAAAGATGTTGCAGTGAAGAGAAAAGGACATTCCTCACTAGGCTACAAAGTCTATTTTAAACTCTGTCAAGGCAGGATAAGCTGCTTCTAGCAGCTCCTGCCCAGATGTGGCAACAGTACTCCATCCTTGGATGTACCTGGTTTTTATATAGATAGAGAATTGTATCAGCAGTGAAATATTTAATGGAGCAGTAGATGGATACCACCATTTTTCCAGTGACGTTGGCAACAGATTTGATGTATGTGTTCCATTTCAGATCAGGAGTAAAGGTCAAGCTCAGAAGCTTGTCAAAACGTGGCGCCTCAACATGAGAGCCATTCATTTCAATTGATGCCAGATGAGGATCAGATCATTGATGATGTAAAGATAGAAGCTTGGTTTTAGATGCATTAAAAGTAACCAGCCACTTCTTTCCTCATTGATACCACATGCTCAAGATCAGAGGAGAGAGAATCAGAGAAACCCTGGTCAGTTACAGCGTTTGATGCGTTGCCATAGATGGAAGTATTGTCAGCATAAATGTCTATGACGAATGATCTTAGGATGTGATTTGGGAGATCATTAATGTAGATCAGAAAGAGAGTTGGGCTCAGGATGGACCCCTGAGGGATTCCAGCATTAATACTGTGAGCTTCTGATTTCTGCCCATCAACCACTACTCTTACGAACCTATTAGAGAGAAATGAGAAGACATTTCCAGCTATACCGTAGCTGGAGATCTTGTGAAGTAGACCTTTATGCCATACCCTATCAAAGGCCTTTGATATGTCAAGAGCAATTGCCCTAGAAAGGAAGCCTCTATTGTTTATTTAAGAAAATCAAATTGTATGATCTTTAGCGATTAAGTATTTTTCCCAGCCATTGGTAATCTCTTACTTATGGAGAAATAGATAAAATAATAGATAATAGATAAAACTTGTTAGTCGAATTGAATTGTCTTAGACTTATCACAATTCGCCTTTGGAATTTGCCACTTGCATTTATTTCTTTTGGTAAATAGAAGATGATCCGTCGTCTTTAAATGAATTTCAGTGTTTGCCATTCTTCTTTTGCTAATGCCGTTATCTTTTTCTGTGTTTACCTTATTGTTGTACGGTCGATTAGCGCACCTCCATACCACCCTCTGACCTGCTGCAACACTCTTCCTGCCAATTGTACTTAGAGTGATGGCTTGATGAAGGGCAGTTTTATTTATGTTTTCAGCAAAAATTGTTGGCAATTTGGAATCTTAACTCATTGTTTTAAAAGAGGTAACTCTATTTTACCAAAGTAGTTTTAAAAACTCATTTTTCTTACAATTACTCAAATGGTTTGTTTAAGAAAAATTGCAATATCGTCGCATTTTACTCTTTTTGCTACGAGCAGTTCAGCCCGGCTTTGCTCGGGCCCTATGTACTGTTCATAACTTTCCCTACGTGTGAATACACTTTATGTAAGCTTTCAAATGTTTAGACCAAAATTTGTCTGAGTAATTTTGTAGAGAGTGCAGAGGTTAATTTTTTTTAATTCTGACCCCAATTTTGACCCCTTAACATTTATTATTTTGGTCTCAAATCAAAATACAAAGTTTTACCTATGTCCAAGTTACCTACATCAAAAATTTCAAGTCTTAAGACTCCAAATTGGTGCAGGAATTTGGTAGTATCTGCAAAGGTCAATTCTTTCAACTTTGACCTTTTGGCAGCAAAATTTTTGCTCCAAAACTGATTAAAATACTTGCTGCATGTCTGAATAGCCATTATGTATAAATTTCAAATGTTTAGGCCTGAAATTGGCTAAGTAGTTTGCTAGACACCACAAGGTCAAATGTTTTGAACTTTAACCCCTTGGCAGTTCAAATTTTCGACCGAAACTGATTAAAAAGCTTGTCCTATCACTGAATACCCTTTAGATAAAATTTCAAATGTTTAGAAATTAGCTGAGCAATTTGGTAGAGACTGCAAAGGTCAAATTTTTTTAAACTTTGACCCCAATTTTGACCCCTTAACATTTATGTTTTGGAGCTCAATCAAATTAAAAAGTTTGATCCATGTTCAAATAACCTACATTTAAAATTTCAAGTGTTTAGACTCAAAATTGGCAGAGGAGTTTGGTAGAGTTTTCAACGGTCAAATCGTTAAACTTTGACCCCCTGATAGCCAAAGTTCTGACCAAAAACTGATTAAAAAGATTTCCCCAAATCTCAACATTCCTTATGTCAAATCTCGAGTCTGTAGACTTAAAATTGACAAAGTTATTTGGTAGGGAAATGCACATAGACACACACACAGACATTTTCACTTTTATAGATATATAAATTAATGTCATAAAACTTTGTTACATTAAATAAAGTAGTTGAAAAAAAATCTGGTTCTTGTTAAGATATAGTCGATGGATCGATTTTTTTTAAATATGTGGTTTTAAGCAAAAATAACAGTACTTAATTGTCACGTCGAAAATAGGGTGCTGTTGGATACGTCCTCGCTGATATGACAGAGATAACTCTATTTTACTAAGTCATTAGCATACAAAGAGCATCCACATATTTCGTATGTTTGTTTTTTCTTATTAGTTCCTGTAAAAAAAAAAAATTATTTAAATTTTTATTTAAAACAAAGAAAAAATTGAATCCAATCCGAGATTCTTCAGGAAATGCCACACAAGTTTGAGTATTATTTTTTAATTAAAAAAAAACTTTCTTTAATTTAAAAAAAACTTTTACTCATCTTTTTTCATTTAATTATTTAGTTTTTTTTTTAACAGTTTAAAACTTTTTTATTTAGTTAAAGATTTTAGCGTTCCAAATTTTTGTGTGAAAAAATAAATTAAAGAAGTTTAAAATTGTTAAAAAAATGAAAATGAAAGAAAAACCAAATAATTAAAGGAAAAAAAGAGTTCTTTTTTTTTTTAAATTAAAGGATCGTACTAAAATCTTTCATCGAACTTGTCTTGTCTTGGTAAAATAGAGTCATCTCCCTCAGATCAGTGACAACATATCAAACAGCGTTGAAAATAGTAATATATCAAAAAATTACAAAAATCCATCAAGTAGAACAAGTGCTATTGTGTTTTTAGTAAAAAAAAATGTCTATCACTGCAGTATGAAACACTACGTCGGTCATTACAGGGGTGAAAAGGGAGATAAGCATGTCCCCTTTATTCACAATTTTCAAAATATTTACATCTAAGAAAAATGCAATTTCTCCCAGTTTTCTGTAAAAATTACTTTTAACTATAAATAATTTTCTACTTGATGAATTTTCGTAATTTTGGGATATATTACTATTTTCGACATGACAATTAAGTAAATACCGTTATTTTTGCTTTAAACCACATATTTAAAAAAAATTATAAATCTGTCAACTCTATCTTAACAAGCACCAAAAACAATTTCTGGGAATTTTTTTTCTTTAAAATGATAATTTAGATGGGTTTTCGGGTATGCTGAAAACGAATATCGCATTAAAATTTTTTGCAAAGAAGTAGTTTTCCGAATATTTAACAATGTCATTTTTTATGTTATGGTTGGTGGCTATTTTGGTATGCATGAGCCCGCTCGTATGTGTAAACGTAACCCCGAGAAACTATGCATAAACGTGCACATACCAAGATGGCCATCAGCAATAACATAAGAAATGACATTGCTTAATTTGCGGAAAATTTAAATGTGATATTCGCTTTCAGCATACCCGAAAACCTTAAAAAATCGTCAATTTTAAAGGAAAATGTTACGGTGGAAGCAAGGTAAAAATGTACCTTTTTTCTTTCATTAACATAAACAATTGGGCAAACATTAAAAAAATGCAAGGTAAGTAAATCAGTAATTTTTTTTCAGGCACTTCGGCATTAAAGTGCCATGAGGCGACTGAGACGAGTTATCGGCCCCTGTTCTTTGAATGAGAAATGCTCTCTACCAGCCAATCTGTGAACCTCCAAATATGCACGAGTGTCTCCGAGATCGCAAAAATATATAATAACGAAATAAATAATACAAAAATATAGGAAAAGCAAAACATTTATTTTATAAAAAATATAATTTTAATATTTTAATATTATTTCTTTTAAATGAGTGATTTATAAGTGAAAATAAATGTTAAAAACATGAAACATTTACAGATTGTTTTTACAATTAGTTTTTTTTTGTGTATGATCATGTAAAATGTAGCAACAGATAATTATTTTCTGTACTTGTAAACTAATCAAGACATTTGTCGCAGTTTCAAATCACCGCCTCCATTTTTCTTTCTTCCTGCGCCCCCCCCCCGCCGTTCTTTTCGCCTTCCCTTCCCTTAAACAAAGGACGCGATAGGCTAACTCAAGCTAAACGTATGAATATATTTGGGTTCAGTGAACACATTCACCTTCCCTTTCTTTTCATCATCAACTTCGCTACGCATGTCGGAATTCAAATATATCAAACAAAACGCCAATAATTCAGGCAATAGACTTTTTACTTTTTAGAGGAAATTGAATTAAATGGAATCAGCAAACTCCCAAGCTACTTTTGATTGCATAAATTTCGTTCTAGAATTAATTAGAGTCATTTGTTTGTCTTATTGGGAGTGACGCCTCTAACATCACGCTGGCCAAATGAATACAATCAGCCTCGGCCAACTGGCAAGTTTTGGCCAGGTGCCAGTCTATGCCAGGAGCAGGAGGAGGCTCCCTCTCGACAACTGACGCTACCAGTCCCGCCGACCGAACCCACCAGCCGAAGCATTCCCAGCGACACCAGCCGTCTCAGCAGCAGTTCAAACAGCCCTTATCGGAGCTAATAAGTTTCTCTACTAATGCGATTCACTACTGCTTGCCTCCTGAGACCTACCAGCAGCGGACTTCACTCCCAGTCTCCAGCGCTTCCTGCTCATTCCTGCAGCCTTTCCAGTCTTTGGTGCCCTCAGCTCGCTCCAGCGCCTCCAGCTCACTCCTGCAGCCTTCCAGCCCTTGGTGCCTCCAGCTCCTTCTGCAGCCTTCCGGCAACCTTGCCTGCACCTCGCTCCTCCGGCCTGCAACCTCGTTCCTCCGGCTTGCGACCTCGCCTGCAACCTAGCTCCTCCAGCCTGCAACCTCACTCCTCCGGCTTGCAACCTTGCATGTGCCTTGCTCCTTCGGTCTGCAACCTTGCCTGCACCTCGCTCCCTACCGACCATCCGTTCCTTAACACTGACCCTTCGTTCTCAGTATCGTCCATTCCTTAATACTGACCACCTCATTCTCAGTGTCCACCGACTGTTCCGGATCGCCCTGACATCCAGACGATCATTCCAGACCCAGCGAGCAACCCTAAACCACGCTACGTCTGGAGTACCTATTCCAGCCCTTCAGACCTTAGCTTCTGGTGACGTGCAACCTTCTAGACAACCAGCATCCAGATCATACGATTTTTCGCTTCCTTGACAAATAAAAGGCGAACTCTCGTCTTTAACCAAACAACCAATGTCTATCATTTTTCTTTGCCTTTTTGCTGTTTACTTTTTGCCCATGTCTACCTTGTTAGTTGTTGGGTCGATTGTCCCTGGACAAACAGCTCCACAACACATTAAAAAATGAAAATATTGAAAAAAGTTTAAGCTGTATGTATCTGTTATGAAATGAAGTTCTCCAGAAAAAAAATTTCACTTAATTTCATCAAGTAGTTAAAAAACATTTTTTTTACAGCGAAAAACAATTTGTTATGATACCGAGCAAAAGGTCTGATTTTTAGGAAGAAAAGCTAGTATTAAAGATGGGGAGGGAGTGTAGGCGCTTAAAATTGAGTTATCTCCCCGTGGCGTTTCTACTAATCCAAGCAAAAATTAAAAAATTCAAAGATGTCTACATTTAACGTGCTACCATAAAAACGTGTTTTTCCGCTGTAAAAAAAACAAAAAAACAAATACTACTCGATCAAATTAAGTGTATTTTTTTTCGGAGATTTTCAGTCCAAAACGGATACGCACAATATAACCTTTTCTCGATATTTTCATTTTTTTAATATCTTGATTAAACTGTACAAGTACCTTATTTTCTTTTTTTTTTGTTTTCACAATAAGATTGTATAAAAATATATCAAAATATAATTTTAGCAAAATGTAGCAAAATATAATTTTAAAAGCATGAAACTTTTAAAGAGGTTTAAGAATATTTTTTTACACAAAGATTGTTTTTTTTTCACAGTAAGATTGTATAAACATATACCGCACACCCCAACACCACCGCTACCCCCCCGCCTCCTTCCCAATGTAAACAGTAAAATCTCCGAAAAATGTTAAATGGTGTTCTAATCGGTAAATATCGGTGCGTTACTTACAGAAAAATGGTTAATTAAACTGCAGAAGCACCTTTTTCTGCTTACATTGAGGGAAGAGGCAGGGTGGTGTTAAGGCGCTTACCCCAACAGTACACCACTCCGCCTCTTTCCCCAATGTAAACAAGAAAGCAGTAAAATTTAAAAATGTTAAAATGTATTCTAATCGGTAAATGTCGGCGCGTTACTTACGGAAAAACGGTTAATTAAATTGCAGAAGAAGCACCTGTTAAGCCACACAAGTGCTATAATTGAACCCCCCTCCCGCAAAAAAAAAAAAAGAACGAAAAACATAAAAATGTTTGGTGCTTATATTTTTGTAAACCACATTAAAAACTACGTAAGACAAAGAAAAAGTCTTTCCGACACCCCCATCCACTTGGAATGCTTTTCTTCTTTTTCGTATAAGTTTAAATCTTCCACAAAAGATTCGTACGCCATGTGAAAAGGCAGTTCTCTACGTGAAGGCACAGTCAACAACCGTCATTTATGCTGCCGCACGCGCGTAGCATAAACGGAAGCTGTAAAATGGCTGAAAGTAGTTTGTGTGTTCAGGGGTTAATACCATGCAAACGGTAAATTTGCCCCGGGTTTGATTATCAGATTGGTTGTCAGCAACCTTGATTACCTATTAAAAAATAAATTAGAGTGGTCAGTGTTCTGTTATAATAATCTGAATATTTACCAAATATAATTTTAATATAGAAGTTTTTATTTATTTATTTATAAAAAATTTAGGTACTGGTCGCGATTAGAGTTCCCTGCCGAACACCCTAAAAAAACACTGACTTCTCCCTTAGTTGCCATAGTAACTAAACGATCATGAATTTTTATCGACTTTGTTTTACTGTTTATGAATATTGAAATAAAAGACATTACTACACATTTATTAATAATATCTCACTTTTAATCACTTTTATCGACTTTTTTTTTTACTGTTTTACTGTTTATGTGTCACTTTTATCGACTTTTTCTTTTATTTTTTAAATAGCATTTTCTTTTTAAATGACTACGTTTTAACCTTACAATTGAATAAAAAAAAAAAACATTAAACTTTAATTAAGCTTAGAAATACGATTTAAAATATAGCGCGGATCATAAGTGCACTACGATTTATCGACCCCTGTTCGACTGACACACTCTATCAGCCGTTCTAAGAACGGCCCGTTCTTGAAACTAAAATACACACATTCGCCTCATGGCACTGTCATGCAGAAGTGCTTTTTTTTCACCCCTGTAACATCGTTTGGTATTTTTTTTTTTACAAGAGTACCCAGCGTAGTATAAACACCCCAACCTCCCCGTGTTAAGAACGGCTTTCGAAACCTCAAAGTCATCCCATTCGTAACATGGGTATGTTGGGAATGTTTATTTCCGAAAGCCGTCCTTAACATGGGTATGTTATGGTGTTTATGCTACGCTGGGTACTCTTGTAAAAAATACCCATCGTTTAACTTAACGTGGTATGTTTTCGGCTGTTTTTATTCGTTATCGGACTTTACCAAGCATATGGAGATATGGGAGCTGATCTATATAACCAGTAGTGAATATAATAAAAATGTTTTCACTTGGTAGTCGTTCATTTAATTTTAAAAACAGAATTGAACTTGTTAACAAAATGTACACACACAACGTTACAACGAACAAACAATTAATTAATTATATTGAAATCAAAGCAATACTTTTCCCAATTTTTTAATTATTTAACTTTCAAATATAACACGTAGGAAAAAAAAAAAACATACGCCAGTGAACGAGTTCCCCTGGAAAACAGAAAATTTCTCCTAAAACATTTAATTCTTCTCCGGCCATGACGGTGTTATCTAAAAAGGGAGATAACGTTTGTAAGACTGATTTGGAAAATGAGAATTCAAGCTCTAAGTTCAATTGTAGCATAGGGCCGTTAAAATACATTCCCCTTCTTTTAGATTTGCAATAAATCCGAATTTACTGTTGAAAAGTTAATTTAGATTCTGTAAATAATTATTTCAATCAATGAAATTATTTAGAGTGAGAATAATTTCTGCATTACTCCTAAAATTAACTCCTGTTGTTAAATTTCATCATACACAAAATTCTGACACGAAACTCGGACGGAAAATTGCAGTTGCAGTCTTTAAACAACTCCTAGGACGATGGCCTTATAACTAACGTTTCTTTTATTTTATCCTTTAGTTCTCGAATTCCATAAGCGACATTTCTGACAAGGGGGGGGGGGTGATTGCTGTTTTCTTCAAAATCTATCCATCTAACATTTATCGTTAGCTAATTGTTAACCTTAAAGTAGTATTTTTTAAACTTCTTTTATCAAATAGCTTCCTGCCTTGCCTGAAGTGATTTCCATTAAAAAAATCAAGTTCATATGTTTTTTTTTTAAGTTAAGTATAAACGTTTTCACTTTAAAGAAAAACAAATGTTAAAATGTTTACCCTCCTCCCCCCTTAAAAAAAGTCCCCTGTTCTTAACTACAAAATTAAGAATTTAAGTTATGTACCCTTAGTCTCGTAATAAAATAATAATATTCTCTATCTTTACTTTTATATAAAAGTCACTTTGTGGGTGTGGGGGAAGAGAGAGAGAGAGAGAGAGAGAGAGAGAGAGAGAGTTCCTTATAGGTTCCCAAGCGGATGAGCCTATCTTTTGCAAATTTCACACAAAGCTAATTTATATGTCTGGCAGTGTTCTTAGATACTTTTTGTACAGAAAATTCAACCGATGGGTATCGAAAATCAAAAAAAAAATCCGATCCTACAAGCAGTTTTTTTTTTTTATAGAATAAAAAAAAAAAAATTTTTTACACGGGAATTTTTATACATTACACCGGCAAAAGAAATAATAAAATCTTAGCAAAGTATTTCTTCTCAAAAAAAACAAAAAAAACAGAATTATTGACATCGGGAGGTATAGCTCTCAGTGGTAGAGCATTCGACTACGGATCGAATGATCCATTATTCAAGCCCAAGTGTACCTTACCATTTTATTTAAATTTTGTCTTATTAATGAGTTCAATTTATAATAAAAGAAGAAGTACCATTTAAAATCGCTGCAAATCATTGTTTTTTGGGGGGGTTTTTTTTGCATATTTTTTTTTAATTACATTTTCACCCCAAACAAGGCACATTGCCACTTTGATGTAGGGGCTACTATTAGGGACATAAGCTACAGGGGTACTATGTGGGGAGTTGGGCAGCAAGATGTCGGTTGACGTTACACTTGAACTTCTGCATATCAGTACAGTTGGGGAAGCAGGAACCCGGAAAGGAATTTCAAAGTCTAGCGGTTCTGGGGAAGAAATGACTGGAGTAGAAGGCTCTCTTACATCTCTACTGTGAAGGGGTGGGATTTTTCTGTTTGTCGGGGTATTTACGTCGAGGGGGTACAAGTGCTTGCAGTTCATCGGAGCATTCACCGTTAATGTACTTGTAGAACAAGCAGAGGGATGCTACATTTCATCGATGGGACAGAGGCTGAAGCTTAGATGACAGTTCAGGACCTATCAGGTTGGCGACTCTCTTTTGAACCTTGTCTAGGAGCGACAGACTAGTAGCAGATGCACCAGCCCAAATATGACAACAATACCCCATACATGGGCGAATGGTGGCCTTATAGAGATACAGGATCTCAATGTAATTTTTCTAACTCACGTTTCCTGTGACTCTTAGACAGGATGCAAAAATGAACCTCAAATCTAATAGGTTCCATCAGTCAAGCTCCAACTTCTTCCATTATTGCAATGCGGAATTCCTGTGTCTATTTTACAAGTATTTTAATAATATGTACTCTGATGGACCCAGAGCATTTGTGCCTCATTGACGTACACATTAATTCATGTGAGTAATCTCCCCTGAAGACTCTCCCAGCCAGTGAAGCAACTTCCAACTGGAAGTTATACAGCCGTCATTACTGTAAATAGATTTAGTTTGAAGGAGCACGAATAAAAGATATTCTCTCCATATCGTTGTTGAAGTTCATCATTTCATGAGTTTATATTCTTCTTTAACAGTCCATGATTTTCCAATTAACATTGGTAGCAAAACAAAACAAAGCTATGGCTTTAAAATTCATTTCACTGTCCATCTTGGTTAAAGACAACTACATCACATGGAAGAAAGAAATGCAAATATAGGAAATGGCTACATTGCTCAAGAAAATGAAACACAGCCCAATAGTGTTTCTTGCTTTGTAAGGAAAACCCAGAGAAGCTGTTTTGAAATTAGATGTTGCAATATTAAACTCTGAAGATAGAATGACGAGATTATACAAAAAATTACTTTAGAAGACATAAACCAATTGACATTTTTGGCTTATAAGACTTTTGAAGGATACTGGAGCCAGCCTGACACATCAGTGGAAGATTTTCTTTGGTCGACATATTGCTAAGTTGAAAGATTTCAACATTATCCTCCCTGAACCTACAATGCATTCAGGGCATTAAAGAGCGCTTTGCTTTCCCCAGAAAATGAAAGGCTAGTCAAGACTACAGTTGGCGAGTTAATGCTGTCTTCAATATCAGGAGAGTTAAAAAAGATTATGTACAGAGTCTTCTGACACATTATCTATGAACTCAATACCCATCGTGTTAAAGGAGGAAGATATTGTAATATTTGCTGTTATCTCGTTTGAATAAGACACAACACAAATACTAATTTGAAGGATTATTTTATTTTCTGTTAACACTGCGAACATGATAAGATGATATGAGTATAGCAGTCATCAAAACACGTGTGTACTGGACGTCGACTCAGTGAACTCTGCCTCGTTCTCATTGAAAAGGCACCAGCGTGCTCTACTTGGATGGTAGCAGCAGGCTGGTAGGGGAGGAGTCAGTAAGCAGGGTGACTAGGTGTAAGGAAGGGTTAAGGAGTGAGAATTGTCTTTTACACTGTAGAGAAGAAGATTTAATATAGTGCTGAAGAGGATGGTAGTAGTGGTTTTGGTTTTGTGACCTAAATCTTTGGTCAGTACAATATTATCACCTATGCTGAGAAGGAAAACGAATATAGCGAGGTTTATCATGGTCGCTCTTCACACCAATGTTAGTGTCCTTACGTTGGTGACGTCGGGGATCAACACAAAGATGGCAAACAAAAGAGTTATCTTTCCCTAGCCAACAGTGTGCTTATGAGTCAGCAAAAACGCAACACAAATGGCAACATATTCTTAGGTGAGACACTCGGTTCAGCTGTCTTAGATAGTGGTGCATCTGGTACCGTTTGTGGAAAAAAAATGGTACGGATGTTTCCTCAATACATTAATCGATGCACAGAAAAAATGTAATTGTGAGAGACGGAGTGAGAAGTTGGAGACAGAAACAAGCTGAACTCCCTCTACAATGTCCGACTACCATATGTTATTGCAGACATCGAAGTCAAGATCGTCACTGATGTTGTGGACTCTGACATTCTTCTAAATAAAGACGCAATGACAACAGCTGAGACTTGACTCAATTTTGAGCATGATAGTGTGATCATATTTAAAAGGAAAATTCCATTGTTATGCACATCGTTACGACTATCATAATGACTTACGATAGCTGTAACATCATCTGGCCATTACCTTATCCCTATTGCAAAATTTTTATCTGATAGAGGAAAGCTCAAGTACATACTTTTTATTAAAGAAATTTCTTCTAAGAACAAGTCAGAAAAGGTTAAAATTGCCACTAAATTACACAGGAAATTTAGTCATCCTATTAGTAAGAAATTGTGTGATTTAGTTAGAAATGCAGGAATAAGAGATCTATATATTGCTTCTATTGTTCTTCAGGTTCAAATCCCCACATATATCAAGTTTCAAGTCTGTAGACCAAAAATTCAGAGAGGAACTTGGTAGAGACTTTCCATGTACACACAGACAAGGTCACATATATATATATATATATATATATATATATATATATATATATATATATACTTCAGAATAAAAGAGGGCCCCAAGAGAGAAGTTGCAGACGACAAGTCCGTTTCACGTGGAGTTGTTGTCAGTCTAAGATTTGTGAAAGAGAGAGAGAGTGTGTGGCCAGTTTAACCTTTTATAAACTCGATCACATGATTGAGAGCTGGCTTGTGATTGGACATGCCAGAAAGGAGTTAAAATATTTCAAATGTATTCTTTGTCTTACATAGAATAATAAAAATCTTTTGATCTGAAACTCAAACATTTCACATCATAAATTTTTAAATTCATTGAATGACTAAAATTATATATATATATATATATATATATATATATATATATATATATATATATATATATATATATATATATATATATATATTTGTCTGTACTAAAACTTGTTATCCTAAATGGTATGCAATAATGCACAACGTAGAAAATATGCATAAATAGATCTGAGTATAATAGTTAAATGAAACGAATCATCTAATAAGAAATCATAAAAATGAATAATTATTTATAAGTTAAGCTTTATTTAGTGTCTCGCATATCCATGATTCAGTATAATAAGAAGTTCGTTTTAATAATTTATAAATAGAAAAAGTAGGCTTTTAATATTAATGTAAGTGCGACAAAACTCAACTTTACATGGATGTAGATTAATATATTATCTCATTATTCTTTTATTATTATGATGATTTTATTATCTTATTATTTTATGTATTGTTTTTTATGTATTCTTTCATTCTATCTTATTAATCTTTATTAGTATATATTATATCTAAAAATTACCAACAATATATATATATATATATATATATATATGTGTGTGTGTGTGCATTTTTAAATCAAAGTAATATTATATGACAACATTTATTACTCTTGGATATAAATCTTTAAATTAGTCTTAATTGAACTTTCTTTATAACTAGTCTGGGTGCTCGGCATTGCCCGAGTGTTTGGAGGTGTGTGTTGAGCAAAAGAAAAAAAAAGAAAGTGGTAGTAGGCAGGCAGGCTCGAACCTGTACCATGAAGGAGGAAAAGAACATGAAAAAAACCCTGACGTCTTTGCTGTTGCGTCTATTGCCAAACCAGAAGTGGCGAAGGTTTAAATTAAGACTAGTCTTTCGAAAATATCGGCAAAAAAAATGACCCATCCTTGTAGAAAAGTGCCCAGTTGAGGGCGAAGGAATTAATGTTTTTAGCCAATTTTTCGATATTTGTCGTCCAAAGGGTTGTGATTTAAAAAGATACCAATCTCGTAAAAATCCGTTGCCTCTGTTGAAAGTTTTAGGCATACGTACATACATAAATACATACATACATACATACATGTAAACAGACAGGTAAGATTTATATTAGAGATTATTATTTAAAAATATTAAGGTAAACTAAGTTTGCAACTTTTATATCCCTTTTACACCATTTAACAAAATTTTAAGGTCGCATAGAATAAGATAAGGATTTCTTCTTCTACATTTTAATATCAGCTTTATTGATTATCTTCAATAGTAATAATGAGGAAACGGGTCAGCCATAGAAAGTATTCGTGTGTAGAGATGTAGATTAAAGATTAGACAGGATTGTTGAAAGAGCCAGAGTTCATGTATGTTAGTGTCTAAATTAGTAGTGGAAACTTATGTCACGAAAGATTAGAGACAGTACCGTAGGATGAGAAAGAAAGTTCATGTGTATACCGCATTGAAGTCCATGTATGGAGGTAGCCATGTTGGCTTGTTTGTATTCACATTTTAGTCGAACCACAAATCTGAAGGCCAGGTGAGTTCTGTTGGGCCCCAAGAGAGAAGTTGCAGACGATAAGTCCGTTCCACGTGGAGTTGTTGTCAGTCTAAGATCTGTGAAAGAGAGAGTGGGTTGCCAGTTTAACCTTTTATAAACTCGGTCATATGATTGAGAGCTGGCTTCTGATTGGACACACCAGAAAGGGAGTGTATTCAAAATCTCCAGCTGCGAGAATTTGCTCCTGCTTATGTTTGATGCAATTTAGTCTGCTACAGTCGTTTCCGAAATTTGGGAGGGGGGGGGGGGGTAACAAATATTTTTTTTTAAAACTGGGGAAAAAAGGCAAGATGTAAAACAATAGCTAAATGGAGCAAATAATCAAAGAACCAGAAATGTCATTAACTTCAGTTTATTTAAAAGGAAATAAAATAATTGCTTTTGTTTCCCAAATAGAAAATAGACAGGGTTTTTTTTTTTTTTTTTTTTTACATAGGCATCACCACATTATCAAGGCCAAGAGGCCACTCAAGGATAAGGGTTAAAGAGTGTTCAGTAGAAATTGGACAATATAGTAATCATTAGTAATGAAAATTTGGTAAATTTGATAACTTATATGGAACGGCTCATCAAGAACTTATTTACTTTAGACTTGAACACAACCATATTATAGTCAGCCGGAAAGCAGGAAAACGGAAGACAATTCCACAGGCGTACAGTTCTAAGAAAGAAGCTTTGTTCATGGAATCTACGTTTAGGTTTAGGCACAGATAAAGAGTGGGGGGAATTATTGATAGTGTTTACAGCTAGACGAGTGTTTCTTGTGAAAGTTTGGCGAGGGGGGACCATAGATTGAAGCTCAGTCGAACACTTTCCATGAAAATAGCGATACATCAGAGACAAACTCGCAACATCCCTTCTGTGAGATAGAGGTTGCAAGGAAGAGAAAAGGACATCTCCTACGAGGCTACGAAGTCTATTTTGAACTCTATCAAGGCAGGCCAAGTCCTTTCTAGCAGCTCCTGTCCAGATGTGGCAACAATATTCCATCCTTGGACGTACCTGGCTCTTATATAGATAGAGAATAGCATCAGCAGTGAGATATCTACCGGATCGATAGAAAGATCCCACCATTTTTCCAGCGGCCTTGGCAACAGATTTGATGTACGTGTTCCATTTAAGATCAGGAGTAATGGTCAAGCCAAGAAGCTTGTCAAAACTTGAGGCCTCCTGAAGACGAGAGCCATTCATTTCAATTGATGCCAGATGTGGATCAGAATGTTGATGATGTAAAGAGAGAAGCTTGGTTTTAGATGCATTAAAAGTAACCAGCCACTCCTTACCCTGAAGTGAATAGTATCAGTAAGTAAAGAATTGCCTTTTAGAAAGGTTTTATTAACTGTAAAATACACGTACGCTCTTGAAAGGATCGAGCGGGAAAATGAAACAGAGGGCGCTTTTATTATGAATGTCAATCCCAAGGGGGATAACTCTTAACAACAAATTAAATCATAACATTTTCCCCGTCCTAAAGTATTCAAGTAAGGGGTAATTAATTATAGACAAAATTTTTTTTTTTTTTTTTTTTTTTTTACAATCACATAAGAATCATTTTATTTACAAATAACATATGAACCCAAACTGCAGTTTTTTTCAGTATTTAGTCACAAAATCCTTATATTTACTAGGGAATTGTCGAACTCGGGACGACCTCCGCACAGATTGGCAGGAATGCTGATTTTCAGTATTAGTTTTTAGTGAAATCTGATTTTCTTCAAGATCAGACGATTGATTTTTGTCTTCCTCATGACCAATGTTTTCATTAGTAGAAGGTTCAAATAAAGTCTCTGAAGTAGTAGGATTATTATTAGAGTTTTCTTCATTTGATGAGTTTGGAGCTAAGTCTCGAACGTTGACAGTGGTTTCAGTACCAGAAGGTAGTTGAACATAAGCGTAGTGGGGGTTGACATCTATTAGGGTGGCAGGCGTTACAGGAGGGTCATGTTTACTTGTTTTAGTGTGGTTTCTAATATATATTGGGCCTGGTTTAACCCAAGAAGGAATTGAAATTCCGGAAGTAGATTTACGACTATATTTAAACAGTCTATCATGGGGAGTCATATTAGTGGCAGTACAAAGTAATGATCTAATTGAATGAAGTGCGTCCGGTAGTATGTCTTCCCAATAAGGTAGTTTCATTTGATTAGAATGTAATGTTGTTTGAATGGCCTTCCATAAGGTACCGTTGAGTTTTTCAATCTGTCCATTACCTTCAGGATGATACCTACTTGTTTTAGAAGTAGCAATTCCTTTTTTGTGTAAAAAATCCTTTATTTCTCTTGCTAAGAAATCAGAAGCACGGTCAGTATGTATCATGTCAGGCAAACCAAAAATTGAAAAGAGTTTGTTTAGACAGTGGATAATGGTTTTGCTTGTCATATCTCTGCAAGGAAAAGCGAAAGGAAAACGGGAATACTCATCAATTAGAGTAAGTAGATATTTGTTGCCATGTATAGAAGTAGGTAGAGGGCCTTTAAAATCAAGATTTAATCGTTGAAAAGGTAATATGGCTTGAATGAGAGTCCCTCCATTGGTATTGGCGAATTTGGGTTTCAGTAATTGACAGGATGAGCAAGAGTCAGTAATATTCTTAATTTGATCCAAAGTAAAAGGGAGGTTCCTCGTTCTTATAAAATGGCTTAATCTTGAAACACCAGGATGACATAATTGTTTATGTAAATCACGAAGATCTTGTAGATTGTAAGTAAGAGCAGAGATGCGAGAGAATGTGTCAGCAGCAATATTTTCAGGTCCAGGTCGATAAACTATAGTGAAATTGTATTGGGATAATTCTATACGCCAACGACATATTTTGTCATTCTTAATTTTAGATTTTCTTTTATTGTCGAATATGAAGCTGATGCTCTTCTGATCTGTGATGACTTTAAAGTGCCTGCCGAGTAGAAAATGTCGCCACTTACGGAGAGCTTCTACAATAGCGGCTGCCTCTTTTTCTACTGCATGGTGCTTAATTTCGTTAGTATTGAGAGTTCTTGAAAAAAATGCAATAGGACGACCTTCTTGATTTAGTGTTGCAGCAATGCAATAGTTACTAGCATCCGTTTCTACTTCAAATTCTTTATTTGGATCTACCGTTATTAAAGTGGCGTCTTTTAGATCATTTTTCAATGTTTGAAAAGATTTTAATACAGATGGAGGTAGTGGAAATTCTTTGTTTTGATTTAGTAATAAAATTTTATCAGAAAATTTTTTAATGAATTTGCAGTAATAGGAAAACATTCCAACTATTCTTTTTTGAGATTTAAGATTCAGCGGAGGTGGCATTTCGAGTAATGGTTTTAGTCTTTGATAATCGGGAGCTATTTGATTATTTTCTATGGTGTAGCCGAGTAGAGTAATAGAACTAGAAGAAATTATGCTTTTATTTTCATTTAAAGTGATGTTATATTGTTTAGCAATTTTGTAGAATTTTTGAAGATTGTAATCGTGTTCTTCTTGATTTTTCCCACATATAGTTACGTTATCAACATACACAAAGGTATCGGTTAGATTTTCTTTTTCTATAATATAGTCTATGCTCCTCTGGAAAGCACTTACTCCATTGGTGACGCCAAAAGGAAGACGAGTAAATTGAAAAAGTTTGCCACTTACTTCAAACGCGGTGAATTTACGATCAGCATGATTTATAGGTATTTGGTGATAAGCAGATTTTAGGTCGAGAGTAGAGAAGATGTTATATTGAGCGATGTCGTCTACCATCTTATTGATATTAGGCATTGGGTAAGCGTCTAGTTCCGTGAATCTATTGATGGTATCGCTGTAGTCGACTACCATTCTTTTCTTATGATTCTCATTCGAAGTTACAAGAACCTGCGCTCGCCACGGAGATATCGAAGGTTCAATTATGCCTTCTTTCAACATTCTAGCAGTCTCTTCTTTTATGAATTTGTTGGCGGCAAAAGTGTAACGTCGGGATTTTGTCGCAATAGGAGTAGTATGAGGAGAAAGATTAGAAAAGAGAGGAGGGGGTGGAACGTTTATGGTAGGAAAAAAATTATTCGTGTTTATAGCTCCAATTATAAGTTTGTCTCTAGGACCGTCGAATTTAAGTGTTACTTTTTTATATTTTTTTAAAATATCTTTTCCGATTATTAAATCAATGAAAAGGTTTTCAATGATTTCAATTGTTATTCCAGAATGGGTTTTATCTTTCAGTATTAAATCCACGACAGCTTCGCCAGTTATTTTAGCATGTTGATCGGAAGCAGCCAGAGCTATAGTTTTGTTTTTAGGTATTGTGAAGAGTTTAAGTTTTTTAGCAGTATTTTCATTAATGAATGTTTTTACACTGCCGGAGTCCACCATAGCGTTCACGAAGTGCCCGTTAATTTGGCATTGAGTGAATGTGACATCTTTGGAGTTAGTTCCTAGTCAGGATAGAGAAGGTGAGGGGTAGTCAGAGTCGTCGTAAAGAACAGCAGTATGAGTGTTAGAAATAGAAGATTTACACACTTTAGCCCAATGACCATTTTTTTTGCATTTTTTACATTCGGCGTTTCGTGCAGGACATAAATATCGAGGATGACGTGATTTTCCACAGAAAAAACAAACCCCTTTTGGATGCATATTTTCTTTAGTCACAGCTATACGATTGTAGCCCGAAGGATTATTTGTAGCTGCTACAGTAAAGTTATTTGCGTAGCTTATCGAATGCTTTTCTGCTTGTTCAAGAGATCTGGCCGTGGCATATGTGTCTTGTAAAGTCAGGATGGGTTTTTCTAACAGTCGTTGTCGGATGGACGAAGAAGAAATTCCGCCGATGAAAGCTTCCCGAATGTATTGATTTTTGTTTTCTTCAGCAGAAACCGCTTCGAAGTTACATGTTTTGGCAAGCATTTCCAATTGTAGTATGAAGGCATCTATATTTTGTGTTGTTTGTTGCTTCGTCGTCATCAATCGATATCTATTATAAACAATATTTTCAGGTTTTAAATAAGCGGCGTCCAATGTTCTTAATGCACTATCGTAGTCGGTTTTATCGCTTATTAAATCGAAAACAGAGGCTGAAATACAATTGATCAAGGCAAAGAAATTATCTGAAGTGTTTTCGATTAATCCGTTATTATGTGAGCGGATATAATTCTGGAGGGTTAATTTCCAATGCCTATAGGATTTTTCGGAATTAGGGCATGTAGGTTCCACCTCGAATCTGTCGGGACGTAAGATTCGATCCATTATTTTTTTTTTTTTTTTTTTTTTTTTTTACAGTTAATAAAATTGAAGTGAATAGTATCAGTAAGTAAAGAATTGCCTTTTAGAAAGGTTTTATTAACTGTAAAATACACGTACGCTCTTGAAAGGATCGAGCGGGAAAATGAAACAGAGGGCGCTTTTATTATGAATGTCAATCCCAAGGGGGATAACTCTTAACAACAAATTAAATCATAACATACCCCATAGTACTACGTGCTCAAGATCAGAGGAGAGAGAATTGGAGAGAACTTGGTCGTTTACTGTCTTAGATGTGCTACCATAAATGGTAGTGTCGTCAGCATAAATGTCTACAAATGATGTAAGGATGTGATTTGGAAGATCATTAATGTAGATCAGGAAAAGAGTTGGGCCCAGGATGGACCCCTGAGGGACACCGGCATTAATACTGTGAGCTTCTGATGTTTGCCCCTCAACTACTACTCTTATGAACCTATCAGAAAGAAATGATTTAATAATTGAGAAGACATTTCCAGCAATACCATAGCTAGAGATCTTATGAAGTAAACCTTTATGCCATACCCTATCAAAGGCCTTAGATATGTCAAGAGCAATTGCCATAGAAAGGTTGCCTCCGTCGAGAGATTTGCTAATCCTATGAGATATAACTGTAAGCACATCTGCTGTAGATCTAGCAGAACGGAAACCATATTGAGTGTCACTAAGAAGGTTATTTTTGTTGAGATAGTTGATTACTTCTGTATTTAACACAGATTCCAGCAACTTACTCATGATGCACAGGAGACTTATTGGCCTGTACTGAGAGGGGGATGAGCGATCACCTGAATTCTTAAATACAGGGCATACTGATGAAATTTTCCAGGGAGATGGGAAACTATTCTCCTTAAGACAACGTTTAAACAGTTTTGTAAGTATAGGCGCTAGTTCAGGTTGAAGTTTTTTGAGTACTATAATTGGAATACCGTCAGGGCCAGTTGCTTTACTGGAATCAAGGTTTTTGATTAGCTTGGCAACATCACGTACAGATATACGTATATCACATAGCGTGTTTTCTGATACAGGAGGAAATATTGGGGGTTGGCGGCCTTGATCGCAAAGGGTAGAATTAGCTGCAAAGTTCTTGACAAAGAGTTTGGCTTTGTCTGATGCTGACGAGATTACCTCAGGTCCATTGATAATAGTTGGGATGGAGCACACGCTTCTGTTCAGGATTCTGTTTGCTATTTGCCAAAACTGGTGCGAACCAAGCCGCTGCTCAGCTACTTTGGACTTAACAGATTGAGCATGCAACTCTCTTGCATTCTTTATTACTTTCTTACAATGGTTGTTGGCAGTCCTGAAAGCGGCTTTAGTTTTCATACATCTATTACGTTGGAAACAGTGGAAAAAGTGATTTCTGTGCACAATGGCAGCAGCACATTCTGGAGAGAACCATGGCTGGCTGTTAGGTTTTTGCTGAAACTTTTTAGAGGGTATGAAACGGTCAATACCTACAATTAACCATTCCATCAGGTCTAATACTATAGAGGACACATCCTTTTTAAACATGGAATGCAGAGGTAGATCAGATATAAATGTACGGAAGCTATCCCAGTCAGCCTTAGTGTATCGATATACTGTACGATGGAGAAGTACGTCTGGGGACTTATTACATTTCATTTTTATCTTAATTGATACAACAGAGTGGTCGGAAGATCCAAGAGGCGACAGAACAGAAACTGAACATAGTTCAGGGCAAGTTGTGAGAAAAAGGTCTAGTAGGCTCGCATACTGGCCGTCATTGTCGGGCACACGGGTGGGTTCCTGAACAATCTGAGTGAGGTCATAGGCAATGGAGAAATCATGACAGAACCTACACTCATCATCGGTCTTGTTAGAGTGGGTCAACCATTCGACGTTGTGAACATTGAAGTCACCACATACGTGAATGTTAGCTGAAGGATAAGCAGATAGGACTTGGTCAATTTTCTCAGATATGCTTTGAAAGATAGTAACTCCGCTGTTGTGGGGGCGATAGAGAGTAAATATAAATGCCGTAGTGTGAGCTAAAGCAACCCGGAAGCACATATAGGGTAAGTTAGGATCTTCCCTGGAGATGTCCCTACCACATGAAAAGTTATCCCTAATATAGGCACATATTCCATGCCCATGGCGATCTTGGGGGTCAGATTTAGAAGTTAAGTTAGAGTATCCTTTAATTGCGAACTCTTCTAGGGAAATAGCCTGTCCAATGCCAGTTTCACTTAAAAATAAAAGGTCTGGTTTAGTCTCCTGTAATTGGGTTTCAACCTCTGGAAGGTTAGAACGTAGACCCCTGATGTTGGAGAAGGAGACATGGTAGTAGGGGTCTACGTTGGAAGTTGGAGAACCGGGTTTAATCGTGTATTTTTTCTTGAAACTTGTCATGATGAATTTTTGGAATTTGTGGACTAGGTTACTTGAAAAAAGATTGCAAATAAAAGAAGCCTCAAGTAACAAAATTATTTTATTTTTTTTACTTAGTTCTGTTTGTTTCAGTCCAATATGAAGAAAAGTCTTCAAATGTGTAAAAGTCCAAACGTTTAAAAGTTTGCATATGTAATGTACAGGGTTGAACAATAAAATTGTTGCCCCAAAGAAAACAACAGTACGGCTTTATTTTAAACTTTTATTGAAAAAAAAATTAATTCAGGTAACTTGATTATGTTGTAGAGCTGACTTCTATTCAATGTAGCCGCCTTCAGCTTCAACCACTGTGTCAATACAAGCCGGAACTAAGAACATGTCTTTTCCGCAAGTGCCAGTGGTAGCTAGGCGAATACTCGGCAGATGCCAGCAATCAGGCTGGCTTTGGTGTTGTGGGAGGTCAGGTTGATGATGTTATTGACATATGACCAAATAAAGTAGTCCAGCAGGTTCAGATCGGGAGAGGAGAAGAGCCAGTGAGAGAAGAATACAAAATCATAGCAGTCCTTCTGAAGCCAAACTTGGGTCTCTTTGAACTTGTAGGTCAGCGCAGGGTCCTACTGCCACATCCAGGGTTTGTCAACAGCGATCTGATTGCACCAGGGGATCACCACACTCTTCAGCACATCCAGATACACTTTAGTGTAGACTTTCAGGCCGACTTCGAAGATGTGAGTTGGTATGATGTGGCCCTCACTTGAAATCACACCAAAGACAATAACAGGTCAGAAACTTTGTGTTCATCACCATGGGCATGTTCCTGTTATTTGTGGCAATCCAATGATGATTCTGACTGTTGTGCATCTGGTCCTGGCAGAAGTTCTTTTTGTTTGAAAAGAACCAAAGCATGTTTGGCTTCTTGGGATGCTTCAGTCTGTTAAACAAACGGACGGACTTGATTAGACTTAGGTTCTTTGTCTTCTCAATCAAGATGTAGCTGGTCTGGTACCTGTAGGACCTACACTTCAAGTCCTCCTTCACACATGCATTCACAGTTGTGTGTGAGACACTTAAATCTCTGGCAATCTGCTGAATAGGCCACTGGGGAGTTTCATCAATGATTGCCTAGACCTTTTCGATGAACTCCTTGGTTCAGGTCTTCCTGGCAGTGTCCTCAGCCTTGGGCTTCTGCTCTACTACCTCCAAGAGTCATGTGCTCTCAGGTGGCATGATGTGGCCCTTACTTGAAACCACACCAAATATCATAACCATAGGTCGTCTGGTTCATTGAGCTGTGCCCTCCAGCGTTGAACCGTCCGGATTTGCATTTTAAGGGTGTTGGCAATGGTCCTGTTGTCATAACTTGGATCAATAGAGAGGATGAGTTGTACAGCAGTGCATCTCCGATCTTGGTCGTGGAACATTGTTTCACTTTCAGACATGATAGAAGGCTCCTATCTCTCATGAGATTTATACACAATTGGCAGATGGTCTGAAACAAAATAAAAGAAAACCGGTTTTCATTAAACAGTCATTTTTTTCTAGGGTGACAATTTTATCATTCCACCCTGTATATGAAAGACAGTCTTCTTTTCTTTGATTTCCTTCTGAGAAAGATCCTTTCTAGATTATTCCTTAGGAAATTAATACTCTTTTTCCCTCATCTTTTAGAGTACTTTGTTCTTTACAAACAGAATGTAAAGGAAATACATTGACGAGTCAAATCTTCTTTTAGGCTGAATATGTTTTTAAAGTTTGCTTTCCGAGAAAAATCCCTTCTGGCTATTCCTCAGGAAATTATTCATTTTTCTTTCTTTTTTTTCCTTTCTCTCCTTTTAGAACGTTTTTTTTTTTACAAAAGAAATGTGAAGGAAATATATTCACGATTCAACAGCTACCTCGCTTTTCCCTAATGTGGAGAAGGAAATAAAATTCCCCAAATAGTAAAAATAAGCAAATAAAATAGGCAAAGCAACAGCTTACTTAGAAGATATTCTAATAAAAGAGTGAAATATTGGAAAGAAATTGAATTATAATCATTCATTAATTGATGTTTTTCCTGAAGATTATTTAGTAGGAGATGTCAGTTATGTTATACATCAAGAACTCAGAAACAAGAACTCAGAAACAAGAACTGAGAAACGAGAACTCAAAAACGAGAACTCAAAAATGAAAAACCTAAGGGAATGAGCTCCAAACAAATAGCCTCAAAATATCGTTGGAGTTGCAAAATAAAATAATACAAGTATGATAAAACAGCCATTTTCTGTTGGGGAAAGGTCAAATTGTGGCATAAAATAATTACAAACTGTCACTTTGTGATACTAAAAAAAAAAAAAAAAAAAATCACCATTATTCGTCAAATGATGTTTTCCTCGAAAAATAAAACTGAAAACTATCAACAAAAAAGATGACTGCAACCACATAAACGACATCAATTGTCTTGTTTTTATTTCCATGTCATCTGTTCTGTTGTTGTCCATGTAAAAATCTCGTTCCAGTTTCTGTCCTTGCAAATGAATGACAGCTTTTCAGCTAGCAAGGTTAAAGAAATACACCAAAGTGATTGGCTGTTTCCGGTTTAATCAAGCATTTCAAACTATGTTGACATTTTGATAAACAGATTTTACTCTGAACATGAAGTCCATTGTAAAGATGCCATGATGTCTGATTTATTCCAAATGACATCATAACAAATCCAAAAACTAATCCTCCCATTTCTTGTCATATAAATTGTTCCTTTCTTTTCAAATATTATACTTGTCAAGCTTACATTAGGTTATTATTTTGTTATCAATTTATTTAGCTACTACACCTACCCATGATCCGTTGGGTCACAATCACTAAAATTATTTACTTAATTTTGATTTCATTCAAAAATTCATGAACTTTGACATATCTTTTATGGCATTATTGCATAAGAAAAATAATATGAGGTACCTTTAATAAGTTTCCAGACTTTTCGTATACAGGCACTTATAATTCTCTTAAACTCTTGAAAATTCAGTATGTTATTGCTATACATCTTATGAAATGACTGACCAATTTTTATGATTTCAAGTTTAAATGAACACCTACAGCAGGAATTGGAATACACCCTACTAAAGCCTCATTTTCACAGCTGGTGAATTTTAAACATGCAGTCTGGACGTGAGGCATAAGAGATTCAAGGAAGGCAGGATGTCTGTGAGAGATGAGTAAGAAAGTCAGAACACCAGAGTTGATTAGACAAATAAAGAATTTCATTAATAAGGACCATCATGTGTCTATAGAAACAATAAGTGCACAGTTTGATGTCAGTGTGGGAACTGTACACACAATTATTCATGAGGAACTATTAATAATTCCCCCACTCTTTATCTGTGCCTAAACCTAAACGTAGATTCCATGAACAAAGCTTCTTTCTTAGAACTGCACGCCTGTGGAATTGTCTTCCGTTTTCCTGCTTTCCGGCTGACTACAATATGGTTGTCTTCAAGTCTAACGTAAATAAGTTCTTGATGAGCCGTTCCATATAAGTTATCAAATTTACCAAATTTTCATTACTAATGATTACTATATTGTCCAATTTCTACTGTACACGCTTTAACCCTTATCCTTGAGTGGCCTCTTAGCCTTGATAATGTGGTGATGCCCGTGTAAAAAAAAAAAAAAATAACTGAAGATGCAGAAGATTTATGTGAAGTTAGTTCCAATGATGCTAAGAGAAGATCACAGACTATTTGATCAAGATAGGCATCACCTTCCCTATAGTCCAAACCTTGCTCCGTGTGACTTTTGGTTATTCCCTAAGCTCAAGCAAAACCTTAGAGGCTGTCGTTATGAGACAATTGAGGAGATGAAAGAGGCTGTGATGAGGGTCATTGACATGCTTACACAAGAGGACTTCTATGGGCTTCCAGTCGAAGGAGATTACTTTAAAGGGAAATAGAGTTCCATGTGTGTACTATCAATAAAAATGCACATGCAAAAAAACTCTGGAAACTTATTGAAGGCACCTCGTCAGTCTCTTTACTTACTAGGCATAGTCACACAGGCCATCATCAAAGATTTATCTTTGAGAACAATTCATGGTGTTCTCTAGAGTCTGAGTGACAAAAAATCTCTCCAGATTTCCAGTTCTCTCCACTTCTTCCAATAATCTTTGCAGATGAATTTGCGTTATTGCAACAGCGTTTACCATTGATTTCTCATTGGCTGCGATCATTGATCTTCACTAGAATTTGGGTGGAAATAAGCCTCCTCAAGGCCCCAGTCCTCTTTGCACTCATTCATCGGAGGTCTGGCTAGTGTATTCTCTCCTCGGTCTGTCCATCCTCCTTGAACCTCCTCACTTATTTGGTGTGGCATCAGTTTATGGTAACATTCACGAAAAAAAATGGAAGGGAAGGCAGGGACACAGGGAGATTAACTTACATTATTATTATTATTATTATTATTATTATTAACTTGCTAAGAGTTTTCACACAAGTCATCATCAGTGATTGCTCACTAACAACAACAGGTGGTGTTCTCTGGAATCTAAGTAACAAGTCTCTCCAGACCTTTTTTTTTTTGTCAAAAACAAAAACAAGTATTGCACTCTAGAAAACAACCAAATCAAACACCATTAATAAATATTTGAAGATACAAAGAACATGAAACATACTATCTTTTTCCAAAATTATTGGATTCAGTATTGAATAACCGAAATGAGTTACTATGCCACAAAAAAAAACAAAAAAACAACCAAACCAAACTCCATGAATAAATATTTGAAAATATAAAGAATTTGAAACATAAACCCTTTTTCCAAAATTACTGGATTTGTCATTAAATAACTTAAAAAGAGTTGATATGCCATGAAACAAAACAACCAAACCAAACATCTTCTCTCCTTTCATGTATAGTCGGTGAGTATCATCCTTCAGATGTAGTATATTGTGCATGATCATTAATTTCCTAATCTTCTGGTCAAGATGTCTAAATATTTTTGTCTAGTCTATGACTAGTCCAGAATATCCTACTAGTGATACTGCCCAGGCATTTACTTTTATTCGATTTCTACGAAATGATTTAGTTTCAAAGAGTTTTGCTTTTCTACTTCTAATCTTCTCTTTCATTTCTGTTGGTTTGATGGTGTATGCCTTCTAGAACTTCCAAATATTTATGGGTAAGCCAAGTGTTCTCATCTCCTCTCATCTGTTCTATGCCCTCTGCTGTTTCCAGTTTATCCCCTTTTATTTCTAATAGTGCACACTTTTCCATTTCCAATTTGATTTGAATGTTCTGCTTAAAGAGTCTGATCATATTTATCAGCTTTTCCAGTCAATTTTTGCATTTTGCAAATAGTTCCAGATTGGCCATGTACATTAGGTGGTTTATTCTTTTTTCTGTGTCTGTAAACTCGTATCCAGCATCACATCCAACATCGTATTCCTCGAGTATGTTGCCGGGTAGCATCATGACTAAGATAAACGATAGTAGTGATAGTCTCCTTGAAAGATGGCTTTCTGTATTCTTCTCAGTAAAGTGTCATCCTCCAGCTATCAGTACTAGTTTCCATGCTCCCATTCCTTTCTTAATAAGCTTGGTAATATTATAAGATATTTTGTATACCTTTTAACTCAATCATCGATACTTTTGCTGTAGACTATCTTATAGCTGATCCATACCATGACTATGTTTTTTTTTTTCTGTTTTTAACCTTCTTCAGGATCTTTTGATCTTTGTATGTATGTCATGCATTCATCTTTTCCCATTCTACTATCATTCTGTTTCCCAAGGTTATGATTATTAAGAAAATAGTAGATCTGTTCTTAAGATTTTCCACATGGTTGATAAACAGGTTATTGGTCTATACTTGCTTCCTATTATTTCTATAATGTTTTGTATTAGTGTGGTTCTTTCTTTGCTTATCCATTCTGGTATGTTTGTTTCTTGGATACATCTTCTCAGGTTTTGCATTAGTTTTTCATGTAGGATAATAAATTTTCTAAACCAATATGGACTGGTGCTTTTCAGTTTGACATTTTTCTTAAGGTTCTCTTGAGTACTAGCATTTCAGCTTAGTAAACGTTGCCCGGGTGTTTGGAGGTGTATGTTGAGCAAAAAAAAAAAAGCGGTCAATTTTTTTAAATTTGACCCCTATTATGACCACTTAAGATTTATTGTTTGGGGCTCAAATAAAGTTATTAAGTTAGATCCATGTCCAATGAACCTAGATCTAAAATTTCAAGTGTGTAGACCCAAAATTGTTAGAAGAGTTTGGTAGAGTTATCAAAGGTCAAATCGTTGAACTTTGACTCCTTAACAGCCAAATTTCTGGCCGAAAACCGATCATAAAGATTTTCCCAAATCTCAGTACCCTGTATATCAAATTTCGAGTCGGTAGACTTAAAATTGACAGAGTTATTGCGCAGGGAAATGTACACACACAGACACAGACACGTTCACTTTTATAGATATACTAGCATTTCAGCCTGGCGTTGCCCGGGTATTTGGAGATGTATGTTGAGCAAAAAAAAAAAAAAGTAGTCAATTTTTTTAAAATTGTACCCCGGTTATGACCCCTTAAAATTTATTGTTTTGGGCTCAACTCAAGTTATTAAGTTAGATCCATGTCCAATGAACCTATATCTAAAATTTCAAGTGTGTAGACCCAAAATTGTCGGAGGAGTTTGGTACAGTTATCAAAGGTCAAATCGTTGAACTTTGACCCCTTAACAGCCAAATTTCTGGCCGAAAACCAATCACATCGATTTTCCCAAATCTCAGTACCCTGTATATCAAATTTCGAGTCGGTAGACTTAAAATTGACAGAGTTATTGCGTAGGGAAATGTACACAGACAGATAGATACATAGACACACAGGCACTTTCACTTTTATAGATATATAGATAGATATAGATTACTTCATTAATTTCAGTTTCTGTTTTCTCTTCCATTTCCTTAAACCCTGTATTGTAGTGAGGGGAAGATTTTTTGTCTGTTAATGTGTATATCTTATTACGTGTGTCTCTTTGTCTCTATGTATGTATGTCATCGTAATACATTTAGTGTGTGTGTACATATACATATGCGATAAAGTCCACCATACCTTTTTTCTGTTACCTTGATCTTCTCTTTGGGATGTGATTCTTCCCGTCACTGGTCGATGAACTGCAACTACATCTAAGATAAAAACATAATGCTGATTTTCTGGTACTGATTCCTTTATTTCATCTACGAGTGAACTGGGGGAAGCAATTGTATTGCATGGGAGAGAAAAAATATTTCCTCTCTTTCTTTCCACGTTTTCTTTCATATGAACTGAATAACCTTTTTTCAGGTGCCACCGTTGACTCTAGCCACAGTGTTTGATATAAGTCAGTAACTTAACCTTTGAACTCTTCTGCCACTAACTCACCTGCACAGCAAAATCACAATTTTCAACATGCCGGCATAACTCGAGATAGATTACAGATTGTCAGAATTTAATTCTTCCATTTACCCTTCTTTCTCTCTTCTTTTCTTCTTTCTTTAACCCCCCCCCTCTATGCAAGTAGTTGTAGACTGCTACTGATAGTTTCTTTGTTGACGCTTGATCGAGTGATTTTTGCTTGCCAATATAAGCAAAAATGGAAGTGAATAAGGGCAGTTGCTGCCTTGGCATTTGGGAGTGAAAGGTCGTTGTTTGAAAATGTTGGACATGGATGTAGTAACCCATCTTGGTGAGACATCAGGAGGCTCTAGATGAAGGTCCTATTTCGTCAGTTAAATTTTCGTCTAGGTGACGCAAATCAAGAGAAAAATGCCAGCTGAGTTCAGGCAGAAAAGTCTTTAAAAAATTAAGTCAAAAATCTTGTCTAGAGGAAAAGAAATAAGTGCAAATGTTAAACCCTAAAAGAATTAAAAAAGTGACGGTGCATACAACAATAATTTGCTTGGTCCTCATGAAATATTCGAAGTGGAAAGGAAAGTGTATAATCTTCAATGGTGCAGCAAGAAGAGCCTTCTCTATTAAGAAACAAGTTTTTGTTCAACTAAGCTGTCGAATCTATGTCAGGTCAAGTAATGTTTTTCCCCCAAGTAAAAGCCGACAAATACGAGTAAAAGAAAGTTGAAGAAGATGCAGATTTATTTGATTAAAAAAAAAAAAAGACATTTTATATTTTTATGCTATCGCAAGTAGGAATGACAATTTTTCTCTCTAAAAAAATTCCGTATAAATTATTCTTGCTTCTAAAAAAAACTATTCTTACCTAAAGTTAGTTTTGACTCTTTCTCAATCTTTTCTTATCTTTTAATTCTATTCTTTCTCTCTCCTGAATTGTTACTAGAACTTTTAAGGTTCACCAAAAGGGCACATTTTTTGGCAGTCAAAATACAGTCTTTTATACGGTTAAAAGGTGAACTTCAGATTTTACTATTATTTTTTTTCTCCCTCCCCTTTCAATTTATTTTTCCCTCTTTAAATAAAAGTTTATAATTATTTCAAGTGGTTTTTATTTCCTCTTTTTTCTCCTTGTCTTACTTGTAAATGGTTATATGCAATTGGTTTTTACAGGTGCTAGTATTTAAATATGTCTAATTTGGCTGTTACTAAGTTAAATTTGGACAAGATCAGCCCTTCTTTGATTATTTTCAGACATTCAGCATTTCTATTGTGGTTTTGTTGTTTTTCCCATATCTTTCCCCAGAAGTGTTTTACTTCTGTTGGGTTTGGTTTGGTTTGGTTTGGTTTGGTTGTTCTGTTCTTCCTCCATTTACATTTTTATATAACTGGCTTTTATTGTTTACAAAAGTCTTCTTTTTTTTTTTTTGTACTGTTTTGATTCATATCTGTATCTTCTCAGTCTTCCCTGTTTTGTTGCTTTTGTTTTAGTTCTTCGTGTTATTCATGCACTCTTTCTTCTCTGTCAATCATATCTCACTTATTTCATTGCTTCCTGTTTTTTCATCTTATTTACGGTTTAAGCTTCTTTTTGAAAATTATTGATTTCCCATCCATTCCATTGATGAGTTTTTTTGCTGACCTTTATCATAAAGATCCATACAAATTTTCAGCCAGTAGTTTCTGAGCGAAGAGCAATAGACAGACAGATAAACAGATAAAGAGAAATATAATATAATTTGCATATCAGTGATAAGAAAGACGAATTGTAGTGGAGAACATGTCATGTGTTTAGCAGCAAAGAGAACATGGTGAGCTAATGACGTGAATGTTGTGGGAATGCTGGCAATTTTTGTAGATTACAAGCTATTTGAACAAGAAAAATAAAGACCATGTCGAGAGTCGGTCTATTTGAGATTTAGAATCATCATGTTATGAAGAAGTTTTAATTACGAGACAAGAATCGAAATTTTTACAGTTGGTGTTGGTATGTTTTGGAGAAATTTTTTATACATTTCAAAAATTATCGTCATCATGTTATGAAGAAAATTAAATTACGATTTAAGTTAGATGTTTTAATTTTATTTTGTGTTTGAAAGTCAACAAGAATATCAAGGGATACTTATGCCTAGTTATGTTTAACTGTGTATTGAGGGTTAGTTTAGTCTAGCCATGTATTGAGGGCTAGTTTTGTTTGGCCATATATCGAGGACTAGTTTTGTCTAGCTAGGTATCAAGGACTAGTTTTGTCTGGCTGTGTAAGGGATAGTTCAATTTGTTTGTATAGTGAGAGCTAGTGAAGACTGGTTTTGTGTGAAGTACTAGAGATGTAAGGTCTATATGATATTAAATGATCTCTAAAGATCATGGGGGGGGGGAGTAAAATATAATTTGCATATGAAATGAGCAGCTGCAATAAGAAGGATGAATTGTGGAGGAGAATGGGCCAAGTGTTTGGCAGCAAAGAAAACATGTCGAGGTTAAAATGCTGAATTAATAATATGAATGTTGTGAGAATGCTGGCAATTTCTTCTTTTTTGCTTTTAGATTAGTCAGATACACACAAACACAGTAAACTCAGTAAAATGGCAATATTCTGTTTCAACACTCTTAACAGATACCCCACTATTATTATTAGAAGGATATTATCTCCAACAAAAACAGTTGTAATATGACATCATATTATTTCATCACGTGGCATGTCTGTTTGCTGTTTTATTTTCTGTTTCGTAATGCTGTCTGCATATATTTTAAACCCCCCCCCGTTTAGTTTTAGTTCACAATAGGGTAGAAATGATAGTTGTTGGTATTTGATTAAGAAATCAGAGCTGAACGATAAAGCGAGTTTGATAATAACTTTATTCAGGAGAGCATGCTAGGCCGGTAATGGTTACATCCTGTCCTAGGCAATCCAAAGCAATTAGTATTCCCGGTGTAGGGTGCTTGGTCGACATTCACTGATGCCTTGTATCACGGTCGTGATGTGAGCATAGGTAAATTAAATGTTTCTCAATCCCCAACAAAAATATGAAAATAAAAGGTCAGAAACGGCATTAAGACAAAGGCAAATTTTAAAAGTTCAATATGATTTTTATTTAACAATATAAGAAAGGCGAACGATGTTATTGTGTTGATGTATTTTTATTTGTGCGTATGCTGGTTTAGCATGAGAGTCATGAAAGTGATAAAGCTAAAATGTTCAGGAAAGGAATATTTTGCCAATAAAGTTAATGTTTGTAACTTCTTGTACGATCGCTAGGACTCTATATATGTATTTGTATTTAGTCTGATAGGTTTCGAATTAAATGCGTAAAACAAAGTAAAGAGAGAGAGAAATCTTGCTCTGACTGGGGCAGATGTCTTTTCTTTTTTTTTATGAAAGAGGTCACAAAAATGTTGATTTTCAATGGTTACGGGCATAGAATTTAGGTAATGCAAACTTATATAAATATACCCTTTTGGTAATCAGTCCAAGGAAATTTACAGCTTCAAGTGTAAAGCGCGCAACAATCATTTTTAGTTTACGTCAGGAGACGGAGTGAGTGTTCGAAGAGCTGGGTTACCGGACAGAAAAAAAATCTGACTTGGCGCATTTGCCTGTTTTATTGTAGACAGACCGGCTCCCAGCGAAGGCTGTTGAAAAAATCTTTTGGAATTTGCTTTCCTCGCAATCCGATTGGCTGAAAAACACAACATCACTGTGACGTAAAGTGCTTTCAACTACGTCGGTGAAACAAGATGAGTTTTAGTTTTTACGATCACGAAAATTGCATGTGTGTAAACAACAGATGTACGCGGAACCAAAATGTTGCTTGTACAATTGTTATATATTCGTTATTATCGAGGTTATCCTTGAGGGGTACCAAATTGAGCTTTCGTTACATTTGAATGTGTTATATAGAGTTCTTCATTTAGGGGCACTTTTTACGTTTGGGTGTATACACTGTATAACATCAAAGATTCCGTGTGCGTATGATTGTCTCTAATATAAATGGTTGTGTGTTTGATTATCATAAAGGGAATCGTGTGTGTGACATGTAATTTCTGAACCTACCTCTGTTTCTCGCTGTTGAACCATCTGGCAATTTCTCATCCTGGAGGGAGACTTGATACCTGTTTGACGAAGATTTATCACTCCAAGACGATGAATGTGTTTTATAGATTTTATTTCACTTTCCCCAGAGGTCCTGCAGCAGGTGTAAAGTGAAATCTGCTTGTGTGGTTCTTCTTCACACACGTCAGCGTTCGTCTCCCCCCTCCCCAGTTAAGAGGGGGAGACCACGGAAAACGTCCGTCTTCTTCAAAGCTCAAATCAAATCTCACAGATCTAGCCAACCACGTCACACATACGTAATTTGGTCAGCTGACCTTTGGTTCTGGTAAACGTGTCTACCTCCACGTTTACTCACCTCTCTCTCTCTCTCTCTCTCTCTCTCTCCCTCTATATTCTCTTATAGAGACACAAAGAGAGAAAATAGAAAGAGTAAGAAAGCCAGAGAGAGGGGGGGGGAGAGATGCTCGTTAACATTCCTCCACCCCTTTTTTATCAAAATGTATGGCAAGCCATACATTTTTAATAACTAACTAACTAAAAAAAAAAAATAATTATGTCCGAAGTACATCTTTATTTTTTCACTTTCCGGACTCACCCCTTTTCCAAGAAAGATCAGGCACCAGTACTCTTCTACAACACTATCAACCCTTCTGCTGCTTCTCGAAAGTCCCTCCTCGACATTAACTTGCTTCCAAGTTAGACAAAGGTACAGCTTTGCAGATATACATCTTGTCTAGGCGGTCGCATTGTTGGATATTTTCCACTGACTCTGCTCTTTATTTGGACCACTTGGCCAAACAAATGGAGACTCCATTTTCGATCACTTTTTCGAAATGGGGCCAGCATATCGCAATTACGACCAGAACGTCGGATGCTCCATGTTGGTGGTAGCTTTATCGCATGGGGACTCGAACCCCAGACCCTCAGATTAAAAGTCTGATGCTCTACCGACCCAACCATCCCACTCGCGTTCTCGACTTTCAGCATAGGCCTAAGTCCCAGTTTTTTTCCTTTACTGTAATGCCCTGACGTCTTTCTCTGAGTGGTCCTATTACTGGAGCTTTGTTCTATTCTATCTACTACTTCGGGACTTCACAAAGCTCTTCTACTAACTTCCTTGGTTGGTCTAAGCCAAGATACGCCTTCACACTGATTCACTCGGAGCCTGTTTGAGTTCCTGGAACCCGACAAGATACGGAATCATCACTCTCTAACTAATGCGCCAAAGCTTACTTGCGCATCGATTTCTAACTAAGTAGCTTTCCCTTTGTGATTTTTCCGCATTCCCAGCAAGTCCCAAGATTCCAACCCAGATACCTCTCACACATTCCTCAAAAAAAATAAAAAAATAATAAGGCTCTATCTTGTCCCTTACGTAATCTGCATCTTTCCCTTTCTTCTATCTCCCCATGATTAGGCTTGGTACCGACTGTCCAGTCGCTCCGTACCCTGAGGAATTATCGCGACCTCGCACGCCAGACTTTTGTTGGACAAGACTTATTGCCGTTGCTTGGGCCTACGTGGCATCTTCCAACTCACTGGAACCACTAGTATTGTTTTAACAGGGTACTCATTACTCTAAAATAGTATTTCCCCTGCCAAATTTTCTAATTTGTGACAATACCGTGGGTTATAAAAAAAAATAAAACAACAGAAAAAACTGCTTTCTACAGCCTAATCGCCTTGTAATTCTCATGAAAAAAAATGCAACTACGCGCTAAACGTCCCTAAAATATAACTAAACCAACCAAATCTATTCCAAAATAATTTAATTTAATAATACCAATTAAATTCACCCAGCATGTTTTTTTTTTGTTTTTTTTTTTTTTTTTACACTTTAAAAAATTTTTCCATCCCAAGCCTTATCCTATTCATCATAAGCCTACTCTTATTACTAGTATATTGTGGGAAACAAAAAACCTCTTAACATTCCATATGGTGGGTAGCCTTCTATTTTCCTAAGTACTTGCATACATATTTCATTCATCTTCTCTTGAACGATTCGTAACATAATGGCCACGTCAGCCATTGCACCCCCTCTGCCCCTTACGCCATGTCAGAGGGCATTTCATTTGCTCTCTGAAGTTGATTACAACTAGATCCGCTCACGCTGGACAGAATACATTCCGTTTACTGCTATGTCAGAAAAAACTTTTTTTTTCCAAAGTCGGTAAGCGCAACCTGCCTTGAAGACACATAGCTTCACGGAAAACATCGGATTTCCACACATGAAGTACTCAAACTTGCTCCATGTTGATTCTACTCGAAATCAACAAAAATCACGATAAAAAAAATAAAATTCGAATCATTTCCCGAGAATAATGAAATTAATAACTACTCATGTAATTCAACACCTCTCCAAAATTCTAACATGCTTGCCACAGAAATTAAATTCCATTCACGCCCCACTTTTTTCTTTCATTTCTTCATATAGTTTATTTAACCCTATATTTATCCTTTTTTTTTTCTCCCTTACTTATGTGGTGAAAACGTCACTCATGTCGAATAGAACATTTATTCTACTTTTCGAAAATTGAAATTAATACCGACTGAACCTTTGACTCTTCGGAAACTGTATTATTATTATTATTATCATCATTATTATTATTATTATTATTATTTATTACACTGTTTAAATCTTATTTCTTTCTCTTTTTCCCAATTTTATTATTACTATTATGATTATTAATTAATTAATTAGCAACACGTTCTTTCTTTTATTAATCATTCTTTCAATAGACCCCACAAGCAAAGATTTCACCTCACCATTCTGCGAACAAAAAAAAATACATGTCAAAGAACAAGAAAATTCTGCCAATACCGTTTGACAACACATCAATTACATAAAAATAATAAATTAAAAAATACAAAAATATCCTATAAGCAATCACAAAGTCCCATCTCACTAACAACAAAATTCCAAATAACAAAACACAGATTCGTGGATACTCCTTTTGACCACGTCAGCAAAAAAAAAAAAAAAAGAAATTCCTACGAAAAATTCGCCCAATCAGCGAAAAAGAAAAAAAATCATTTTACAGGACATGACCATTGTCTTTTCATCAACAGTACATATTGTTTTTCATTAAAAGTTACATTTAGTTCACAGTTTTAAAATGACACAAAATATTCATAACACATATTTTTGATTGACGTGTTTATCTTTGTGGTAAAGGCTCGTTACAATCATATGTTCTATTTCTTTTTTTTTCTTTTTGGTTTTCTCACTGGCTGTTGTTAAAAATTTACAAAATAAGGTCATTCTTTGATTTTCCCTTCTAATTTTGACATTAAGTGATATTTTTCTTCGTTCATAACGAGCTAATTCCCAATACGATAAACATTTTTTTTTAACTATTTTCTATATATAAAGTTTTACATCTGTGTGTTTGTATGTCTTCCTTTTTCTTTCTTCGTGAAAAGTTGTACGTGTGTATTGCTTTTCTTTTTTTTTTTTTTTTTTTCTTAATTATTTTTCTAATTCGCCTAGTGTTTTAATGGACCCTACGTTGTGTGTGTGTTGATTTGTATTTTTTTTTTTTTACTGTTCTTTCTTTTTCTTTTTTTTTTTCATACATTTTATTGTTTTTCTTGTCCTTTTTTTTTCTCTTGTTTTTTTTAGTCTATTTCTTTTTTCTTGACACTAAATCTCCATGCTTCCACGTTGTATTTTCTTAAACACAGGTTCGATTATCGCATCGGTGATGCGACTGGTCGACGAGCACCAAATTTTGAATATGTTATATATTCTTATCATCGAGGTTATCCTTGAGGGGTACCAAATTGAGCTTTCGTTACATTTGAATGTGTTATATAGAGTTCTTCATTTAGGGGCACTTTTTACGTTTGGGTGTATACACTGTATAACATCAAAGATTCCGTGTGCGTATGATTGTCTCTAATATAAATGGTTGTGTGTTTGATTATCATAAAGGGAATCGTGTGTGTGACATGTAATTTCTGAACCTACCTCTGTTTCTCGCTGTTGAACCATCTGGCAATTTCTCATCCTGGAGGGAGACTTGATACCTGTTTGACGAAGATTTATCACTCCAAGACGATGAATGTGTTTTATAGATTTTATTTCACTTTCCCCAGAGGTCCTGCAGCAGGTGTAAAGTGAAATCTGCTTGTGTGGTTCTTCTTCACACACGTCAGCGTTCGTCTCCCCCCTCCCCAGTTAAGAGGGGGAGACCACGGAAAACGTCCGTCTTCTTCAAAGCTCAAATCAAATCTCACAGATCTAGCCAACCACGTCACACATACGTAATTTGGTCAGCTGACCTTTGGTTCTGGTAAACGTGTCTACCTCCACGTTTACTCACCTCTCTCTCTCTCTCTCTCTCTCTCTCTCTCTCTCTCCCTCTCTCCCTCTATATTCTCTTATAGAGACACAGAGAGAGAAAATAGAAAGAGTAAGAAAGCCAGAGAGAGGGGGGGAGAGATGCTCGTTAACACAATCACTTAATATTTGTAGCAAGTCGCTACACTGGTACTATAACAGGGAGTGAGGAAAGTTGTTGGCAATTGTTTCAGCTAGGTGATTTTTTGTTGTGAACTTTTTACAGAGAGAGACCATATATTGGAGCTCAATCGAACATGTAGCTATATTTGGCCAAAACATTGAGGATCCTGATAAAAACTTGAACAACCATCATGGTTTGTATTCAACAGCAAGAAGTGTTTCATAAACCAGCCTAGTATATCTTTTTTGGAAACATATACACCTCCACTGGAATGAAAACAGATCCAGATAAGGTGCGCAACATCAAGCAAATACCAAGTGCATAAAACAAAGAGGAACCACGTTTTCTAGGTATGTTAAATTACCTTTCCCCATCTATTTCAACTTCACTGAAAAAAACTCTGCCATTGCACAGCCTTCTTAAATCACAATCACCTTGGATTTTGGATCCGTACCATCAAAAGTGCTATGACCAACTCAAGGAAATGATTAGAATGAAAGCTGTTAGCAATTGTGCATAGTATTGAATGGTACCACATCTACCTTTATGGGAAAGCTTTTTTCATCATCACAGACCATAAGCCACTGGTTAAAATATGTGCTAAACCATTGCATTCAACACCACATTGGTTACAGCAAATGTTATTGAAGATCCAGGGCTACCTATACCGAGCAATATACAGACAGGGTAGTGAAATTATCCTTGCTGACACCCTAATTTGATTGCTTGAACTTGAAAACAACAAATCAATTGAGCTAGACGAGAGAGTAGATAGCATAAACACTGAAGTCAATGAAGACCAGACCATCTCAACCATCAACTTCTCATTCAAAAAGCATAAAATGCTCTGAAACACAACAGCAGAGGACCCAACCATGAATCTCATTAAGGAGGGATAGCTAAATAATATCTGTGAATTACCTGCCAAAATCCAATCCTATTGGTATTTTTGCAATGAACTTGCTGTTGAATCTAGAATTCTGTTCAGGGGAAAACAAGTACTCATCCTGGATTCCATGAAGGAAGACATCTTATACCAGCTCCACCAAGCCCATCAAGATATTAAGAAAACACACTAACTTGCAAGAGAAAGTATGTACTGGGTAAACATCAACAAAGATATTAAAAGGATTTACAAGTCATACACATTTTGCCAGGAACACCAAGATGCAAACAGGCATGAACCACTGCATCCATATGACATCACATCTCAACTTCGGAAGTTCATCACATCAAACCTATTTGAGATTGATGGACAGCAATTCCTGCTCACTGTGAATAGGTACTCAACATACCCAATTGTCAATGAAATGCCAACACCAGTAATCAGCAAAATGGTGGCAGATAAAATGAAATATTATACCTCTCTTTTTGGTCATCCAGATGAAATCATGATAGGTAATGGCCCACAGTACTCGGAACAGGCTTTCCAAAGTTTCATCAATTCCTGAGCATCAAGCATATCACAAGCTCACCTCACCACACCAGAAGCAATGGCTTCATAGAGAGACATGAGACATATTAAATCAACAATAAAAAAATGCAAAGACAGAGAGAACTGACATCCAGCTTGTTCGTTCTGCTGTAGATTAAGGCAATACCAGTAGACACCAAACTACCATCACCAGCTAAAATATTTTTTGGAAGACCTACTTACCCAACCACCTTACCCAGCTTATCAGAACCAAGAAAGGAAGAACATTAAAACAGTTACATGAGACATCAGTAAGCACAAAAACCCATCATGACCATTATAGTGGAACCAGAAAATTACCATTATTCCCAGGTCAGTGTGTATGGGTACTAAATAAACTCAACAACACATGGCATCCTGGAACTATAATCAAGAATGACAAAGGACCTAGAATCTACATAGTAGAGGCACCCAATGGAAATAGACTTTGTCACAATCGCACCCATTTGCATATCACACACATTCCAGTGACAAAAAAGGTTCACTTTGCTATCTCCAAATCTGACACCATACAGGACGTGAGAAAATCAAGGGAAAATTGATGTTGGAGACAAAATCACCAAACCCAACATCACCAGAACTACATTAGACAAAAACAGATATGGCCCACTTCAAACTAAATCAGGAAGAATTATAAGAACACCCTCCCGGTACAAAGACTGATCTTATCTCATAGATCATAACACCATAACATGCTATAAAAAGACAAAACAGACAACAAATATGCACATACAACTCAACAGGGATAGGGATTTTATGGTACCGCAGATACTATTTGCCTCAGATTGCCAGGGACCGGATGTAATCCTTATTGGTTTAGTTCACTCCTTTGAATAAAGTTGTTTTCATGCTTACTCTATTGTTCGACTCTAATTTCTTAACCAAATACCAACATCTATCACTTCACTCCATATCTGTCCTAAACTAAACGAAAATTCAATGAGCAGAGTTTCTTTCCTAGAACTATCCATCTATGGAACGCAATACTGTTTGTTTGCTTTTCAGCTGACTATATCATGGTCATCTTCAAGTCTAATGTGAATAAATTCATATTGAGTCATTCATTTAGAAAATTTAGCCTTTTCACTATGACTGATTTTGTCTTACTGTATACTTAACACTTAACACTTGAGTGGCCTCCAGGACTTGATAAGTGGTGACTCTCCAAGTTAAAAAAAAAATTATTATTTTAACTCATATCCTTAGTGCGCAATATCGAATAGCCATATGAACTTATAAATAAAATATTATGTTATATTTAAAAAAAAACAAAAAGATTTAGTTCTTCCAATCTTTATTAAACTAATTTCAATTGATTTATTATTCATCCAATTTATAAGTAATTGCAATTATTTTCAAAAATCAAATATTTATTTAAAATCAAATTCATAAAATACAAAATTTATCAAATGTGAAAAATAAATTGAATGACGAAAATAAAGCGTAATTATTCCTTAAATAATAATTGTAATTTTAACCCATCGCCTCGCAAAGATAATTGTTGGAACATTTATATTTAACACTGTCTGTTTCTTTGTCAATCTGTACATGTTTTTTTATTTCTTTCTTATTCTCCTTTCCCTCAATTAATTCCCTTTATCCTAAACAATGACCCCCGCCATTTTGTTTTTCCACTTTCTCGTCTTCCGCACAGGAGAGCGACAACATAATTCCCATTGTAATCGAGGAGAAAGAAATTCATTTCTTTTCCTCATTATTCTTTTTTGTCGTGCGTGTAAATATTTACTGCATGTTTATTTTTGATTTCCGAAAAGGACATATTAGGCGACAACTTTTGTTTAGTTCAGTTGTTGCCTTCTTTGCATGATTATTTAGATTTACATGAATGAAGAAATGAGCGGCACGAGAGGTAAGAAGACGACGAATCCTTCTTGTTTGGCCATTGTTTCGTTTTTTATTTATTTATTTTTTTCAATTTCTTATCCAAATTTGTCTACTCGTTAACTTGCTATATCCTTTTCTGTATTTTTATTTTATGGATTTGTTAAATCATGAAATAAGAAATTTTATTTTTATTTTCAAAAACCTTATTTTAAAATACTTGACTATATATATATATATATATATATATATATATCAGGTGACCATACTTGGATTCTTTTTTTTTTTTTTTTCGTTGCATTAAAACAATTTGTATTATTCGCATTTTATCACCAAAATTTGTATCAAATTAATATTTGTTCGAACCGATAGCAGTTTACCTTTAGTATGAAAATGGAGACAAAAGATATTTTTTGTGTGTGGCATCGCAAAAAAGAGCACGAATTCCAGTGAAGAAAAAGTGGAGTTTTGCACGCTTTCAGCGTTCTAAATTTTTGTTTCACAAGATTGTGATACCGTGCTGATATTTAGAAAACCATTCGGTAAATTTTTACGACTTGACCCAGCGTATTATAAACACCCCAACCTCCCATGTTAAGAACAGCTTTCGGAACTCCCCCTCCCCTCCAACCTTTGAAGCCGTTCTTAACATGGGGTGATTGGGAGTGTTTATACTACGCTGGGGCAAGTCGTAAAAAAAATGGTGCTAATGCAGAGAGTGATCCACGCTATTTTTTAAAATCGTATTTCCACGTTTAATTAAAATTTTATGATATGTTTCGTTTTTGTTTTTTGTTTTTTTGTTTTTTTTTTTTGGTAAATATGAAGAATTACTCCACCCTTTAAAATTACCTGTTTACATTTGGCGGCCGCCAAAACACCCCCGCCCCTCCACCGCCTCCCACCAAATGTAAACAGGTAATTTTTGTAAAATATTAAAGTTCTTCTGCTCGGTTAATGTTGGCACGTTACTTATGTTAAAACGGTTAATTAAACTGCATAAGCACTTGAAAAACTATACAAGTTCTATAATTGAACGAAAAACAGACAGTTATCCCCCCCCTCCAAAAACAAAAAAAATCATAAAGTGAATGCATTTCTTCATATCTTGGAAACTACTTGTTTCCTGGAATTTTAAACGTAAGTGGTAATTTTATAGGATTTTCCGAGGATGGAAAGTAAGCCCCCCCCCCAAAAAAAAATCGTGCCCACAAAGTGGGTGATCATTTTACGTTAAATTATTATAGAAAAGTGATCCCCCCCCCACTTTTTTAAACTAACATTTCTTTGTATCTTGGAAACTACTCGTTTGCCGTAATTTTAAACGTTATTTTCATTTTCAGCGACCCCGAAAACCTAAGAGTGATAATTTAAAGGAATTTTCGAGAGTGGAGTAATTCTTCATATTTACCGTTTTTTTTTTTTTTTTTTTTTTCTTTTTATTCAATTGTAAGGTTAAAGTACAGGTACAAAGTATCCTCCCCTTCCCATGTTAAGAATGGCTTTTTAAATAACGTTATTTCAGCATGGATCACTCTCTGCATGAGTACCAAAAAAAAAAAAAAATACCAACCATTCTTAAAATGGTGAGGATGTTTAGTAATTATTCTGTACTTTCACCTAACAATTTAATAAAAAGATATAAAACTTGAATTCAACTTAAAAATACTATTTAAAAAATAGCACCGCACCGTAACGTAAATGCATAAGCGTCAATTATTTATTCGATCATGAATTAATTTTATTTGCATATTTTCTTTTATCCTTTACTTTTTTCTCTCCCATTAATTTTTTTGTGTTCCCTCTAATATTAAAATTGGCAAAACAAAATTAAATTCTTAATTGTTGATGAATATTTAGAATAACTTAGCCCCCGTCTCGCTTCATGTTTCTTTTTCCGTAAAGTTGCAGTATCTTTCCGTCCTTCAAAAATGCCTTAAATTTACTAATCAGGTTTTCGGGGCCGCTAAAAACGTAAATAACGTTTAAAATTCCAGGAAACGGGTAGTTTCCAAGATATGAAGAAATTATAGTTAAAAAAAGTGGGGATCACTATTCTATATTAATTTAACGTAAATGAGCACTCACTTTATGGCCACTTTTTCGGGGGTAAAAAAAAAAAAAAAAACTTTTCTATGGGTTTTCGGATATGCTGAAAACGAATATCGCATTTAAAATTTCCATAAAGAAAGTAGTTTTTCGGATATGAAGCATTCAATGGGTAAAATTTTAGAAAAGGCGTGAACTCGAATTAGTAGAAAAAAAATTCTTGTAGATTTCAGTGTGCTGAAAAAGAATCTGAAAACCGTATCCGTCGCAAGTTAATAGTTTTGGAGATATTGATATTTTTCTAATGGATTATTTTCTTTGTAAAATCAGCTATAATGGCGTAAGTCGGCTGATTACGCATGCCCAAAGAGAAATCATTTATTTTTAAAAATCAGCATTTTATTAGTTTCCATAAGTAAAAAGTAAATATCACAACGCATCGCATCAATGATGCGATGCGTTGTGATATTTACTTTTTTGCGACGCATCATTGTATTTGTTCATGTAATTTCGGTTCTTGCATTCACGTACGCAAAATGACTTGTCACATTGCGGAGGAATTTTTATCGGGCATTTTAAAAAAAAAAAGTGGTTCATTTGTGTGTTATGTAGTTTAGTTCTTAATGCTTTTTATGAATTGATCTAAAAAATTCAGTTTTCATAAGCGGTTTATAAAAACATAACCGTTTTTCCGGAAGTAACGTGCCGAAATTTATCGAGTAGAGTAATGATTAACATTTCACAAAAATGGTAAATTTATACAAATACCGTGACAGCGAATTAGTAGAAAAAAATGTACCCTAACCCTAACCCAGTTTTCAGATTCGTGTTCAGCACACCGAAACGTAACAGAATACTACGTAAAAGATTTTACTAATTCGCTGTCACGGTGTTTGTATAATAATACCACAAAAATTATGTTTACATTGGCAGGGCGACGGCGGTGTTGTTGCGGTAACACCGCCGCCCCTCCTCTGTGAAATGTTAATCATTACTCTGCTCGATAAATTTCGGCACGTTACTTAGGGAAAAAACGGTTAATTAAACTGCACAAGCACATGTTAAGCTATACAAGTTCTATTATATGATTACTCCCTTCCCCCCCCAAAAAAAAAGAACGAAAAACTAGTGTTTTTGTAAACTTGTCGTGTTACTAACAGCATTATTTTTACTATAAAATGAGGTTAAACTTTTATGAAAATATTTCTTGTGATTTAAAATGTCCGCCATGTATACATGCGCTTTGTGAAATGTCACGTAACTACCGCTCTTGCGTAGTGTAAATGAAGTCAGCGAAATGGCCTCTGTGCGCATGCGCAATCAGCCGACTTACGCCATTATAGCTGATTTTATAAAGAAAATAATCCATTTGGAAAAATATTATCTCCGAAACTATTAATTTGCGATGTATATGGTTTTCGGATTCTTTTTCAGCACACCGAAATCTACAAAAAAAATTTATCTTAGTTCGAGTTTACGCTTTTTCTAAAATAAGTCTTTGTTACACGTGGTGGTGGCCATTGTTGTACAGCAAAAATGTGAGCGTACAACAATGGCCACCACTTATAACACAGAATTAAATTGCTTGATATCCAGAAAACTACTTATTACGGAAAGCTTAAATGCGATATTCGTTTTCAGTACATTCGAAACCCCCTAGAAACAAGTTTTTTTTTTTAAGGTAGGCCACAATTACCAAATAAACACCTTCCCTAAAACAATTGCCAGAATCCCTCCCCCCGCTACAGGTGGCCATAAAGTGGTGATCATTTTACGTTAAATTAATGTAAAGTGATCCCTTACTTTTTAAAACTATAATTTCTTCATACCTTAGAACCTATTTGTTTCTTGGAAGTTTTTATACATTATTTTCGTGTTCAGCGTCCCCGAAAACCTACGAAAGTGGTGATTTTAAATGATTTTTTGAGGATAGAAAGATACACCTTAACTTTTTTTATTCTCGTGTATTTATTTCCCTGTTTTTACTTTTTTTTTTTTTTTTTTTTCTCTTCTCGCTCACATGCCCCCATTCCGAATTCATAGCAGAGCAGTCAGTGGGCCGACATCAGTAGATTTACAAAAGTAGAAAACGGGAGACAAAAAGTACCCTTTTTTTTTTTTTTTTTTTTTTTACCTAAAACTTTATCCATTTACGTGATTTTTGGAATATGACATCTTTGTTCCATGACGATTTTTCTGTATTTTTTTTCATCCTAAGAAAGTTAACATTCAATGATTACTAAACAAAAGACATGACTTAGTGCTTTCAAATAAGTTTCTGCGTGTAATTTTCTGATATGAAAAACAGTCAAGTTCGTTTGCTTATTTTTAAACAGGTAAACATTAATAAGAATGATTTTTTTATTTATTTTTTTATTTTTTTTTCAAGGCATTCATCGTGAAACAGAACAATCAACATAAAAGTAAACAAAGATATGCAAAACTTGAACAGGAACACAGTCACTGATTTCCTGAAGCACACACACACACACACAAACAAAAACAAACTTTGTTTTGGATTCATAACATTTTTGTCTTCATGGCAAACGTAATGCTGAAATATTTGATACTTTGCAATTTAGTTATTTCTAAATCGGGTTAGTAATGTTACCCCTCCCCCTCAGGCATTTTGTTTTTGTTTCAGCTTTTTAAAATATTACAATTTATTGACATCACTTGACCTATTTGGTCAATTTTTACGATGTGCCCCAGATCGTAAGCACCCAGGTTTGTGTTACTATACACATAGATCCGAAAAAGTGTTAACATTTATTTGTTATATATTTTTTATCAAAGGCAAGATAAGTTACTTTTCTACCTATCTGCAAAGGTTTTTAATGGTTTTACTCGCTTTAAGACATCGGTTCGAAAATCATAGTTTTATCGGTATATTTGAAAAAGCGAAATGACGGTGTGCATCAGAATCGGCCATTAAAAATGCCGTATATGAACTTGAATAAATCAACTTACTATCTTTCCAAGCTCATAACTGTTTGAAAAATGTAATTCAAACCCTAATTTATTTTTTTTCAATTAAAGGAGCAAAGATCAAAATTTAAAAAAAAAGAAAAAAACAGTTTAATAGCAAATTATGCAATGTTTTTTTGTTTTTAATCGGTTTTCTTTAAATCTTTTTTAAAGAAAATCAACGAAATTTTACTTAGTTCGATTATAAAAAAATATATATAAATTCCCAAAAATCACTTATCTATAAAAAAATTCTATTTAATGTGTACTTCCATTGTTCATTAAGAATTTATCCATATTTATACTTATATTCCATGTCCTTAAAAATAAAATACTTTTTTAAACAAGGATTCCACAAAAAAAAAAATGCGAACTCAGATTTATTGACTGTTCAAATAAATGGAGAGAAATCTGATTTTTTTTATTATTATTTTACGGTGACTTATAAACGCCAGAATTAATATCTTATTGCGTGCTGTTAACCAAAATTAGTATTTTTGGGCCTCCATAGATGAAAAAAAGCACACATTCACTTATAAGTTTTTTCCCTTAAACAAAAAATCCAGTCGACCGATTTTTTTTTTTTTTTTTTTTTAATTCTCTTAATGAAATACACGAGTTTTTATTATCTTATTTCTACTTTATCGAATGATTTTTTTTTTATCTAAAAAAAAGAAAACATTGAATGAAATAGAAAAAATAGTCGCCAGCGATCGGTATTTACTTGACGATATAAGCATAACATGAGCTTTCATTTAAAAAAAAAAAAAATCAACGTGGTTTTAAAATAAAGGTTTTACACTTTGGACTTTACAGGTAAATTTCAAAAAAAATTTTTTTTTTTTTTTAATTAGAATATTTTATTTATTGATCTTTTATCTTCAATTTGTGATCTATAAAACTTTGGTACGTAAATTATTATTTGAATTTTAATAGATTTTTTAGACATTTTAAATTTGGAGGGTGAATTTAAAAAAAAAACGATTGTCTAAAATATATTCGGTTTATTGGAAAGAGCATAAAATTTCATTGACCCTGAAAATATCGTAAAAATTGAACCAATAGAAAAATTGATAGATTTTTAAAGTTTAAAAATTGAAAAAAATTTCACTCGTAAAATTATTGATTTCATATGTTAAAAAAAATGGCTAGTTGAAACGCATGCGGCCACTTTGTAAACACTTTTTTTTTTTTTTTTTTTTTTTAATAAAAAATATTTCTATTTAAAACAACTTTAATAGTTTATTTTGGAAGTATATTACATACAGAAAATAAACAACCCACTTTTAAAAGAGAAATTACGAGTTTCTTTTTATATTTTATTCAGTTTTCTGTTAGGGGTGTCAAAAATTCCCCCAAAATTCTGAAACACTTAGCAGTATGCTTGCTGTTGAATACGGTAAGTTTAGGAAAATGAGTTCAAACTAAATAATTATACAAAATACTGTTAGAAACCCACAGAATATATATCCGCCTATGTCATGATAACATATATTGAGTTTCTAACAGTATTTTGTGGGTTGTTTATTTCTTTATGGAAAATACTTCCAAAATAAACTATTAAAGTTGTTTAAAAAAAAACAAGGCCGATAGCCATTAGTCGCGTGCTCTTGTGTAATGAATGAATGCGTGAATGTAGGATTGACATGGAATTCTTAAAGATAAACTAAAATGACCTGAAATGACTAAAATAAATAGAAAGTAAATGACTTTAATGAACTTAAGAATGACTTGAATGCTTAAAAATAACTGGAATCCTTCAAAAACAACTTGAATGATCTGGAGAATGACTGGTTGTAAAGTGGGTGATCATTTTACATTAAATTAATACAGAAAAGTGGTCCCTCACTTTATATCACAGTTACAAACATAAGTACAGCATGTAATAAGAACAGATACTACACTTTTTGACCAAAAGGCCAAGAAAAGCTTAAAAAGCTAAGAACAGCATCTATTAACAGCAGACCTTTGATCTTAACCAAAAAGGCCAAGCACAAAAGTGTTATGGACGGATGGACCGACCGACGACGGATTGGCTTATAGAGTCACTTGCACGCGACTAATAGAAATATTATTTTTTATTTTTAAAAAGAGTGTTTACAAAGTGACTGCACGCGTTTTAACTAGCCATTTTTTTTTAACATATGAAATCAATTGAATTTTATGAGTGAAATTTTTTTTTTGCAATTTTTAAACTTTAAAAATCTATCCAAATTTTTCTATTTGTATAATTTTTACGATATTTTAAGGGTCAATGTGAAATTTTATGCTCTTTCCAATAAACTGAAGATAATATTTTAGACAAACGTTTTTTTTTGTTTTGTTTTTTGTTTAATCCCCCCCCCCCCCATTTTTTTTAAAATGTCTATTAAAATTTAAATAATTAATTTACGTACCAAAGTTTTATATATCACAAATTGAAGATAAAAGACAATAAAATATTCTAATTTAAAATAGTGTTTTTTTTTTAAATTTACGTGTAAAGTTCAAAGTGTAAAACTTTTTTTTTTTTTTTAATGAAAGCTCATGTAATGCTTATATCGTCAAGAAAATACCGGATGCTGGCGGTAATTTTTTCTATTTCATTTAATGTTTTCTTTTTTTAGATATTTAAAAAAATAAAAAATAAAAAAATCACTCGATAAAGTAGAAATAAGACGATTATCAAAAACTTGTGTATTTCATTAAGAGAATTAAGTGAATGTATGCTTTTTTTTCATCTACGGACGCCCCAAAATACTAAATTTGGTTAACAGCACACAATAAAAAGACATTAATTCTGGCGTTTATAAGTCACCGTAAGATAATCGCGAAAAAAAATCAGATTTCTCTCCATTTATTTGAACAGTCAATAAATCTGAGTTCGATTTTTTGAATCCTTGTTTAAGAAAAGTATTTTATTTAAAAAAGGACATGGAATATAAGTATAAATATCGATAAATTCTTAAACAATGGAAATACACATTAAATTTTATAGGTAAGTGATTTTTTGGAATTTATATTTTTTATAATCAAACTAAGTAAAATTTCGTTAATTTTCTTTAAATCTTTTTTTAAAGAAAACTGATTTAAAAAACAAAAAAAAAACAAATATTGCATAATTTGCAATTAAACTTTTTTTTTTTTAATTTGATCTTTGCTCCTTTAACTGAAAAAAAATTAGGGTTTGAATTACATTTTTCAAGTAGTTATAAGCTTCGAAAGATAGTAAGTTGATTTATTCAAGTTTATATACAGCATTTTTAATGGGCAATTCTGATACACCTAGCACACCGCCACTTTGCTTTTTTCAAATATACCAATTACACGTTTTTAAGTGAGTAAAACCACTAAAAAAATTTTGCAGATAGGTAGAAGAGTAACTTATTTTGCCTTTGGTAAAACTTATTTGTTATATATTTGATTTTTGACCACTTTTTTGAATCTGTGTATAGTAGCACAAACCCAATTTTCAAATACATCGGCAAACACTGTATGTTTGTCGAGCTGAATAAACATGTTATATTTAATAAAAAACACTAAAAACATGTCCAGTTAGGTAGAAAAGTAACTTATCTTGCCTTTGATAACATCTATTTGTTATATATGTTTCTTTGCCAACTTTTTTGAATCTATGTATACAGTAATACAAATCCATATATTTTTGCCTACAACCCCCACCTCTATTTTTATTTGTTACAAATATGCTTAAAATAATTAGCCAAAACTGAGCAAAATCTTGTGTTGTGGGAAGGGTGAGGATTGTAGATAACACAAACTAACCAACAAACAAAAAAAAAAAACTGTGCACGTATCAGATTTTAAGGTTGAAAATCCGAATTTTTAATGTTTTATTTTTCATCTTTTGTATTTTTGAAGTGTGAAATTCATTGAATATGTTAATAATTATTTTTCAGATTTGCAAAAAAAAAAAAAAAAAAAAAAAAATTATATTATTTCTGCGAAAAACACTACTTTTAAATATTTGAAAAATAAATTAATCATTTTCTTTTAGTGAGCCCAATATTGCTACTATACAATTAAATAGGAAATGCTTTGAGGAATCGATACCAAAAAAGGAAAAAATTTATAAATAACTGCGCATTTTGCTTAAAATATGATAATTTCTTTCAACAATTTCTTGTTTATTCACCTACGGTGGCCCAACCATGATAGAAGATGCAGTTGTTTTCAACACCTACGACGGCTAGTATTCCCAAAATGGTCATGCATCTGGTACTGGCCAGCGTCAGTGTTGCTTAACTTCTAGGGATTATGTAGGCAACAAATATCGCTTATGAAAAAAAGAATAAAACCCTTCACTTAATCGCCAAATCAAATTTTAGAAATACATGGCTAAATATAATTTATTTAGGCCCCCCGGCCTCCATACTTAATTTTGAACTATCATTAATTTTATATTTTTATTTCGCTGTGCAAATCTAGTGATATAAAAAGTTAGAATTATTTGAAATTCAGGTACTTATAATATTTTTGCATATTCTTACAGCAAATCATCCTAAGTCTTATTTAGACGACAAAAATTGACCAAAAAATTATGATTCAAGAACCTTTTTAAAAAATATTTTAATGTTTTAGCGATCGCAACAAAAATGACGGTGAATGATGTGGTTTTGGAAAGTTTTAAATTCCATTAAAAATAGTTTTATATTCTGCTTTACATTAAAAATAGTTTTATATTCAGGCTTTTGTCGTTGAGAAAAAAAAGTTGCTCAAGAATAATGAATTTTAATAGATTTAAAAAAAAAAACAAAAAAAAAAGCTTGTTTTTTTCTTTCACTTTTTGGTCGTGCCTATTTTTCAGTATACATTTCGAAATAACCCCAGATTGCTTGAGGGGGGTGGGGGGCACATGTTACAATCACTGTAGGGCTGAAGCTTACAACATAAAACTTTTGTTTTTGTTGTAATGACAAATCCATTTCATTCTAATTAAATAGAACTTGTCACTCATGTTTGTGTCTCTTTGCCGAAAAAAATGTGTTTTATCACTTTTCTCCGGTATTCAGTAATAAGCAGATTCATAATTTATTTTAGCTTCAAAATAATAAAAATGAACGAATATAATAATGACCGCGTTAGATACATTAATTTTTTTTAACCAGAAATTACTTTTGACAGATTCGAGGATTCAAAATCATCTTCGAACGTGACGACCTAAATACAGTTACCGTCTCCCCCCCCCCCTCACAATTTGGATGTATGTGATTTTCTTGCCTATATGTAACTTTGTAAAAAAAAAAAAAAAAATTCAATGCGTATTTTTGGTTTATACTTTGAATCGAATATTTAGTGCAAAATAAATAAATAAAATACAAAAATGCTAAAACGATTTTTCATAGACACATTTTGTTTGTTCGAAGTTCTCCACCCTGGTCGGGTAGGTCATGGCCTTCATATGGAGGCCAAATGAAGGTACATTTAACTAGTTTAAATAAATGGTAATGTTGACTTTGTTAAATTTATCGCCGTGCGAATTGGTTGTATTAAATTCTGAAGTAATTTTCAACTATTTAAACGTGTATTAAAAATAATTTAGGATTAAAGTTTAAAGAGTCACGTATACTTTTATTTATATCATTGTAGAGAATTTTTATTTTTTATTTTATTTTTTTATTTTTTTTATTAAAATGCGCATGTTTTTTTTTTAACAGGAGTAAGTTGAAAAATAAATGATCGAGTTTAAACAATTTAACACTTTGTCAGTAAATCTTGATTTTATTCTAAATAAAACTCAGGATTATATATATGAAAAAGAAAAGAGTTTTTAACAGTTTTGAAAAATACAACAAAGTATCGTCATTTGTTTTTTTTAATGTAAAAAAAAAAATGGTATTCGGTGAATTATGTTTATGAATTATCCAGCATTTTTTTTTTTTTATTATTATTGATAAAACGGATTTTCTGATTTTTTTTTTTTTTTTTCACTTCACTATTTTCTCAAGTGCGTGTGGCGCTCTCTTTAATTGGGTCATGTGAGATAGACTCGCTCTAAAACCTCGTTGGTTTTTTGATGGTGTGAGGGGGCGCTCCTTGTCGCAACAACATTGCAGATTTTACGGGGGGGGGGGGGGCTGCTGTTCAGTCTTTCCCCCTTTTTTTCCCCTACTCCCACTCACGCAAAAATGTCGGCTCATTTTAATAACTATAGCAGCAGCAGCACATCATCCTTCTTGATGATAGCATTTTGTTCAGGGGAGCCACGTGAAAGATTCTCAGTTTTATTTATTTAAATAATATTCATCCGCAACTGAACAAATAATTAAAGTTGGTCTGAAGTCTTTATTTTTTATTTTTAATTAAATTTTAAGAATTTGATTATTACATTAAACCTGAACCAAGTTATTGGATTAAAAAAATTTTAATGGATTTTTGACAGCTTAAATACTTCCATATTCCATTTAAATTTAGTAGGGTTATACCACGGTTACCGAGATATAGTGGCTTCGGTTATGCCGTGGCTACCGAGCTCGGTGGCCGTTGTTATACCCCCGGGCCCTCCACTCAGAAAAAAATTAAAAATCGCTGACATATTTAAAAATAAACCGAAATGTTGGATTTAATTTAATTACATTAATTTTAATGGGATTAAAAAATTTACTTTATTGCATTTTTTTTAAATTTAAATATTCTATTAATAAAAACAAAGTTTAATGCATAAAAAATGTTACATCGACACAAAAAAAATATGCACACGCAATAGATTAATAAATGTAAAAAGAAAAATGACGTTAAATTATTGGTAGATTTTTAAGGAAAATATCAACTTGGTAGGGCATTTTTTTATAGATTCAACTTGCACTGAAAGTCTCAATCTTATTGAAATAAAGTTTTATGAACGAATTTATTTGCTAGATGGAATTAAGCAAAAATAGTTTTATTAATTAAGCTTTTACTTATTAGACTTTAAATTGTGCTTGAAAACAAATCTATAGCAATTTTTTTTTGTCTGAGTGTGGCATTTTGATTTGCTCAAATTCTTTTTATTCTTAGAAAATGAGCAACTCGGCCAATATTGATTGTTTTTCTTCGTCTACATTACATCATAATCATACTAATAAATTAGTATTAAATGGAATTTTAGATTATTTGTAACTGGCTCTATTTTTCTGTATGTAATTATTGCCGGATGGCAATATGATTACACACGGACGAATATAATTAACAAGATGTTTGTTCACATTACCTTTAAATTTTTGTATCTTGATACAGTCGGAGATTCCAAAGACCAGCAGTTCAAGAGAATAAACTATTAGTTAAAAGCTTTCCTGCATTCTGGGAGCGTTTAGAGTAACATTGTAAGCAAATGCTAATCGGTGTGTGTGTGTGTGGGGGGGGTCTTTGGGTACTAGTGTCGCAAGTTCGTCTGAGTGTTATATTATCGGTCTATAAGGACTGCCAAAATTCACCACAGAATTACCCCACCCTATATGTAAAACACGATGTAACTTTATTATAAATTAATATTATCAGTATAACTTTGTACCATTTAAAAAGGCAAAATAAACCAGTAATAATGAAAAAAAATTTTCATTGAACGAAAATAATGAAATTGCCAGACGAAAATCGTATTTACATAATTGGCACTTTAAAATAACGTTCCCATGTAGTAGACATTCCGAACGTGAAAACAAATCTAGCAAAAATCAACTAATGGTCAGATTTTCGTGAAATTTTCGATATTTATCCATTTTAGAATGTAATTACATATAAAATGCAGTTTCCATAAAATATGAGGGGAAATATATTTTTAGTGCGTGTCCTCCCCCCATTTATTTTTTCGAAAATCTGCCAAAATATATTTAAATATATCGAAATTTCTATTTATTATGAAACATAGGCGTTCAAATAAGTAAAAATATTTATTTTTTAAAAGTTTAAATACACGTATTGAATAAAAAATTTACCTTGAAGTTGCAATTAAAAAAATATAAATTTAATGTTTTTTTGTTTTGTTTTTTTTTAATAGCGTTTTTTCGAATTAATATATACTATAATCAGGTGAATTGCCAAGAAAAAGAAACTTCGTAAACATTAATTAATTTTTAAAAGATTAAAACGATTAAAATTTCATTATTTCAAAATGTTCCGTTACAACATAGATTTTTAATTAATTGTTTAAATTTTTTTTTAATATTAAGTTTTTACATAAACATGGCTCTTGTCACCTATTTTATCGCCAGATTAAAACAGATTTGAAAATATTATTGCACAAATATTAAGCATTTTGTAGCCCCCCCTAGTATTTTGTTTGTCTCTTTTTACCGAACAAAATATGGAAGCCCGTAGGTAACCAAAAGAACATTCAGTAAAACCATATTTCATATTTAATATACAAATGTTTATAATATTATTAATCATTAAACTGTGTAAATCTTAAAACCTAACAAAATTATAACAGATTAATTATTAATTGCAGTTTGAAGAAGATAAACAAAGGTTTAAAAAAATCAAGTCGCTCCTGCTTTTCTATAGTTCGTATAGTTAACACAAGTCTGACGTCATGGGAACATGCGCTCCGTTTTTCACATTGTTTTGGGAATATCTATCGATCTATATATGTAACGTGTCTGCGTTGTCTCATATAGTGTGCGTGCATATATAATTTTATAGCTATTATCAGGTTAGTGGGTGCGAGTATATATGTGTCATTATAAATATAAACAACGGACTTTATAACTGTATAGCAGAATTTAAAAGTTTTTGACGCGAGAATAACATTAAGACAGTTCTTTTAACAAAACTTATGCATATATTTTCTTGTTTTAAGGTGCTGAGATAGGACACATAGCTTTTTTCTTTCTCTTTCTCTTTTACTATCTGCCAAAATTCTTCCCTTTTGAAGGAAAACATCAAGCATGTATTATATTTTTTATATATAACATTTATTTTACATCTCTGAGGTTTCTACGACTACATCTTCCTATGGTCATGTTCATCCAAAGTTTTCGAATGTGGAGACAATGTGCTCCTGTACTAACTTGTCGCTAGCCAGGACCCAACTCTTTCTTTCTTTGATTCTCTGACGTCATTACTCTGGTCACTTACTCGGTTCTATTTATTATTTCTAAAATTCCAAGCTTGTTTTGGAAATATTTAACATTTTATTCTAAAATACCTAATCTGTTTCAATGTTTTTTCTTTAATGAATATTTCACCTTCAAAATTATATATATATATATATATATATATCTCACTTAAGCGACTCAACAAAACACAGGAGTGCTAATATACAACGAGCACATTCCATTGAAGTGTTTGTAAAACGAGCTCTGGGATGCAGCATTGCAACAATGACAGGAACTGGAGCTTGGTTGATAGAGGGGCCTATTAGATTATAGATTCTTTTTTTGCAATCCTGTCTGTGAGAATGCAACAAGTAGTTTGTCAAATTCACTCTTTCAGACAAGGTTAAAAAAAAACAAAAAACCTTTAATCTAATAAGCCTCTGACTATCAACCCAGCTCCTCTGATCTTGAGCACGTAGTACAATGGGGAAAGGAGTGGCTGGTTACTTTTAATGCATCTAAAACCAAGCTTCTCTCTTTACATCATCAACATTCTAATCCACATTTGTCATCAATTGAAATGAATGGCTCTCGTCTTCAGGAGGCCTCAAGTTTTGACAAGCTTCTGGGCTTGACCATTACTCCTGATCTTAAATGGAACACGTACATCAAATCTGTTGCCAAGGCCGCTGGAAAAATGGTGGGATCTTTCTATCGATCCGGTAAATATCTCACTGCTGATGCTATTCTCTATCTATATAAGAGCCAGATACGTCCAAAGATGGAATACTGTTGCCACATCTGGGCAGGAGCTGCTAGAAAGGACTTGGCCTGCCTTGATAGAGTTCAAAATAGACTTCGTATCCTCGTAGGAGATGTCCTTTTCTCTTCGCTGCAACCTCTATCTCACAGAAGAGATGTTGCGAGTTTGTCTCTGATGTATCGTTATTTTCATGGAAAGTGTTCGACTGAGCTTCAATCTATGGTCCCCCCTCGCCAAACTTTCACAAGAAACACTCGTCTAACTGTAAACACTATCAATAATTCCCCCCACTCTTTATCTGTGCCTAAACCTAAACGTAGATTCCATGAACAAAGCTTCTTAGAACTGCACGCCTGTGGAATTGTCTTCCGTTTTCCTGCTTTCCGGCTGACTACAATATGGTTGTGTTCAAGTCTAAAGTAAATAAGTTCTTGATGAGCCGTTCCATATAAGTTATCAAATTTACCAAATTTTCATTACTAATGATTACTATATTGTCCAATGTCTACTGTACACTCTTTAACCCTTATCCTTGAGTGGCCTCTGGACTTTGATAATGTGGTGATGCTTATGTAAAAAAAAAAAAAGCTCTAAATTTATGCAGCAACTCAGATGTGGCAATAATACTCCATGAACGTGAGCAAATGGTGACTTTGTATGGATATAGTATTTTCATTTATCTTTAAATATTGTAAAAAAAAAAAAAAAAAAAAAAAAAAAAAAACTGAGCATGGCCAAAAGTTAGTGTTTTTACATTCATAACAGGAAATTAAAAACTAGTAAAACAAACTCAACATAATTGTGCTGTATTGTCAAGAATGGGCAAAAAAAATGTAGTGCTGGCTAGGTAAGAAACTGGCTCAACACTATCGGAGTGTACACTTGCAACAACTTTCTTGCCTTGATAGAGCAGAAAATCTACTTTGAGATCTACTGAAGGATGATCTCTTTTGGTTACAGAAAAGATGTTGCTAGTTTTTCTCTGCTTGTTATTTTCAGAGCAGGTGCTGAACTGAGCACGGATCTCTGGTTCTTTCTCCTCCCCTATAAAAAAAAATTCCCATTAAAAACTGTTACAGCCATTACAAAAAACTTTTTCTACCTCTCTGTCTCTGCTGACTACAACATATTTTCAAGGCCAATGTTAAATACTTTTCAAATTTTCTGTTAAAGTAAATTTTTTTTTTAATTCTGCCCATATCACCCATCACTTAGAATCATTTCAGATAATCTCATTAACCTTTATCCTTGAATGGCCTTTAACCTTGATAACTGGTAGCTCATTATTTTTACACTACACTCACAAGAAGGGTTATCTTTTTAAATTACTGGAAATTTATTAAAGTAAATTTTTTTTCAAATATGTCCAGGTTCCTGTAATTATAACTTGTCTGTAGACCGATGTCTGATTTCAATATGTCAATTATCCCATGTAAGTAAATAGGGTTAGTCTGTCTCTATTTGGTGAAAAGTTAATTCGGTTGTTTAATGGTTTATCTTACTATATAATATGAAATCTGTAAATTTAATGCAAATCAAAATTATTTGAATGGGAGGGGGCATCTTATCCCCACCTGCCCTACCTCTCTCTAAAATCATCAAAATTTATGCAGACCTAACTATTACATGTCAAGTAACCTGTTGATTTAAAGCATATTGTTTTTTTTTTTTTTTTTACAAATATATTGACCGTTGAAATCTGGTGTGTGGACAAACTCACACACTAGACCAGGGTTTCCCAAACTTCAGGACACCATGTAGCCCCTGAGAGCAGGGCAAAGGTTTTTCACAGAACACTAACACGATAATTTCTAAAATAAATATGAAAAATATGAATTTCAAATTGTAATTAATACTTATTTATTAGTTGTTCCCGTTCATGATTTTATTGTTTTTGATTAATCAAAAATTGTTGCATTTAATTTTTACTTTTTCTGAACCATCCTGAAACTCTTTGTAGTTATGTATTATATCTTTTTCCAGTAAAAAAGATCAATAATTAAATGTATCCATTTAATTTTTCCATATAAAGCATTTGGTCCTTTTGAAGAAAGGGCTTGCCTCACTCACGGAGTCCAAGGGTTCTGTGGAGTCCATTTTAGGAAACCTTGCACTAGACTATCAATGACCCAATGGATCGCAACCATCACCGCAATTTGCTTCATTTTGATTTCATTTGAAAATTCATGTCCTGACATATCTATTAAGAAAATCTTCTTGTATAACTAAAAATAATAAGTCTCTTCTACTAATGAATATTGGAATGTTTGGAAAATTCATTTGATGAAAGAACAAGGGAATACAAAATTCATAAGCCGCATTTTTCATGTTTGCTTGAAACAGTTAGTTTCGAATGCTGCTATTCATTCTCATTGCAATGTCTTCTCTGCCACAAACTTTCCTCATGAGACATCTTTGTTGGTTTGGCCATGCTCTTCGCTGTCATTCAGATTTCATTCACAAAACAATCGATTCCGCTCTTTCTCAGGTTTAGAAAGAAAAACGTAGCCAGCTAAAAATGTAACTCAATATGGTGAAACAGGATGCCCAGCTGATCTTTTGTCCTTGCCTTTATGGAGTTTGCCGCTGGAATAAAAATTGACTAACGTTTGTATATGCTTCTGCAATGAACCGTCATGTCTGGTCAACATTCATTTGGAACACCCTAAATTCTATGAATAGAGCCAATCCAACTCCTCCAGGGTGAATGCTGGAGCAAATACACGTACAAATTCAATGGATAATATAAAGTGACTTGTTTTATTATTGTACAAATGTATTTGTGTACAAACACTATTTAGACTTTAAATAAGTCATTCTTTCTCGAAATGCTCAGACATTAAGAAATATTAGTTGAATCAACAGAAATTATATAAATTGCTAAGAGATGGATGACTTGTTCAGTTATAAATTACAGTTAATTTAATGAATTTCTTAACCCTCAGGTGCTGTATTTCATGCTGTGCCCCTTTGGAAAAGAATAGCCTAGTGGTGCCCATTCCTTTCCAGGCTTCAGAGTACATACAACACCTTGTATTATCAAATAGTTACTCATTTTAGTACTGACTAGGCTTGGCATTGCTGTAGTGATTTAACAGGAATCAATGTGTCAACATGATCATGCCGTAACATGTATTTTCTGTCAAAATATATAGGAAAAAAGCCTTTGAGAAACCTTAATAAACTCATTATTATAATATAGGAAACGTTCAGTAAATTTTCAACTTTAAAACAGTTGACATACTTTTGTAATTAATCAAGTAATTAATCATCAAAATTGTTTTGATATTAAAAATGGGTTTCTGGGTTTCTGTCATATGTAAATTCTATGAATATTGTGTCATGTTTTATTTAACAATGGGTCAGTTTTTCACTGGAATATATTCCCCATATTTTATGGGTTTTATTTTAAACAAGCAATACATGTGTATCACCCCTTTTCCCTCCAATGCTATTACTATGCATTGAATAACATAAACAGAATATTAAATCATGACTGTGATTTAGGACAAAACTAAATTAGTCGAATCTTTGCATATTGTGGGGACAGGTAGATCTTTTATCAATCAGTTGAGTATCATTTTCAGCACTTTGATCTGCAAACCTTTCCTTGGATTACCAGCAATTGAATCATGTGGACAGGCTAATGTATCATTGTACATATTTTTTTGAAAATGTTCACTTATTGGGGGTGGGGGATAATTTCCTTAGCATCAGTAATATTTTTTGGGGGGGGGGGGATCAAGAATGGAATTTTAGATATTTGTAGAGTTTTTCTGTGTTCCTCTCTTTATATGAGGTTAGATATGTTTAAATATTTGTATGTTCAGGTTTCATTCCTGAACTAATTTACTGATCATTATGAATTTTAGAACACAGTTGCTGGACATAACTATTGGTAAAGTAGGCTTTATTTAGTTTTATGTAAAAGTGGAAACCTTTGTGAAAATTCAGATACCTCCATTTCTTGTGAAATTTTTAACAATAGGTATTAGACTAATAGATTAATAAATATTCCCAAAATTTCAATTTCTTTGGGGTATTTTCAAGGGTTTTTATGAGGTGAATACAACTTCCCATTTGAAAATCCCAATATACCAAATTTGTATTGAATTTAATTCAATTATTAAACACCAATTAATCAAAGTTGCCTAAATTTAAATTTCTTAAGACCTCTTAAGCTTAAATTTTAGACATTTTCTAGAATCAAAATCGTGTAATAAATTTGGATCAAAATTAGAATAAGGATTCTAGATATGTTTTAGAAGGTTTAGGTTTATATCTTGATTTCAATCTTTGTAAGGGAACATAGAATTGTTCTGTTCAGTGGATTTTCTCCATCTTTAAATGGGCATTTTGTCTTTATTTTTTTTAAACAAGGAATCAATTTTGAGAGTCCAAACATTAGTGGAATTTAACAAAAACCTGAGCTAAAATGAGAAAAAACGCGGCCTCTTAATTTCTTTGATATGCTGTGTATTTTTTGCTCTTATTTGACATTTTATAAGCTTGTATTTTTATCTTTATTTTATATCTCCTCTTCATTTTAGGAAATGATTCGGTGGTGAATGTGTTGGATGACATTCTTGATACCAATGCAGGAGATGATGATCTCAGTGTGGAAATAGCAGCAGAAGGCAAAATGGGTAAATTTACCAATTTCTAAAATTATTCTAATGCTATCTATAAGGTTACACTATTAATCACAATGACATTAAAACTATATCTTTTCCTATATGAAAAAAAAAAAAAAAAAAAAACTTTGTATTTCTAATATACTAAGCATGTCCATGCAAAGGCTTAACTAATTTTCATGCTTATTTACAAAATGACATCTCATTAATTTACTATTCCTTATTAGTGTTTTCTAATTCAATGACTATTTTCATTTTACAGAATTTACACGTTTTTTTACATAATGTATAAAAAATTATTTTTTGTAGAAAGCATTTTTGTAACTATTTTCGGGTCAACTTTTGGGAATTTGTATTTGTGCCATACAATCATATTTGAGGTCAAGAAATTTCTTTGGTTACTTTACTTTCTTGGCCAACATTGAGACACCAGTGCATTAGTTAATCTATGTATTAGTAAACATAATCACTACCATTTATATCTATCTAATATCAAGTACATATACAAAACCTTTACATTTGATCATTCAGTCGAAGCTAATGGCAGACCTACATCCAAACTGAATAGGTAGGTAGTGTCATCCCCATGTATATTAGGAAACAACAGAATGGCACTTCAGAAATAAAACTATGTGAAAGGAGGACTCTTAGGCAATGCTGAGAAAGTACAGCTAATAATTAATTAAAACTAAACCAAGACTACTAAAAATGGAAAGGAAGACTAAAATCTGACCATAACTGATCCTATTTACTTGCCTATCCATGGGGACAGAGTTAAACACATGTTTGGCTTTTAATGCTAGAAAATTCAGTTCCTCCTAAATTAGGACAAATTGTCTTGGTCTAAAATAACAAATCTTTGAATTATCTATTTGCAAAAAAATATAATAAAATTACATTTCGAACAAATTAGGTACAAGGCCATTTAAAAGTGTGAAGGAATGAGTGTCTAGTTGGTCATCCTTTGTCACTTTATCTAAGAATCATCAATCGCCATAATACCACATTTACTCCAGGGGTTGACTTTCTTAAAATTCTAAATTGATTAAAAAATTTTATTGAAAATACCATTTTAATCTTAGCCAAAAATATTCTTTTTTATAGTGAATAAGTTATTTCTTTCAATAAATACTTTTTAATACTTTAAATTTGATTTAAAGCAAAAAATATTTCAAAATAATTAAATGCCTGGGATAAACCGACATAAAAACTGAAACATAAAAACAATTACTATTACTTTGCTCATATTTTTTGTATAAGTTTTCACAACCTAAATAATAACATTTAATATTTTTTTGTTTACTTGAACATAAACATATTCTAAATACAATTGTAAATTGTTTGAAGACCTTTTACTATTAAAAAAAGAATTTGATCCTACAAGGTTAAATCACTTCATACACGGATGCATTTGCTCTATAAGCATTAAACTGAAATATTTCAAATTAAAAAATATTTTAAACAAATAATAATCCTTAAAGATTTTTTTTTATAAGTTCCTTTATGAAAACTGCTCTCAGTTTTGGTGAATGAATTTACTGAAAAAGTTAGCATTGCTTTTTTTGTCCCTGATTTCAAATAATGGAAATAGCTTTTTAATTTTTATTACCTATTCTGTCAACACAGATCTAATTATGTGTTACTCTTTTTTTATATTGAACAAGTGGCTTTTAGTATTAATTTTTGTCATTGAACCTCATTAAAAGACGATTTTTATGTTATGTCTGTTTAGAAAACTAATGGATGTGAAAACATTTTTAACTATAACAATATATTACTGCTGGCAAAAATATACATTTGCATTTTTTTATAAAATTTCTCTATTTATGAATTAAAAATAAGCTCAAATCTAAGACACCAGTTTTATTTCATAGTCAAACTCAAACTTCAGAGATCATACCACAAATTAAATTTTGATTTTTTTTATATTAATATAAGGAAATAAAAATTATGAAATCACTTAAAATGAATAATTATTAAATCTTTCTGACTAGAAGAGAAACTATTTTCTTACTGTATACTCAGTTAAAAAAAAATTCTTTTCAGTGGAAGACTAAAATTTGGCTGTTTATTATTTGCCACTAGATCAAGAAATGTTACTTCCTGTGCTTCTATAAAATGGCTACAATCAGAAATTTCACTAAGAATGAGAGAAAAATTTGGTTAATGTAGGAAGATGGGGTCCCAAAATCCAGCCTCATTCTGGGTTTGAGGAAAAGTGGGTCACATGGTACTCTGTCACTGGTGTTGAGGAAGGACTAACCCCTTTGAATAAAGTGCGGAGTTGTTTACTTTGAACGAAAAAAAACTCTGAAAAGGTGTAATATGCAACAAATAAATGCTACCAAATTTTTTTTTTTTTTTTTTTTTAAAACCAATTTCAATAATTAAAGAAACAGTTCAAAGAATTTTCAACCATTTATTACTATAGACAGCATTTTAAAATTACAAACTTTTAAAATTAAAACTAAAATGGTAATTAGAATTTTTAAAAATTAAACAGTTCAAAGAATTAGTTTTTTGTTTTTTTTTAATAAATTGACAAATTAGTCACATAGGTCTTTCTGTTCTTAATATATTCTTCTCCCCTAAGAATGTTTTCGCCTTGTTATAACTACTTAAAAATTTGCTCATACTGTTTATATCCATGTTCAATGGGTTAATGTTTCTCCGCATTTATTTGAAGGGGTTAGGTTCTCCTCGACACCGGTGACAAAGTACCACATGACCCTCCTTTTCCCAAACTCAAAACAGATTTTGGAACCCCAGCGAGAATTCAATGGATAATGTGGCCAAAACTATAGGTTGTTTTCAATTAGCAGTATAATATAAAATGTGATGCAAGTTGAAAATAGAAAGCTTACAGAATAGACCAAGGAAACCTTAAAATTAAAAACTTTTTAAGCAATATAACTTTCAAATGAAAAATGGGAATTTGTAACAAAACTATGATTAAGTGTTAAAAATGCTTGTTCTGTTAATAAACTGAAAATGTTTTAATTACAGTAATTCAGAATGTTTAAAATAGTATATTTGGATAATAACCAACAAAAGTTGATTTGGTGCCCTGCAGTTCAACACTGTAATTTATTAAAGTTTAGTTGGGACCTATTGAACTCCTCTATCTATTCAAATCCCTTGCATTCCAAGTAGTCGTTACATTAAGCTTCAATGAATTGTAAAAGAAATGTTTAAGTAACTCCTTATAATTTATACAAGTTAAAACAAGATTTGTTGGTTTCATATGGAGTAAATCTATAAGCAATTAAAGGCTGGGTTTGATTTGTCAAATCAAATTTGGTATATTATACTATAAGTTAGAAAAGCATTTCATCTAAGGCATGAAAATTGTTAAAATGTTTTTACTATAAGCTTTAAAAATAAAGGTACAAGATTCAATTTGAAATTTATTTATCTTCAAAGTGTACTTTTATAAATTTTACAAAGTAAGGTATAAAAATTTAATTTAAATTGAATCAAAAAATTACCTTGGATTTATTTTATGTAATGTACATTCTGTTGCACTTTAAAAAAAATCATTGAAAATTTTATATCTATATCATTAATTGCTAAATGAAAGATGTCTTTAAATTGCAACAAAATGTACATTTACATAAAATAAATTCAAGGTAATTTTTTTATTTAAATTACATTTTTATACCTTACTTTGTAAAATTTATAAAAGTGCACTTTGAAGATAAATAAATTTCAAATTGAATCTTGTACCTTTATTTTTAAAGCCTATAGTAAAAACATTTTGTTTAACAATTTTCATGCCTTGGATGAAATGCTTTTCTAACTTGTATCTTATCTTTTTAAGCTTATATTTTAAAACTCTCCTTCTCTCCATTTCAGTTTGTATTTCTCTTCACACTACAACTCATTTTTTCAACCCCTTCTTTGTATTATTATAGGTCTGAATATTCTGTTTCAGTTTGTATTTCTCCTCACACCACAAGTCATTTTTTGCAACCCCCCCCTCTTTGTAATACAGGTCTGAAAAATCTGAATTTTTTTAACAAAAACTTTAAAATAACTTTTTAGATTAAATTTTTAAAAACTTCTTTCAGAATAGAAAATCTTTAAAATTTAATAAGGAACATATTTCATATGTTTCATTAACAAATATTCAGTACATAACGAAAAATAGAGATGAAAATTTCAAAAGGACTGTATAACTGGTTACGATCAATAGTAGTCCTCGCCAGCGAAAGTCTTTATTATTTAAAACATTTTGTGTCCTTCTTTCGCGTGAGGACTAATTAGACTAAATTTAAAATACAAGTAAAATGTGTTGGTAAAGTTTGTACATACACATACCAAAGATTATACCTATCAATTTGTAATTTTGATAGTGTAGAGAAGAACCTACTCCCAAAAATATGCAGAATGTAATAGTTGTCTCCACACCATACTTTATTTCAATATTAGTTTTATTGTTGGAGCGGGGGGGGGGTCAATTTTTTATAGTAAAAATACTTGTGCATGTTTAATAATTATTTTTTTGAAAAATAAAAACTTTACAAAGAAATTCATCAAATTGCTCTTTCAATTAATAAAGTCATTTTGTTATTTGAATCATTAATGACATGAATACATTTACAGACTTTTTATTGTATATTTGAAACAATATATTGCTAACATTGCCTGTATTCTACATCACATCAACATTTCTCTTCATAATCACATTTATTGATCATAAAAATATAGTTACTGATTTTTCTTAAATTATATGGTTTAATATTTTTTTGTTATATTCACCTATCACAACACCCATATGTTAGGAAAAAATTTGTGTGCGTGATTCAGGCAAACTGTCATTGAATTTAAACAAGTTTTTGTTCTGATTCTTAATCAGTGGTAGTGTTGTTCTCTTGAAAATTGAGATTGGTATCTAAACTAATCTGTGTTCTGTTTGGTGAATACATTAAATTTAAGATGCTGATATTTTCTTGAATTAATCAATATTTGATTTATTCTTAATTCCTAAGATTGCATCCAACTTCAATTCAAGGTACTTTATTTATAAAAATAAAGCATTTAAAATTAAGTTTTACTATTTAAAAGACATTTTAATTGAATCAGTTTTTACCACTGATCTGCATCAGTGATAAAAACTGTTTGTTCTATATACATTATCACTCTGCAAGATATTAAATGATTTAAATATAATTGTGTGTGTGTGTGTGTGTGTGTATATATATATATATATATATATATATATATATATATATAGTTTCTATCCTTATTAATATTTGTTTTGATTTTTAAGTAATCCACATTTCATTGCAAAATTATATTATGGGTTTTAGTGATAGGAATAATTATATATTTAAAAGCTAATTCGTTTTTGGTAATTGTTACTGAAGTTGGTAATATAGAAACTCAATTTGGATTTCAGGAATTTGAAAATCCCCAGTTTTTAACTAAGAAACACCCTTCCACAAGTATATATTAATATATGCTATTATATATGGCATTTTAATTTTCAAGAAGATGGAAGTTTTGTTTTTGTTGTGAAAAAAATCTAAAGAATTCGATTTAGAAAGAAAAGAGTGATACATGAAAAATCTGAATTTGTCATTTTGTTGTGCTAGTTTTTTTTTTTTTTAAATTGTGTATCGCTTTTCTTTTCTTTTTTTTTAGTCCATCTAATGCCCTTAGTGTCATCACATAATTTCATGGCATTCTTCATTTTTACATTGCCTCCTATTAATATACAAATACTTGCTATGATCAGGAGCATTTATGTGTACAACTTTTATCGCAGATTATGTGTATAAAGCTGAAAGAAAAAGTTTTAACTTAAGTTCTGAATGTTAGTCTTTCACTATCTAAAGTGTTTCCAGTTCAAGCCATCATCAACACTGATATGAGACAAATTTTATAAAATGCTCAGCTAAATTCTATGGCGTTTCTTCTAATACCGAATGTTATTGCAACATGTTTGATGACATCACAATCTAGCTAATCATTTTGATTTCGAGTAGGGTTTGCAAGACTGCTTTTTACGTCTACATTTTCACAGCAAAGCGGTTCTTCTTAGTATGACTTTGGTGAGGTTAGTGTTATGCAAAACGTTCATCCTGCTGGATAAACCATTGCAGAAGTATAGATGTCTTAAATTGCAAGAAGGTTCACTGACCATGGAGAACATGGAAGCAACTGATAAGACAAAATTGTTAGTGAAATTGTGAAACAGCTGAACTGGAGAATGAGTTTGCATAGTATCAAAAAACATCTGAACCTTGAACCAGGGTTGGGGAGGGGAAGCAATGTTAAATGAATAGAAGTTTACCGTTTAAATATTTTTCATATTTTGTCACTGTATGTAGTTGAAAAAAAAAATTACTTAAATATCCTCTGAAATACTTGTTTTTATTTAGCGATGGATTTTAAACATAAGTATTTGTATATTAATAGGAGGCAATGTAAATGCTTTAGTTTCAGCAAACTTTGGATTAATTTTTATTTTTTAAATTTCATAAAGACGGTAAAATCTGGAACGTCTTTCTTACTGCATCAATTGTTTCTGACCTAAGGCGGTATTTTATTTGAATATATTAAATAACTTCATAAAAGTAAATTTACTTGCAGAAAAGTTTCAAAATGTGTGTTCATAAAGTAATATCTTTTTCTCTCTCTGATTTAGAGATAAGTTTTCAAAAAAAGTTGGGGTGCAGTTTCATGGGAAAGCAAACTGAAATTTAAAGGCTGAGGAATATGAGAAATAAAATAAAATGCTACTAAGACTAAAATGATTATCAGCAATTGGAGTATCAAAAAACCCTAGAAAGAAACCAGTTTGCCTAATCAATCTGTAGAAATAGGATTCTTTTTTCTGAATTCTCTGATTATCTTTAGAGCCAAAATTGTTGTTGGATAGCAGTCTTTTTTTCTTTTTTTTTATATTTACTGAACAAAATCATTCTTTTATTAAATCTTAAAGGCCTCTACAAAAATAATATTTAAGAAATAAAGCCCAAACCATTGATTTTTTTTTTTTTTTTTTTTTCAGAACATGCAATGCTTGCGAAACAGAAAAGTAGTGTCTCTTCAAGTAAGTCTTCATCCAAAGCAAAACCCTTGGTTGCTAAAAGCAAAGGAATGGGCAAATCTGTTGGTGGTGGTGGCAGCGCTTTAGTATCTGTTAAAACTGATAATGGCAAAGTAAAAGAATCCAGATCTAGAGTACAAAGCAAATCAGTTGAGGACAAAGGTTGGTTCATTTTAGTCTCATGTGCCATGCATATCTATTTTAACCATTCTAATATTGTGATATTTTGTTTCAGTTGAAAGTTTCTTCTTTGAACAAGATTTATGCAACCAGTCAATAAGATTTTTTTTTTTTTTTTTTCTGAATTATCAGTGAACTTTTTTTTTTTTTTTTAATAATTGTATAATGTGGATCTTAAGTGATCTCGGGAAGATTAAATCTGGGCAATACAGGTGCATGCATGCACAACAGGAGACTTTGATGGTGTGGCCACATTAAAAGAATGGATAGGAGTTTTTAGGTTAGATGTAGAATAGTTAAGGTAGTAGGTCCAGTTTACACGGAAAAGGCCAAGGTAAACCTAGATTTGCAAGAGATAAAAATGTGTACAGAGATGTTTGGGAGTTAATTTTTCAAAAGCCATCCAACGCATGCCTATAAAAAAAATCCTGTTTAATTCATTAGTCTCTTATAGATGTCAGTTTCTGTTTTTTGGTTGAAGTTTTTTACTCTTTCAATTTCAGAATTCGTCTTTTTCTAAACAAAATAACAGGTTGAATTCTACCAAATGGCTACAGCTTTATCTTTTTATTTTATTTATTTTTTTTTTTTTGCTATTTTGTTTTATTTTTTATTTTTCTCTATTTCTCTTCCTCTCTCCGTCTTGTCTTGCCTTTCTTTTCATTCTAATGACAGTTTTCTCTAAAAATGTTGAGTGAAGACTAAAACTTCAAATAATTCATGGTGGTAGGGGATTTAGATAATTTGTTTCATCAAAGAATACCCCCCCCCATCGACTAATCATGTCTGTCATATCAACATGAGAATATCTTGAGAATCCAAATTGAGATTATTTTTGTTTACTTTCCACAAGCTTTAAAATGTATAAATTATATTAGATTATATTAAAGGTTATTTTTACATTATTTCAGAGTTAATATTTGTGTTTCATAAATAAAATTATATAATCCCTTAACTGCGAGTAACATCATCTTAAAATAAGTTTATGGGGATATACGGAATACATGCCACATCACCCCTACCTCTTATAGTTACAGGTGTAAATTATCATAGCACACTCATTTGCTTTAAAAAAAAAAAAAGAAAGTTAAATAACGTAAAAATTAAGGAGTTCACTTACATCAGACTAGTGGCCAAGTTACCTTATTTGTAAGCATTGTTGATAATTTTATTCTAAAAGCAGTCATTGAAAATCTGTAGTGTTTAAAAAAAAAAAAAAATTATATATATATTTTTATAAGCTTTTAAATTTTATTTCCATCAAAAAATTTATTTAGAACATCATTAAATTATTTCTTTATAGGTAAAATAATAAATTTACTGTTGTAAACTTTAATCGAAGCTTTCTTAGTCTCTTTACAATGGAGAAATTTACTGGTACATAGATTATGAATGCAATGTTTCAAGCTTTGGTTTTTATTTAGAATTCAACTTAATTAAAAAAACAGGAGAACTTGTGTTGGTATACATACTTGTCACAGAATGAAGACGTCATATTCCAAAAATCACAAATTGGTCAAGTAGTTTATTTTTTATTTCTTTAACTAAGAAAATTAAAATTTACAATTTTTAGCACTTAATAAATTAAGAACAAAATCTCAAATTATCGCCCTTCAATTTTAACATATTCTAAAATAACATAGCGACTTTCATCTCGCTCATCTTAAAATTTGATTTTCATAGTTAAAAAAAACAAAAAAAAACCTACATAAATTTATATTTTTGGAATTTGAAATTTTCATTCTATAATGGGTACATACATAAAGATTTTTCTGATTTGTTTTAAGTTGAATTCTAGATAAGAACTGAAGATTTTAACCTTTTCATTTGCCGATATGTTACTATAAAGGAATGAAAGATGGCTTAATCAAGACCTTCATAATCGGATTTCTTTTCTTGCACTAGAAATTTATTAGCAAGACAGCGCTAAAAACAACTAAATCTACAAAAGTTGATAGTTTTTTCTTTTAGAGGGAACAAATGATTTAATCGGGCTTAAAATAGCACTAATATATAACATTTTAAGAATGGTCGAATTTCAGAAATAATGGTAAACTGAATTTATATGAACATTTTTATTTTCTGATGAAGATGATTTTTATCTTGTTTATTTAAATTACATATTGTGAGATTGAAGTCTTATTTTTATTAGAAGTAAGATTGCTTAAAATGAGATGCCCATAGAGGTATAATAAATTAGTTATATAAATATAAATTGATTATACATTTGTCAAATATTTGACATCAAATGCTTGTAATTTTAAAATGAAAATGTGTATTTTTTTACCCTTACATTTTCTTTGTCAACAGACCCTAAAAGTAACAAGAATTTGAAAAAGGTACCCGTAAGAAAGGAAACGAAAAAAGTTACGAAAAAGCCTGAAAAACCTCACAAAGAAATTTTACAATTAAGAGAAAATGAAGAGCTTGAAGATTTAGAAGAAGATGATTATACACTTGATCTTGACAAAGATGCAGAAGGTATGTAAAGCAATTAAAGATTATTAAAAAAACATCTTTGCTTTTTTTCAACATGTTTATAAATCTATACATTATTAAATCTCTGAGGAGTTGATTATCTTGTCATTGTGCACATTTCATCTGTTCAAGAATGTTTTAGATGGTGGGCAAATAAGGTAAATAGTGGGAGAAATTAACCCATTAGATCCCACTGTTCTATAAATAGGATGCCAAATAATTTCTTTATAAGATATATATAACATAATATATAATAGTACTGCTTACTGCATAATTACATTGACAAAAGGATAGAATTCATCTATATTAATCAACTTCTGAGAGTTGATGGAACTTTCTTAATTCTTATGAAATTTTGCTAAAATTGTACTTGTTCAAGGATATATGGACTTATATAAATGTGTTGAAATAGTAAGCTACTTACTTATTGCCAAAAGTGCAATGTAACTCTTTGTATGAACTGCTTTGCTCCTTGCCATAATGTGTAAAACTTATCTTGATTTCTGAAGTATATCACATGTACTCAGTGTCTTATTTATAGGAGTCAATATTTTGCTTTGTAAATAAAATAACTTTTTCCTTTCAATTTGTCTATTTTAACCCATTTTTAGTCATGTGCAAGCAACTCTATAAGTCGGTCCGTCGGTCTGTCCGTAACACTTTTGTGCTTGGCCTTTTTTGGTTAAGATTAAAGGTCTGTTGTTGATAGATGCTGTTCTTAGCTTTTTAAGCTTTCTTGGCCTTTTGGCCAAGATCAAAGTCTAGTATCTGTTCTTGTTACATGCTGTACTTATGTTTGTAACTTTGTGATATAAAGTGAGGGACCACTTTTCTGTATTAATGTAAAATGATCACCCACTTTACAACCAGTCAGTCTTAAAGCCATTCAAGTCATTCTCCAGATCATTCAAGTTGTTTTTAAAGGATCCCAGTTATTTTTTAAGCATTCAAGTCATTCTTAAGATCATTCAATTCATCCTTGTTCATTAAGATCATTCTAAGTCATTTACTTTTTATTTAAGTCATTTTAGTTAATTTAAGAATTTCATGTCAATCCTACATTCACGCATTCAATCGTTACACGAGAGCACGCGACTAATGGTTATCGGCCTTGTTAGTAATAACATAGTATCAATTGGATGGTAAAAAATACACTGGAGTTGAAAGGATTAGCTGATGTAAATAATTGGAACGAGCGGAGAAGGTAACCAAATGAGATCATAATGTATTTTGAAATCATTAATGATAGTTTCATATCCTGGTAAAAATATCATTATCAATCAATGTTATTAGGAAATATATTAAATAATATATTAAAAATACCTGTGACCCATTGGGTCACTACTACAGTTTATTCTTTGATGTTAACTGAAAAATCATAAACTGTAGCATATTTTCTATGTTTGTGATATGTATAGACAATTATATCTAAATTAGACAACACTTTCTCAATGTTCAGAGATATTAGAAAGTGATTGCATCAACAGAGAAATAGACAGATGAGTGATTTGGTTTAGTTAAGTATAAATAACAGTTCTAATTAAAATGATAGAAATATATTTTTTTAAACATAATTCAATTTATTTTATATTTTAGCATCTATTTTGTGTTAAATTACATATCAGATGTGAGGTCTGCTTTTTAGCAGAATTTCTTTTTTTTTTTTAAATCCAGAAAAAGCAAATTCTTGCTTAAATCACTCAAACCTCTCCTCTACAACTTTTCAGCTTTTTGGTTGAAAATCTTTCCCCCCCCCCCTCCCCCCGTTATGACAGTTCTCTTTGAAAATGTTGATTTTATCATAAAAACTAAGACTTAAAATAATTCATGAAGAGGGTAGGGGAGTTAGATTACTTCCTGTTTCTCTGCATATTCACTTGGTGTATTAGTTGAAACTGATTAGAGTTGGTTTAGCAAAAAGTTTGTTTTAATTTATTATTGGCTACTTGCATCTTTAATATTATATGAAGAAAAAAAATCTTAGGGAAACAAACATTGATCAACTGACATTTAGTATAATAGATATAATTTTTTTTTTTTTTTTTTTTACACAGGAGTCACCACTTATCAAGGCCCAGAGGCCACTCGACAATAAAGGTTAATGTGTATACATTAGCCAATGTGATTATAGCGTAGTAAACATAAGTAGTGGAAATTTCATTAAATTAAGTATAAAACTATTTTTTAATTGTTGCTAGGTTTAAGTTTTAGAGATGATTGGTCGGATTATGTGACTTTTTTTTACACAGGCATCGACACAAGAGGCTACTCGAGGACAAGGGTTAAAGAATGTACAGTAGAAATTGGACAATATAGTAATCAATTCATTAAAATTTGTTAACTTATATGGAACGGCTCATCAAGAACTTGTTTACGTTAGACTTGAAGACAACCATATTCTAGTCAGCCGGAAAGCAGAAGACAATTCCACAGGCATGCAGTTCTAAGAAAGGAGCTTTGTTCATGGAATCTACGTTTAGGTTTAGGCACAGATAAAGAGTGGGGGGAATTATTGATAGTGTTTTCAGCTAGACAAGTGTTTCTTGTGAAAGTTTGGCGAGGGGCTTATCCAATAGTTATGCAGGGTCTTTAAGTTTAATCAATTTAATGTTTACACAAATTTAAGTTTGGAAATTTTGTTCCTGTTTACTTGCTTATCCATGAGAACAGTTAGACATTGTCGGTTTTTAATGTGTGGAAAAATATTTTTTGATGCTTGTTAAGATATAGTCAGCAAATCAATTTTTTAAATATATTGTTTTAAGCAAAGAAACAATAAAAAAAGACAAAATATTGCAGCTATAAAGAAGTAATCTAAAATAGTAGATTTGGAGTTATGTCGCCTGCATGTATACTCCTACTGTCTAATTTATAATGTCTAAGAAACTTAATTTTCCATAAAAATTATTTTTAACTATAGATAACTTTCTACTTCATGAATTTTTGTAATTTGTTTGGATATATAACTATTATTGGCATGACAATTATGTAACATCGTTTTTGCTTAAAATGACATATTAAAAAAAAAATCGATCTGTCAACTATAGCAAGCACCTATTTTTTTATTGCCTCAGTCTAAAAGAACTTTTTTCACTGATCGAAAACAAGATGAAGTGTAGTACCGGAACAGATACTATACTTTGCCCTTAGCCAAAAGTTGCATGTTTGACATTTATGTTAACTAAGAATAACTTAATTTTTTTTATTTTTAAAAAAATTTTTTAAAAATTAAAAGCTTCCATACACAATAGAACATATTTCAATTACATATATATAAAAAATATTCAAGAACCGTGATTATAATGAACATCTTTATCCTACTAAAATGTTGGAACATGCTTGAGAGTAATAATTTTATTTCTAAAGACAAATTGCTCATAAATTTTTCTTTGAAATTAAATTAAAATTTAATTCTTCCTGTGATTTAAAACTTATTCTTTATCAAGATGAACTTCTCATGAATAAGGGTGATGAAAGATACGAAGAGGATTCTGATGACAAGCACAACGTTAGTTTGAGTGCAGAAGAATCTGAAGAGATGGCACCGGGTGGTGGTAACGATGCGATGGATACACAGGACTATGATACTCGGAGTGAAACTGGCAGTTCCAGTTCAGAATCCTCTTTAACAGGTTCCGATTCAGAATCTTGTAAGTTTGCATCAGATTTGAAAATAATCTGACCAGAATTTTTTGCATCTAATTTTTCATTTTTCATTTGTATGTGTATATATATATATATATATATATATAATCAATCATTAGTTATCATTCCAAAAACTAAAAGATGAAGTTAATTCATTCATAAATTTTTATTAGATTTCTTTTCTTTTTTATGCAGATGCTTGAATTTTTATTATATTATATCTTGCACATGTTTCATTGAATTGCGAAACATCACTAAGCAACTCTTCAGAGACACATGAACTGTTACAATTCAAAATACAATTTATGGAACATGCCACAGTAGTATATACTTTCTTATAATCTTAAGAATATATATATATATGAGAAAGTTCATGATTCCAAAATGGAAGTAATATGTGATACCGGCTGTACTAACATAAGAACAATGCTATTATTGTGTTTTCATTTGTAATTATTTTAAATGAAATGGGGGGGGGGTATTTTAAATTGAAAAAAAATTATTTTTTAGGATTCCTTGAAACTATTTTAATTTGTATATATGCATAAATTTAGTCCATAGACCAAAAAAAAACAAAAAAACTTGCAATGTTACTTCTGGATCTCTTCCAGTATGTGATCTAAGTTATCTACATTCCAATGTGCTTAAGGTTTACCACTAAACTACTTAAACTATATTTTAGGTAGTTACTGGGCAGATCACATATTGCAATGTACCAACAATTCTAGATCACACCTTACGATGTTACAACTAGAAAACTTGATTAAAACTAAAACTTACACAAGTTTATTTTATTTTGTAAAGCAAGTTTACATTGAAATGTCAGTATTTTTTGTCTTAATTTATTCTCAGTCTCAACTTGAATGCAGTAGTCGAACAGGTTTCTTTTCCATTATCTTTGGCACTTATGCAAAAGTACAACTTTTTTGTTTTTCAGTTGGGATATTTGGAGAGTGCATAGCAGGGGAACAAAACTCTTATTTTGTGCTACGTTTCTTATATTTTAATTCAATAAATGTGTAACAAAAAATTTCTCAACAAAAAAAAACATGCATTCGAAAATCTCAGAATTTTGGCTTTGTTACAAAAAACTTTTTTATCTCTAATTTGTGTTTTAGAACTCTATTTTGTGTTATTTTAAATCTTTTAAAAAAAACAAAAAAAAACATGCATTTGTTGTTGAGATTTTCAATGCAATCCAGAAATTGCATTTGTCTGCTCCTGCTATGCACTCTTCAAATGTTCCAACTAAAAACCAAAAAATTCTTCTGTGTCAAATATCAATTTACAACAAACATAACAAATAGTCCTAAGTCATTTATTGTGGTCTGTGCCAAACAACTAGTTTGGGATCTTGGATTAGATTATGAATTTTAAATCCTTAGGTTTTGTCATTTTATGATAATAAAATGCTACTTAGGTATACATTTAAATTTGATCTTTCTCAGTTACTAATGTTATTGTCATTGTTTGAAAATGCTTATTTTTAGATCATTCTGATAAGGATAAAAAGAATGAGCCAAGGCGGGATAAGACCCGTAAAAGAGGAATTTCTCCCATTGAATGGGATCGCAAAAGTGAAGAATCTGCTGAAGATGATGGTGATGACAGTGAGTCAGAAAGAAGACGTAAGTTTTTTTTTTTTTTTTTTTTTTTTCATTTTAATGTTATGTATATCTAGGTTTAAAACTGTTTAGCCTATATATTGGTTTTGTCAATCATTTTATTTAATTTTATCATTATCATACTTATCATTTTAAGTCTACTTTTTACGTTGAACAATTTCCTCATTTTCAAAATGTTTGCTTTCATTTATAGATTAACTTACATTGCTCTCTCCTCCCTCTCAATATTGATAATCAGTGACGTATTGCAATGCGACTCAAATGACCAAATCTGAAATATTGTGTAAATTGCTGTACAAGTTATATACTTAAAAATTTATGCAAAAAATTAAATAACTTTAATTACAATCTCTATTCTTAAGATAAACAAATTGATATTATCAAACGAATTTGTTAATATAACTAATAAACCGTTCATAGTTCTGTAGTTGATAAAACAGAATAAGGCTTTTCAAATTCATCTCAAGTTTTATTGATTTATTCAGAGAAGAAATTTCCACATTTTTTTTCATTTTCTAACATGGTTGGCTATTTTTACATGACCCAATTTCTTCATGTTGCAATCCTTTATCTCCATTTATATATTTCAAAAATGGAAAATTACACATAGAATATAAAGTGATGGTTCAATGTATGTAGTTAATGTTGGTATTAATTTTGTTTTATTTCTGACTTGACATAGAATGGAGAGAGTGAGCAAGCAAGTCTTAGCAGTTACTATACAAAAGGAAGGAAAAAAGTTTTCTGACAATTTACAATAGCTTTGTGCTTTAAAAAATATTTTTGGTCCTCCAAAGGAGGAATTGGCCTAGTAATTTATTCTCGTTCATCTGTTTGTACTTTTCTCAATAACCACGCCTTGGATTTTTTAAAATTTTGTACAAGCATTAGTTATGGTGAAAGTAAATTTTTGCCACAATGGATTTTCCTGGATAACTCTGGTTGCCCCCCTAGGTGCCATTATAGGGGTAAAATTGCCGCCAAATCATTCGTCCATTATAATTTTTATGGCATTATACATTTTCTTTCTCAATTTGTCCAAAATGTTTTGTTTTGATTTGAAATTTGATTGACTCTAGTTTAAATTTTTTTTTTTTTTTTTTTGCTTCTCTGTATTTCAGGTAATACAGCACGTTTAAAGTATTTATTCAAAAGAACCCGTTTTTTCTTAATTAAAAGTAACAATCATGAAAATGTTGCCTTGGCAAAGGCTAAAGGTGTTTGGTCGACACCTCCTCAAAATGAAGCTAGACTTAATCAAGCATACAGAGTAAGTTTATCATTGATTGAAAAACGTTTTTATTTGAAAATTTTTGTAATTGTATTTACTAAATTTGATGTATTATCATGATTTCCATGTTGAGATTTCTTTACATGTTGAAATTCATAATTCATCAGCTGCCACAAAAAGGTAGTTGAAGAAAGCAGAAGAATACAACAACCCAAACATTGGAATTTGAAATATGTGTAATGTTTATTTATCAAGTATGTAAAGCACTTAATCTTTCTACATCCCCTCCCTCTTTCTTGGGTTTATCCAGGTGGGAATGCTCTGGGTTAATTTTGTTCATTGTTAGTAATGTATTCTATTATATGAATGGCAGTTATCTTCGTACAGACAAAAATCAGAAACTACACAAGACACCCACGAAGCTGGTATATTTTTCAGCATTGCCTCTAACATTTTTCCTGGTCTCCCCAGTGGTCTTTAGTGTGAAACTTTCATACACTTTCTTGGCCTTCTGGTAAAGATCAAAGTGTAGTATCTAGTTTGTTGGATAAAGGGAAATCCTTAACTGAGGAGGGTGTAGAAAGATTATCTTTTTACATACCTTTTATAACTCTTCTATTTTATTTTCTATGCATCCAGGCAGTTCTTTATATTTCAAAGTAAACTACATTTTAATTTCTCCGTGTGAGTTAACCTGAAAATTAGCCATTTTATCTGAAAATATAATTTACTGATGCTTTCTTGAAATTGTATTAGGAAATATATATCAATCAAAAAAAAAAATTCAGTTTCCTTTTTGTCATTTAAAAAATGAGAACTGTTATTATCAACTAAAGTATTTATTCATATAAATCTTAATTATTAAGGAGTTCAAATTATTTGTGCAATTATTTTATTAACTTATGAATTTTTTTTTCTTTAGGAAGCAGATAATGTTATTCTGGTTTTTTCTGTTAAAGAAAGTGGAAAATTTCAAGGTATGTTTTCTTTTTTTTTTTTATTTATAAAACCTTAAAATCTATAATAAATCTGAACATATGCATAATCATTCATTTTCCAATTCTTCAAATATAATATTGCAAAATGAGTGAATTCATAATCAAGTCTGGTTTAGTAGTTAAACATTTTATCCACTGTGCTATGGATATTACACCATTAAAATTGTCCAATCAATGCCTTTCATATTAAATGCCACTTATTTTATTAAGTATGGCATGGTGACTATTTTAAACACTTAGTATATTTGTATTGTTATCAGGTAGGTAAATAATTTTTAAAAAATTATTTGAAATTTAAGAATTCTTCAAACAAAACTAAATCAATGTGAAAAAAAATTATTTAGTTTCCATTAATATTATAAATTTTCTTATAAAATATACAATAATTTGAGGTTTAATGCAATTAGAAAATGTTTAATATATATTTATATTATAGAAAAGATTTTTGGTCTTCATTAACAAACAAATCACAATTTTAATTATTCAAAAGAAATTAAAACATTATCTATTGTTTATAAAATTAAATTATATTTTATATCTGGAAAAACTATTATACTCTAATGTAAAATCTGTTAAAGGAATCGAAAGATATCTATTTTGTATATCAATATAAACTTAATTTAAAAAATCATTAACTGATAAATTTTGGTTCATAAATTGAATAAAATACAAATGTGATTAAAAAAGATATTTCAAAGTTTTGTGTAGAAAATATTTCTTTCAAATGTCTAAAAGTTGATTTTTTTTTTTTTTTTTTGTTTAGGCTTTGCAAGATTATCGGCAGAGTCTACCCGCGATCATCCACCTATCCGGTGGGTTTTACCACCAGGATTAAGCGCACGGGCTCTTTCTGGAGTTTTCAAGTTAGATTGGATCAACAGGTAAAAAAAAACAAAAACAATGGAATCTAAAACAATATATGAAGAATGAAAATGCCGTTTTCTTTATTTGAATTTATTTAATTACAAAATTAAAACAAAATATTTTAAAACAAGATAATTTTTTTTCTTTTTAAAATATAAAACTAACAATTTTGGTTTATATAATTAAAAATGTTTTGTTTTCTGTGTTCATTTTGTTTTAAATTTTGTTTACATTTGCTTAAATTATTATCAACACAGACCATTGACTTACTGTTCACTTACTAATTAAAGGCATTTTATATCAGAGGCCAAATGTGCAACTAACAGAACAGGGTATTTATCTAAAAATGTTTGAGTTTCTCGCATATAAAAGTATCTAATTGAATTTAATTATATGGCAAACTTAAGTTTGCAGTACAGGAGAACCCCAGGATATGGCATTAAAATTAGTAACAAAATACAGTACAATATATAATACACGCATATATAATCAAATAACATAAATAACACTGCAAGGTGAGGAAAATTATGTAACCAGGAGGCCAGAAAACATTGTATTCCACATCGTAATCTGAAAAAAAAGTATCCTAGGGCTACCGTATCCCGGGTTTCTATTGTATGAAGATATTAATTTCCTAATTTAATAGTAAACTGAATTAAACTTAAAATACCTAAAACAATAATTGTAACATTTTTATTATGGATATAAGAAAAACATATTTTCAAATTAATTTTGCAGGGTAAAAATAGAATTGATAAAAAACAAATTTTAAATTAATTAAAATTAACTTTTGAGTCTTTGCTTTAATTTTTTTTTCTTTTGTGTGTGTTGCAGGCGGGATCTACCATTTACAAGAACTACACATTTGCATAACCCATGGAATGAAAATAAATATGTCAAAATTGGAAGAGATGGACAAGTACGATATTTCTTTCTCTTTATAATCTTAATCTGTGTGCACTTTTTGTGTATGTCTGCAAAAGGCTTTTTTCGTCAGCCTTCTCGGTCGGCTCGCTCCTTCTTAAAACTTCACGTCTAAATCATAATATCTACGACTTCGGATACGGGGGTCACATGTGTATTTAATTTGCTCGACTTTTACCAGCTATTTTTCCATCGCCGCATCTTCAAAAAGCGAATGATGGTGTGGGGGGAAACAGTAACTGGCTTGCAGCACAAAACTAGGTCAAACATCACGCCACTTAACTTCCTCGCACATGTATATTTCACATTATAAACCTTAACTTAATACGCTTATCAATTCCTCTCCCCTCGTGGCCGAGATGGCTAGGTCTCAGATTTTTTTACATTTGCTTAAATTATTTGTGTCCAGGCTTCGGGGTTCAATCCTACCTTCCTACTAAAACTTTTTTTTTTCTTTTACACCTCCAAACACCTGGGGACCCCCCCCCACACACACACACACACAGTCTAATATATAAAAGGCAAAGTGTGTGTGTTTGTATGTTTTGCAAAAACTTTCCACATACACGACGGATCCTCACAACATCAGTATTGTTTTAAACTCAATCTTTCGGATGGCAAATATCAAAAAATAGGCCAAAAACATTCATTCCTTCACCCTCAACTGAGAAGTTTTGTACAACAAGGTGTCGCTTTTTCTGTGGGATTTTTTCCTTTTTAAAACAAAAACTAAATTATGTTATCATTTGCTTAAACTTTTTTTCACACCTCTCCCCACTCAGGCTGCGTCTGTCTTTTTTTTCATGGTTGTATTGACTCCTTCTCTACACCTGACCAATGCCGGGTACTCCTGCTAGTCTGCTATTATATAAATCTGACCTGTCTGTTTAACTGTATGTAAAACTTTTCTCAGCGGCATCGGACTGGGTTGAAACTGGTACCATCTGAAAGGGTGATGTCTTGGTCGAATAATATTTGAAAATTAGAAGAAAAAAAACGCTGAGTACCTCTGCTAGTTTAATATATCAAAGGCAAAATGTGTGTGTTTTTATGTTTGTATGTCTGCCAAAAAATTTCGACAGAGGTGGCGGATCCTGATAAAATCGGTATTGTTTTAAAGCTTTGTCCTCCGGACGACAAATATTGAAAAATTGGCCAAAAATATTCCTTCCTTCTCCCTCAACTGAGCAGTTTTGTACAAGGAGGGATCACTTTCTTCGCCGACATTTTAGTAAGTCATTGTCTTCTTTTCGAGTGACTACGTTCCTAACTTCCGCTCAGGTGGTAGACATCGGCTAAGACATCACTTTTTTTTTTTATTACCTTTTTCTCCTTCACGTTACCGGTTCGAGCCTGCCTGCTTACTACCACTTTTTTTTTTTTTTTTTTTTTACATAGTTTTGACTTCTTTTTGTGTTGTCTTCATCAGATTACACAGATCATCCAATGGCATATCTTGCAGCCATTTCATCATTTTATTGCGTTTCAGCAGTTGAACAGAAGAATGATAATGCATTGAAGCACTCAGCTGTCGTCTTTTGCTATGGTCTAAATCACCAAAATGATGTTCGCATCTCAAGTTTATTGTTGGTGCAAATCTGTAAATTGAATATTTTCTTTTAGCAATATTCACTTTTTGATATTTTTTAAAAATATATTTTTATATAATTTTAGTGAAAAATTTCAAAATTTGCTGTAATTTTATTAAAATATTCTTACCATGTACAGTCAATATCTTTATCTGAAGGGGGTCTACTAAATTTGTCTCCTGGAAGAAAGTCAGCAAACTGCTTTTCAATTGTTTTGATTCATTGCAAATAATTAGTTTCTTGTGTCTTCATGAACAATGAATAGGCACGCTACCATCCTATTTCTGTGAGGTAAATTTAAGATTTCATTAGTGATATCTTCAGTCCAGTCTGAATGTAATATTATATTATTATTATAACAGGTTCTTTCTACATTTTTCTAAAAAAAAAAAAAAAAAAAAAAAAAAAAAGATGTTGAACATATCTTGAACATGTTTATTAAGCTGAAGATAAGGTACCCCTGACTTGGTAATCACATTCCAAAATGGTTCTGTAATTTTCACGTAAACAAATCCAAAACATTGTAACATAATGGCAATAAATTTCTGATTTGGATTTTTTTTTTATCATTTCCAAAATTTTCAGGAATTGTTTTCTATGAATGAAGACCTGCTGATGCCTGAAAAAGCGCATTGAATCTATTATTTCTGTAATTCCCTATTACAGACTGACACCATTTTCTTTACAATAACCTTCCCACAAGTCCTAAATTCCATAATAGTTATATTTCGGATACTGTCCTTAGTACTCTCTCCATTAAAGAGCTTTCAGAATTCCAAGTGCAGAAAAATGATACTCACAACTGAGTCGACATGTTTACTCACAAGGGTCTTCTCATATTCTCACATATCTTGGCAGCAGTATGTATGAAATCCAAGAAATACATGCGCATAAAAGTACAGAATGGGGATGTTTGTATAATTTGATAATTGTGTTATATAAACACTTAAGGGGATTTTTTTTCCTTGTAATATTGATATACAGGTTTTGCACTTTCATCTAATGAAAGAAATGAAAACTAAAAACAGGTAATATTTAAAAAAATAAATAAATTTATCTATGAAGTGTCTATATAATAATAATTTTATATTTATCTAAAAAAATGTTTTTAAATTCTTTTCTAACGATTGTTTTTTTTATTTATCTCTTTTTAATAGGAAATTGAACCAACAGTTGGAGAAGAACTATGCAAATTATTCCCGTCGGATGATAATGTAGATCTTGGTAGTATTGTTCGAAAAGCGAGGAGGTCACATCGGCGTTCACGAAGCTCAGAAAGACACTTGGATCGCTATGGAGTGAGCAGTGCAGGTGGTCCAGGAGGAGCAGGCGGTGTGGGAGCAGGCATGACTGGCCCGCCCGGTGGTAGCAGTGGCCCAAGGAATTCCGAAATTTCTAGGTTAGAGCACTTGTTTCCAGCTCGAGTTTTCTCTGGAAGAGGTATATCATGACCTCGTATTCTGAAGTACTTTTGGGGTTGGTGTTAAGTGTTATGACACAAAAATCTTCCGAAAAAGGGGCTGTCCTTTTTTTTCCTCGACTCTAATGGACAGGAATTAAAGGAAATGCACACAGAGCCGAGAATGGGAGAAAATATTATTAACATTATTATGATGATGATTATAATAATAATGATGATGATATCGCTATCGTAATATGAACTCTCACTATTCTCGGTTGGTAAGTATTTTCTCAAATAGTTGGTTTATCTAATGGTTTTCTTAGCATATTACAGGGCTTACAATTCCTGGAGCCTCTTGCCATCACACATAGGAAGGCTTGGCATGTCTCTGCTAGGTCATGGTTCGCCCAGCTACAAGAGGGGAAAACAAATGTGCATATAAGCATTGAAAGGGAGTGGAAAAAAAAAAGAAAACCAAAAAAAAAATGAAAGAAAAAAAAAAGTCCATGAAAATGGTGTATATGTCTGTGTGTGCAAAGGACTTGCACAATGTCGTAATACCATGGCTGACATGGTACCAGTCAAAGGATTTTTTCTACCAGATAAAACCATTAAAAAAAAAATGCAAAAAAAAAAAAAAAAAAAAAAAAAAAATACAAATAAAATCAGCAAGAATGTGCTCGCATTCAAATCGCTTCAATCACACCCCTCCCTCTGTTTGCTAAATCTAAAGAACTTAACATATTGGGGATGGGACCAGGGCTGTTTGGACAGCCCCCTGATGGGATCTGCGCAAAAAAAAGCACAACCTGTTGCCTTTAACTATGTTATTTTATTTGTTTTTATATATATATATATATATAAGCTAAACAAAAAAGAAAGCAAATGTATTTAATGAACTATTGCATATATATGTCTATACTTATATGTATATATGGGGTTAGGTAAGGCTGGTTTACTTAGTTGCAGCCTACATCCACTAGTGGACTCTCGCTCGCCAACATCTTTATATTAATGTTGCCTGACATCAACTTGCTTCTGCATGGACGTTTTCTATTAAATTTGCTTTTAATGTAAGCAGCTATTTCTTTTGTTCTAAAGGCACAAGTTGATGCGTGGCAGTTGATATAGATATATATATAAACCTGCTGTCTAAAATCAGGAAAAAAATTAATATTTACAAAAAAAAAAATGAAGAAAAAATATAAATTTAATGAACTGCGTATACCTTTTCTCCTCTTACTCCTCCTCTCTTAATTTTGTCCGTCTTCGGCTCTGTTTGAACTTTGATACTCCTTTTTATGCGTGGGACTTCTCACAATACTCCTTCCACATAATGGACTAAAAATATTGCATTAAAAATAAAGGACGATAACATATACAAAAAATATATCAAGCAAACAAAACAAAAAACCAAGACAAATAGTAGTGAGCAGTGGAACACAGCTAATTTGCGGACTTGGTACTCAGATGCTAGACGACATTCACACTCCGAAAAAAACGGTATGTTACCTCTTTTTCTTTTGCCTAATTTAAACCATAGAACTTCCAGCATAGTGTGCATCGTTGAGTATTTAATCGTGTGAACTTCCCTTGTTTTTATAGATTAAATTGTCTAGCGAAACAAAATTTACCATTTCATGCCTTTTGAGTTGAGTATGGTTCAATATATGATCTAGTTAAAATAGAAATTTTTAAGAAATAAATGTCTAATATAATTTCTAAGATTAAAATAATTTTGAACTTAAAAAAATAAATATACACACTTGCACATATTTTGTGAAACAACTTCTTTTACCCCATCCTCTAAAATCTAACTTGAGTATGTTTTTGCTTTAGTCTTAAGATGTAGGTTTTTTTACTTTTCAAACTAGATTGTGTTGTGAAAAAAAAATTGAATTTCTTTTTATTTCATGTTACTGCACCTATTCTCCCACCAACCTTTAAATATCAGATATTTAATATTTTTCTGAGAAAAAAAAGTGCAGTCTGTTAGTGGTTTGTTGCATATTGTCTGCGTTTTCTGCAAAAAAAAAAAGCACCAAAGATAAGAAACTTCTTTTGATCTGCTGCATAGTTAAATTTGTACAGAATCAAAATGGTTGCGGGCAACCCAACTCCCCCACCTCCTTCTTACCAATGGATTGTGGGCTGGGTTGGTATTTCAATCTACTCAACCATGATTCCTTGTGTAAGTATAATTTGATCCCCAGTAATTAAACTAATTCCCATTTATTGACCATTTAAAGATGAAATATTGATGAGTAGGATCAAAAGTAGGTTTTATTCATCACAATGTTACAACTGTCATCTGTCTATCTCTTATAATTATAACTAGTACAAAGGAAAATTGATTGCTGTTGTCATACACCCCCCCCCATCCCGAAAAAGTTGTAAAATTAAACGGCATATATATTTGATATTTTTTTTTTTTTTTTTACTGTCAAAACCAGCTGAAAATTGAACATTTTTAATTTTCTATAAAACTGAAAACGATTCTGTTTTAAAATCTTGTTTCTGGTTTATATGCCAAAAAAAGAAATGGCTCAACCACTTGAGGGCTTTTTTTTTTTTTTTTTTTTTTCATTGGCTACTGCACAAAGATATAAGGGAGAATGCCATTCCTTCCCTGGATTGCTTCACTTAACATTGGTTCTCATTTTATGGCAAGGAGACATTAAGTACCGTCTCTGCAGTCTTTGGTATGACTACCAAAGATTAGCTCCATTTGGGATAATGATTAGTGACTCTAACAGCATTCACCTTCGCTGATCAATAGCAGAGAATCCTCTGCATACTTCAGCCATTCTTGTATCCAATAACAGGAGGAAGGGGGGGGGGGGTTCAGCCTACATAATGGTTTGTGTTTGTCAATAAGCTTACAGACTGATGCTTAATCCTTGTTCAAATCATACCAAAAGACTTTTTTTTTAAAATATGGTACCTGATGCCTCTTTGTTAACAGTAAAAAGTTAGGATTAATAAGTTGAACTATCTAGGAAAGGGAGTGGCATCCTTCCCTACATCTTGATCTAGTAATGAAAAGGAAGCTTTTGAGTTGTTTTTGACTGGTTAATCCATTTTAGTTTTTTATATATTAGTGATTTTTATGCTACTAATTCATACATGTTTTTTTAATTTTAGATGAAATTTATTTTTCTTGATCGTGTTTATAATGTTGACAATTGTTTCATGAAACAATGGAAGCTATTTTTCACTTTCAACCTTTCAACTATTGTAGATAGTCTGTTCGGGGTTTTTTTTTTTTTTTTTTTTTACTGAATGGACTGATTAAGATTTAAATTATTAGTAAATAACTTTCCTCTGTCTTATCTAACAATGTTCACTCTTAACTTCATCTCTATGGCAAAATCATTTTTTATCTCGCATATTTATTACAAATTTAAACTTGATTAATTTTCATTTCATGTCGTTTTTCATTTATATTTAGCAATAGTTTTCAATAACAATGTTATCATAAAAGCCGTTCTGTCAACACTTTGACATTTCTGATGAATGTATATTCAGAGGATTTTCATATTTACAGATTGAATCCAAAGTATTGACAGAATCGAAAGTCAGTTCTCAAAATGGTTGATGCAGTTTACAATTTGAAAACTATATATATATATATAAGGGTGGACGGCACTAAATATGCGAAGAGTTGAGTTAGTTTTTTTAAGACTTTCCCCTTCCCTCCTCTTGAAAAAGCTTCATTAAAAAAAAGTAGCTTTCAAATTGTAAAATTTCAACCATTTCCAGGATTGACTTGCGATTCTTTGTCAATGCCCAGCACTGACTCTATAAAGTACTGACACGGATGATGATTCATTGCAAATACACACTTCTTAATGTCATTAAACAATGGCAACATTTTAACAAATATTTATAAACTGAGAAATCTCTTAATTACATCTTTATCAGAAAACTATGTACATTCATGAATTAAATTTGAAAAAGAAATAGCTATACTGCTATGAGCATGCAAGTCAGTAGAAAAATAAGGTTAATATTAAGAATCAGTTGATAAAATAGTTTTTCTTTACTCTTATCCATTTCAATATTTTGACTTTTTTGGATAGAACTGATAGAATTCTGATTTATGAAAGCAGTTTATAATGATTTGGTAAAAGTTGCCATGAAAATGTACCTATAAACACTTAAGTTTCAATATTGCAAAAGTCATGGTGTTTATTTAGCACTTGAAAAAACAAAAATACAGAAAATATCTTTATGATATACATACTTATAACAGGACGAAGGTGTCATATTCCAAAAATTACATAGCATAAATATTATATTTTAATTCATTCAGATTTCATATTTATTATTATAGAGCCAATTCTCAATTGTTTATTATATATATGGTACCCAATATCTGGTTATGATTTTGAAAGATATATATAAAAAAATTGACTTTGGTGCCATCAGCTAGAATTGAAACTAAAACATTTAGTGCTACAGCCTTAATCATTATTTAGAGCCCAAGTGTCGTTACTGTTTGGGCTATTGAGAGATGGATAAGTAGTGTTGAAAATTAAGTGACTTTAAGCAATGAATTTCTTTTTTCGCATACACAGAAGTAAAAACTTTACTTGACTTCAGGCAAGATCGACTGTTCCCTCCCAATTTTGATCCCTCAGCGTCTATTTGTGCCAGATAAAAAAAACAAAAATGTTCCATGAATCCAATTTTTTTTTTTTTTAACATAGGCGTCACCACTTACCCTTGAGTGGCCTATCGGCCTTGATAAGGGTTAAAGAGTGTAGAGTAGTCAAAAGGACAATATAGTAATCAATAGTAATGGAAGTTCGGTAAATTTGTTAACTTAAGTGGAACAGCTCATCAGAAACTTGTTCACGTTGGACTTGAAGACAACCATATTATAGACAGCTGGAAAACTGAAGACAATTCCACAGGCGTGCAGTTCTAAGAAAGAAGCTTTGATCATGGAATCTATGTTTAGGTTTAGGCACAGATAAAGAGTGTGGAAAATTATTGATAATGTTTTCAGCTAGTCTAGTGTTTCTTGTGAAAGTTTGGCGAGGGGGACCATAGATTGAAGCTCAGTCGAACACTTTCCATGAAAATAACGATAAAGCAAACTCGCAACATCTCTTCTGTGAGAGGTTGCAGCAAAGAGAAAAGGACATCTCCCACCAGGCCACGAAGTCTATTTTGAACACTATCAAGGCAGGACAAGTCTTTTCTAGCAGCTCCTGCCCATATGTGGCAACAGTATTCCATCCTTGGACGTATCTGGCTCTTAAATAGATAGAGAATTGCATCAGCAGTTAGATATCTACTGGATCTATAGAAGTATCCAACCATTTTTCCAGCGGCCTTGGCAACAGATTTGATGTACATATTCCATTTAAGATCAGGAGTAGAGGGCGTATAGTCAACTTGTGCCAAACCACAGTCAATTTTTTTCTTTTTTTAATTTTGACCCCTTAGCAAATATTTTACCTGTTAAAAACCAAATCGAAAGTGTGCTACAGGTCCAAATATCCTATATATCAAATTTCCACTCTGTAGACCAAATATTCAGAGAGGAGTTTGGTAGACTTTTCATACACACACCAACAAGGTCATATATATTTCAGTGTGCTAAAACGTTTTCATCTTAAATTCTATGCAATTATGCATAATATAAACTATGCATAAATAGAATTTAGCATACAAGGAGCGTGCAATAAGTAATGCCCCTGACACACTTCCCATAGCAGTAGAGCAAAGAAACTTGGCACAGTTGTTAGTCTTTCTCTACATAGGAACCACCCAGAGTTATGCATTTCTCACATCATTTAATGCAGCTCTGGAGACCGTTTTTGTAGAACACCCCAGGTTGGTCCTCCAACCACGACATGACTTCAGAAATCAAGGCTGCATCGTCTGGGAAACGCTTTTCTTTCAAAAACAACTTCATGGCTGGGAAGAGGTGAAAGTCAGAGGGGGTGTTGCAATATTTTGGACTTATAATGGGGTATGATCCCACACAGTCGGACGATTCTATTTATAAACGATGCTGTTAAGGACTGACGAATCAAATTAATTCACGTTCTGCTACCAACCAATCAGAAACCAGAATTGCTTCATAAATATTAAACCTTTTCTGGAGCAATTTCACATGTTCTTTTCCCGGGTTTCGACACGGTAAGAATATTTTGTTCTGTGGAACTGTCTACTACAAACAAGTCACCTCCCAGGACTTGTGTGTAACAGCGAACCATCTGAAACTGTTCTGAAACTCAAAATGGCTTACACTTCTAGAGGTTATGGGCCCAGTGTGCATCTTTATTTCGATGGATCTGAATCAAAATTCGAATTGTGGCAAGTTAAATTTCTGGGATATCTACGAATCCAAAAGCTACACAAAGTACTACAAACACAACCTGAAAACAGAAACGACCCCGAATTCATTGAAAAGAACGCAACTGTCTTTGCGGAATTAATACAGTGTTTAGATGACCGAAGTCTATCACTGGTAATGAGAGAAGCCCTGGACGACGGCTGCAAAGCATTAAACATATTGAGAGAGCATTATTTATCCAAAGGAAAACCTAAAATTATTTCTTTATACACTGAACTGACCTCTCTAAAACGAATGGAAGCCGAAACTATTACTGATTATATTATAAGAGCCGAGACAACTGCAAATTCTTTAAAAATGTCTGGTGAAGTTATAAGTGACAGTCTGTTAATTTCCATGGTCCTTAAGGGATTACCGAGTGATTTCAAGCCATTTACCACCGTGATAACCCAGAAAGAAAAACCCATGACTTTTAGCTATAATTGTGGACAACCTAATCACAAGAGTTTCCAATGTAGATACAGGACTCAAAATGGCTTACACTTCTAGAGGGTGCAAGGTCAGGATAGTAGGGAGGATTTCATAACCACATGCTCATGCTTCTGATCTGGCGACATGCGAGTTGTGGACCGGAGCGTTGTCCTGCAGGAGAAGAGTACCTTTGCTGATCTTGCCCCGCCTCTTGATTTTGATAGCTTCCCTTAATTTCCTCAAAAGTGAAGCATAATAGGCTCCTGTAATTGTGGTACCCTTTGCCAGGAAATCTGTTATCACTACTCCGTCCTGGTCCCAGAAGACTGAGCATGACCTTGCCGGTGGAGGGATGCACCCTTGCCTTCTTTGGAGGCGGTGAGTCCAAGTGCTTCCACTGCATTGACTGGGCTTTGGTCTCTGGATCATAGTGATGGACCCAGGTTTCATCCTGTGTAATCAGTCTTTTGAAAAACTTTGACTCATCTTCTTGGCACATCTCCAAATTCATCCTGGGAGCTGTTTCCACAGACTTCCAGCCATGTTTGAATTCACGATGCCAGCATTTTACAAGTTCATATGATGGGACATTATCACCATAAGTTTCTTTCATTTCATCAAAAGTCTCCTGTAGTGTGCATCCTTTCAAATACAAGAACCAGATCACTGCTCGACATTCAACAGGCTCTATTTCACACCTTACTCAGTTCAAACACCTGTAAAACAGAAACCACAATTAGTTCAGAGCTGTAATTTGCCAAATAACATGTAGAGATATAAATCATTGCATATGCGAAATTTCAGCTAGATCAGACAACTGGAAGTGTGTCAGGGGCATTACTTATTGCACGCCCCTCGTAATACTGAAAGTAAATCGATCATCTAATAAGCAACTATAAAAAGAATAAGTAATTAAAGCTTATTTTTCAAAGGAATATGCAAATTAGTTAACTTTCATGTAGTCACTCGCATATCCATGGTTGAGTATATTAAAAAGTTTGTTTTAATCATTTTTAAGTAGAAATAGGCTTTTAATATCAATTTCAGAGCGAGAAAAAAAATCAACTTTATAGGTACATAGATCAAGTAGTTTTTTTTTTTTTTTTTTTTTTTGTTTTTTATCAAATTTTATGAGAAAGGTCAGGAGCAGCCATATTGTTTTGATTTTTTTTCCAAAATTCAAGGGCAACAATTCAATTTGACTAGAGATTTTGTTTGTATTCAAAATAATTAAAACTTTTTAATCGCTAAAAATTGTAAAATTTTAATTTAAAAAACCCCCCAAAAAAACCATTTGATCAATTTGTGATTTTTAGAATGTGACATCTTCATTTCATGACAAGTACATACATTATAAAGATTTTTCTATATTTTTGTTAATCAAGTGTAGTCATTCCTGCAAAGAAAAATGTTTTTAAATTGGTTTTGAAAAAAATTAAATCTTTTAAAATTTGTATAGATTTTCTTTTTCATTTGAAGAATTAGATTCTTGTCCAGAATTCCCTTTATAATAAAATAACGGAAATAAAACAAATCTATATGATGCATATACCTGTGATAAAACAAAAATATCATATTCCAAAGTTAACATAAATTGACCAGTTTTATTTTTAAACGAGCAGGTTACCCTGTGTTGCCTGGTCATAAAATATGCATAAATATTATATTTTAATTAATGCAGAATTTTTTATTATAAACAGAAATACTGTAAATATTAAACATGTTAAATTCCTGTAAAAAAAAAAAAAAAAAAAAAACAGATGTACATGCGAATGTTGTTTTTTTTTCTAAACAGTCCACTTTTTGTAAGTAAAAAAAAAAAATACTCTGAGATCGAAATCAAAACTTAAAGATAGTGAGTCAAGTATGATAACCATTAGGCCAGCTTGACACTCTTTAAAACATGTTCTTAAACTTATTCTTAGCATAAGTAATTTGTCATGTGAACGATTCATGCATGTGCATTCGTAAAACAGTTGACAAACAAATAAAAATCTGATGACGACTACGTACCAATTTTTCAATTTTGACCCCTTAGCACCCCTTTCTGGATGAAAACTGATTAAAATATTTTTCACGTGCCTGAACACTCTGTGTACCAAATTTCAAGTATGTAGATCAAAAATTTATTGAGTATATAGGTTGAAAAGTGTTTTAACATTCTCACTTTTATATATTTTTAAATAAGAAAATCAAATTTTATGAGTATCCAAGGAGCAACTGTCTTAACCACCATTATTTTTTTAAAATAATTTCAAGAAACAAAGGAAGATATCTAAATAATTTGATCTTGCCTTGTTTTTGTTGTAATGCCTCGGAATTCCCATTAATCACTGAATGATTTTCTTTATATAATTTTTTATATATTTTTGTTTTGTCACTTTTATGTACATCATACAGATTTTTCTTTATTTTTGTTTTATAATACAGAAGTTCTGGACAAGAATCCAACATGTCTTGTCATGTGGAAGTATATAGATAAGAAAACTTGCTTTGTAACCTAATTTATATAGAGAATCCAAACTAATTAGCTGATTGCATCACAGCTAAACTACAAAAAAAAAAAAAAAAAATTATTGAAAAATCCTAGAGGGAATCACCAAACATAATCAATAATGTGAGCTTGTTTAATCAACCCATCTGTGTATTGCAAGGGGAAGTGTATGATGTTGCAGCTGAAACCTGGGTAATTTCACTGAGCACTGCACACCTTGCAGCAAGAGTATATGGCAAATGTTCACCTATCCCAGATTTGAAAATGTTCGATTGATTTGTAAATTGAAGTGTTTCAATTCTAAATAGAATTAAATTAAAGTGGGTCTTTTGTTTGCTTTCAGCAGCCTCATGTTTCTTGCTTCCCTTATTTTGTTCTTTTAGTTCTCGCATTCCATGACAAAAATGGAAGAATTGCTGTTTTCTGACTCTGAATCTATCCATATAACACTTAGCATTGGTTAAGTTTTGACCTTGAGGTTATTTGGGGTTTTTTCCTCTTTACATCAAGTGGCTTCATGCATTGTCTGGAGAAATTTCTGTTAAAACGATTCTGCCATAATGTAATCTTAAAAGATCTATACATTAATTTAAAACTTTGTTTTATTAATATCAAATTGTAATATGAGTTGCTGAATATAAGATTTTATACATGCTGCAGGTGTATAGCCATGCTTGATTTTACATGTCTGTCATGTAATTAAACTAATCTATTTTCATTTAATAATTTAACAGATTCCATCACTTTCTTCTTTGTTTCTTACAAACAGCATGAAAATATCTAAGATTCAGAATAACCAAGGGAAGTAATTGATAAAAACTCACCTAAGTTCCTCCTAGATATCTTCTTTTCATGACTATGATTCGGTAGTGGTCTTTTTCTAGTATTTTTGAAATTATTTCACTCCTCACTTTTTGACAATCTGCAAAATATTTAGTAAAGAATATTTTGTTCTATTGCCAGAAATTGTTTCAATATTTTGAAATGTATCTTGTTGGCTATAAAATTTGTTTAAAAATCCAGTTTTTAACTCATTTTTGTAAGATTGTTTCTGTTTCTACCTGATTTTAATGTTTTTTACCTTGTTGAAAGTATATTCATTGCATTCTTTCAATATTCATTTTCCTCTGATACAATTCTTCAATAAAAATTTAGTGTTTTTATTACCATAATTTATTTTTCCATTTTCGGGTACATATAATTTTCTAAGATGATATTAGTTGAAATGACTTGATTAATAGTCTATGAATGATTTACTTTGTAGGTAAAGCATTTCAGTTGACCTAATTCATATCTTACAACTCTCTCACATTCAGTAATCGGATGATATTGAGATACGTTATATGAATTAACATCAGATAAAAATGCAGGAACTATAGTTGATTACTCCATTTTCCTCTGACAGACCTTTTTTTTTTTTTAATAGCTTGAAGAAAGATCAAAATTCTTTCAGGTATCACCTCCTACCAAAAGAGAATGATTATATATTTAGATGCTTGATGTCTTAAAATAGAACTCTTACTTTAGCCTAAATATGTCCATGCCCACAGAAGGTTTTTAAAAGTTTTGAAAACTTAATTGTATTTTTCTCTTTTATACCTTAGATCATTGCAATTTAAAATGATCTTTCACTTAGATTTTTATTTTGATTCTCCTTTCTGTCACTTAGCATTCCAATTTTTATTATATATTCAGTCTTAGTCTGTTCTTGTGACAGCACTTACAGATTAATCCTTCTCTTGAAGTTCTTTATTTACATTTTATTAAAAACTTCAAGAGCATGTAAGTCTTTTGATTAAAGATCTGTAAAACTGATATTGACATTGCTAGTCTAGAACTTTTTGGTAAGTATCTAGTCAACAGAAAGCTTTGTCATAGTCCAGAGACAGGACTCTTAAATGTGCCAAGGAACGAGTCTTCAAGCTAAAAAAAAACAAAAAAACAATGGTTGTGTATAAAATGGATAAGGCATTTTTGTCTTTCAAAAAACAAAAAAATGGGTGCTTGTTCAGAGGTGACCGATCAAATTTTTTTTTATATATATGTCCTTTTAAGCAAAAACAATATTATTTGTCGCGTCAAAAATAGTAATATATCCCAAAATTATAAAAATAAGTCCAGTAGGAAGTTGTTTATACTTAAAAGTAATTTTTACAGAAAATTTTTTTTTCTTTTTTTTTTTTTGTAGATATTTTTAGAATAGACTGAATATTGCAGAAAAGGGGAATATAACTCAGAAAGCATATTTCAAATTGTAATGCTATGTAATCTTTTTTTTTTTTTTACTAAAAACAATAGTTATTTTACATGATGAATTTTCATAATTTTGGGATATAATACAATTTTCAATATGAATATTCAGTAAGTAATCTTTTTGCTTAAAAGGACATCTATATATCTATACAAGTGAAAATGTCTGTCTGTCTGCATTTCCCTACACAATAACTCTGTCAATTTTCAGTCTACAGACTCGAAATTTGATATACAGGGTAGTGAGATTTGGGAAAATCTTTGTAATCCATTTTCGGACAAAAATTTGGCTGTTAAGGAGTCAAAGTTCAACAATTTGACCTTTGAGAACTCTACCAAACTCCTCCGTTAATTTTGGGTCTAAACACTTGAAATTTTAGATATAGGTTTCTTGGACATGGATCTAACTTGATTTGAGCCCAAAACAAATGTTATGGGGTCATAATAGGGGGTCAAAGTTAAAATTTTGACCTCTGCGGTCTCTACCAAATTACTAAAGACAATTTCTGGTCTAAACATTTGAAATTTTACATAGTGTATTCAGAGATAGGGCAAGCTTTTTAATCAGTTTGAGTTGAAAATTTTAGCTACAAATATATAAATCTATATTTGCATGCCTACCTAAAACTTTTGACAGAGGCGACTGATTTTCATGAGATCAGTATCATATTTAAGCTTTACCCTTCAGACGACAAATACCAAAAAATTGGCTAAAAACATTAATTTCTTCACCCTCAACTGGGCACTTTTCTACAGAGAGGGTTTGCTTTTTTTTTTTTCGCCGATATTTTCGAAAGTCATCCCCTCTTTTCGATTGTCTAGCCTTAATTTAAACTTCCAAAGACCCCGGCAACGCCGGGCACCCATGCTAGTATTTTAAAAAATCAATCTGTTGCCGCTTTGAACAACCACCAAAAAATGTATACTTTATTTTACTTTGTCCGATGTTGTGGCTCAATCATGTGTATAGTAAACAAAGCTTGTAGTTTTCAATGTGTCCTTTCCATGGCAAACAAAAATCTTTTAACTCTGAGAGAATCTGTGAAACAAAACCACCTTCTTTGTCACCAGCAACAAACAACCATAATATACTTGTAAGAAAACCTGATGTTGCTCAGGATTTACTGAGGAAGACAGTCCTTTCATGGTTTTCATAACACCATATTTGAAGTTCTTGGGGAGGAGGATGGCACTTTTGGAACCATTTTCGTTGTTTTTCGAAGAAAATTTTACATATGAATGCATTTTCAGTTTTTATGTAAATTATTTGATCATTTTCTTTTTTTCTTTCTATTGATATGTATCTAAATGAATAAATTCACAATTATCCTAACTATATTATTAAAGATTTTTAAATATTCAGCATCTGTAAATCCTTTCTTGTCAAATACAATTAATAGTTTTTCATTTGGGAGGAAACCGGCAATCAGGAGCTGCATCTATTTCAGATTGGAGGTCAGCTAATTTTTCACCCAGTATAGCAATATAGTCTGCATAGTCAAGGCCTGATATTTGGAAATCATGGCCCCCACAGTGACACAGGGAAAGTTAGCCAAGGCTCTGGAAGTATCTAATTGATGGCATAGTTGAACAGAGTTGGTGGTAAGACATCCCTAACGAACATCTGATTGAATATTGTAAGATTGTGATTCCTAACCCTGCGTACAAACTCTTGTAAGAATGGAAAGTTAGTGTGCTCTAAGTAGATTGATGAATTTGGGTGGGACACTGTCTGCCTTTAAAATCTGTCAAAGATCTCTATGGTAAACAGAATGAAATGCAACAGCAAAGTCAATGAAACAAATAAGTTTTTTTTGCTGGTAGCACCAGCGATGCATGAAAACTGGTCAGTGCATTTCCGGTCAAGACGAAATCCATATTGTTTCAGTCTGGTCTGCGCATCCTGCTGAAATTTAAATCGCTTCAGCAAAATAGTAGCAAAGATTTTAGCAGCGGTATCAATGAGACTTGTACCCTGGTTGTTGCTGCAGCAACATTTGTCTCCTTTCTTGAAGAGAAAAACAGCATTGCTCTAGTCCTGGGGAAGACTTTCAAATTCCCAGGCACTGGAAATAATCTGGTGAAGGAGTGGAATCACAGTTTTGGGAAAATGCTTATAGATCTCATTTGGAAGACCACCTTGTCTTTGAGCTTCTTGATGGTTTCCATAATTTTGGCAATGAATGGAGGAGTAGTGGCAGTTATAGACATTAGTGGTGACATTTTAGGATCAAGTTTGGTTGGGGTTGGTGATTTAAATGGTTATGCAATATAGCAAAGTGATTGTTCCATTGTTGAAGTTCATCAAGGTTAGTTATGGGTTCCTCTTGCAGATTGGAGATTACTTCACTGCTGCTTCTAAACAGTTTCGTGCTTGAGCAAAGAAGGTTGTGCATATTTCTTGAGTTCCCAACAGATAATGCTGGCTCCATCTCTTCAACCATTTTTTGCCAGTATGTATTGCGATCAGCCCCTTTGGAATGGGCAGTCTTGCAGCAAAGGCAGCAAGTCATTAGTTTCAAAGCAACAGGCTTGTTTTGTTTGCTAGATCAATAGTGCAGTATGGGATATAATCTTTGGTACAATGTTTGGTAGTACCAAGAGTTTGTTGCGTGACTGTTTTTGAAGGAATGCCATAGGTCCTCCACAGTAGTACCGTCTTGCTGGAGATCTTGAAATCTACTGAAGCTGTTTGACAATTGGATCTTAAAATCGTTTTGAGTATCTGCGCATTTGTGTCTTGAAATGAAGAGGTTGATCATTTCAAATACCTTGGCTCTATTATCACAACAGGTCAAAAAGAGGAGAATATCATTAGCAGTACTCATTTCATTTTCTTGGTTGTCGTCCAGACCTGAAATAAAACTTGGGACTAAAATCTGCATCTATCAAGCTCTTGTCCACACCATTTTATTGTATGACTGTGAAACCTGGCTGATGAGAGCAAGTAACCTATGAGAGTTTGAAGTGTTCGTCCACTACTGTTTACGTTTCATTCTTTGTGTTTGCTACTGTTCATTCTCACTTCAACATATCCTCTCTACAACAAGCTCTCCTCAGCAGACGGTTATATTGGTTTGGTTACATTCATTGTCATCATTCAGATGACTTCATCCACAAAGCCATCGATCCAGCCACTCTCAGGGTTGGAAAAAAAGTGATGTGGAGGCCAGCTGAAAATGTGGCTTAGGCCAGTAAAAATAGGACGTTGAGCTGATCTTGTGTTCTCGCCTTTTATAGAGTTCACTGTTAGAAGCGAGATTGGCTAATATATATAATTTGATCATGGTTTCATCATAAATACATGATTAAAATAGTTTTATGAGGGAGAACTATATCTTCCTTTGAATCTGTTTGTAAATATTTCAATGTGTTTATTTTCTGAGATGGTATCAAGTACCATTTTAATAATAATGAACTGATTATGTGGGTTCAGATTTTTATTAAATTACTAGTAGACACCATTAGTATTTCTTTTATTTAACTGAGGACCTCTTTGTGTTCCTTCTCCTAGTCCATAAGCCTATATCACCATTTTGCCTTAAAAATCTTAATGCAAAAATCAGGGCACAGTCGGGTTGATAAACCACTTTATCAAATCCCCTGAGGTTAAGTGATATTGAACCTGGTCAATATCAAATGGGTGACCAGACACTATGTAAGAGAATGATTTTCATGTCTATCATTAAAATTGAGTTTTGTTCTGTGAATGGATATTTGATTAAATGTGAAAGAACATTTAAGTTTTTGTAATGAGTTTTTAATAAGTGGATCAGTCTTCACTTGTGGCACCAGGGTTGCAGAGTTGGAAGGTATAAAGTTTGACTCTTGGGATTCTTAATTTTTTTATTTTCAAGTCTTCAAATATTCAGACTGTTGATTCATTGGAGATTAAAAAATTCAACTCTTAGCATTCTTACAAAGTCACACTCCACAACCTTGGTTAACGCAATGTTTAGAGGCCACTGAATGTGTTAGCTTTTCGCAACATAAGTTTCTACTTATTTCTAAAACATTGGATTAAACTGCTTAATTTGTGATACAAACATTTTGAACAGCAAAAGTTTTATCAGTTGTTACTTCGCAACACTGAATCCAGGGATTTCAGAAATCCTACTCCTCCACACTGTTTCTAATGTCTGTTATAAATGATCAACAAGGACAATCTGATCATGCAAATTATTTTTTAAGTAGCATAAAATTAATGATTGTGAGTTGGAGCTTCCATTAAAATATTTTTCTTGTCTCTTTTGTCTGCTTGTACTTGTCCGTCTGTGTATGACTGCTGCTGCTTGTGTTAGTGGGTCAAATTTTATTTTTTTAGAGTGGATTTAAATTGATGCTTGTGTCTCTTTAAAGAGACAACTCTAGGATTAGACAGAAGTCCATGGCATGTCCAGACCCACAAGAATGATTAGCCATGATATCTTGCAATAATTCTATGACGGTGGTCTCATTGAATGATTCTGCTATTGGTCACATCTCCATCTGATTTAGAAAACGACATGATGGTCCAGTTGGTAGAATTGCTTCAGCTTTATAACTTCTGTATTAGTGTCCCGTAGTAATTCAATGAGAATTCTGTTTAAATCATTTGATACTTCGATAGTTTGCTTTCTTTAACTAAGAAAGTGTATTTTTTCTTGTAACTCCGTTTTTAATATGTTCACAACAGCAGACATTATTTTGAGAGGAGATATTCATCTGAAAAACAAAATTTGTATAAAATCTCAAACCATATATCGAATGATAGAAATTGAATTATCTAAATGTTTTTCCTTTTGTTTTCTTATATCGATAAGATAAAAATAAAAACAATTGTAAACCTTTCTTACAAATTATACTTTGCTTTGGAATTTGGTTTAATTTGGCCTGAAAATTGGATAAAGGATGCCATTAATCTCATTTGTATCGATCCATTTGATTGGCTGTAAGTCACAAAGTTGGATCACTTTAGCTTGGTGAATTTCTATTAGAAAAATGCTGTTAAAATTAGTGAAACAGTGTTTTAAAGGAAAAATACTTTTTTCTAAATGTTTTGTAGTTTTTCATATAAAAATGCAATTTTCTGAAGAGATTTATTGATTCTTTTATAATAACAGTAGCGTTGTTTATATAAAAATTGTGAACACGTTTTAAAACTAAAAGAAAGTTGTTTTTTTTTTTTTTTTTTTTTTTTTTTTTTTGTAGGGCAAAATGGAAAATTTTAACATTTTGACCAATGTTTTTCCCCTCCTACTGCTTGACTGTTTATCTTTATGCTAACAAAATTGTCTTATCTCTGACTTTTTTTGTTTGTTTACTATAGAATATTCAGTGAAATCAAAACCGCAATAGTGTAAAATATAGTAACTTAAAAATCCTATAAATAATTTGAATTCACCACAATGCATTTTGGTTGAAGTCAGCCATTAATCTTTTTTTGTTAATAGTTTAAAAAAAAAGAAAAAAGCTAATGAATTATGTTGTGAACATTCGAATTTAAAAGGAATTTGGACGCTTTTAAAAGTCATTTCTGGTGTTCAAATTCTTGAAAATTGTTATAAATCTAAATTGAAACAATGTTTTAATAGTTTATAAAATTATTGTATGTAAATAGTTTTGTTTAATGTGAGGAGTTGCTAAGAATTCTAAAGCCAGAAATGATTATCAACTTTAAAATGGTACAAAGTATTTTTTTTTCTAATCAGCTATTATTAAAACATGTACTATTTGGAGATTGCTGCGCAATCACACGTTTTGTAGAAAATTGATTTCTCATCTAAAATTGTATTTTTACTTGTGAAATATAAACTTCAATCATTGGTGATCATTTTTATTGATAAATCTTTGTCTGAATTTGTTAAAGTCGATAAATTAAAACAAAGGTTTAAACTAAAATTTATTTTATTTTTATTTTTCTTATTTTATTTTATTTTTTCCATGGTTTCTAAGAGTATAAGAAAGAATGTATTGCGTAGGGGAATATTAACTCTTACTTTCTCTTCATATTAATAAAAAAATAGAATATGGAAGAAGATAAAGTATGTTTTTGATGTAATTGGTTTGAAATGCATTAAAAACAACTGACATGATCTAGTGAAACATTAAATATTGAGCGCGTGTGAACAAACATAAATTATAGATCCACAGAAAAGTTTGGTTTACTTTATAAGATATTACAATCTTGCATTTGAAAGAAAAAATACTCTTGTGTTTAGTCAAAGAATTTTTCCCATCTATGAAAAACGGGGGGAAGGAGGTGTGTGTGTATGTAGTCTTGATATTTTTGTAACATTTGGAACTTTTTACATACTTTATACATATATAAGCTATATCAAAATGTTATAAATTGAATAAAACTTTTATTTCATTATTATCATTCATGCGAAACTACATACCTCTTCCCTCACTCCAGGCTCATATTTTATTTTTATTTTTTTGTACATTTTATAATATTCAATTGACTGAAGAAGGGAGTGTATTCATTAATTCTGTGAGAGAGAATCCAAGTACAGTTTACATTAACTAAATTTATTTTATACATTTAGTCTTTCACCCCTTTGAAGGGTACCTGGGATTTCCTGAAAATGAAGATCACCGAATAATCTTCCTTAAATTCTGAACTTTGTATTATTTCTATTTTCTATTTATAAATCAAATAAAATGAAGTAAAAAGTTTTATTTCCTTTTTATGGATGTCTAGCATGAACTCTAACTCAGCAATATTATGGTGCACTCTTTGATCAAAATGAAATATACTAATCCAATGTAATATACTCATCTAATGTAATTTCAAGTTTTACTTAGGTAGGAGGAGTCTATTTATAGATATGACACTGGTTATAAATTTGCAACCTTCACCCTGACAGAACAGAATTGAAAACACAAGTTTTGATATATGTACTTGTTTTGATATTTTGTTTTTCTTTGTATGATAGCAATTATAATTCTATTTTATTAGTAGTAGAAATATTTATTTTAAATCGGTATAAGGTAGTAGAAATATTTATTTTAAATCGGTATAAGAAAAAAATGTTGATCCTTCATTTTTCTTTTCTTTTTTTTTAACTAGTTTTAAATTTGTGATAAAATTATTGGATTATATTTCTTTCTTGATTTTAAAATATGAAACTAGTTGAAGTATCTGTTTATGCTAGGTTTCTCAACTCTGTATTCATACCATTTTTACCGTAAATTCTAATGAAAACAATGAAGCATTACTATTTTATCAGTAAAGGAAAAAAAATCACTAAATAACATCAATAATTGTTTTTGTAGATTAAAAATTTCAGATTTTTAATTACAAAATATACCGTCGCATAAAAGGAACTTTGTAAGTTCGTTCCGTATGAATTCGGAAATGACTGGGCTGATTTTTATCAAATTTCACACAAAGGTACTTGGTGTGTTTGGGAGTAATCTTATATAGGTTTGTTTGTTTTTTTAACTAGTTTGAAATTTGTGATAGAATTATTAGATTACATTTCTATCTGGATTTCAAAATATGAAACTAGTTAAAGTATCTGTTTATAAAGCTAGCTTTCTCAACTCTGTATGCCTGTCATTTTTTACCTTAAATTCCAATGAAAACAATGGAACATTACTCTTTATTAGTAAAGGAAAAAGATCACAAAAATTGTATTTGTAGATTAAAAATTTAAACCCTCAAAGAAAGATTTTATTTTACTTACTAACATAGCATATATTAGTGATAAATGTTTTGTTTGGGTTTTTTACCTAAACTTTAATTACAAAATTGAACCATGAGTACAATATTTTTTTTCCAAGTATGAAATAAATGCAAAAAAAAAAAAAAAACTTAGTCAAAGTTTTTTTTATATTTGACTTTTTTTTAATAGTTTGGTAATTTCATCCAATTAGTTTTACCAATTGCATCCCTTTTTGACACTACAGTAATGCCTACTTCTGAAAGAATTTTAGCATGGCATAAATGGTGTCACTCAAAAACTTATGCAAAATATACACATATTTTCAAAATAAGTTATTGAATTACATTACCATAAAATACAAATAAATTTTAAAACTATAATAAAATTAAATAACTAATTTTACAAAATTATTAAAATATAATTAGTTCATTAAAAAATGTTTAGTTGCTAATAGTGATAAAAAAAAAGACTAATACAATCTGATTAATACTTAATACACAAAAACTTTATCAGCAACAAAAATATTGGTAGTAAATTTGTATAACTTTTTTTAATCAGAATAATTATCTAATTATTTGAAACTTTTAAAAACATTAAATTTTCTTTTTTGTATATTCTCACTATTATTATCTTTTAAGAAATGATTGTGTTAAATTAAAAAAAATTATATACATTTGTAAATTTAATTTGCATGTTGCCATAAGCAGTTATGAAAGAAAAAGGGATTTTTTTGAATTTAGACATGGTATGAGTATTTTTGTAAGAATTTTTATGAGGAAACTGGTATTCTGGGGCCTGAAACTTAGTCAAATTGAAAAAAAAAATTTTTTTTTTAATTTTTTTTTTTGAAAGGCATGCCATGTTTTAGTAATGATATGCTAAACCCAAATCCTTTCAGTCTGATAGAATTGGAATGCTGAATCTACAGTCGTATCAGTATATATTCAGTATGAGGTAAACTTTTTTTTTTTTTTTTTTTTTTTTTTTTTTTACAAAGGTATCACCACATTATCAAGGCCCAGAGGCCACTCAAGGATAAGGGTTAAAGAGTGTACAGTAGAAATTGGTCAATATAGTAATCATTAGTAATGAAAATTTGGTATATTTAATAACTTATATGGAACGGCTCATCAAGAACTTATTTACTTTAGACTTGAACACAACCATATTGTAGTCAGCCGGAAAGCAAGAAAACGGAAGACAATTCCACAGGCGTGCAGTTCTAAGAAAGAAGCTTTGTTCATGGAATCTATGTTTAGGTTTAGGCACAGATAAAGAGTGGGGGAAATTATTGATAGTGTTTACAGCTAGACGAGTGTTTCTTGTGAAAGTTTGGCGAGGGGGGGACCATAGATTGAAGCTCAGTTGAACACTTTCCATGAAAATAACGATACATCAGAGACAAACTCGCAACATCTCTTCTGTGAGATAGAGGTTGTAAGGAGGAGAAAAGGACATCTCCTACGAGGCTACGAAGTCTATTTTGAACTCTATCAAGGCAGGACAAGTCCTTTCTAGCAGCTCCTGCCCAGATGTGGCAACAGTATTCCATCCTTGGACGTACCTGGCTCTTATATAGATAGAGAATAGCATCAGCAGTGAGATATCTACTGGATCGATAGAAAGATCCCACCATTTTTCCAGCGGCCTTGGCAACAGATTTGATATACGTGTTCCATTTAAGATCAGGAGTAATGGTCAAGCCCAGAAGCTTGTCAAAACTTGAGGCCTCCTGAAGACGAGAGCCATTCATTTCAATTGATGACAAATGTGGATTAAAATGTTGATGATGTAAAGAGAGAAGCTTGGTTTTAGATGCATTAAAAGTAACCAGCCACTCCTTTCCCCATTGTACTACATGCTCAAGATCAGAGGAGAGAGAATTGGAGAGTACTTGCTCGTTTACTGTCTTAGATGTGGTACCATAAATGGTAGTGTCGTCAGCATAAATGTCTACAAATGATGTAAGGATATGATTTGGAAGATCATTAATGTAGATCAGGAAAAGAGTTGGGCCCAGGATGGATCCCTGAGGAACACCGGCATTAATACTGAGAGCTTCTGATTTTTGCCCCTCAACTACTACTCTTATGAACCTATCAGAAAGAAATGATTTAATAATTGAGAAGACTTTTCCAGCTATACCATAGCTAGCGATCTTATGAAGTAAACCTTTATGCCATACCCTATCAAAGGCTTTAGATATGTCAAGAGCAATTGCCCTAGAAAGATTGCCACCGTCGAGAGATTTGCTAATCCTATGCGATATAACTGTAAGGACATCTGCTGTAGATCTAGCAGAACGGAAACCATATTGAGTGTCACTAAGAAGGTTATTTTTGTTGAGATGTTTGATTACTTCTGTATTTAACACAGATTCTAGCAACTTACTCATGACGCACAGGAGACTTATTGGCCTGTACTGAGAGGGGGATGAGCGATCACCTGAATTCTTAAATACAGGGCATACTGATGAGATTTTCCAGGGAGATGGGAAACTATTCTCCTTAAGACAACGTTTAAACAGTTTTGTAAGTATGGGCGCTAGTTCAGGTTGAAGTTTTTTGAGTACTATAATTGGAATACCATCAGGGCCAGTTGCTTTACTGGAATCAAGGTTTTTGATTAGCTTGGCAACATCACGTACAGATATACGTATATCACATAGCGTGTTTTCTGATAGAGGAGTAAATATTGGGGGTTGGCGGTCTTGGTCGCAAAGGGTAGAATTAGCTGCAAAGTTCTTGACAAAGAGTTTGGCTTTGTCTGATGCTGACGAGATTACCTCAGGTCCATTGATAATAGTTGGGATGGAGCACACGCTTCTGTTCAGGATTCTGTTTGCTATTTGCCAAAACTGGTGGGAACCAAGCCGCTGCTCAGCTACTTTGGACTTAACAGATTGAGCATACAACTCTCTTGCGTTCCTTATTACTTTCATACAATGGTTGCTGGCAGTCCTGAAAACGGCTTTAGTTTCCATACATCTATTACGTTTGAAGCAGTGGAAAAAGTGATTTCTGTGCGCAATGGCAGCAGCACATTCTGGAGAGAACCATGGCTGGCTGTTAGGTTTTTGCTGAAACTTTTTAGAGGGTATGAAATGGTCAATACCTACAATTAACCATTCAGTTAGGTCTAATACTATAGAGGACACATCCTTTTTAAACATGGAATGCAGAGGTAGATCAGATATAAATGTACGGAAGCTATCCCAGTCAGCCTTAGTGTATCGATATACTGTACGATGAAGTGGTACGTCTGGGGACTTATTACATTTCATTTTTATCTTAATTGATACAACAGAGTGGTCGGAAGATCCAAGAGGCGACAGAACAGAAACTGAACATAGTTCAGGGCAAGTTGTGAGAAAAAGGTCTAGTAGGCTCGCATACTGGCCGTCATTATCGGGCACACGGGTAGGTTCCTGAACAATCTGAGTGAGGTCATAGGCAATGGAGAAATCATGACAGAACCTCCCCTCATCATCGGTCTTGTTTGAGTGGGTCAACCATTCGACGTTGTGAACATTGAAGTCTCCACATACGTGAATGTTAGCTGAAGGATAAGTAGAAAGGACTTGGTCAATTTTCTCAGATATGCTTTGAAAGATAGTAACTCCGCTGTTGTGGGGGCGATAGAGAGTAAATATAAATGCAGTAGTGTGAGCTAAAGCAACCCGGAAGCACATATAGGGTAAGTTAGGATCTTCCCTGGAGATGTCCCTCCCACATGGAAAGCTATCTTTAATATAGGCACATATTCCATGCCCATGGCGATCTTGGGGGTCAGATTTAGAAGTTAAGTTAGAGTATCCTGTAATTGCAAACTCATCTAGGGAAATAGCCTGTCCAATGCCAGTTTCACTTAAAAATAAAAGGTCTGGTTTAGTCTCCTGTAATTGGGTTTCAACCTCTGGAAGGTTAGAACGTAGACCCCTGATGTTGGAGAAGGAGACATGGTAGTAGGGGTCTACGTTGGAAGTTGGAGAACCGGGTTTAATCGTGTATTTTTTCTTGAAACTTGTCATGATGAAATTTTGGAATTTGTGGACTAGGTCGACAGATTTACTTAGAGCAGGACAGAGAGGGGAAACTAAGAGAGAAAAAGAAACGAAGAATTTTTTTTTTTTTTTTGTACCACATGATAAGGTAAAGCCGTAACAATTACCCACTAGTATGGCATAACTGTTTTAACTATTTAATCTATAAGAATGCAGTTTATTTTGATAACTTTACAGTTTTCAAGAATTATTCATCAAAGTTATTCACTCTTGTTTTATTTTATGAAAATGTATTTCCACATATGGTTCCCTTTTCTCTTTTTAATAATTCAAAATTGAGATATAATCATTTTTACTTTCATTTTTCGTCTTGTCTTGTACATTTTTTTTTTTTTATATAAAGAAATATACTGACAAATCAATAAATTTGTAAATTCTGATTGTAGTATTGTTCGTAGCTAAATAAAATCAAACTGTGAATAGAAAGTTTTTTTATTTTTCATTTAAAGTTTATTTTCACACATCTACAATATTTGAATTTGAAGAGAGTTTTACTGTTTTAGGTTTTTTAAATTACCGCTGTTGACTATGGGAATAGTAATAGGCATGTATATGCAGCATGATGTATAGAAGTGAAACCTGGCTAGTGAGAGTTGCAGATATGCATTGCATGGAAAGAAATTATGTGAAATTAATGATGAATGTGTAATGTGAGTCTTGAACACGGGCTTAGATCTGATGACCTCAGAGGAAGGTTAAACCTGTACCAGTTTGTTTTTGGTACCCTCGTTTAAAAAAAAAAGTATTTTTTTTTTTTTTTTTCCCCCCCACAATTTTAACTTCTCAAAAACTACAAATAAAAAAAAATCTATGGATAAAAATATTCTTTACAATTTAAAGTTCCTTCATTTGAAAATGGATTACTTTCTGTTCGAAATAAGATTAGAGGAAATGGCCAACTTGTATATCTTATTTATAATTAGACAATCACAATTTTTTTTTTCTCACTGATATTATTTTTAATATTCCTGATTTTACTAAACTGATTTATTCAATCGTTTCAACTTTTGATACTTTCCTGTTTTTTTTTTTTTGGGGGGGGGGGGTCTTATATAACTAAAACAGACGTGTGTCTGTGTAAATACCAATAAACTCTTAAACTACTGATCACATAACACTGAAATTAACAAGAAATAATAATCATACACTAAGGATAGTTTATAACTAGCAAAGTTTTTGTTTGGATGGATGATGTACATCGACAAGTTGAAATGACATGTTTATTTCAACTTGCCAACATATTTCTATTTCTTTCTGCGCATGCCCAAATTCAATTCATCAAGTCATTGAATATTACATCTTATCTATTTCTTGATAGCTACGTCAGTAGGGAATGCAGCTGGAGTGCTAAATGTTTAGATTTTGGCGGATAGTCATTTTTGAAATCAGTACTATATATTAGGTACAATATTCAATAGAGAATTGGCTCTCTTATAATACAAAATCTCATGAATTAAATTTAAGCATTTTTTTTTTTTACGACCCGGCAGGTCCGAGCGCCCCCTGCTAATCTCTAACAAAATATCAAGAATAATTTAACATACTGCTACTAGAGTTTCGATTTCTTCCTTTCTCTTCCCAAATAAAATTAAAAAAATACAATCTGTTTCTTTCATGCACTATTATTTTATCAGACAAATGAGTATTTTATTTTTAGTCTGATATTTCTCATTAGTGAGTGGAGAGAAGATCTGAGTCTTTTCTTCACACATGGGAACGAGTTTTATCTGCATTCCATATCTTTACAGGATTTCTTTTGGTGTCATTCTATGTCAAAGAATTGATGCAGATTAATTTTCAAATTTAAATAATTTGCATGAGAAAAATTGAATGATGCTTATTTTACATTTCTAAATGTCAAAGGGCTCCAGAGATATGATCCTTTTACCTTGCTCCAAATTTTAATTTGAAAAATAGGAACAGTTTAAAAATTAATTTTTTTTCTCTACCTATAACTTTATTTTGAACTACTTTGATAGATTTAAAAAATGTGGTCCATAGATTCTTGTTTTTGATATCAAATAAAATAATTTGATATTTTAATCTTTCATTTTTCAAAAATGGGTCTCTTCAATTTTAAAGGATATGTCCCAAAATATTTATAGTGTATTTTCAACTGAAGCCATCAATAGTTTCATTGACGCAAGCCAAATTCCAAATGGCATTTGCTAACATTTTCATTTCTTGGTTTAGTCAAATTGTCTATCTTTTGGTAAGTTTTTACTGCCAATTAATATTCAAAATTTAAACGTTTAATATAAATCAACGATTTAAATTTCATGACATTTTATTTTTATATCTGATTGTTCGGTTACATGGAGTTTGTAGAGTTGAATTTTTTTGCTTTGAACAAAGATTTTTTTAAAAAACATTTGAATTTAGATGTTAAATTTGATGGAAACTCCGTTAATTGCAGCTGTTTTATAATGTAATTCACTTTTCTTTTTAATACTATTTTCTAGAATAACTTGACAAAATTGCTGTTGACTTTGGCTTTATTTGTTCAATGGAGACTTGAAGCCGTTGTTTGCATGGAATAATTTCATTTTTAATTTCTTCCCTAGAACTAGGTATGATAGATTGTTGAATCTAAAAAACTAACTTAAAACTGAACTTACAAAAAAAAAAAAAAAGAGGATAGAGAAATAACTATATAAAAGAAAATCATATCTCTCCATCCCTTATGGTAATTATTTTTCATCATTTCACTGATTTGATGTGAATTAAATCACTTTTAATCCTCGTCGCCATTCGCTATGATTTCATGCTCACATCCTGTGATGTGTTGGGAAAATTCTTGGTTCTTTGATATGACGAGAGATACCCCCCCCCCCCCCGCAAAAAAAATTAATATTTTCCTTTTATTCTTCCGTTTAGACACAAATGAATCCTAACACTTGACACCCCCCCCTCTTAAATTAGCACTAAACATGGACCGATAAAAGGTTTTGGGCAATCAGATTTCAAAACCAAAGCACTTTAAGTCCTCAAAATACCACCGTTTTGTTTGGAAATGAATTTACTTTCAAATGAATTAATAAATAATAATGTACATTATATATTTTAAGAGTTTTAAGCAAATAAATTGATAAAAATGTGAACATCATAAGTGTTTTTGCTAACATTTTGTAAAGACCCCCACCCCCCTCAATTTGTAAATGCCCGTACCACATTTGTATTAAGAATTTTATCATGAAATTTGGAAACTAACCAGAAGAGACATCACTTTTAATAGTTTGTGTTGTCCGAAATACTTTTGACCACTTTTGTGTGTTAAAAAAAAATAACTTCAACATGACGAGTATTTAAAACTTTGAAAAAAATTGTCTTTGGACACCCACTAGTAAATAAAATCTTTTTACTGTTTTTATCCATTAAAAGTATAATTGTATATTTTCTCTTGTGGTAGCTAGCAATTTAAAATCGTGATATTAGGTTGAAGGGGTCGTTTCTATCGACTTTCGATGCAAAACTATCTTGTAATATTAGTACTAGTAGCAGCGACAGCAGTGATAGCACGGATGTAAACAACAGATATTTTTTTTTTTTTTGCTATGTTTTATTCGATTGTTTAAAAATAATTGAAAATATGAATATAAAAAATGTTCTTACATGTTTAGTTAGTTTAATTAGAGCTCTCCAGTTATCAGAATATATGATAAATTATTAAAGCAATCCCAACCAGTCCAGCATAATGAACTTTGTCCAACTTGCAATTTCTCGCATATTTCTAGTCAGCTTTTTAAAAATATTTGATTGAATAGACAAGAAAATGTATAACTTGTGTGCATTTTTGTCTGTTGCATTAGTTTTTAATGGTGAATTAAGCAGTGTTTTGCTAACAACCGAAAATGTGAAATGATTTTTTTTTTTTTTTTTTTTTGTTCACGTGTACAAGCGGTACACACACACAGTTAATTTTTTTTCTTTTGGTGTTTTTTACAATTTTTTCAGTGAATTATAATCATAAACACTAATCTACCAGATTATTAAAAAAATAAGTGTAAGTGCTCAGTTTCTAGTGAAATTAAGAAATAAAAAACCTCTTAAACCGGAAAACTTAAAAACAAAATAATGTCACTCCATAGAAGGACATGAAATGTAATTGAAAATAAAAATTAAATTCATTAAAAAATTTTAAACGACTTTTCAGCTTAAGCAAAAAAATTTTTCAAAGGAACATGTTTAGTATGACACTCTTACAAATGGAAACAGTACACATATACAATATATTTTCAAATTGACTCGGTTTCAGAATAAGTTTATTTAAAAATTTAAAACTATATTTAATTAATATTTTAATTTGACACTATTTAATCAAAACTTTTATAACCATTTTATAAAATTATTAAAAAAAATAATGCAGATAAAGAATTATTTTAATTTACAAAAGTAATTTGAAAAAGGAGTGATTAATAGAATTTGATTAGTACATTGCTGCTAGAAATTTATTGATCCTAAAAAAAAAACTGAAAATAGAAAATGTAGATTTTTCTCATTAGCTGCTCAATTTTCATGTTTTCTTTTTGTACATTTTGTTACTTAAGCTAACTTTTGTTATTAAAATAAATATTTGGCCACTATACCCGTTATCCACACCTCAAAAGAAAGTGATGGATTAAATTAATCTGCATATGTCATATTATCAAAAACAAAATTTAAGATGAATAAAAAATAAAATGTTCTGCTTTTCATTTTTTAGTTGGAAAAAATATGTAATTATTTTTATCAGTTAGTACAAATGTCTTTTATTTGTTTTACTGGAAAAATTGGAATTACTATTTGAGTTAATGTAAAAAAAAAAAAAATTGTTTACATTTAAAAGCATGGTGTTTTGGATGAGATCATATATGGTTTCATACTAAACTAGTTCGTTTTATCTGTCTCTATAATTAAAATGCTGGAAATACACTTAGCTACTTTAAAAACAAAAAAAAATGTCTTCCCCACTTTTTTTTTTTTTTACCAAACGTTTGGACAAAAAAAAAAAATCGAAAACTAAGCTCTTGGTATGTAGATGACATATTTGTACGTGTTATAATCTAATGTATAATTACTGATATGTATAGATTTTCTTTTTGGGTGTTTTTGTTTATTCACCATTTATAATAATTTTAAATAGTTTCTATATTGATTGCATTGGTTACATTTTGATCAATTATATGGCTTTCTTTTTTGTTTGGTTCTTGTTTAATAGATCTTTTCTTTCTTTTTAAGATACTGCTTGAGAAATCGTGCTCGGTTATGCAGATTTAAAAAGAAAAAAAAATGGAGTTCCATAAATGTTAGTTAAGTTAACCATTTACTAAAACTAATAAAACCTTTTTTCAAATTCCAGACGTAGACGTCATCGTGATGACTTTGAATCTCCACGAGTGAAACGGCCACGAATTGAATACGATACGAGAAACCGTAAGTATTTAAAGATTAGACGCAAATTTTTGCACGTTTATTTAATGTTTCAATTTATCATTTATCAACATTCAAACCTTCTAATTGATGTAATCCCCCCCCCCAAAAAAAAAAGAACCGGTGGCTTGTATTCATTGGGATTAATATATTTTGAATTTAAGTGTTGCAGCAGTTATCCAGGTGCAATTGTTTTTCTAACATGAGTGACAGTAGATGATCCTGGCACGCGCAATATAAAACCCATATGAAAAGTAAAATATTGATGCAAGATATTTGAAAATTGAAATTAAATGCAGTTTTTGTTAGGGGAAAAAAAATGACCTTAGCTATACACAATGTAAGATCCTGTTGAATAGAGATACTAAGGCTCTGTGCTCTCTCTCTCTCTCCCATATTCAGATAATCAAGAAGTTTATGCTAGTTAAGAAATTAGACCTCCGTTTTGTTTAAAATTTAGAATTGTTACCACCGTTTTCAAAGAATATACTAATCTTGTAAAAAGTGGACATTTTTCATCCGTTGTAACAAAATGATGCTAAGAGAGAAAACTGTATGCTAAAGGAATGAACTTATTAAAGCTTTTCAAATCCAAAGTGCCCTTTTGTGAGAAGCTGGATATCCCTACATTAAATACTACCCTTGTGTCAAATTTTGCCGCCCTGAGGATCAAATAAATAGCGACATAGATAATCTTTAGCGATATTCTTGTGTATTTTAGAGAAATATACATCAGCTTTTTACTCAGTGGCTCTTCAATAGTCTGCATTAATTTTAATCCCCTTTCATCTTTTTAAATCCTTCTGTAACTCGTATGCTATATTTGATAGAAGATAATAGGTTTTTTCTTCTCAAAAAAAACCTTACTTAGATGTTCCTTTGAAATCTTATTATTCAAAGAAGTACTTTAGTTCTTTAAGTGTCCAATTGGTAAATTTCTATTACCACTTGTTTCTTTATCAAATCAGTCGTAATAAATTTTTAGAATCTTGGTGCATTTCGATAATAAAAGTTTTTATTTTATTTTTTATACAATAACATTACGAGCATGTCCATATTTTCTTCTTCTTAATCGACTTACGGCAGTGCAAACCATTCACTATATTTGCCATTTAGGTATATGGTACGGGTACCATTGACAGAGCACACAAAACGTTTATATAGTGAATATTTTTCTGTGCCACTGTAGTTAAACATAGCATTTTTTTCTTCAAATTTTCACTTGGAAACAAATTTTTAGTTAAATTATTAATATTTTAATTTTTTTTTTTCTTTTCTTCTTAGCTGCATATTATAAAGACAGGCGCCCTGATCGGTAAGTTTTATTTTTGATATGTTGCCAAAAAAAATATTGCTAGATAATGAATCCGTCCATATTCCAAAAGAATAGTTATGTTTTTGTTTGTTTTTTTTGTTTTTTTTTAATGAATTCTAAAAAGATTTAACATTTACTTATCACTTGTATGGTTTTACAAGTACTTTAGCAACCAAGCATTAATGATTATTCTATATTTGCTCTATGGCAAATAGCTAGATTTACAATAAAGCTATACATACCTAACTTTGTTTTGGTCTATGTGGAACATACTTTGGAGCATTTCAGATGGTTAACAGCAGGCAATGTGGCTATACTAGTTAAGACATTTCTTAAGCCTTTCTTATGGAGGCCTGTTGAGTTAAAATGGCAATTTTCTACAGCCATTATTGTGTTACTCTGACATTGTATCGTTGAATGTGTTTCGCAGCTACACAATAGTATAGGTTGGACATGTGCTGTATGCTGCCATTCTCGCATATAATGGAATCCATTTTGTTAAATTGTTGATGGCTGCCTGAAAACACTTCATGTGGCAGATGTACATTATAGATGTTGTATAGTTGTGTCAGTTCACCTGTTGGAATCTATTGTTACTGAAGTAATGAATTTATCCACCCTTTTGACACCTGCAACCATTTCTCTTTTCATGGAAGTTGGATTTTTCAACAGGTGCTCTGAATAAAAGTAACTGGATCTATTACACATTAGCACTGGCAGTTTAATGCACTTTGTGACACCATCTACTCGGTGTTCTGCAATAAGTGGTGTCAAAAGAGGCACCAATCTGTGTGTGTGTGTATACACACACTGGTTGGCCAGCCAGCCACCCTTGCTCGATTGTGCACTACACTTAAACATATTTTAATTTATGCAGATTGCGTATGTATTATAAAATTAATCTTCTATTGATTACTAGCAGGGGTACCCAGCATTGCCCGGTTGTTTGGAGATATAAAAGAAAAAAAGTTTAGGTAGGTAGGCTCGAACCCTTGAGGTTAATAGGCTGAGGACTTACCGCCACACTACAATGGCAGAGAAGTGAGAATGTGTGAAATAAAATCCTTAAAAAGTGATGTGACAGGTGCGTGTTTAATGAGGTCAAACATCACGCCACAGTGAATGAAACGTTCATAACCGCACAAGTGGACGGTGCATGCGGAATTTAATTCCGTATTTAATTTTACTGCGAGATAGTTCTTTTGGGTTTGTTTTTTTACTCAACTTTGTCTGGTTTTGTTGTTTCCCCAACAGGTTGGGGAAAACCAGATCTCCCCCTTATGAGGGGAGTGTCCAAATGAAAGCAATTGTCTGATATGACAGTGAAAATCAACATTGACTAAACGTCCATAGCTTTCTGGATGTTCCCAGCCCGTAGCCAAGAACTGCTAATTAGTTTCTCATCAGTTTCACTTTTATATGAAAAAAACGAATCAATGTGTGAGAAGCCGAAATAGCGATAATTTTGTAAAAGTTGCTGTAAATAAATCTAGACGCAACGCGCATTCACAAATCCCTGAGGAAAGAACTCTCTCACACACAATGACTTATATATATATATATATATATATATATATATATATATATATATATATATACATACTAGCAAAAGTACCCGTCGTTGACTGGGTTCAAAAACAGCCTACAGAAAATGAACTCTGATTTATGAAAGTATGATAGGTTATGAAAAGGAAGGGTTGTAAAGAGATAGCTTCGAATTTGGAGGTATTCAAAGCCAAAGCAAAATATGATAAAAGTAAAAATAAAATAGATAAACCCCATAATTTATTATATCATGCCTGTTCACACTGAAACACTTATCACAATATTCTGTGGATCTATATTAAAAAACCTTGTTAAAGTTTGTGACATATTTCCATTCTATGGAGGTCATGTGTGAACGAATACCCCATAATTTTATTATACCATATTTCTTCAAACTGAAACATAATTATCAAAGTATACTTATGCAGATAGATATGAAAAGTCTTTATTAAAGTTTGTGCCTATTTCCATTCTATGGAGAACAGGCACGAATGCAGACCCCACAATTTTATTATACCATCCCTATTTAAGTTAGGAATACTTTGATAAGTATGTTTTAGGTACATCTATATCAAAAACACTTTTAAACGTTTTTTTTTTTTTTTTTTTTTTTTTTTTTCCATACTTTGTGGACCAGGCATGTATGCAGACCCCACAATTTTAATGAATCATCATTATGCCAGATCAAACATACCCATTCCTGTGTCTCGATACATCTGCTATCATTATATGTGATCAGTTTTCTATAATAGTCAACCATATAGGAGCCTATTCATGACTAGACACACACTCAGACGTTCAGCTTTATATTATAGATATGCATATTATATAAAAAGAAACTATATATGTATATATAACAAACCCACAATGATTTTCTATATTTAAACAAAGTGAATGATTATAACAAACAGTTGGAAAAAAAATTCTATTTTCAGTTTTAAACAAAAGGGATTGATCCACATGCTGACCATTAAAAATTAGCATTATTTCAATCCAAACTTTTTTTTTTTTTTTTTTAATACTGATTTCTTTCCTTTCTTCTAGACCTCCTCGTTATGGTGGTGTTCGCAGAGAAACCTTTTTGAACGGGGTGAGCAATTTTCTATATTATTAAGATTTACTATTCTTTCATATAAATTTCAAGTGTTTACTTTTTCTGAGTTTTTATAATTGGAAAACTTGTGCAAAATTTATTTAATTTTTAAAATGTTTCCCTCTACAAAAACATCTCACTAAAAAAAAAAAAAAAAAAATTAACAACTGCAGAATTTTGAGTAGATTTAAAAATATATTCTCTAAAATATTCTGAAAATGAAAATTTTTATTTTAAATTAATAAACTAATTGAACACAATTAAATGTTTTTTTTTTTTGTGCCCCCCTCCCTTTCCATCTTCATTTCAAGATGTTACCTCTTTGTCCTTTTCGTCAAAGTACAAACAAATAATCCGAAAGTTTAGCCAAATCTGTTAACTAAAATGCAGCAGCAATCCAGGCTCTGGAGTCATTAACCCAAATACCCTACTTTAAGTTTTGAAATTTTAGATGGTGTAAGCGTGATATAAAAAAATTTTCTGTCACTAGTTATAATATATAATTTTAGAGCCTCTTTCAGTTTAAAAAGAAAATGTTTTTCAAAACACTGAATTTGACCTGTTTTGTTTGTTTTTAATGGGAAAAAAAATGGAAAAAATTCATACATCCCATAAAAATTGAGATTTATTCCAAACCAATAGGTGGTGCTCATCTTTTTTAACCATTTAAAATCGTAACCTTGTGAATAAGTCATCACTCCATCCTAAAAACTCAAAATTATATAATCATCCTGTACTCTATCAAACGGTGGAAAGACATGTATGCCATTATGATTTTTATTGCTCGTGGACAATAAAGTGATACTTTAATTTTTGCATTTCTTTATTTACATCCAACACTATTTTAGTTAGCCAAGCATGCTAACAGTTAACTCTACCTCTACCAATACACAATTACATGTGGCAACTGTTGCATTATAAAGAGTTTTGGTCTGCTTTGGTAGCTTCTGGTATACTGCAGCAGAATTGGCAGCTTTAGCACTGCTGTGTTTCTGCGAACACACAGCAACCCCCTCCTGTCTTTCTCTCTCATAGTAATGTTCTGCAAACGGTTTCAGCTACTGACTCTAGTTGTGACCCTTACATCACAATTCATCGCAAAGCCATTGTATCTAGACATGAAATGTGACTATTATGTAGTTTTTTAAATTCCTCCAAAACATAAGCATTATATTCTACTCGCATAAAAAAAATTTGTGTGGCAGATGCATTTTTGCAGATACATTAGTTGATTATCAGTTCGACCCATGAGAATTTTACAGGTTTTTGACACTATCAGGTTTACTGATGTAAATTGAAGTAAATTTTTCCTCCTCCAGACACGAACTATGACTTTGCCGTTGAATAAATCCACTTATTTCCCTTTCAATATTTTCCTGTTCTCTTTTGACAATTAGGAAAGAACCTTTTCGTGTATGAAATCAATCGGTAATCACTGTACAATTCTGGTATTGAAAATCCTGTTGTCCCTGTGATACCCTATGATTAACCATGGACAGCGCATCTTGTCTCATGCCTGTGGCATTTATAATGTACTAACGTTCACTAGCAATGAATAAACATTTAGGCCCAGCATATCATTTTCTCTTCAGACAGCAGATTTTTTGTAGATATCATACCATCAGTTGGCTGTCTGACACAAAATGCCTTTGCAATTATAGCCACAAGTAATTGAAGATTTCTTTTAAGTCTTGTCTTTCTTATTCGCATTGGGATTATGCTCCTCTACAGTGAAGATGAGCATTTGCCTAAAAAATTTGTCCATCATAAACATTGTGTTCTTGTTCATTTTGCTTCCTAAATTGCATCGTTCCAAAATGGTGAAACAAAATCTACGTTCATATAAGCTGGAATACATTTTGGACCAGTGGAGATGAGCTAAACTACACAGCATTAAATAAAACATTAGTATTTTCTCTCTTCACAGTGAACTAATATTAGGGGTTCATACTGTTCATCTATCATCCTCACCATGCCTCCTATTGACCGGTACAATCCTGATGAATGTTACACTATCATCATATATGTATCTGACTCACTGTCAGAATTATCCACTTGTGTATTTCAGCATCAAATTCTGGTCAAATTCTTACATTATCATTTTTAGTAACATCCAAATCTTCCTCATTGTGAATCTGATCAAATATATATTAAGTGGGGACATTTTTTAAAGCTTGAATAATGCTTACTGAAAGAGTGATTAAACGAACATACTGGTTGCTTGTAAATGCAATCACAATGATTGCAGATAATCCTAGAAATTCAGCATTCCAGATTCATAAAGTTAAAAATGATCATTAAACAATAAAACATTTGATATTTTTTGTTTGATACTTTTTTTTTTTCTTTTTTTTTTATCACTTTTTTATCACTTTTTGCTTTTAATTGGAGTCTGCTAGTTTTTACCGACTCTTACTTCTAAAGCAATAACCTGATTCCTTACTTCTAAAGCAATAACCTGATCCCGTTGCTCTGGTAGCAGTACATTTTTTTTTCTTTTGTGAAATGTGAATTATAAAAACCCAAATTCTGCTTTAAGAGGAAATTGCTGCTGCCTTAGTTCAACTTTCACAAATGAATTGTTTGAATTTTTTTTACTGTTGATTTTTTTTCTTGATAACTTTTGTTTTGATTACATTTCTCAGTCTTACTTTTAAACTACATTTATTCCTCTTCTAGCAGACTTTTAAAAATAATTAAAAAAATACTTCCCTAAATTAAACCTTTTTATCTTCATCTCTCAAATAACTTAAACAAGAAAACATCTTTTTTAATGTGTTAATTTAAGAAATATTTTTTACCTTTTTCCCTGTCCCTTTCCAGCCTTGAGTAATGTTTGTCTCCATTTGTAGTTAATTTTTATGGTTTGTGATATTTTGATTGCTGAAAAGATGCTTTATTTATCCTTTTGTTCTGTTCTAATGGGAAGTAGCTCAATAATTGTCTATTATTTGATGGATGCTTGTAGATGACTATTCTTTTCCTTAGAAAACAAAAGAAAATGATTGTTGCTGTTTAATTTACGTTTGTTAGCACTTGAAGAATTTATGCAAATGGATTAAATGATTTTCACATGTATTGTCGACGTGACGGCTGTTTGTGTCTGACCCTTTTCAATACAAAGTGACTGTTGACTTTATTAGCAAGAAGAATGGTGTATTATGTGCTACCCTCCCTTTACTTTTATTTTTAATTTTTTATTTTATTTATTTTTTTTTTGAGAACTGATTTGACCTTAAAACTTAAAAAAAAAAATTTTTTACTCTAACTTGTTAAGACTCCCTTTCCCTATGTGTATCTTAACAAGTCATTCTCTTACCAATAGTCATCTACTATATTAACAGTTGTGTGAATGTAATCTACCAACTGCTAATTGACTTGGTTTTGTTTGAGGAACTTAATCATGCTACAGCATTCAATATTTGTTTCTTCATATTTTTTTTTATTAAAATATTTATTTAGGGAACGATGGGAAAGCATTTTTATTTTTTAAATTGCTTGTCAAAATTTTTGTCAAATTTGGGAAAGAAAAAGTAATTTTTTTTTTTTTTTTTTTTTTTTTTTTAATGAAACTTTTCATTTTTAATTATTTTTTTACTATTTAAAAATGATCAATTACAAAAGTACATATTGTTGGACCTTGTTTTAGTCATGTTAAGAGTTTTATTTTAAAATAGTTTCTGCTCTAATTGATCTGCTGTATAGAGCCTTATAAACGTAGTTGTTTCTCACAAGTCGTAGCATATTGCTAAAAATGTTGATTTTGTTTTTGGCTCGCCCAGCAGCGGAGCAGTGTGGCGAGCACGTGGATATATCCAGCAGCGAGTGTTCACCCGTTAGTCCGTCCTTCTGTACGTACACTATTTTTTATCACCATGATAAAAGCTAATTATGTTGACATTGCTTTGTTTTGAAAAGATTCTTTCAGAAAAAAAATATTTTAATAAAAAGTGAAAAGAAAATAATCTACTTATTAGGTGTTTGTTCTGTAGATAAAATTTAAAAATATATTCTGCATTATTGCACGAATAAAATCACTTGTTTAATTTTGTATTTTTCTTTCTTACCATGAAGAAAAAAAAACTATTTTTAAGTAGATTAAAAAAAAATAAGTAAAAGCTACTCAGTTATATTTTATAGCTTGCTGCTTTTATTTTTTTGTATTAACTTCACTAATTCTTTTCTCTTCACTTTTCTTTTAAATTCACTTGATATTTTTGTTTTCTCCTAAGTTGATCATTTATCCATCATTAAGTTATTGGGTTACTTCCCCTTGGGTTTTGGGTGCAAATAACCTGAGTAGCATTTTTAAGAGAGCTTTATTAGCTTTTTATTGCTAACTGATTGCCTCTTTATGTTTGCCTGCCTTGCTTATTTGACTTATAAAGCATGTTTTTTTGTTATTTTTTTATGTTCATTTTCTAAGTGTTATTATGGCTTTACTTGTGTTTCATTAATCCATTTGGTTGGAAGTGGCGAAGTTTACAATGGTTACTGATGCTGGCTTTCATTTTTGTGTTGTGCCCAAATTCTCTCTGACTATTACAGCATCTTCATTCATACCATTTGGAATGATATGCACACATCTCATTCTCCAAGCTATGTGTAAAATAGGGCAAACTAGACTCTTAAACCTTGGTAAGATAACTAGTCTAAAAGAGGAAAGCTCTGATATAAACTCCTTTGTAGTACTGATGAACACTAATGAGAATACTAAACACCAGGAGGACTATCATTGTCTGTGCTAGATGCAGCTTCACTCTTTCAGTTCCTTAATGACTGACCTCCCTTCTGACAAGGTGTTTGCCAGAAGTTTTTTTTTTGATCAAATTCTAACTTCTGGTTTAGCTATACATATTTTCAGTGGCAAATAGGAAATCAAAAAGAGCTGCTGCTGTGATAAGTGTAGTGGACTGGTGTTTTTAAAATTGTCCTTAGACTAGTTGTATCTGACCACTGTATTATTTCACTTAGGAGAGATGAGATTGATTTATGCTTTGCTCAAAGGTGTTTGAACTATCGATTTTTGCATCCACTTCCACTTGTTTTGTTTGCATAATGAATTTGGAAAATGTTTCAAATTATCTACAATCTTACAGAATTTATAAAACAGATTAAATTCTTTGAGACATTTCATCAGATAAACCTAAAAAAATGTACTTATAAATCTGTTCTTTTCCCATTATTTCTGAATCCATTCAGTTTATTCTTCAAATTATGCTTTGTTATACTTTTTACTTTGGAAATTAGTATCAATTTTGAAACTTTTTGACTTCAACTTATTTAAACATGATACATAAATCCATTTTTTTTTTTTTTTAATAATTAAATAATCTTGCTTTGTATTAAACCATTCAAATCAGTGGCAATTAAGTTAATTTTTGTCTAGTTTTTTTTCTCTTGTTCAGTTGTTGAAAATGTGATTACTAAATCTTTGTGTTTGACACTGTCTTGCATTTAAAATCTTTCAAGAAACTAAAATGTCAATAAAGTTTATTTCCTATTTACAAAACTAAATCTCTAAATATAGGAAAAATGGGTCATAAAAAAATAGGACAATTTTTTAAAAGGCTTATGTTTTGGGATGAAAATCTGGTGAAGTTGTTTCCCTGGATGACGAGTTTTAGTGTATAACCAGATTGATAGTCTCTCCTATTGCCACTTCTAATCTTGGCAGCTGCACACGGTTAGTCTAATAAAACTGTTTCAGACCTAGGATACCTGATTTCTCTATAGAGGGACAGAATCAGAATCTAATATTTTATTTTTTCATCTTCAACATACTTAGTGATAGGACCAATGTTAATAGCCAAAATGATGAGAATTGACCTTTCATTTTCCCTCTTGAATAATTTGAAAATAAACATCTTTCTTTCTCTCTTGCTTTGTGTGTGTGGGGAGGGTGTCCATTAGTTCTTTTGATTTTATTTAGTTTCATTGCATGAGTGCAGTATATTTTCTTTTGAATAAATTCTATATTTATTTATAAAAATGTAAGCTGTATTTAAGCCATGTTATTGAACAAACATGATATTTGATTTTTTTTTTTTTTTTTTAATTCTGACATTTTATTTCATTTTTCTCCCCAGTCCTATAGTGACTATATGCGAGAATTCCAACATGTCCGCCCACCTCCCCCCGCACTGCCTCCATATGGACCTCCAGTAAGTAACTCCTGCTCATTTTGTAATTTTATACTTTGTTTTAAAAAAAAACAGAAACGGTTGTTGCTGAAAAAAATTGCAACTAGAATTGATTTTATAGTAGTAAAAGTCAGCATAATATTAAGCAAATACATCGATATAAAGATTTTTTTTTTTTTTTTTTTTTTCGTTCTATAAAAATAAAAATATTTTCAATAAAAAGCAGAGGGCAGGAGGAATATTTATACTTCGATTCACATGTAAATATTCATGATAGATTTTTAAGTTTCTCAAGAATAATTTTTTTTTTTAGATTTAAAATAAATATATATATATATATATATACATATATGTAATAATGAAAACTCATTTACCTACTATTCTACAGGGGCTGTTCCAAAAGTAAAGCCTTTTTTAATTTTTTTTAACTCAAAACGTTGAACAAGACAGAGGAGTGGTACCATAAAACGAGCCAATTTTTGTGCCCCAGAATTTATTTTTCTTCATAGCCACTACCATTCTCAATGCACTTTCGTCAGAATTCAATGATGCATCCCTGCTCTGACACATGTTCATGACAGTGGTTGCTTTCTTGTCTCACACCATCAATATCTGCAACAGAAACAAAACTTTCAGGTCATGAATGCATAAGTTCAGTCATCATAATGCAATTTGCAATCTCCGATCTATTCAAAACTTAAAAAAATAGACATTACTTTTGGAACGCCTCCTTGTATATATATATATATATATATATATGTGTGTATGTATGTATGTATGTATATGTATTTATATGTATTTGTTTTATTTACAAAAGGTTTAGATAAGTCGTCGGTACCATCTGTTTCAAACCTGATAATTAGGGACTGTATTAGATACCCATATCAAGCTCTTTTCAGCCAATACTCGTGACTTCTCATCTTAACTTTCTGTAAATAAAACATAAATAATACGCTCTTCTTTTCAGATTTTTCCTTATAATAGAGCACTCTAATGGAATCCCCCCCAAAAAAAAATATAACTTAATATATATAGTGCATAACCCAATATTATCTTCTGTTTTCCTATCTTTAAAACAATTTTAACTTGTTTTCCTTTTTCTTTCTTCTAGCCACCTGCTTATGGTCATCATATGGATCCAATGGCAACTTATGCTAGCCATTATGACAACCGACCCAGGAATTACATAGCTCCTCCAGAATATGGTACACCTTCTCTTTCAAGTGCTAGGCGAACAGATAAGCGTTCTGCCAGTGCTGTCTGGGCAGAGAAACGTTCGGTAAGAAACTCCACCCACCATTTTTGTGCTTTTTTTAGGAGAGGGAGTGAAATTTAAAAAAAAATAGATTTTATTTCCAATGTTCATCTTTTTGAATGGTTTTATGCACTCAAACTTTAGCTTGTTTTATTGTGTTCATGCATTTATAGAAGAAAAATCATTAAATTTCATTATTATTTTAAAATTTTTTTACAAATCAAGGAATTATGGAATTCCATATGTAATAGACTTCTAACTATTATTAACTAACATGATCCGTGAAACTCCCTTGATGCTTTCTATATCAATATGTATAATTTATGCTTAGTCATAATGTTCTTTTAGAAATGTCTTTCAGGATTGATACTATTTTTTTAAAATTATTCTTTTACAAAAATAATTATTGTAAGCTTTATATATTTAAATAAAACAAATTTTTATTTATTTATAATTGTAGCAATTCTTTATTTTAAACAAATACTCTTACCGTAGAAATGATTGTCAGTGAAATATTTTTAAAACGAATATCACTTTTTGAAATATAATTTAAACATTGTATTGGTTTTGTAATGGTTCACTTTAAAATGCGTAATCTTGAACAAGAACAGATTAATTACTGTCTGTGCGAAATCAGACATTCACTTTATGTGTGTGAAAGGTGATAACATATGTACAAAGATGAAGTGGTTTAACATATTAGAAAGATAAGCTGGAATCCTCACTCTCAGAAATCCTAATACTCAAACCTAATTGTATTGTTTATTAATGCAAAGGAATCTGGACCTCACAAGTATTTAAAAATCATCTGAACTTATTGCTATCCTGGAAAGCGAATTTATTAGCATAGAAAATGTTTAATCTTTTGGTGTTAAACTTCTCATTATATACATCTTTTACACCTCAAATTAAAAAAACTAAAGTTCAAATTAAAAAAACACAACTTCAAATTAAAAAACACAACTTCAAATTAAAAAACACAACTTCAAATTAAAAAACACAACTTCAAATTAAAAAACACAACTTCAAATTAAAAAAACACAACTTCAAATTAAAAAAACTAAACTTCAAATTAAAATACACAACTTCAAATTAAAAAAATCCAAGTTCAAATTAAATTAAAATTTTATTACATGATAGATAAACCATTTATTCTCCAACAGGGAGGTCCTCTTCCCTGAGACATCTAGCGTGATGGCGTTGAACCCGATTACAGAATGCCTGAGACATGGCAGGAGTTACCACTTGGTAGGCTCGGTCGATGGCGGTCTCCACAAGACGAAGACGGTGCTCCACTTTTGTGATATCTTCCGGTTGTGGCACATGTATAACGCTCGGTAGATCCCTCTTGATGACGGCTTTGATGGCTGACCAGGCCATTTCGATGGGGTTGAGAGCCGGGCTGTATGGAGGCAAGCGAATAAACTCCACTTCTGCAAAAGCTGCCTGGTCGTGTAGTTGTTCCACTCGGGAATGGCACGGGGCGTTGTCAATTACCAAGGCTACCTGTCCGGCATCATATCCCATTGCGAAGACAGAATTGAGTAGTTCTGCAACCCATTGGTTGACATCCGGGTGCTTGTAGGCGCCACGCCTGCGGGTGAATTTGATGAGTCCCTGTTGACTAATACCAGCAACCATGTGAATATTTGGACCTTTCGAGCCTGGAACATGTAGCACCACTTTCTGGCCCCTCGCGGATCGTCCAACGGTCCGAGTACAAAATAAGTTCACGTTTGACTCATCCAAATACACCACATGTTTACCAGCTCCCAATGCGGCCATAACCCTTTCTACATAGATACGACGTTTTACCTTATTCTCCGGAGTGTTGACATTCTCGGCTTGCTTGTGAACCCGTTTTACAGTGAAGAGTCTACCATCGAGATGGTTATTTATGGTAGTAACGCTGATTGGGGGGTTGATTCCATGCATCTCCGAAATCTTCAAGGCCAACTCCTTGAGAGTGATGGTAGGATCTTCTCCGATTATATCAAGCATGTTGTTGACCATGTCCGGATTCACTTTCCCATGTCGCCTTCCACCCCGCGGCTTATCCTCCACGTCTTGCCCCTTGGCCTGTTTATTCACCCAGGCGTACGCGGTGTTCCTATTTATCCCACAGTTCTCTGCGACAGTTGTCCAGTCCCTGCTATTTCGAGCGGCTTCCAGAATCCGACGCTTAGGAGAATTTCGATTGCGTTTGTACTGACCACGTACTGTGCCTCTCTTGACTCCTCTACTTGATCGCACAACTACCGGAGATCCATTGTTATTTTCCATATTTTAAATTATTGTAATGTTAATTGTTAGAAACTTTTCTTTTTTTATTGTTGCGAGCAACTACAAGTAATAGTGGGTAATTTGCATAAGTGATGTTATGCAAATTACCTTACAAAGTTTGAGTATGAATAATTCTAACATAATGTCACGTGCTTTTAAATTGAACTAAGGTTTATTTAATTTGATGTTGTCTTTTTTTAATTTGAAGTTATGTTTTTTAATTTGAAGTTATGTTTTTTAATTTGAAGTTATGTTTTTTAATTTGAAGTTATGTTTTTTAATTTGAAGTTATGTTTTTTAATTTGAAGTTATGTTTTTTAATTTGAAGTTATGTTTTTTAATTTGAAGTTATGTTTTTTAATTTGAAGTTATGTTTTTTAATTTGAAGTTATGTTTTTTAATTTGAAGTTTAGTTTTTTTAATTTGAAGTTGTGTTTTTTAATTTGAAGTTGTGCTTTTTTAATTTGAGGTGTAAGAGGTGTAGAATAAAAAAATTATTTGAATTTCTCAGATTTTTGGCATCTACAATTATATATAATTTGTGTTTGGAGTAAATTTCATTAAAATTAAAGATAAAAGCTTTTTTTTTTTTTTTTCTCCATAAGCGGCATATTTGCTAACCATTTCAGTGTATACATGTGTGATCCAACCCTTATCACATCTCGTTTAATCTAATGTAGATGTTAGGTTGATGATGTAGATCTATAGGAATAATGTGCATTATGAACCCAGCAAACGAATATAATTGTTTATAATGTCATAGTAACTTTTCTTTTTTCTTTTTTTTTTCTATTTATTTATTTATTTTTAGCTTGCTAGTCAAGGTTAGGTGTAAGAAAGATCTAATTATAGAAATGTTTCGTGAAGCTTGTGTAGCCCTGATGTTGAATTGAAAAGGTGTTGGATTTATGCTTTGTGAGGTTGAATTTCTGTGTTAGTCGATGGTGATGATTTTCAAAAAGCAAGTGTAATTGTTTCAATTAGCAGCAATCATGTTCTTGACTTGATTAACTCTGTTTCTTCAATGTGCTAATAAAGCAAACCATTCTTATTACTTTTCTCCACATTTTACCTATTTTAGTGAATTGGATTGGGACTTTTTATCGCCATTTCTTGTGATGATTTTATACATAACAGCTGTCTTACCTTAGCAGTCACACGCCAACATTTAATCGTAATCAAATTTTTGTTTTTGACAAGAATTCAATTTCACCAAAAATGCCAGCATCACTTAACAAGCTATCTGACCTTAGAGGTCACTCTGTGTCATTCACTTGGAAATCAAGTAGTTTCAGAAAGTACAAATTAGTTTTGATAACTCTTCATCTGATTTTTTTATAAAAACCTGTTAAATTTCTTATTCTGTCATCACTTTATAAGTTTGTGCTTATTGCAATTCACCAGTTGGTTTATTAGTGCAAGTAAATTTCAACTTAATCTAGTTAGCCTTTTACATCTGTTCCAAATGCCAATAATTGCCCTGTCGGTAGGGCTTTAGAATACACTGACTACCCCCCTGCAGAGAGTAAAATGGGTGGCAACCTGTAATGCCTAAGGACGGGATCGTGGTGGTTGAGCAAATCATGTTCAAAATGTTTCAAAACTCTACAACTATTCAGGGTTATAGCAAATGCTGTGTGGGGATCAGACTGCTCATCACTTGTAAAAATATATGGAACCCTGATAAGAGCCAAACTATGCTACAGAAGCTTTATATATGGTTCAACCAGAAAAAGTTATCTTTAAACTTTGGATCTCGTCCATTACACAGGATTAAAACTTGCCTTGGGGGCATTCCAAACCTCTCCAATAGAAAGCTTATATGTTGAAGCCTATGAAAATTGAAACGTAAACAATTAGGCTTTCAATATTATCTAAAACGGCAATCAACCCCCCGCCCCCCCCCCCAAATTCTACCCCTCAATGCCCTTTCAATCCCAACTACACGCATCTATTCAAAAAAGAAAATGCAATCAAACCTTTGTATACTATAACATTACTTGAATACTCAGCAAAAGTCAATCCCAAAAGCATATAAAAATTTAAATTTTAAATACAGCATTAAATGACCCAAAGAAGATTGACATGTTGGTTAAACAAACAAAATGCCAATAATGACTGACATAATGGTTCCGGAGTTATAGTAAGAGCATACTACATATTTAATTTTCTCCACATTATATAGAGTATTATTTTTTTTATTAGCAGGACCTGCAGAAATTCCACAGGAAACTCACTCATTTGTAATATATTGATGTTGGCATTCTGTAGATATTTAGAGTAAATGGTGATGCTCTGATATTATTGTAGCTTTTTTGTTAAAACTGCAAAAGTATTTATCTGAGCTAGCACGAATGCCTGGCAAAGCCCAGTTGTAAAGTACGCTTAAATATATTTTAATTCTTGCAGATTTCATATATATTAAGAGTTAATGTTCTATCTATATATTTTTTTTTATATATATATTATAAAGTTGCGATTTTCAAAAAAAAAAAATATATCCATATGACTTGGATGCATTAGCATGAACCGAAACCAAAACTTATGAAAAATATATATATATATATATATATATATATATATATATATATATATATATATATATATATATATATATTTATATAAATTTGAGTTCCTTCAGTCATAACCAAAACTTATGAAGAATTCTTAATAGAATTAATAAAAAAAAAATAGATGACTTCAGTGCTGTTAGCTATAATTGAAACCAAAACTTACGAAGAATTCTTGGTAAAATTATTTATGACAAGAAAAGGAAATACATAACAATTAAACGACACGGATGTAAGCTTGACACAGAAAATAATACACATGCTATTGTATTAATATATAGATGACAGATTTGTTTAAAGTTTTTTTAATTCTTGTAATGATTTTCTTTAATTTCAGTATGAGAGAGATGTAGATGACTTCCTTAGACGAACTACTCATGGTAACAGCTCTAGAGACAGGCATCGCCACAGAGATCGAAGATGAACGCTGATTTTGTAAAGCAATTATACTTGCTTTCTTTCTCTCTTTAATTAGAAAGACAAAAAAGGCTAAAATCCAAGTATGTGGCCTAATGTCTTTCTAGATTGGTCATATTTGCTACTAAACAATACTATTACTCTTGCCCAATGGTGATAATAAAGATCATTCACCGTATTTCTCTTTCCGTCACCCCCCCCCCCCCACTTCACCGCTGGCCACTCACAGCCACCTCTTACTGTAGCTCCAGTATTGCCATCATTATCAGCATTATCATTGTCATCATTTTTCATTTTGTGTAAATAGATTTTGTGCTGACAAATGTCACAACAGCTCATCTTACTCCTTTCCTCCCCTCCTCTCTTTGTTTCTAGCTTTATTTCATTTGGATCACACAGCTGCAACCTAACACCAAATTATTGGCATTATTTCATTCACTCATGCTTTTGTAATTCAAAACATGAATAAAAAAAACTGAAATCGGAACAAAAGTTGTTGCCAATATTTTTTTATGTGTATGTATGTATATATATATATATATATATATATATATATATATATATATATATATAAATTCCTCAGAGCTTTAATGCTTGAAAAAAAATTTTTTATTTTTTTTTTCCAAAGTTGCAAGGTCTGCATTTTTGTGGCAACTGTTTTGATTTTTCTGCCATATTATATCCCTTCACATTTGATGTCTTAACATACTCTTTTTCTTCCCACTTTATTTCTTTCATCCATACAACAAACCTACTCCGCTTTTGTTACATGTAAGTAGTTGCATATTGCCCACCCTTTCAGCATTCTCTTTTCAGTATAGCATATGATATTCAACTTTTGGAGTTTCACATCACCCCAGCCAACTCTATCCCACTCCACCTCCAAATGGCCCTTTCCTAAGTACCCATGGCACATTTTTCTACTGAGATGCTGATGCTCTCCAAAGAAAATTTTTGGCAGCTTCAAATCTTGTCTCCAACCCTATGTGATCAGCAAGTTTTCTCAGCCATTATTTTTACTAAGCGCCTCATTTACATTATGGCAGGAGATAAAGAATTAAAAAAAAATTTTTTTTTTTGTAAATGGCAGTAGAAATAAGAGAAGCTGCTTTTTGAAGGCCAACAAAAACAAATCTATTAGTTTCAGATATTGTATTTTCACATTCATGGTTTCATGTGTTGTGTGTATTTCATGATATGTAAAACTTGACACATTTCCAGTTTCATCTGCTTCTGGTTCAAAACATTTATTTTAAACAAATCTGAAACAAGAGTTTCACTGTTTTTTTATTTTCTCTCTATTTTACTTTAGGCTTTTAGTTTTCATTTTCTTAAGCAAGAGAGAAGCTATTTTTCCCTTTTTAATAGAAAAAAATTTATTAAACCTAAGCTTTATCATATTTACTTGTAAGACAAAATAGTTTAGATTTGCAGAAAGCACTTCTAAAAGAAAGTTTAAAAAAAAAAAATTTTTAGCGGCTATTTTAAAACAATTTTATTTTTACATTTTCTGTATCATGAGGATTGATTATTAATATATTTGTATTCTTTGGACTACTGTTCTCATTTTGAGTGTTAGTTTCGCATTTCATTCAATGTAACCTCCGGCATTCTTCAGGAGTATATTGTCAAAATTCTGTGCAGATTCCCAAATTCAACAAAATAAACCTTTGGAAGTTACATAAACAGAAACATGATGAAAATAACACTCAAGATGGGAACAGTAATCCAAAGGATCAAACTATAAAAATTTTTTTTTTGTCCACAAATATTAAACTGTTTCACTGCTGTCAAAAAAAGATAATTTTATCTTTTTTTTCACTTTAGTCGGTCTGATTTTATGGTGGATATTTTTTCTCTGGCAGTCAAATCATTTTGATAAACAAGTTATCATCAGATCACCAAAATAGTTAGATGGCTGATCATTTTGGCGAATTCTAGGTGCTGTAAGCAAATCCAAACTTGCTAGGAATGTAAAACCAGTGACAGACTAGTGTCTTGTTGTGGGGGTGGAGGTCAGACCATCCATTTGTTTAATCAAGGTTAAGCACTAATAATATGAAAGGGCGTTACTTTTAGTTTCTCTGACTTTGTCCCCCCCCCTCCTCAACATTCTCCTGTATTTTTCCTCCCTCCACTTCAATCTAAAACATTTTATTTTCTCAGTCTTTGATATCCCCCCCCCCTTTTTTTTTTTGTCTTATTGCCGCTTTCCCCTCCTATTTAGGCTGTAGAAAGCTGAGGTTGAAATCTATGCACCTTTATAGAAAAGTATGTTTCTCTCCCCCTTTTTTTTTTATTCCCATGTTAATAAAATCTTAGTCTTTCTGTACTTTTGTTGTCTGCTTGTTGTACATAACAAAATTATTTTCTTAAATTCTTCATAAACCCAAAATTTAGTTGGTCGTGTTGACCACTGTTGGAAATGGATTAAACTTACAAGAATTAAGAACCAAACTAAATTCAATTACTTTATCTTTTTTTTTTCTTTGTTTAGAACTATTATATAGTGGAGTCATAAAAATTGTGATCAAATCATTTGTACCCAACAAGATGGGGAACTACTTTTTTCCCCATTTGAAACTGTTAATAACAATGCTGCCAGTTATCTCGCCGCCTTTTCCTTCCCAAAGTATTTTCAATAAAATTCTGAAAATCAAAAAAAAATACATTTTTCTCTTTTTCTTTTGCTGTTGTACAAAACAATTTTCTCAGGTGAGCAAAACTATTTTTTTTTGTTTTGTTTTACAATTGGATTAAAATGAATCCTTTTCAAGATGTTTCAAAACAAATCTATAAAATGTCCAGATTTCGGAGCAAGAATGCAGAACATTTTTGTGTTATATTGCTACGTATTATCCTCCAGAAAGTGAAATGAAAAAAAAAAGTTAAAATTAAATTTTGCAATTATTAAAAATCCTTTTAATACTGAAAAAAGAAATAAGAACTAAGAATCGTTTTAACTTTGAAAGTAGCATTCTTTTATTAATATTTATTATGAAGCTTTTTGAAAATATTTCCTTTTAAACCAATTGCAATTGTTTATCAAAAATCTTCCATTTTTTTTACTCATATTTAACAACTAGCCTTTTCTCTGCATAATTACCTAGTATTTTTTTTACTTATTTTTGTTTTGTTTTTTCTTTTAACTTTGCTATTTAAAAAAATAAATTTTCCTAGATCAGATTTTGAAAGTAAATTTCATGTAAAGTTTCTGCGACTATTTACATGAAATATATAGGGATTAAATGCTTTCAAATTTCCATGAAGCAAATTCATTCTCTTTCCAACCATTAACAAAATGCTGATTTGTTTACTAAGAAACAAATGCATTTTAAAATAGAATGTTAATATTGGTACTTTATACTATTGCTTTTTTTTTTTTTTTTCCAACTTAATTCAATCATTATTTTATTAATATTTTTTTTAATTTTGTAAGTCGCAAAAGATACTGACACACGAGTGAAAACAATGTTATTAATATAGACTTACATTTTTTTTTAATGGAAATTGCTTCAGACAAGGCATGAAGCTCCTTGATATAAGGAGCTAAAAGAATACTACTTCACGGTCAAAAACTAGCTAGTAAGTGTTCCAATCCATTAAATTTATGATTTAACTTTACCAAATTTGTATGTAAAACAATTCTTCGACTGGATTCCATTACCAATCCATAATACCAAGATACTAAATTTCTGTTTACCTAAAATTTGGCACAATATCTTTTTTTTTTTTTAATCCCATCTTCTAACTATAAAAGAATAACATTTTTTCCCCCATTTCAAATCAGAAGTTATAAATTTTTATTTTAACTCTTGCATATTCTCATCTTTTAATTTTTGTTAAGCCTCAAATTGTATATGTACTTCTTTGTACAGATGTGAATGAAAGTTAATAAAATTCATTAGTACATTTGAATGGACGATTTTGTAAAATGCATTGGATATTATTGTACCTATTTACAATGCCTCCCCACAGGACAGTTAAACACCAGGGTCGTTTTTTGATGTGGAGAAAAGGTACAAAAATAAAAAATTGTCTCGGTTGTGAAGGACTGTTCCTCCACTGAAAGAGAACAAGAAATGGAAGTGCAACATTTGAAGAACAGATACTACACTTTGATCTTGGCCAAAATTGGATATTATGGTAGAGTTTTAAAAATGTTCAATATTTTTATTCCAATAAATACTAATTCTTCATGGATAATTATTTCTGTATCCATTAAAACTTACAATCCTTCCTCTGATCAAACTTGATTTAGTTCAAATGATAAACTGACAAAGGAGATGATTAGTGTGTCTGCTAGTTTAACCTTGCAACCAAAGGCAAAAATCAAGTGTTTAGTTAGTGAATATTTCATGTTTAAAAAGATTTTGTTATAAAAAAAAAAAAAAATTAAATATTTAACTAAAATAAATTTTGTCAACAAGAAAATTTATTTAACAATTTTATAGTTTCTTTATTTGTTGTTTGACAAAGTCTTGAAATAGCGTTATTTCTTGGTTCGCAATCTATGTAATTTACTTGGAAAAGACTCTATTGATACAATATTAAACTGATGAAAATTGTTCATGTTAGTTAATTCAAATAAAACTATATTTTCTCACCTATGCCTTCATCATTGACTTTTTTCTACTGATCTTCTATAATTTCCAAGCCCCCATTATTGTACTTTTTCCTTTACTGGGACCAAAAAAAAAAAAATTAAAACTAGTTGGCATATCCTCTTGAGTGGAGTCATTCTTGTAATAAGAAAAAGGATCCAAAAAGAAATAACTATTGTAGAGAAAATAAAATTATCCACTGATGAATATTAAATGAAGTCTCGCACTCACCCAATCAAAAATTGGCAGCATCAGGTTTTGAAATGTAAAGAATGGTAGTATTTATTTAGCCAGGGTCAGCAAAACATAGTTGCCTTCTTGTATTAAGACAAAAAGTTCTGACACAAAAAAAAAAAAAAAATTGAGATTCAGTATATTTTATACAGCAATTCTGGTACCTAATTGCTTTATCACCTTTGGCTATAAATATAATCATCACACTTTTTGTGATCATACCTAATTTTTATGCCAAACATATTTCAACATATCCAACATTCAGTATTACACAAGCTCTTATAGTTATATTTGTGCACAGTATTAGCAAATATAGACAATATGTAATTTAAAGAATAAAAGATTAAATAAGCGGGTAAATGAGGTTGCCAGTCAGACTAGAAATTTTCCAGAGCATTTTTATAATTAATCAGAAGTGAATTTTCTAGGCCATTCATCATCAAGCACAAGTATCAGCTTCTTTTGTTATTACTGTTTTTGTAAAGTTGAATGTTTTGCATTGGTTAGCATCCCAAATTCTCATATGAAAAAATGGATAGCTCTCTTAGTAAAATAACCCAGTGACGAATTATCCAAAAGCGCCCTTCTTCGTTATTAGGACGAAATTTGAAATATTGATTTCAAGTAAAAACAATGATATCTACTTGATTGTCAGGTCGCAGTAATGAACATATCCAAAAATTATGAAAAACTGTGATTGATAATATCAATTAAAATAGCTTTCGAAGACAATTAGTGAAATTTGAGTTTTGCTAAATTGGCCTAATGTTAGGTTATGCTAACATGAACGGCACCCATCTAAACGGGTGTATACATTTCATGTTTGTGACGTGTCCTTAATGCGTTATTAATGTTTCAGTGGTTCTTCACTTTCAAGAATTCAATTTTAGCTAATTGTCTTTGAAAACTATTTTCATTAATAATAAATTTACTTTATCGTTTTTCATAATTTTTGGATATGTTCATTACTGTGACATGACAAGTAAATACCATTAGTTTTACTTGAAATTCAATATTTTAAATTTTTAATTTTGCTCTGATAATGATCAACACAAAGGAAGAAAAATTTCCTGAGAATAACTTTTACGTGTTATAATTTGGATACTACAATGCTATTTAAAAAAAAAAATGTAAATTAATAGATAATGAAAAAAACAAACAAAAGCAAACAATCTGGGATTTCAAAATCATAGAGAAGTCGTATCACTGCCTTGATAGAGTTCAAAATAGACTTCGTAGCCTCGTAGGAGATGTCCTTTTCTCCTCCTTGCAACCTCTATCTCACAGAAGAGATGTTGCGAGTTTGTCTCTGATGTATCGTTATTTTCATGGAAAGTGTTCGACTGAGCTTAAATCTATGGTCCCCCCTCGCCAAACTTTCACAAGAAACACTCGTCTAGCTGTAAACACTATCAATAATTCCCCCACTCTTTATCTGTGCCTAAACCTAAACGTAGATTCCATGAACAAAGCTTCTTTCTTAGAACTGCACGCCTGTGGAATTGTCTTCCGTTTTCCTGCTTTCCGGCTGACTACAATATGGTTGTGTTCAAGTCTAAAGTAAATAAGTTCTTGATGAGCCGTTCCATATAAGTTATCAAATTTACCAAATTTTCATTACTAATGATTACTATATTGTCCAATTTCTACTGTACACTCTTTAACCCTTATCCTTGAGTGGCCTCTGGGCCTTGATAATGTGGTGATGCCTTTGTAAAAAAAAAAAAAAAAAAAAAAAAAAAAAAAAAAACTATCACCAGATAGTCTTTGTCTAAGATCAAAGTGACAAAAAAAAAAAAAAAAATTATGATCGACTGAACTTCCATTTTCTAGTTGGTGTTATCTCATGGTTCGGGTTATTTGGATTTTTACTAGTTTAAATAATATTACAAACAAAAACATTTCCAATATCATTCCGTAATGGCATTTTGGAAATGCTCACTTTATGTGTGGCATGAGCGATTTAAACATTATGAAAATAGATTTGCATTCTTTTATTCATCAGACAAACTTTTATATCACTGGGCAGATTTCAAATAAATACACATTGTTCTTTATTATAAAGTTGAGGATTCCTCAATAATTTATCCAACCTTACCTTAAATGATTTAATATTGGGCCATCCACTACTGGAGACGATTATAAATAAACCACTATGACTAAAATAATTGTCTAACAAATTTCTTTTCAATGTGTCAATTGATTTTTTAGAAGTAATATTGCTGTCTGCTGTACTCAATGAATTATAAATATTTTTAAAATCAAATTCCTGAGTTTACTTATATATTTCCATTAGCAGAGAGACTCAACATTGCCCAGGATCTTATGAGGATTAACAAATGTTCCACTTTCAATACTTTTATTGCCATCGATCAATGAAATCACCCATTTTTTAATCAAATAGATTGATTGCCTGCTCTAGTCAGGGACCCACTATGGTGCACCAGGAGGAAGCTTCACATGCCTCTCCAGTGACTTTGTCCACAATACATTGTAGTCTACATTGCACTGTAGAGAATCTGCTGTTTTATTTATTTTTTAATAATGGCTTGAATTAAAGTTTAAAATGCAAAAGTCAAATTGTCCTTTGAAACATTGATTTTTGAATGCACCCCTATCTTATCAAAAAGTCTTGATTTTATGAATTGGTCCCTTCTGCTTGTACGATGATAAAAATGCACTTGTGATGTTAGGCTGTATAAGGTGTACTCTTTGGTCAAAATTGGACTGTTTAATCATATTTTTTTATCAATTTTTGATATTTATCAGACATTTCAATACAAAACTTGTCTAAGACACTCCTGCATTCATGTGAAATTTCAGAAAAATCAGTCTAGCTGTTTTGGGGTCCATAGGGAATGAACTTACAAAGTGCCTTTTATATATAAGTAGAAATAGAGACTATGTTCACATGAGTTCAATAAGAAGACAAAGTTGGTGAATTGATTTTTTTTTTTTTTTTTTTTTTTTTTTTTTTTTTTAGTCTTTCTAAATACCTCTGTTCAGTGTCAAGAGACAATGGATACCCTCTACAAGGGTAGCTGCATGAGTAATTGTGAGGCAAGGGTTGTGCAATCCTGAATCAGCACTGATTGAATCCAGTGGCAAGCAAGTGCTAGACAAATCAAAACAATGTTGAGATAAGCCGAAAGCACATACAGCACCTGGAATTCCTAAATGTTCATCCATTTTAGTATTGACCGTGCTCAACGTTGCTTAACTTTAAGTCTTTCGTCACAGGAAAGATTGTTAACATTGTTTATCAGTTTAGTAGCTCTTCATTGTATTCTTTCAATGAGACTTATATTCATGATAAATATTAAGGTTTCATTTGCTGGTAGATATCTTAACTAGTGTATATTAATGAGCTATAATATATATAGTCGACGAACTGCCCGAGAGCGAGAGAATATGTATATTAGTGTTTATGTTAGAAAACAAAACTTTCAAGACGAGTTACGAAAGGTGCTGAATAGGGACCACACATTTCATACATGCACACGTACTGGCTGTTATATTCACAACACAATGTTTATTTAAACAACTAATCTTTTGTACGGCGTAATCATGTTGACATACTGGTTCCCACCAGATCACCGAAGTTAAGCAATGATGAATCTGGATAATACCCGATGAGTGACCATTTGGGAATATTAGACGTTGTATAGGGTGGCAGACAACATTAATGTCGAAGGAAAAGTTAGTTGCCTCCTTCCCTCCACTTGTCTGTGAGAGACCCCTGAGCAAGATTGAGTATCCACTTCAGATCAGAGTAACGTGAGGTCATGGAAAGCAGGTGGCTGATGTAAAACATACAGAAGCAAACAGGAATAATTCTGTCCATGGTTTCATATCTCATCGTGCTGGGTAGAAAATCTTTTTGGTTAGGACAATCGCTTGGTATGCGCATTGCTTGGACAGAAAGAAACTGCTGCCTACTGTCTCTATAACTGCAAAGAAAGCTGTGGCAATACATCACTTTCGAGAAAACTGATGAGTAAGAATGAATTCATGAATGCCTCAAGGGAGAGAGTCATAACCATCAATGCAGGAACCAGGCAGGACACCACTTGAATGAATGAACCTTTTGTTAAATATTGATGGTTAGATCAACTACTGTATATTTGGGTCAACAAGTGCTTCCAGAATAACAGGAAGTACAGTGGGCAGAAAGTCAGCAGAGATTAACATGCTGACCCAGGATAAAATTAAGCTGTGAGAATATATTAACAGATATTACATCATATGATTTTGAAAGATAAAAGCAGGCCATAAAAACATGTAGCGCATTTGGACACGTAAACAAAATGGGCTGACAACAGATGATTAAACAGTGATTATATCCCTTCTCCCATACTGATCGGTAATTTGGAATGAAGATCAAGTTAAATGTCCTTTTGTTTTTCGTCAGTTTTTGTCTTTAAGTAGTATTATTGAAAATATAAATTAGAGATTTGATTACCCTCAGTCTGGAAGCATTACACAGAAGCGCATACAAAGGGAACGACGAGCAATAATCTATGGACAGCAACTTGAAGTATTTCTATAATGATTTTGGCAACTTGGTTGCTGCAGGCATAAAGCAAGGTTGAGAACGCAACGCTAACCTTCTCCAAGTACATGTATTCAAATTTGAGAACTATCACATTCAGTGTTTGTTGAAGTTTGACTTGAAGGTTCCCAAGTTTGTAAAGATGCACGAAAAAAAAAAAAAAAAAAAAGAGGTGGGGGAATCTAGATAAGAATGACTGAGAAAAAGGGATCTTGACTACGCCTCCAAATGTATGGAGAAGAGAATGTAAATTAAGTCATAAATTGAAACTTACCAGATTTCATAACCATCTTCAAATATGTAATAAAAATCTAACAATTGTAAATATAAGTGATGTGAAAATTAAAGATTTATGGATAAGATTTGTACAAAATCTTTGCTTAATCTCTGAGAATTATGGCAGGTTTTTCTCAAGATAGACACTTTTTTATTTATTTATTTTTTTTTTTTAGTCTCTTTAGAAATTTGTATTTCTGCACTGTTCACTATCATCGATTGACAGCTTTAATAAGTTAAATAAAAATTCCACTTAGTCTTTTCTAATAACGGCTCCATCAACCCAACACGTAACAAAGATTATGCTGGAGTGATCACAAAAAGTAAGATAATAAATTATAACCTAGATTGTAATGATGTAGGTCATGGGTGTGAGTAGAGATCACATTTGGTACATGACTGATTGTTTTGATAATTTCAAGTTTGAGACTAAAATTGAAATTGTCAACATTTTATTTTGTTAATTTTGAAATCTGCCGAATTGAGGAATACATTTCAAGCGATTATCAGAATTATGTCTCTGATCAACAATTGAGAAAAAGACAAAGCAAGACTTATGATCAAAGTGAATGGATATTCTGCCTTTTGCTCCCTTCAGTTAGGAGCTGGGGAGTTGACTGCATCTGCAAAAGGTAAGAGTGTATTAAGAGAATGACAATATTCTATTACAAATAAATTGTAAGCATTAAAAATTTTTTTTTGTTTTTTTGAATAAAAAAAAACTTATAAATTCATTTTTTGCAGACTTATCTTCATAGCTGTTGTTTCACCATGTTTCAACCAACCCATCCTCTGGCCTTCTTTAAGTGATTAACCGTGACGAAATAGGAATGGCGAGTCTTGTATCTGTATCCCCAGTCATTACTGCCTTCCATAGTTGTTGTCTCACCCCGTTTTGGCTAACTTAACCTCTAGCCTGTCTTCAGACAATGCTCACCCGGAACCTTAGAGACTCAACGCCTCTTTCCTCTGTGCCACAGGTCCTGAAGGGCGATCAAGGTTGGATTTTATGGTCCAATTTTGTGTTCTGATCTGGTCTTCCATTGTTGGGTCCATAAAGAATTGTATTTTGGGGGTGAGAGTGGGGAATCCTTGGAATACACAAATTATTGGGCCTTATCTCAAAGGATTCCAAAAACAAAATATAAAACTTATTTCTGATTCTCCATTGTTTTAACATTGTTAAGAACAGGGGGCAGAGTTACAAAAGCATTTCATAGTGATTTGCATACCCCCCCCCCCAAAAAAAAAAAAAAAAATTCCTGTGATCAAAATCAGAAAAAAAAAAAATTAAAAAAATACACTTTGATAAAAAGAAACAAACTAATTTATCAAATATCATTTATTTCGGAGTTTTGCTTTATCCAACAAAAAGACAAGATTTTTTTTTTTGTTTTTCTTCTCTTCTCAAGAGAGATGGAAGTTTTTTTAAAATCAAAGTTTTTAAAATGTTTAATTTTTTTGACTGATAACAAATCAGTGTGGGGAGTGAAGGGGTGGGTGGGGGTTGTGATGACCAGCAGTTCATGATGATTAGTGTGTGTGTGTGTGTGAGGGTGGGCATAGACGGACAACAAAATTAAACAAAGGCTTGTAAATGGGATGATGGTGATGCGGATGAAATGAATTTGATAGTGATTCTCATTTTGGAGAATGAGTTGATGAAAAGGGACAAACAAATGTATGTGCCGCAAGAGATGACATCTTGAATTTTCCAGAAGAAAGAAAAAGTTAAGACACACACACACAAGGATTGGTTGGCATTATGAGAATAAAGGTTAATCTCGCTGAATAAAAAAAAAATTAAAAAGGAAAAAAATTTTTTTTTTTTTTTTTTTTTTTTTAAATCGCTGAAGGTAGAGAGGGAAGGTCAATTTGTATCTATATAAAATAAAAAGAAACTAATAAAAATGTTTGAAAGGGTGGGGGGTACTTTCATTTCATTGGTTTCCAAATAAAACAATGTTCAAGCAATATTCAAAAGAAATGAATGAAAAAACTTAGGATGAGGAAGAAAAAAAATTAAATGTTAGGCCAGTGAAACAAAACTCATATTTTTAAATATAATACCTTGGCCAATGATATACGGATTTAGGGTTTAACTTCGTAAGAAAAAATAATAAACAAAAAAGTGCATGTGACATTGCAAAAAAAAAAAAAAAATAATTTTAAATAGTTAACCAAATGATGCTGATGATCTTCAACAACATTTAAAAGTTTAAACCAAGTTGTGTGTGCGTATGTATGTATGTATATATATATATACATATACACACATACATACATAAGCAAATAAAACTGACTGAAAATCAGTGAACAATGTGAAACACTAATATTAGAGAGAAAAAAAATTATGAAATTGTTTTATAAGATGTGTGGGTGTCATGACTAAACATGAAAGTCTCTTGACTTTAGGCTGGGATAAAAGTGTAGTATCTGTTCTTTCCTCGGTCAGTGGAGGAGAAATCCTTCTTGACTAAGGCAATTTTTAGCTTGGTCCCAATCCAGAGTTCTCCCACTTTTTGTTGGGGGGGGGGGTAAGCTGGTTTTTCCTTACATTAAAAGCAGACCTTACCTTGTGTCTAACTACCCTTGTGAGGAAAAAATTAAATTGACAATCTACCTTTAAAACCATGCTCTCAAAACAAACTAAAAAGCCCCCTCCTCCTCCAAATGTTTTGGATAAGTCAAATATATTTAAGTAAAAATCATATGTTAAGGTTTCTGATGTAAATGGAAATACAAAACGAAAGCTTGATTCCAACATTTGTATTTGTACACTCATGAAGTAGTGTGCAAATATTTATTTAAAAAAAAGTTTCCAATTATTTGGAATGTATAACATTGAGATCGATATTAGATTAAACCCTGTCCAGAGTTCATTCATAGATTGTCAGACGGTTGAAAGGGGAGGGGGTTATTATAGGTGATGAGCAGAGTCTAGAATCTAAAAAATTCAATCTAAAAAAAAAAAAAAGAAACCTTATTTTTATTTTTAGTTAAATTCCTAAAAGATTATCAAATGCACAAATGAAATACAGAAGCAAAAAAAAAAAAAAAAAAAAAACAATTCTGAGAGATTTAATTAAAATGTACGGCATAAGGTTATTGAAAATGAGCAACATTAATTATGAGCTCAGAAAACCTTATTAATTGAATGGAGAAAGAAAACATCTTTTAAACGTTAATTTAATCTGAAAGAATGCAAGATTTCAATTCCCACATTAATGATCAGTATTTCCTATTTGACCATATGATCACTTAATCGTGAACATACGGTCAAATAAAAACATCTCGTTGGTTTTGTTTTTGTCCTTAAATCACAAGGATCAAAGACATTTCTTTCAGTATCAAATAATTAACAATCAAATTGAATTGAATTATACTTGCACATTACAATTGGACATCTAAAAAAAAAAAAAAAAAAAAAAAAAAAAAAAATTATGCATTATAACTAAAAACAGTTACATACGGACATGTCTTAATAAAAAGATTAAAAAAATGAAAGAAAATGTTAGTGGATCTGCTAGAAATATTTTTTTTCACAAAAAATATTCTCTAGCTGCCATTTTCTAATATGAAATCATGGAAGTTACCTGAAAACAAGGGAAATAAGTCAATGTGTCATACGGAATTGGCCACAATAGAAGAATCTTTTTTATTTTAAGAAACCAGTAAAACTGCATTATTCAGTATTTTATTTTTTCTTGTAATTATTTTTTTACTATTATTTTTCATAATTTTTGGAATTATCACTAACTTCGACATGATACATAATTATAGTGTTTTTACTTAAAATACATTTTTTTTTTATTGATATCTAATTATCATGTGCTAACCCCAAAGATTCTTTGAAGATACAAAGCTGATAAAGACAAAAAAAAAAAAATAAAAAGAACTTTGTGTGTCCAGTTAGAAAAAGTCTTCATAAAATTGAGGTGAGAAACCACTTTTGAAACAGGATATCTCTGATTGAAACGTTGAAGCCTTCTAACTATTGAACTAAAAACAAAAACCTTAAGAAATTTAACTGAATTCAATAAATTTGACAAATAAATAAATAAAACAATTATACTTCAGTTGTCATGTAGCGAAGACAGAAATTTACACAGAAGAGGATACAGTGATCCAACACCAGTCTCATTTAGCATTAAATTGACATGTCATTGGTAAATGTACTACATCGCCTGGAAGTCCATTCCCAAGTGCAGGGATCCTGATTGAGAAAGTGGCCCTCCTCTGGTTCAATCAAAATTGGCAGTGAAAAAGTTTCTGATAATGCCCGTGCAGACCTCTTTCTCATACACGAATGAATAATAGGTCTAGCGTTAGACCAAAATGAGATCACCACTTAAATATTGTCACTCAAAAGAGAAAAGGTAAAGTTACTTAAGTTAATTTTTATAGGGCAAATTCCATAGGCCGTGCACAATTCAAGTAGTCAGTCATTGAACGGTTTCCAGATGCTGGATATCACGGATTAGATATGGAGTAGAGGCTTAGATACAGTACTCTAACAATGGTACGACAAGACAATTGCTTGCTGACAAGATAAGGAAAACTAATTTCAAACCTTATGCAAAAAATATTGGTATAAGAGTGACAGAAGTTGTCAGACCAGAATTGGAATTGGATTTCCCAATTCAATTTGAAGAATGATAGAAATGTCAAGTTTATTGAAAGACTGCTAAGTTGAGGCAGAAGAATATTTGAGAACCATTTGAAAAGAAACATACACACACACACGTGTGCGTTAAACAAGTGTACATGTTTGATTGTTGTATAGACAAATAGAAGTTCAATCAACCAATGGGGAAAAACACAAATTTTGATCAGGCTATTCAAGCAGAAATTGGATGATTTTATAAGCAAGAAAATCCAAAAATCTTGTTTTTTATTTTTTTTATTTTAAAACAATTTATTCAGGTTAGTAATTTATTAGAGCCCTTAAAATTCTTTTTTGTTTGTTTAATCCTAAGACAAAATAAGATGCCGTTTTTTTAATTTATTTGATTCTAAAATCGTTCAACTTCTCCATAGATAACATGACTTAACTATCATGCAGTTGTTGGTTTATTTTATTGCCTTGTTAGCTGATTGAATCTATATTTGTGTTTGTTTTTACTAGCATTTCAGCCCGGCGTTGCCCGGGTGTTTGGATGTATATGTTGAGCAAAAAAAAAAAAAAGTGGTAGTAGGAAGGCAGGCTCGAACCCGTACCGCAAAGGAGGTAAAACCTAACGTTTATGCTGTTACGACCACTGCCAAACCGGAAGCGACATTTTTTAAAATTAAGGCTAGACAATCTAACGGAGAGGATAACTTTAAAAAATATTGGCGAAAAAAGTGACCCCCCCCCCCTTAGAAAAGTGCCTAGTTGAAGAAGAAGATATTAATGATTTCAGCCAATTTTTTGATATTTGTCGTATGAAAGGTCGAACTTTAAAACGATATTGATCTTGTTAAAATCCGTCGCCTCTATTGAAAGTTTAAAGCAGACATGCAAACAGACATACATACATACATTTATGTATTGGTAACTAAAAATTTTCGACCCAAACTGATAAAAAAAGCTTGCCCTATCTCTGAATACCCTTTATGTAAAATTTCAAATATTTAGACCAGAAATTGTCTGAGTAATTTGGAAGAGACTGCAGAGGTCAATTTTTTTAAAAACTTTTACTCTTATTATGACCCCTTAAAATTTATTGTTTTGGGCTCAAATCAAGTTATTAAGTTAGATCCATGTCCAAGGAAACTATATCTCAAATTTCAAGTGCGTAGACCCAAAATTGTCGGAGGAGTTTGGTAGAGTTCTCAAAGGTCAAATCGTTGAACTTTGACTCCTTAATCACCAAATTTCTGGCCAATAACCGATCACATCGATTTTCCCAAATCTCAGTACCCTGTATATCAAATTTCGAGTCTGTAGACTAAAGATTGACAGTTATTGCGTAGAGAAATATACAGACACACACACACGTTCACTTTTTATATATATATATATATATATATATATATAAACAAACTAAAGACTATTAACTACAACATACAGATGAAGAAATCTGAAGAATGTATTAAAAGATAATGATTTAAACACAAATTTGAAAGAACTTGATCTTAGAAACCCTTATTATATTAACTCTTTAGGCAACAAATTCTTTACCAGTATGTAAACATAGGCAGCAGCAACATTCATTAAAATGAGAAAAATATCTGCTTTTTTTTTCCATTTGGTTCAGGCAAATGAATAAGTGAATAAACAGTATCAAGTCAATTTGACTGACAGTGTTTTAGCAAATTTTGTTGACTTGGCTGGGATGGACACAACATTAGTGCTTAATGACAGAAAGATCCTGTCCCTCAGTTCGGGGCCACCCATAACTCAGTATTTGAAAAAAATAAATAAATAAATAAAATAAAAAAGGCTGTTAAGTAAAATATAAAAATTTAAACATAAATATAAAAAAAATATATTAGTATTCCGGACATTAGATGTTTTCTAATATGAAAACCAAAAGAATGAGAAACAATCCAAATTTCTTGTAAGCATTAAGACCTTCTTTCTCCAATTAACCTTATTTTATCCATTTAAAAAAACAAAACGCTCCCACCATAATTCAGTCTCTTGTAATGAGTTGTTGCAAATAACTGGTTCTTTGTGGAGAAAAGAGACAAATGATGAAATCTTTTCTAGCAAATTGATTACAATAAATAATGCCCGTCAAAATATTGTAGTGTGGTTCATTTAATTTTGATTATAAACTATTTAGTTATTTATACTATCGCCTTCCCCACCAGACAATTCTACATTTCTACCAGGGTTGCAGAGTCGAAAGGTATAAGGTGCAACTCAAACTGGCTTTTAGGATTCCAAAACATCTAACTCTGACTCCTTATATTAAATAATTTTAATAAATGAAATGAAGAAATTTTAATAATTTAATTTTTTTTTATTAAATTATTATTTTATTAAATTTTAAAAATGAAATTTTAATTAATTTTAATAAATGAAATGAAATTTTAATTAATTTTAATAAATGAAATGAAAGTTTAATTAATTTTAATAAATGAAATGAAATTTTAATTAATTTTAATAAATGAAATGAAATTTTAATTAATTTTAATAAATGAAATGAAGAAATTTTATGGTAAAAAAAATAAATAAATAAAATGAGGGATTCTTTTCTTTGGAATAAAGGGCAAGGGATGAATTTTCTAAAAAAAAAAAAATAAATAAATAAATAAATAAAAATAAACCAAAAATCTAAGTGATATAAAATGATACACACAATCTTCACAAACAATTTCTTTAAAGATAAATCATATCTCTCTCACACATACGTGTCCCTATACATTAATAACAAAAATAAACTGCTTTCAACAGAAAGCAACAAAAAAGTCGCATACTTAAATACTTCAACAGAATATAATTCTCATGCAACAAATGTTTTTTTTTATAACGTATTGCGTTAATTCATAAACATTTTTAAAAATAGTGCATTTAAATATAGTGTTGTTTGGGTGACAGTGTATGTAAAAAGAAACTAACCCTCACCTTTTTAAAGCCATTGCAGGAAAATTGATGTATGTGTAGATATACTATGTCAAGTGTTATGCATGAGAGCAGCGTAACTAATCAAAATTTAACAGAAACTGAAAAATAGAAAACTACAATAGTGGCACAATTGCAAAATATTAAGTTTCAGAATTTTTGAGATGAGGATGGATAATTTCTTTTATTAAGACTACTGTTCTCATCTTGGATGCTATTCTCACAATGTTTTGGCCGATATAACCTTTGACTTTCCTGAGATGTGTCTTGTTGAACTTTGGGAATCTGTACGGAATTTTTTAACAAAATCTGTTTAATCCACAGGGGTAGTTGGCTCTGATTCAGTCAGCCATGATTGAATAAAAGTCTTCAGTAACTGTATCATCCATACTGATGATTGAACCTTCAACCGGCAAAAAGACTGTAAAAAAAATTGTGACTTTCTGGAGGTTGTACGTTTAATCCTTGGTACGGATAATACAATTACTTAAGACTTCTATCCGATTATAATTGACAGAATGAGAGCAAGCTACACCTGTGGATCAACTAATCCGTTTGAAATTTTGTAAAGATTTCCGAGTTTGACAAGGTGCACCTGAAGAAGGTTGGAGATTACCTCAGTTGAAACGTTGTAAGAAAAGCATCCAAGATAAAACCAATAATCCGCATAATATATATTTGTTTTTTTTTTTCGTTTTGGAGCATAAACAAACCATAATATTAGATCCCTACCTATTAACATTACATACAGCCAGGAATCACTTTTTAGTTAACTATTTAAACACTTCAAAATCAGTTTTTAATTTCTTCACACCTATTTATTTTTTTACATGAAAAAATGAATTTAAAAAAAAAATCGCATGATAGTCAGTGACATTTAAAAATAATTTTTAAGTTTTGAAACTGCCGATTAGAAAGTAATTTCTAGTTATTAAAGTGCATAGACAAAAGTTGGATATTACAGTTTGTGCTACTGGAAGAAAGCCTCTGTTCTGTCTCAAAGATAATGGATACCCCCTGTAAGGGTTGCTGAATGTGTAATCACACCTCTCCTGGATTGGCACTGCTTAAGTCCAGTGGCACAGAGAGGTCCAGAATGATTGGAAACAATGCCGAAATAAACAGAGAACACATAGTGCCTGGAATTTTCCAACTAAAAGAAAAGCAAAACAGTATTTTCAACTGTGTACACTACTTTTATCAATGAAGTGAAAATTATCAAATGAAAGTAATCAGGAAATAAAAAATTCTTGAATTTTTGCAGTTGTGAAACAGTATTTCACCTGTAGCATAAAAGAGGGATAACGGGAAGGCAAGGAGATTAAAAATAAAAAGGAAATTAAGATCGAAGGTGAGTGGGGACAACTTTTATATAAAACTTTCATATGAAAACTCCTAGGCATGTAAAAGCAGATTAAAAGGAAAAATAATAATTAAACATTGTTCACATTATCTTCTTCCGAAATAATTTTTTTTTTTTTTTTTTTTTTTTTTTACATTTTTTCAAAAATATTATAGAAAAAAAATTCATCGTGAATTACAATTTAGGAGGATTATAAGATTAAAAAATAATTTCTTTTAAAGGATAAGGTTTCACTAACCACATAAACTAGCCCCTCTCCCCATCTCCTTATGGTTTAAGACATATTCTAATAATACGAAGTATGGCACCAACATTTGTATTTGTTGGCCCAAACAGAAGACATTTTGAAATCTATAAACACTGAGAAGAGTTCAGACTCGCACAAACCATGTTTCAATTTCGTTGTTCAAAAGTTTAGAATTTGTTTTCTCTTTTCTTACTCTTTTAAGTTATATATATATATATATATTCTTCATATATATATATATATTTTTTTTTTTTAAAGTGGCTTCCAGAAATTTTTTTTTAATATATTTTAAATAAAAATCTAAAATAAATAAAAGAAATATACAAAGTCATTAATAAGGAGACTTAACAAAAAAAAAAAAAAAAAAAAAATGGCGGCTTCTTAATCTCATTTGCCATTTAAAGTGTACATCTTTGTAAAATGTCTCAGCTACCAACATAAAGAGTCAATCTTATCATTTTAAGCAATATTATTGCTTAATAAAATGAGTAATGAATTCTAATTTCCATTTCTTCCCCCTCTAAAAAATAAAATAAAAGATTTCATATTTCTTATGTTTGACTTAAGAAATAATCATCTTACTAAAGGTCAAATTATATGAAAATGTCTGAACTAACTTAACATGAAATTATTTTTTCAAAAGTTTGACAAATAATTAAAAATAAAAATATGTCAGTTGCACTGCTTTTTTTTCTTTTTTCTTTTTAAACGAAAATCCTTTTTTGTCATTTCATGGCTTATTGATGTAGCAAATAAAATGTTGATTTATTGAAATTCATTTCAAATAGATAAATAACTTTGACGTTCATGCAGTATAATTAACAGCTATCGAAAACAAACAAAATATACAACAAATATCTTTTACCAAACACAAGAAAATTTAATTTTCTAACATGTCTCATTTTAAGTGTGGCAATCTCTGAATTTGGTATCATCACTTTGACTTAGCCAAACACAAGTAAATACAAAAATGGTTATAGATTTAATTTGGAGATGTTCACTAAATTCAGGTTTAAATTATTTATATATATATATATATATATATATATATATATATATGTTTACCCCATCACTGACTAAGTCAGGGGAGAGAGGGGCAGTCGGACATAATGTTAGTGATAAAGCAATTCTTTTTTTTTTTTTTTTTTTTTTTAATTATTCTTAAGGAATTAAACACCAAGATATTGGATTTTCAGTATATTTGCAAAACAGATCTTAATGAAATCTTATATTGAAAAAAAAAAAAAAAATATTGAAACAGTTTCAGGACTTTGAAACTATACAGGTCGATAAAAAGTATATTAGTTATTTGTTGTATATTTTGCCCCCCTCCCCACCCAATTTCTGCTTTGTTAACTATACTACATGAATGCTAACTTTTTTTTCTCTCTTGACTAGTGACACAATCAAGAAACACTATCTTTCTTTTGGTTAGAACAAATGAATCATGTTAATAAAATATGCTAAAAAGTAAAAACAAAACAAAGTCAGAAACGAACTTAAAATTTTAGAAATAAAAAAGTTGATAATGTAATATCGCTGTCTGATTTGCATACATACACAAAAAGGAAACATTATTTCAAGTTAGTTTTCCAAGGTAAAAAAAAAACCCAAAAAAAACCCTGATTAAAAGTCATTTGAATTAATTACATAGTTGTTTGATCTATGGACATAAAACCCACTGAATAGAATGTCTTATCTGAAGTGGATATAAATTCTGTAGAATTTTAAGTGGTTTGCTCCCTCAAGTAGTTAAATATTTATAAGTAAATTAATTTTCTTCATTTTTAACTGGTGAAATAGAGCTTTGGTGACTAGGTTTTTTTATTTATGGTTTGAGGGAGGTTACAAAATTTCCTCTGTTTAAATTATTGGTTTATAGACTTAAATGTGTATACTGTGCACATTATTATAAGTGATATTTAACAGGAATTTAAAAAGGTAAATTGAAGAGTTGAAAGTGCTTTATCATTGCAAAAAAATAAATTCACCGTTTCTCCAAAAAAAGTAGCAAGCGATAATCAACTTAGTTTGGTTTTTATTAGATAGGCCCTACCCATAACCATTAGGATACGTCTCAGACATTTCATTGAATTGAATTTTGTTTCCAATTGAAACATTGCAAAAAGGTTATTTATTAACTCTATAATTATATAAAAGGAATTGTGTGTGTTCCTTCTCTTTGGACTAAAAAACGGCTGGGCCAATTTTTGTAAAATTTAACACAAAGGTACTTTACATGCCTGGCAATGTCCTTAGATAGGTTTTGTATCAGAATGTCTTCGATAAGTATTAATAATCGAAATAATCCGATGAAAGAAGGAACAGGCGATTTTGACCAAAGTTAACACTTTACATAGCCTAACATCACAAGTGCATTTGAGAAGTTTTATTCCTACACAAGCCGAAAAGCTCAACATATAAAATTAACAGTAGGTTCTTTCATATGAGAGGGTACATTCGAAATGTTTCTGTTTAAAGCACAACTAAAGCATGATACTTGACTTTTGCATTTTAAAATTTAAATCAAGCCATTATATATAAAAAATAATTTTATAAAAACAGTAGGTTCTCTACAGTGCAATGTAAACTACAATGTATTCTGAACTAAATCACTGTGGGGAGACAAGTGAAGCTTCAACCCGATACACCTCAACTAGAGCAGGCAATCAATCAATTTGATTGATTTCACAGATTTCAATGACAAAAAAAAAAATGGGAGTGTGAAACATTTGTTGATCATCATTTAATCCTGGACAACTTCGGGTCTCCCTGCTAGTAGAATATAAAAATTGTTAAATGAAAAATTTAATCCATTTTATTCAGTGTATTCTTTTATTTAATATAACAAAGTTATCTTATGAGATTTTAAAAGTTATATCTAAATAGGATTTAACTTAATATCAAACGTTGATTTTGTCTGACAAATTTTTATTTATTGTTGTACTATATCATTGGCACTATAATAATGTACTTTGCTATAGTTAATTTAAAGGAATTATATAATTTCAACCAGTCAATGCATAAAAAATGTTTCAATTATGATGGAAAAAAAAATCAGAATTATCAAGGGAAATAACTTCTCTCCATTACAACTAAAATGTTATTTCCTTTTCTGTATAAGTGTAAAAAAACGAAACAGTAGGATGTTTATCAGAAAGTTCATATGTCATCATATTAAAGTGAAACTTTAAAAAATAAAATCACTTAAAAAAAAAAAAATCAGCAAGGGTGATAATTCATTTTACATTGATGAATATAAAAGGATTCATCTTACTTAAATTTAAAAAAATATACAAACAAATAAAAATTAAAAACTAAAATGACTTCACTGGCAATTCCTGGGCAACGCCGGAGAGATATGACAAGTTATCACTAAAGTGGCAAAAATTATGAACACACACAAAAAAAAAAAAAACCCAGTATTTTCATTTCATCTGTCAAAGTTGTTTTGTACTTTCATATATAATTGAAAAAACAAAATAACAAAGTTTCCATTCAATTCCACTGGGATTACAGAGATTGACTATAAATTACAGATGAATCTCAAATTTCTTTAGACATTTTTAAAACATTTCCTGACAATCTATTAAAAGGATAAAAAAGTTTATTTGTGAATTTTCAAAAATATTCTGATTTAGAAAAACTTTTTTAATTCATCAGAAAAAAAAAAAAAAAAAAAAAGCAGCAAAGACAAAGATATCAGTCTGGACAATTTGGGAACTTAATTTAATAATCTTCGGTCATAACTTATTTGTAATTGTAATGGTCATCAGTGGAGCCGAGTTCCTCTGAAGCAAGTAGAGTCTTTGACCATCACAATATTTTTTAAAAAGCGACATTCGTTTTATTGACATGACTATTTTAGCTAACAATTATTATTACTGCTTTTTAAATAAATTAATATACATAGTTATGCATTTTACTAATAATGTACAACCAAAATTATGCCCAATCAGTAGACGACTGACTGCTTCTGCTGTTTGTCATATAGAAACGTGTAAAATTGCTTGAATCAGCAGGAGCTGAATCGGACATTTAGTCGTGTCAAATTTTAGTCGTACATAAGACGTATTACTAAAAATGTATGACTAAATAATGTATAATTATTTGCTCCTGCTGATGGTTTGCTATCAAAGCAACTTCGACACAAATGAACTACTGGATATGTCAGCGCAAAATATTGTCAAAATCGGTTGTGGTATTATTATTATAATAATAAACAATAAAATGAATTTATTCACACATTTCAGTTGAGATGTTATTTTTTTTTGGCAAATATATTTTTAGATTTATATAAAAAATATTTACAAAAAATAAATTATTTGTTTTTAAATATTCTCTCTTAAGGCAGAAAGTAAATAGATAGATAAGTAGTTATTTACATAATGACTTAAAGACTGAAACAATTTTTTTTTTTTCATTTTTTTTTTTTTGTTAAAAATCTTTGTAAGAAAAGTTTATTTTTTTAGATTAATCATGCCTTGACTTTACTGATTATGCACAACTAAAAATTAAACACGATTATATATATATATATATATAATTAAATCCTAAAAGGCTGAGACAATTATTTGGCACACCGTATTGGAAAAAAATAATTCTCAGTCGTTAAGAGTTTAATTAGTCAAAGCAACTTCAGCAGTTTCAAGTTTAATTAAACAAAAAGCAAACAAACAAAAACGTAGTAACAGTCGATAATAATAAGGATTTCTTCTACTTTTTACAAAGATTTTCTGGTCTTACATTGTTATTGTGTTACAAAATTCAAATCTTAAAGAAAAAAAAAACTTTGCTGAAAATTGTGACTAAATTAGTTTTGTTTTTTATTTCAAAAGAAATAAATTTGTTATTATATTATTTTTTTCTTACAAAAATTAAAAAATAATAAAAAGTGACACACTAGGTTGAAAAAAAGAGTGTCATTAAGAACTTGCCAAAAATAATCACAACTGTGACAAAAGTCGTTTGTTTATTTTAAGAACATTTTTTGTGCAAACGGACTCAGTAGATCACCCGTGTAAGAGGGAATAAAAATCTGGAGTTTTTAGTAAATATCTTTTTAGGGGTGGAGTGTGGACTTATAAAGATATTTACCAAAAATAACCTCTCAAAATTTCTGAGTAAATTTGTTTTATTGTAAGATTTTTTTTTTACAACATTTTACGCTGACAGTCCAGTCGATTGATTGTGTCAAAATTGCTTCAATCAGCAGCAGCAATTAATCATACATTGATCGTGCCTAAATTTTAGAGGTGCATTTTTAGTAAAACCACATGTTTTAGTTATTTCAAGAATATTTATCAAATAATAATTATTTGGATACAAGAGTAATTTTTTCCTTAATCTAACAGACATTATTTTCCTGTTTCTGACAAATAGTTTATTATTATTATAATGGGTGTCCTAAGCAATTGTATTTTTCGGTCGCCCACACTGAAAATTGAACCCTCAGGAAAATATTACTTCTACAATTGATTTTCCTAAGTAATCTAACAACTACGCCCACAAAACATAAGCATGCTACCCCATGAATTAAATAAAGAGTTCTGTTTGAAATTCCATCCAAATTCCCGAGTTCGACAAGATACACCTGAAGAAGGTTAGAGGTTACATCGACCAAAATGTGAAAATGACACTCAAGATGAGAACAGTAGTCCGATGAATCCAAATGACACGAATAACCAATCCTCCCCTTAAAAATTCAGAAACAGGTACTTCTACAGCTTAATCAAGACATTAAAAAATGAAAATATCGAAAAAAAGGTTATATTACACATATCAATTATGGAACGAAGTTCCCAGAAAATAAATCCACTTAATTTCATCAAGTAGTTTTTATTTTACAGCAAAAAAAAAAAAAACAATTTGTTATGATACCGAGCAAAAGGTTCGATTTTTAGGAAGAAAAGCTAGTATTAAAAATGGCAAGGGAGTGTCACCACTTTAACTGGAGTTATCTCCCCGTGGCATGTTTAACAAATTTCATAATGGCTGACACGCTCTCATAAGAACGTGTTTTTCCGCTGTAAAAAAAACAAACTACTCAATCAAATTAAATTAAATTTTTTTTTTGTTGGAGATCTTCAGTCCAGAACGGATACGTACAATATAACCTTTTTCGATATTTTCATTTGTTAATATCTTGATTAAACTGTGCAAGTACCCAGAAACGTAATCATGACATGCTCTTTACACTGGATTCTGTTGAGTTGACAATTCAATATACGTTTTTGATATTTTTTCAAGTTCCTAAGCTTAAACAGTGTTACTAACGAATCATGCACTGTTAAACTTAGACATTCATAAAAATAAAGAAAAAAATTATCAAACGAAAATCTGTTACAGAAATGTCTTCAACTTTTATAATTAAATTCACTTGGAAGAAACGGTTGTTTTGTTGACATTATAGACAATACTAGTTAGATTCTTGAATATCTACTGAACAAGTTACCTCCCTTAGTGTTGTGCACAAAGAAAGACAGGTTCTTTGTTATTGTGGCAAAATTGAATTTCAAATGAAAACACAGACATAAAAATATTTAAAAAAATTGAATTTCAAATGAAACCACAGGCATAAAAATGTTCAAAAAATACAAAAAACGATAAAGGTATTAAATTGATTATTAATGAAAACAGTTTTTGAAAACAATTAACGAAATGTAAGTTTTGCTAAATTAGCTAAAGATTTTCAATTTTCAGAAAATATTTACCTCCCCTTTTGTTACAATTAAAACGCTCTGGTTTCTTTTTTTTTTTTTTTTTGCAAAACTCAATTTTCACTAATCGTCTTCGAAAACTATTTTCATTAATAATTAATTTTCTACCTTATTGTTTTTAATTTTTGGATATGTTCATTACTGTGACATGACAATTCAGTAGAGACAATTGGTTTCACCTGAAAGTCAATATTTCAATTTTCGAATTTCGTTACAATAACAAAGAAACATGGAATTTATATATATATATATATATATAACACATTAAAACAGCTACAATCATTAGATTAGTCAAAATAAAAAAAAAATAAAAAGAAAAGAAAAAGAAAGAAAAAGTTTATATGGAAGCATGGATTTCTTAATTTCGAACATACAAAGATAGTAACACTCGATCATGCCCACAGGGCAAATGGAGACAGTTTAAATTTTAAGAAATGCATATTTTAATTGTTTAATATAAAGATAATTAATGTAAGCTTTAAATTTTAATTCTTAAAATGCATATTTAGAAAAAAAAAAAATAAAATAAATAGAAAAAGGAGGAATATCTTTTCTTTAAATATCAATAAAAATTATTATGAAATGGTGAGTACTGAATACACAAACCAGAACATGAGCAGCATAGATGTTAATCTTATATTTTATTATGATATTGACCTAAATAGACTTTGTTTTTACTTAATGCACAAAATAAGATTTGAAAGTATTATGTACATATGTATAGAAACATAAAAACATTGGTGCATTTAATATATCCAAAGACATTTATGTTATCTTCTTTACAAAGAGTTCTCTTAATTCTGCTATTCAACCGTGTCAGTAAGAGAGGGCCAATCTTCCCTTCTTCCGAACACAAAAATTCTCATCAGAAGGTGACTTCACTGGTCCAGTCCAGACATCCTGGCATGTAATTTGATAGCTCTGAAACCTCTAACAGCCTAGAAAAATGTTTTTTTTAAATACATCATGGCTGTCTCTCATTAAAGCAGACTTTGAACTCGTATCAGGCCTCAACATCATTGGTGGAATCAAATGTGGAAACTCAGATCACATTTATGGCTAAAAAGACCCCAAATCATTCGGCCTTTTATTCAGCAACACAGGCTGTTTAATCGGATTGATGGAAATCCAACCTAACCCACACTATGCATTAGCCATGACAAGGATGTTAGGAAACTTTTCTGTTATCATTAAACTCACAAAGAATTATAGCAAAAAAAAAAAAAAAAAAAATTACAAAGACATTAGGAAGAGGAGAAAAAAATTCTTGGAAGAAAGAAAAAAAAATCCTTTTTTTCTCTGAAAAAATAAAAATAAAAACGAGGAAGCAGCAATCAATGCTTAAACTAAACTTTAAATATGGGAAATATTAAAAAAAAAAAAAATCATCTGGATTTCTTTTAATTTTATTGAAGATCATCAGAAAAATACCCAATTTTTACATTTGATAATTATTGAAAATATTCAATCTGATAATATACTACATTAATCAGCGCCACCCCTCCGAAATATGTAGATGCTGGAATTTGAGAAATTCTATTGAAGACGAGGTTTGTTTATGCTGAAGAATTTCTTCAACTTTCTTCTAACTGAGCACAGACAGAAGATGAATTTGTGGCAATAAATGTGAACACAGTTTGTCCTCTTTATAAAAGAGTGTTTAAATATCAATTTGTTAAAAGGTTTCAATCTTTAAACAAAAACGGTAGCAGAAAAAATTTGCCGACAGTCGAGAATCATTTTTGTCCATTTTTTTAAAATGAACAACTCAAGTTTATAGAAAATGAAGTTAAATGAAAAAAAAAAAAATCTACTTTCATTATTTAATATTTAAGGCGGGGTTAAGGGAGTGATTGGTTGCGTGTGAAGGAAGAGAAAATTAACCGGATCTAGGTCTTCACGAAAAGGTTTAAAATATGAACAATTTTTATAGTTGAAACAAGGAATTTTTGGAGAACAAGCCACCCAATGTTTACAAATCAAAATATATCATATTGGGATTTTTATTTATGAGAAAAGAAAAAACAACTGAATTTAGAAGCAGCGTCAACATTTTGCATAACCAAGAAAATCTCATAGATTGTCACTATAATCTCATTTTAAAAAAGAAAATTTGCTTGTAAATCTGTTTTATTTGCATCAGAATATGTATAAGACCCCCATTCCCCCTCCCACACACACTTTTTTTATGTATATACATGTTATACACGTGGGTATTGGGTGGATTAGCTAGTTTTAAATAATGGTTATTTTGTGTTTTACTTCTAATCATTCAGGGATATGCTGTCTGGCATGAATAATAAAAAACCAGATCAGTCATAAAAGTGGAAACAAAAGAAAGAAAAGACAACCGGATGCAGAATGACATCAACAGAGAAAAGGAGAAGAAATTGCTCTCTTGTTCTACCTAATGTCTGTTTTTTTGTAAAACCCAAGATAAAACAGTGACAGATCATGGAGTAAGTTTTATTCACTTCAAAGTGTAGGCGAGTTTTATTCAGCTTTTCTTCAAATGATTTTGATTTCAACTTCTACAGCAGTTCAGCCACCACATCCATCACACTAGATGATCAGAACAAGATAAAGACAAAGTCTCTGATTTGAAACAATAACACTCGCTATATAAACCGTGTGTGAATGCATAATGTTTGAATGTTTCTATTTATAACATATAATAATTAGTTTTTCCTTTGTTTATCCATTTTGTTTATAAACAAAGAGTATTTGATGAGAAAAAAAAAAATATGTGTATTATATATGCGTCGGGCTGATGCCCAAGAGTGCAGTAAGCCCACTGAGAATGTGGGGGATCTTATTCTTTACTAACATATCCTTATATGGAACGCCTAATTAATGCTTTCTTTTATTCTATAGAGCCAGATATCTTGCACTCGAACGAGTCGTCAAGTGGTGAAAGCCATGATCGACTTAAACAATTTCACAGGCACCACTGATATTTTAATCATGCAGTTTCAAAGGAATAAACAACTTGTTGAATGATGAGGATACAGCCGTGCTTATTTTTGCCACAGAGGCATATTTACTAACAACTTAGAAACATATGGTATCAAATGACTAATCAATTTTATCACTGTATAGTACAATCTATGAATAAATATATTTTTTTATTATATACTTATATTATCAAATAATGTATTATATATATATAAAAAAAAAAAAAAAAAAAACTCTGGGCCGTCCAGGCATCCTTGCTTGGATCATATATATCACATTTAAATCTAGATAAGACACCTGCACAATTTTATCGTAAGGAATTGTCGGATTCAATGTCGTAACTAATAGATAAGTGTTTAAATACACTATTATCTGATAGCTATATGTTTTGGCTTCGATTCTAGCTGATGGCACTCAAGTCATATTTCTTTTTAAAACTTTTGAAATCACTATTATATATTGGGTACAATATAATAATCAATACAGAATTGGTTCTATAGTAGTAAATATGAAGTCTGTATAAATTAGAATATCATATTTAAGTGTATTTTATGACTGGGCAACGCCAGGCAGCATGCTAATATATCTTCATTCTTTTAGTATGAAATTCAACATTACTCAACACATGAATAGAACTTAGTAGTAGTAATAGTATGAAAATATACTTGTAGCTTGCTTGTCATAAGGGTGTGTGTGTATGTATATATAACACAAACGTTTTTACCTGTATGATGTGTGTATATTTGTTAGATACATGCAGTTTCTATTTTATATAGAATAGAAAATATATAGTGTATTTACAACTGGCAGAAGAGTTTATGATACATAAGAGCTATCTCCTCCCTTCATTTCCCAATAGAAGATATCATCAATCACAATATTAGTGGTGAATATAAAGCTTTAATAAATGCCCATTCGAATAAGGAAGGGAAGGAGAGGGGAGAAAAGAAAGAAAAAAAATAAGGATACATACACAAAAAGAAAAAGATCTGGAAAGATGCCAAAACACACACAAATCTTTAATTATACATACATAAATTCAGTTCTTATGTTTCAGTGTAAGTTATACTTTTTCAGATTTGTAAAAGGCAAGAGAAAGAGAAAAAAAAGCTTTTATCAATTTGTAACCCTGTATCTAAAATTATAATAATATAGTTTTGCTGATCTCATGAAAAAAAAAAAAAAAAAAAAAAAAAAAAATCATTTTTGTAGCTCGCAATATTTTTATTATTCATTTGAAAATTTGTCTCTACTGTAACAAGTGTTTTTACTTCTTGGCCTCTACACATCTGAAGAATTTATACCCTCATCAAACCAAATATGATAATGGTATAAATTGTACAGAAACAAAGAAAACTGAGTAAAGCAGAATTCAAATAAGATTTTCTAGTTATTTACATCATACTCTCAAATATTTGTCTTAATCTATATTGATTTCTTTCTCTCCCTTTCTCATATATATATATATATATATATATATATATATATATATATATATATATATATAAAATTAAGCTGATAAATAAATGTTCATTGGTAAGGTAATCCTATCTAGATGAAAAAAGCTCTATCCAATTAAGAGCAGCAAACAATGGAATCAGTTAAGATTTCATTACATAGGAATGTTATTACATTATCAAGTCAATAAGGATTACAGAAATAGAAATAAGGGAGAAACCTATTATATATATATATATGGTAGCTTCCTTCAGTCTTGACAGACTATGGATACTCACTGTAAAAGTGCCTGCATGTGGAATTTTTGTGGCAAGAGTTGTGCAATTCCAACCTCACCTCTCCTGAGTCAACATTGTTAAATACCAGGGGCAAGTGGAGGTTCAGAATCACTGAAAACAATGCCGAGATAAGCGGAAAGCACATACACTGCCTAGAATTCCTAAATGGTCACCCATCTAATACTAGCCAGACTCAATGTTGCTTAACTATGGTGATCTGATATACTTTGGAAAAGTAAATGTAGAGTGCTTATTATGTTAATAAGAGCACTAAGTTATTAGATATAACAATACAGTGATCATTCTCAGCATGGAACAGAAATTTGTGCTTGACTTGAAATCTATAGTATAAGATGGCTAATTACCATATAGTATAACCTATAATATATATATAGTGGGGCAACTCACCAGTCACCATTTTAAGAGGCAAATTATTGTGAAATTAAATAATGATTAATATATATATATATAATGTCAATGTTTCTATCTATTTTCTACCTCTCTTCAAGTGGTAGGTTTTATAAAAACTAGCATCATCATTATTTAATCTCACAATAATTTGCCTCTTAAAATGGTGACTGGTGAGCTGCCCCACTGCCTTCGACAACAGCACCTGCCTCTCTCCATCAAAAACATTGCTGGACTTTAAGCCAACATGTCACTTAACTTCAGAAAATCTTGTGGTTACCAATCATCGTCAAGTGGTAAGATGACAACTGGTTAAAAATGGTCTCCTTATTCATAGGCACAAGTTTGAATTCTATCAAAGTCTATTTTTCTTCTTTGTGGATTTTTTTTTCTATGCTGCAGTCTATGTAAAAACATGGGTGTCCTTTGAAAATTTAACATTTGCTCTAGGAATATGCTATCAAATTTGAAATCAATTTGACTCAATTCGTAAACACACGCATACACACCCATTCATACAAACAGCATAACAGAAACGTGATACAAAATGAAGTTGAGAGTTACAAAGTATTTGTTGAGGATATTTTGGATTTCATTGTGTAGAAACATACACAAAAAAAAAAAAAAAAAAATAGGTAGAAATTTTTGTATTGGAAAAATGTCTTTTAGTGAACCCACCCCTCCACCCCCCGGTATTTAGTTGCATGTACAATGAAAAGAACCAATCAAACCTTTGTCAAAACACAGTTTTTTTTGTTGTTTTTTTTAAGATTTGCTTTTTTAATAAAATTTATTTCCTATGTAATTCTTTGATAATCAAAAGAAAAACTTAAAACTGAGAGCCATAAAAATCATCTAATACAATATGTAATATTTTACAACTTTCATCAATCTTTATAGTTTTTTTTTTTTTTTAAACTTTCCTTTTAATATCCAATTGGCATGAAAAGATTTTATCAGAATAATTATTAGCAAAAAATACTGAACTAGTGTTAGTAAAATAGGTATTATTTGTTTTTATCATGAGGAACTGTAGAGAATATTTATATTTAGAAATTTTCATTATTTCAGCTTGAAAATCTTGCTTATTGATCAACAAGAGAATCATAGAAGTGGGTTAAGGTGGGCACAGCTATTGTATTTATTCTTTAAAAACAAAAAAAAAAAAAAAAAAAAAAAGAAAAGGAGAGATATGTAGACAAAGTATCATACCCCCACACACACACATGTGTGTGTGTGTGTGTGTGTGAAAGAGAAAAAAACGAAAATTGTTTATGTTTATAAAGGTTACATCTGTTTTGTTTTTTCTTTGAAACTTAAGTGATTTGAAGAAAAACATAGAAGTTAAAAACTGAAATATGTTGAACACACAAACAATTTTTGGTTTTCTTTTTTTCATTATATTGGATTATTAATTGCATAACTATCATAATATAATAATTTAATAAATGTTCCAAATTTGTTCAAAAACATTATGATTCATACAATTGTTTCTGCTATTTTAAAAGATACATTGTCTTGATAATAAACTCAAGTTGTTTGCAAAAGTTTCTTTGGCGATGTTTATCCATTAAATTAAGCCTCCTCCCCTCCAATGTTGATGTAAAAAAAAAAAATAAAAAATAAAAAAAAATTGTTTTGGCTTTATCTGATTGATTAAAAATTCACTCATTAAATCTTTTGAAAACGAGTTTGTTACAAAGAGATTGTATGTTTTAATATGGATGGAAACAATTGTATGAATTCAAAGGTTTTTTTTTTTTTTAACAAATTCTAACATCTATCAAATTATTATATTTTGAGCTCTATTAATGTATACACTATTCAACTATTATCCTAAATTGTGTGAATTTAAATAATATATAGTTTAAAAATGTAAGTGTATTTAAAAAAAAAAAGTGAGGAAAAAGATTCCTAATTTAAGGTTGAAAATAGAACTAGCAGTTGACCACCATAACAGCAAAGGAAAAAAAAAATGCAAGAATAGAAAATAATCACACAGTCATCTTAGGACAATACATAATTCGCAATCAGTACAGACCAATTCAGTTTATCTTCCATTCTTTCTCATAAAAAAAAATAAATTAAAAAAAAATCTTTCACTTGAATCATTTCTTTCTCTCGTTTTCTGTACAAAGAAAAACAGGGGTTCGGGTTAGGGGAAAGCCAATGAAACAAGAAAATTTGTGCGACAAGAAATTGGCTTTTAGTTTTTGGTTTTGTTAGGCGTGCATGGTTCTAACCTCATCAGCTAATGAGAAAAAAAATAAACAATAAACAAACAAAAAAAAAAACAGATTGGGATTTTGTGATCCAAAAGTTTTTGATTTATATGTAGGGAAGTGGGGGGATGGGTCTTTATGGTTTTCCCTTGAATTATTGTTTTTGTAAATGATGTGGGGGGGGGGGGAGAGTGTACAGTGGAGAGGGAAGAGGACTAAAAAGAAGGGGGAGGGGTAAATGGAAGAGAGAGAGAGAGAGAGAGAGAGGGAGGACAGCAGTGTAAAGTGTCTATGTACAGAGAACACAACCATTTTGCCACTCCGTTAGTGTTTTTTTTTTGTTTTTTGTTTATATGAATAACTGAATCAGGACCAAGAAAACTGGGCACAAATTCATACAAACGAAGGGGGCAGGGGTGGGGGATAGGGAATGTTTTTAAAAAATCTGTCTTTTTAGAAAGAAAATAAACAAAAAAAACATTTGCATTAAGAGATGCAAATGTAAGTAGAATAAGCAATGGGGGGGAGGGGATTTTTTTTTAATTTCTTTGTTTATTTTTCCTTATTCATTGCAAATGTTTCTGTCTTATTTTGGCCACAAGGATGCATCAACCGGAATAGGTTAAAGTCAGGAAAAAAAAAAAAAAAAAATGGTGAAGATCAGATGAGAAAGAAAAATAAAAAAAAATCATCTAGGAATAATCCGTGAAATCTTCATGGAACACTCTTCCCTCCGTTCGGTCGTAGCCAGCCTTTTCATCGGCCATTGTCTTTAATCCTTCCATTACTCTGTTGTGGAGACGTTTCATGTGTCGTAAACGTTCCAGCCAGTTAGATGCAAAAGGATCTTCAGGTATATTATGCTGGCGCCATAACACCATTGCTGCCAACTAGAGAAAGAAAGAAAAAAATAAGTCTAAAATTATATTTTGTCAATAATGTTGAGATGATATGATGAAAGTGGACGTACACATGAACATATAGATTCACGGTATGAATACGTATGATGGGAGGTAAGAAACTAGTACGAAAGTGAAAAAAATATATATAGTGACTGTTACTACTGCTTCTTTCAAAAATTCAGTTTTTAAACTGTTGGTTATTGCTGTTGCTTCAAATACTCAATATCACCTAAAAAATATTTTAATGCTCAGAAAATGTAATATCTCTTTAATAGTGTGCATGTGTGAGAAAGTGAGAGATTAAGCTTGAGGCAGTAATAGCAGTAGTTTTATCTTTTTCTTATCGATTAGTTTCGTTTCAGTGATTTAAAGTAGTGATTAGGAATTAAATTGCAAGGCAAAAGTGAGCGAATGAAGCTAGTTAGCTGTAAATATCTTTACTCAAAGGTATTCTAAGAGCATTCAACTCCGGTTTTTGGTTTCTACATTTGTTGAAACCTTGTCATACTTGGTAAATATAGATATCCAATATACAGCGTTTTTTGTTTACTGACCTTCTAAATTCAAACTAAAAACATTTAAATAAATTAATAAATAATTTAGTTGTTGCATAAATCAATTGCTCAATGTTTAAAAATGAGAGATTTCATGTGAAATTACTCCAAAACAGAAAATGATATTTTTTACCAAGCACGACAAGGTTTCTAATGGAGAAGCCAAAAATTGGAGTTAAATGCTCTTAGAATACCTTTGTGAATTTAGAATTAGTTGCATCTGATTTTCTGATGACACAATACATGTAAATTCCAGTTTTTTAATGTTTTCTAACACTGTTGCATGCACCGGGCAAGACCAATTCACCTTGCTTACGGGCTAAAGGTTAGGTGAGGTGATTGACACAAGGTTTAAGAAAGACCAAATGGTGGAGATCAGAATAAATGTTTTTATTGCTGATATGATAGAAAAAAAAAGTAATTTCTCAGCAAAGTAAAGTTTACATTGGCAGCAAAGAGTCTAGCTTACATTCATGAAGATATCCGCAGTAGACCACGTGTTTTATGTTAAATAACAGACCCCAACCCCCATTATAGGTGGTAATTATCTTGAAAGATGGAAAGACCACAGGCATAGTGATAATAAAGTTTCCTTGGAGCAAAGAAGGGGTTTGAGAAAGAAAAAGAAAAATTAAAAAGAGAATTAAAGAGAGATATGGTTTAAGAGAGAAAAAGAAAGAAAAGAGATTGGGAAGAGGAAAGAAAAGAGAAGAGAAAGACAATAGAAGGGAAGGGATAATCTCAAACGTTAGAGGAGGAAATGCTTATTTCAAAGAGATGGTGATCAGAATTGGGGTTTTATCAAAAAAAAAAAAAACAAATTCCGTTTGGCAAACAGAAAGGATTTGCTTGCTGGGCATTGAAGAATTCAGGGCTAGATAACCTTCCCAAAAGAGCTAAGTTGATTCTTCCTCTGACTGAGAAGCTGTCTGAACGAACCTAAGTTGAAGATATCCTGCATCTTGAAACTGTTAATAACCCAAAGAATTTAATTCTTCTTTGCACAAAGTGTACTCTGAAATATCTTACAAATAATTATTCTTATTGAATTACTTTGATTTGAAAACCCAGTTATTTACAGCATTGAAATCACAACCAGCCATTCATCAAAACATCTACGAGTAAAACTCAAACCACAGCATCTGACAATGAATAACCAGTCAGCATACTAAAGGTATTGCCGCACAGAATGAGGGTTATGCGCATTTTGTGCGCTCTGAGCATCAGAGAGGTAGTTTCAGTGATAAGTAAGTGTCTGGTTACATTTTGAAGGGCCCACCACTAGACGAAAATAAAAATGTAGCCACGAGGTCTTGGAGTTAGCCACTGTGTTTAGGGATTGGAGACTGTCTTGTTATACTAATTGGTCCCGTTAAGCAGGATTGAAAAAACAAACCCCCCTGCTGGGGTACGTGTGCATGGGCCGACCCGGGGAACTGTGGTGGTACACTTTTCTACATCGAATGAATATTTAAATCCAAACCTGCAAGTCCAAGAATTGCACCTACAACATTTTCTTTTAGAAAACTAATATTTAATGACTATCAGTTTATTTTTCTGATTTTCAAAGAGTATGATTAGCCCACTGATGACAAACAAAAGAAATTAAACAATTCTGGTACTCCTTAGTAGTAATAGCAAGCCCCACTCATCCCCATGGTTCACTGCAGATTGTGCAGCTGCCATTGCACAAAGACAGCATGCATTCCGCTGGTTTGCACGTCATAAGTCAAATACAAATAGGCAAAAATTCGTAGATGCTAGAAATCATTGTAAGAGAGAAATAATGACAGCCAAAAGAAAGCATGCTGAAATAATCAGGAAACGCATTGAATCGCAAAAGATAGAAACTCATGATTTCTAGAAAATCTATAATAGTGTAGTGAATAAAGGGCAATCAGTAATTCCCTCACTGAGCAACAACCAGAAGATTGCCTGAACGGCAATGGAGAAGGCAGAACTGCTTGCCCTGCGATTCGCCTCCAACTCCACCTTAGAACCAACAAACAACTCCCTCCCAAATTTCCCTATGCGGTCTGAAGCCACATTAGATGATGTAAAAATCACTCCTTCTCATGTCCACAATATCAAACAAAACTTATGACACCTCAATGGCGTGTGGGCCTGATCTCATCCCTGCTATACTAATTAAGAAATGTTCAGCCGAGCTAGCCCCCATACTTTCCAAGCTCTACAATAAATGCCTTGCTGAATCTTGCTTCCCTAATAGCTGGAAGATGGTCTCTGTGGTATCAGCGTACAAAAGTTCTGGTGAAAGAACAGACCCTCTTAATTATTGCCCCATTAGTCTCCTCCCACTCTTCACTAAAATCTTTGAGAAAAAAGCACGAGTTCACCACCTCGCAAAAGCAAATCTTCTCTGATAAACAGTATGATTCAGGCAATGTCGTTCTCCTGCAGATATTTTAACATCATCTCTGAACGCATTTACCATGTACTGGATAAGGCGGGTGAAGCCAGGGTTGTAACCCTTGATATATCCAAGGCCCTTGATAAAGTCTGGCATAAAGGGCTGCTAATGAAAATTAAATCGTACGGTATAACTGGACGTATACTAAATATAATTAGATCTTTCTTAGACAATAGAAGCATACAGGTTGTCATTGATGGACATACATCTAAGCAGCATAACATTAATGTGGGAGTGCCTCAGGGATCGATCCTTGGACCATTATTATTCCTGATATTCATAAACGACCTCCTTGATAATATTGTGTCCGAGATGAGTTATTTGCTGATGATACAACACTCTATAATATGCATGAGGGAAGAACAGATGTACATAAATCTAAGACAATGGCAGAATCACTAAAAAAAATAAGAATAAAAATAAAATAAACAAAGAGACACTATGTAATGTTTTTTTTTTCATTTTCTATTTACTGTCATATTTTTTTAAAACTTTCAATCAATCATGTGTTAGATGATATCCAAGTTTTTGTAATATTTTATGGTTAATATCTCCTTTTCAAAGCATCTCCATATAAGGTTTTTTTGTGAATTTAAAAAAAAAACATATGATTAAGATAAAAAAAAAAAAAACAATCAGTAAGTAAAAATAAAAGCTACTTTGTGTCTTTATGTTTGTTACTTCGATTTTCACAGAGTAAAATTCACTCTCTTCTCATACGCTTACAGCCTTCTAAACATATACAAGTAAACAATGCTATGTTAAATTGCAATGACCAAGTTTTTATTCATTTTTTTTTTTTCTTACCAAAATTTAAAACAACAGACTTAAGAAATCCAAGATGATATTGTGAGATCTGATTTTCATTAGATCGGATATCTTTCTTTTTTTTTTTTGGAGGAGAGGAAGGTCTCTGAATATCACTCATTAGTAAGTGTTTTCAAGTATTTGATTTTCCGTCTTTCTCATCTTAAGTATCCTTCTTTTTACTTCATCCCCTTGTGACAATTTTTAAAGATATCTGTTCTTCTCTAATAAGCTGTTTGATGGCATAAAGACTATTTTCCATCATGACAACAAAACACGTGTAAGATAATAATGGAAAAATATAGGCATCCACCTACATGAGTAAAAAATTATGATTGCGGATTGATTTTGTTCTTTTGGTCATTAGAATGTAACTTACTAGTATATATATATATATATATATATATATAATCTCTCTCACAAATACATACATAGATACATACATTATATATGTGTCTATATAATTATAAAACTGTGGACCTCACTTGCTTTCTTGCACCTTATCTTTGATGATCAGGCGATTCTCTCTTTTAAAAAAGTTAATTCCAATATCGAAGGCAAAGTACAAAATTGTAGAATCCAATGTCCAGAAGTAAAAGTTTAGAGATTATAAATTTCATTTGTTTTGGTATTAGGTAGTCTATAGAAAATATATATATGGTAAAATCCAACCGGAATATGTAAATTTGCCAATTTCCAGTTGGATTTTGCCATATATATATATATATATATATATATATATATATATATATATATATATATATATATATATATAGTGTGTGGAATATAAAACTAATCTTCATCACTATTCCGGGGACACCATTTGAATCATGCATCTCTGAATACTTTTCATGATTTATCCAATTCTTGTGTTAGATCACCTTAAACAAATTATATCCTTATCTGTTTTGTTTTATTTTAATATTTTCTAACTCTAATTTTTTTCAATATTTTAGCTAAATTGAACGATTTGTGTTTATTCATAATGATCATTTTGTCAAATACATTTCCTTTGAAGATATGAGCCATGCATTGAAAATCCATGGATTAAGGAAATAACAAAATTTTTTTGTATTCCTTGTTTGAAATTTTTTTATCTAAAAATTCTATATTTTTACTTCACAGAATTTAACTATAAATCTTATGTATATATTACATATATAATATATGTGTGAGAGTGCGTGTATGTGTACAGATTTTATGAAAAAATATGCTTTGGCAATTATTTTTCACGCTTTGTGTATACTAGTCTTTTTTTTTTCATAAATTAAAAGCTATATTTGTTAACAGAGCACATATAAATAAACAATAATTTTGCTATATTCCAAAGTCCCAAGTTTTATTTATTTTATCAATCATTTTTTTCCAAAATAAAAAAAAAAAATCTTTGTATTTTTTACAGATCTATTTCATTTATGGGGAACAATCAATGTCTCCCACAAATAAATACACTTTGAGTTCTTAAGGTTTTAAATATTAAGAATCAAATGATTTATTCATCGACAAAACAAACTAAGAAAAAATGCTTGTTGTAAAGAGAATCTGAAAAAAAAAAAAAAAAAAAAGATGAATATATAATGTTAGCAAAACAGTCCACAGGATTTACTTACATTAGAGTGGATAGCCATCAGTCGAACAAGAGAAGCAATCTTTTTATCAGAGATGATCTTCGCCTCCTGACCCAATGCTTCTGCTATATCTGAATAATAAAAAATATGGATTAGCTTGTTTGCAACATTTTTGACAAGACATCCCATAAAAACACTTTCTGCAGAGACATCCCATAAAACACTTTTTGTATATGACATATGATTGGTTTGTAAATTAGCTTGTTTGCAACATTTTTGACAAGACATCCCATAAAAACACTTTCTGCAGGGACATCCCATAAAAACACTTTCTGCAGAGACATCCTATAAAACACTTTTTGTATATGACATATGATTGGTTTGTAGATTAGCTTGTTTTCTCGGCGCATATTCTGTAAACTATAATTTCTATTTAACTTTGTGTATTTAAAACTTAAAGCTTCCATGAGCAGAGTTTCTTTCCAAGGACTGTCTGTCCTGGAATGAAATAACACCGGGTTGTTTCTCAGCTGACTACGGCATGATTGTTTTCAAATCCAATGCTAAGAAATTCTTATTTAGCCGTCATGTTAGTAAGCAATTTCAGCCAAGATTCAACCGGGATTAGCAATCCTCAAGATGTTTGTTTCATCATACATTTTAACACAAATCATTAGCCTTTATCCTGGAGTGGCTTTCTGGCCTTGATGAACATAACTCCTTAGTAAAAAAAAAAAAAAAAAAATAATAGATATACAGCATCTGGGTCAAAGTGCAATTAGAAGCAATAATGACTAAGGGTAGCTGCATTCTTTCCAAAGATCCTCAAATCGCAGTTTCACAACTGGATGCAATTTGGGGATCATACCTGTGATGTTTGGAGAAAGAGGTTGGTTGTTTTTGTTTTACGACATATCAACCTTTTTCAGGTTATTTAATGCCGAATATAGTTATTTTGAGGAACGATTTTTAATGGAGTGTATTTGTTTTTTAAGTTGGATTCTATTTAACCCATAGTTGGGACCCTAACAGGTACTACCACTCCGGGTCAGAGTGGACCTGAGAGCAATGGTAATAAAAGGGTGGCTCCACACTCCAAGGCCCGCAAGGTGGGGCCTCACCATCGGATATAGTTTTAGGTCATATCCAGGACTGGAGAAAGAGGGGAGGCTTTAGTAGTTGATAGTGTTACAAAATAGGATAGGCATTAAAAAAAATAAAACAACAAAAATTATAACCCTGTTCGTGAATCAACTCATGTTGTGTGCAATTTCAGTCGCAAAGGAGACCAAGGAGGAAATAACTTCAACTTGCTTGTTCTTTGTAGTAACATTTATTTCCTCATGGTTACAGCCATGATGTCACTCATGTAATCTAGAACATTCTTCATGCTTTGTACGTGATTGCGAACGTTATCTCATCTCTCCTTTTTATAGTCCTCTCCTGTCCACCAAGGACATTACTTCACATTCATTTACATCTGCGCAATGTTACAAAAGTAGAAAGGGTCAAGAAAGACTTGGGGTTGGGGTAAAGAGAAACGCCTTGTCCAATTAAGTCTAGTACCATACTCATGTCAAATTTTATTTAAATCATAAATAGAATCCCGATGACAGGTATTACTATTCTGGGCCAAAAAGTAATGGTAACTAAAAAGTAACACTCCATAAAGTTCTTAAATTGAAGCCTCATCACCGATTACACTTCAATGTCAAACCTGTTGAATTAATTAATAACCTTTGTTGAATTAATTACGAAGTAAATAGAGAAAAACGTACCTTTCTTCCTTAAATAATTTCATAGTGGAAGATATATTGATGATGACAAACAAATTAATTAACGTAATATCTTCTCACCATTTTTTTTTTTTTTTTACACACAGACAGACAAGTCTGTTTATTCACTTGTTTACAACACGGCATAATCACATTGACACACCCGTTCTCGCTGGATCACCGAAGTTAAGCAACGTTGAGCCTGGTCAGTACTAAATGGGTGACCATTTGGGACTTCCAGGTGCTGTATGTGCTCTCCGCTTATCTCAGCATTGTTTCCAGTCGTCCTAGTCTTCTCCTTGCCACTGAACCCAAACAGTGTCGATTCAGAAGAGGTGTGGTTAGAGATCGCGCAACCCTTGTCTCATAATTACACGCACAACTGCCCCTACAGGGGTACCCTTTGTCTTTCGAGACTGAACAGAGGCATCGATCGATCAACAACACGAAAGTGTGATGACATGTCGCATATGCGCCTTTATAAGTACACAGTTAAAAAAGAGATAACTCAGTCACCCAATCCTAAAAACATACTTCATCTCTTAACCGACCAAGGGAGGCAACTCCAGTTTACCTAAGACCTTATATCACATAAACATCAAAGGAAGACATCTCTTCAAGCATTAAGAACCCAGCAACATTAAAAAATTTCCCATAATATCCAGGACTAATTTTTAGTGGTATGGGAAATATTTCTTTAATATGACCTATACAGAGAGTATTCTCTTGATCTTCCTTTCTATAGAAGTCACTTGTTCTCAAAGATAACACAGGCAATTCTAATGAGCTGCTTCAGAATAATCTTTGTTATCTCTTACAGAGTTTGTATTCTCAATGCGGAAATCTGTAACACACTCTGGGAACATATGATTGGTTTGGTGGCTCTGTTTTACAACATATCAACCCTTTTCAGGTTATTTAATGCAGAATGTCGTCATTTCGATAAAAAGTTATGTTTGAAGTTATTTATATCTTCAAATATTTGGCTTTTGGTTTGGTTATTTGGTAGAGGAAAATTATTTTTGGTTTAGCAGAACATGATCAAGTTTTGCAAAGGGAAAAAAAAACAATGATATCAACGTTTGATGCATTTTAGGTCAGGAAGGCAATATCTTCAGAGCCTGATCTGGTAGCACTAGATTGGAAAACATGAGTCGTTACAAATATTTGCTGAGCACAGCAAAGAAGAGGAAGTTGGGAGATTATGACATAAAATCTCCAAGTAACAATGACTTATGACATAGCTGGGAAAAACTTAGGTTAGAGACAACCGATATGTTCATTAAAACACCTGGCTTTATACGTTTCTGAACTAGTATTAGTATCTAGAAAAGAAAGCACATAATTTAGTAATTCATTTTAAGCAAATTCAATCAACTAAGATTTTTTTATGTGGAGTATTTAAAAAAAAATTTTAAGAGAAAAAAAAAAACAAACACAAACATAAAATAGAATGTAAACTTAAAGAAATCTTACCAGCTGTGATGACTTCTTCTTTGACGTTAGCTGAAAAAAAAAGAAGAAAAAAAAGTGTTTTAATAATACTATTAACATTAAAAGTGTACACATGCACACTTTTTATGGAGAAGTCATTTTTAATGCCAATAAAAAGATACTCATTACATTAGCACATGTATAAGTGGGAGTGGACGGTGGACAAGGAAGGAAAGTGTCCTCTCTTAAACGCTTTTTTAAATGAATACCTTAATATCTTAACTTAGTAGAGATTAAACCACCATTTAACATTTTTTATTAGTGAAGTTTTTAAAAAAATTTTAATTTTATTTTAAAAAAAGCAAATTTTCATATAAAAAATTGTTCAATTCTGTTTGCTATGTAAGTTTAAAGTACCGTATTTCACCATCAGACTTTATATTTTTTTAAGGATTTCTTAACTACTCTCTAAACTTTTTGTTATTCAATTTGTATATAAAAAAAAATCAGATTATATATTTAAAACCATATTTTAAAATCAAGAAAAAAAAGTTCTTTCCTTCTATTCAATATGTGAACAGGCTTCTGTAAAAGCAGGTCAAATATTTTGTAGGAGTAAATAAAAAAAAATTATAAAATCTTCATTTTATTATTTTCCATTTTTATTTTTGCAACTTAATTTACACAAAACATTGAGTTTGTCTAAATACAATATTTGGCATATGTTTACAAATCTATTTTTCATTTAATACAGATTTAAAGCATCGCATTTACTAGAAAATACATGTCATCATCATCTTTGATTTAATGTCAGTTTAACAGTTTTTAGATATTGACTTTCAAATTTATCTCTTGCTAGGTTTAATTCCTTTTTCTTCTTCATTCATATCATTCCTTTGGTCTTTTTCTACCCCCCCCTCCTGAAATGAATCTGCTACATCAACTGTTCTACATCTATTAACCCAAGAACTCTTGTCCATTCTTTCAGTGTGATAATACCAACAAAATCTCCTGTTTTGCACACATCTCTCTATACTGTCTAAATTTAATCTTCCTCTGAAGTCATAAGATCTAAGACTGTCTTTTGTATTACACAGCCATCATATAATTATCATCATTTACAAAGATTTTTTTTTTTTAATATACGGAAACATTAAATCAAATCTTCTAAATATTAATTTACTTGTCTGTATGTCCAGTGTCACAAAAAAAAACCCAAAAAACAAAAGAACATCATTATTGTAAGCATTAACAAGAAACTAATTACCTCTTTATAGTCGCTCTTTATCAGTTAAAAATAATTAAAACCACATCCTCTCAAAAAATTTTCAAAAAAAGAAAAAAAACAAAAACACGGCTGTCTATTTATAGTTTCAAATTGGCTATTTTGTTTCATAATTTAATAAAAAAGTCATGTTGACTAAGTTTTTTTTTAATTTAAAAAAGTGTGCAGGTGAATCGATATCTGTTCCTTTATATAATTTATATAAAAAAATTATCCAGAAAAAAACAAAACAATGTGTTGTATTGAATTTTAAATGAAAAATAAATCAAAATATTTTTAAGATCAATTCTTTTTAGCTTTAAAAGGTTAAAAAAAATAATTTTCTAAAAACTTATTTTAAATTTATGATTATTTGTTTTATTTTATTTTTTATTCATAATGTGTTTTAAAAATTTTCAACTACTGTGGAATTTCCACAGGTTCTGCTAGTATTATATTCTTGTTAATAATAAAAATCTAGAGCTTGATATCAAAGAAGAGCGGACGGTTCCAATGATACGTCACAAGTAACTTACCTTTCTTACTTTCCTTTGTTACAATTGTTACCGCATTGGTTTCACAGTCAAGAGGTTCAATGACAATATTCACAAAATTAAGTTCACTCTAGATTAAACAAAAATACAAATAATTAGACGAGTTTAAGTGTGAAGTTTTAGTAAAGATAAATTAGAAATAATACTTATTAAAAAAGAAGAGATATACATCAGTGATGGGGCTAGTCCAATATTTTTCGATTTCAATGCAATAAGCAATTCTATTCTAAATTTCTGATTTTGGTTCTTTTTAAATTTCTACATATAGAGTTGTTTTTTTGGGGTGAGGGTCAGATTATTGTAAAACCCCATCCAATATGTGCATATAATTTCACAAATATAAAAATACACTTGTAGGAGTGATATATAAATTTTAATTTTACTGGTAGTTTCAAATCAATAAATATTTATCATTTCATCATTAATACAAGCCATGGAAAATTAAGTTCTAAATATAAACAAACAAATAAAAACAATTAAAAGAATCGTTTTTGGCATCGGAAAATAGCAACAATATTTTTCTGATTCTGATATTCCAAAAAGTTCTGATTTTTTTCATTCCTAATTCCGATTAATTGTCCCAACACTAATTCCATTATATATATATATATATATATATATATATATATATATATATATATATATGTATGTATAGAGAGAGAGAATACAAAAGCAGATTCCAGTGACTATATCTTTATTTTCCAGTTTAGAGATTTATTTTTTTTTTTTATTATTACAGGCATATGACTTAATGAATCTTAAGTAAATAAAATTATAACATTGTTACGTATATTCCAAGAATTCAATATAAACCACAATTTAGTGTACGGTCATTTCAGAGACAATATGGATGTTTATGGATTCAAGTCTCTTCATTCATGAGCACAGAATTAAAACACCAACTTCAAAGTTGATTATATATACATACACACACACACACACATATATATATATATACACACACACACACACATTTATTGAGTGATTAGATATACTTTACCTTTGACTTCAGGGACATTTTTTAAACTGCTAAAACACAGTGAAATGCTCATCAATGTTAAACGATAAAAAAAAAAAAAAAATGAAAACTGCCATAACTTGGTAAAGGTATCCTTGAGTTTTATGGGTTCCATACAAAATCAGGTTATTTAATTTTATTATTTATATTTTAATTTAGATTTGTTTTCTGGTTATACCCACACATGTGGTTTGGTCTTAGTGCTGTGTTGTTTAACAAAAAACATGGTTAAAAGTAGGCAACTCTGGCTAAACAGGTTCACTGATATGGTGTGTGTGTGTGTAAAAACTATACTAACTAAACACGATCATACACGGTGTCAGGTTTCTTCTATTCATTTAACACTACTTCTCTCTTGTTCAGCGATCAGCTGTTTTCTGATGTTACAAAACTCACTCTCCAGTTCACAAGATTCAGCTGAAAATTCAATTCTGTGCAATTTTGTCTAATCACTCGTTTCAAAGTTTTCTTTGACTGGCCAATCTTCCTGCAATTCAAGATATTCATGTTTCTACAACAGTCAATTCATCGTTGGGAAAACCTCCATGTTGGACAAGTGTAGTGCTTTCAGCAAATCCTCTGATCTGACTTGTTGGGTTTACAAGTTCATGCACAAAATCTTGCATCTGTCATTGCACTGCAGATGAGTAAGAGACGGCTGAGTGAGGGCCCATCATATATCACAATGCCATATATCACAACACTCTTGACACAGCTGCTATACAACTTACCCTGAATGCAGGACAATTTACAAAATTTCTCCAAACTTCCTTCACTGTTGTGGTTGTACTAATTTTACATTCACAACCTGCACTCAGCATATTAGCTAGATAGCAGAAAAGTCCAGGATATTGTCATCGAGTACGATCTCTTTATGGGAAGGATCATCAATAGGATGTGCCTGTTCCATGTATCTTCTACATTTGAAGTTGGTGTCTGGGGCTAACTTATCCTTCAGGTCACTGCACTTTTTTGTGGACTCAAAGTTTATTTCCCCTTTTTTTTTTCTTTTTTTTTTAAATTTAAAACCGCTTTCTCCATATCAAAATTAATTAAACTTATATAAGGTGATTTAACTTCATCAAAATTATCAAATTATATTAATTAAACTTAACTAAAAGCAGTTAAAAGATAGATTGTCTGGCTATGCCAGACCGAGGAAAACTACTTTATAAAAAAACCATGAATACAATGTGGGTTACTGCAGAAATTCGTGCAAAAGTGGATTTAATAAGTCTGATTTAAAAAACTCAAGTCTAAAACTCACATTAATATTTGTCTTATTTAGAAAATTTTTAAAAATGACAGAAAAACAAATTACATCTGAGATTGGTATATTTACTGATGATGTAATGCTCTATTCAAAACACGAGAGCAAATCGAACACACACACACACACAAAACATATGGTTGATTGGGCTCCCTCTACCGGACTAGTAAATTTCTCACACCTGTCATTTTCTTATATTACTATAACGCAATCATTTGCCTGTGCATAGAGTATTGTTAGTGCACCAACCACTTGAACAAGGTACAAATGAGTTTCTAACTTAATAGATCATGCACAGTCTGCCAAGATCCACCCCATCACCATAATCTTGTATGTCTGTGCTTGTTTTACAAGTACTTCCATAGAATGGTCTCCTATGAACTTAATGCACTTGTATCTCTTCAACATACAGACTCTCAAACTCCACTCTTTCACTGTAGAAGTCAATATACACTGGCAACTTTTCTACTCTAATAGGTTTATTCCTCAGATTGCTTGCCTGAGGAATCCCCCCTTCCTTCTCTCAGTTTATCTAACTCTACAAACATGCAGAAATTTAAATGTAATGTGAACAAACATCTTACTGCTGCACAACTTCTCACTTATGATACCCAAAAAAATCTGGCCCCTAATCACAGTAGCCCCTTATGTCTCGGTTGTGAGAAATAGCCTTGCATAACTAGATAGCTAGGGCTTGGCATGTTAGAAAAAAAAACGTAAAAGAATGATTACCACTTAACTGGATTCCTTTCAAAGATATTAGGCCAATTGTTGCCAAATTAGTGGGTCTAAAATGGCAGCGTAGCTTGGTAGAATAAGGTTTCCACAATTATTGATTGAACTGGAGTAATGAGTTCATGATTTAATAAATGGAAATTCAAATGATTCAAGATAAAAGTTCTGGCTGTGTTAGTTTTATACCATTCAAATGCAGAGAAGCAAATTATATCATTGGAGGTAAAAGTACCATAAAGAATTTGAGAAAATATGAATGAGTTTTTATCGTATGGGTGTCTGAAGAGCAAGTGGTTCTGTAATACAAAAATGGTGGGCAGTATCAAATTTATTGTTGACTGTCCAACGTTTCAGTGAAAACTGATGAAATACAAAATCTGGTTCCTTATCACAGTAGACCTTTATGTCTCAGCGGTTAAATTTACCACCTCAATTAACCTTCAAACAATGAAGAGTGATAGTAAGGGAGGTTAGAAGAGTGAAAAGCGGGAAGGATAAGAGTGAGTTACATTTCATAGTACAATTTCTGACACAGTGGCTATGCAATATGTTGCAATATGTCTTGTTTAAAATAAATAAAAAATCAAAAAGGGGAAAAATGAAAAAAAGAGAAAATGAAAAAAAAAAAACGAAAATGGAAGATAAAAAAAATGGAAAATGGAAAAAAAAAATAGAAAAAAAAGAAAATGGAAAAAAAAAAAAGAAAATGGAAAAAAAAAAAAGAAAATGGAAAAAAAAAAAGAAAATGGAAAAAAAAAAAGAAAATGGAAAAAAAAAAAGAAAATGGAAAAAAAAAAAGAAAATGGAAAAAAAAAAAAGAAAATGGAAAAAAAAAAAGAAAATGGTTACATACCCTGAGAGTGGTAATCTGGTACTCCTCACCGCTGTCGTTGTACACAATATTTACATAATCATTACCAATATGGCGTTTTTTATTATTTCGTAGTTTATCATTTTTCATATTTGGCATCAGAGTTGCTACGTGAAAGATGACTGCAATGAATAGAGACATAAATCAAAGAATGAAAAAAAAAAAAAAAATCCAGGCATGTTTAATTAATAAAATTGTGAATTTAACCAACAAAAAATGGTTGTTAATTAGGTAAAGATTTTATGTAACAAAGTCATTTTCTTCATCCAAAGTCAAGAAAAATTTTAACATTATCTATATTTTTATAAAGTAATAGGGTTCGTGTGTTTCTGTCTGTGTGTACAGCTCTCCATCATCAACGAAATATAAAGGAGGTAAGAGGGTAGATCTCTCCTGGTAGAGAAACATTAGAACCCATTTTAGGATGTTTCTGTTATAGGAGACATAAGAATCTATGCCTAATTTTTTTATATACTAGTCTACAAACCACCCCCATATCGAATGACTTATGCTCATTTGCATATCACATTATATTAAATCTCTTTAACTAATTACCTCGACCTTATTACATATTGGAAATATTCTAATCATTTCAACTGTACTATTTACAAAATCTATTTAACATTTAATTATTTAATATATTTTCATTTAATTTTATATTCGATTTATTTCACTTTACGTATATTATCAAAACAATTCATTGGCGAGGAAAGCTTTATGTTTTGGGATTGTATTGAAAATGTAATGGAAATTTCAATTTTGTTCCGTTTTAATCTTTTATATTTTACTTGCCAATATAATTGAAAGAATACAATTCAACTATCGTAATTTTATATAAATAAACAAAAACAAATATTTTAAAATAAAACTTTATTAAAAAAGAAATAATTTTATTTTTAAATGAAAAAAATCAATTTAGTAAAATAATTGTATTAAACACCCCCAGCCTTGTCAGCAAACCTGTAAACCTATAAAAGTTAACATTTCGAATGTAAACAGTGATTTTTCGATTTTGTTAGCGCTTGCCGCAATTAAACACAATTAAAACGGAACTAACTTTATTTCCATTCTATTTTTTAAACAACCCCCAAAACATAACGCTCTCTTCCAGTTATAGCCAATTTTTTTTTAATTAAATAAAACAGGTCAAAATAAACAGATAAGCGCATTTTCTTTTACATTTTTCTTACAACCATTGTCATTTAACCAACTGCAGGATATCGTTACTTTTGTGGGGTTGTTTGGAAAATGGCACGGAGATTATAATTTCGTTCCAATTTAATCTTTCTGGTCGAGCCTATTTCGAAAGCCTGTCTTATCATAGATTTGAACTACAAATAATTTATTACATTTTGATTATTACTATCTTAAGACTTAAAGCTTATATTTATTTCATTTTTCTATTTATATATTGAATTAGTTATTTCCAGTCTTATTTAAACTTAGCGCTTTCTTTAAACCGGATGAACCTTTTATAAAAATATGAGTTTAACGTAAAGAACACGAACAAGGTTTTATTCAACTGAATTTCTTCCAGTTTACTAACAAAATATATAAATTTAAAAGAGATATAATTAATAAAATAAAAAGGTTATGTAATTTAAAAGAAATACACGTACTCACAAAAGCAGAACTTTTTTTACACATTTTTTTCTTTAAAACCATAACAATGAGACTAACAATTACCTAGATCTTAGTAATTATTTGTTTTAATAGAACTGTTTTAATTGTACTGTTTACTTAGTTAACCTAAGTTGGTATTACATTTATTTTACATTTACTTTTTTTTTTTAATTATTACTTTTAGACTGTGACGTTTACACCCGGAAGTAATGAGTCACACGTAGGTCGCTTTTATTCATTCCTTTTGGTCAAGATCAAAGTGTAGTATCTGTTCTTCAGATGCTGCACTTCATTTTCTTGTTCTCTTTTGGTGGAGGAGAAATCCTTCACGACTGAGACAATTTTTATTTTTGTACCTTTTCTCCACGTTAAAAAACGACCCTGGTGTCTAACTCTGTCCCGTGGGGAGGCATAGTAAATAGGTACAATATAATTCTACTCTTCTCCCTTCATAATGACCCCGCTAATTAATTCCCTAATAGTAGCCCCCTGCTTCAAAGTGGCACTGTGCCTTGTTTGGGGTGAAAATTGAATAAAAAAAAAAAATAAATAATAATAAAAAAAAAATTGTTTATAATTGTACTATTCAGAAATATTATTTATAGTTCGTCCATTTCAGTTAGTATACATTTCCTTTACGCTTAATTAATTTACAATCATTAATATCGTTAAACAATTCCGTTTAAAACCGAAATTATGCCACCCAAACGAAGTAGAAACGAAAGTGAGGAAGAAAGAATGGAAAGATTGGAAGCTAATAGACTAAGAGTTGCTGCAATTCGCTCCAATGAAAACAATTCAGATAGAGAAAGACGTCTAGAACTTAACAGGATACGTCAAAGAGAAAGGAGAGCAAGACTGTCAGATTTGGAAAGAGAAACCCAACGTGAAGCTGACAGAACTAGACATGCTGTAAGGCGGTTAAATTCATCACAAGATGAAATTCAAGAAAGGCAAAGATATGCACTGGAAAGAGAAGCAATATTACGATCGAATGAATTATATGAGGTAAGTAGACGTACACAAGGTGAGTTGAGAGTGGCTCAACGACATCAGAATGAATCGGAAACCCAACGAAGCTTTCGCCTATACCAAGGGCAACAACGAGAGGCTGCATGGAGAGAGAGTATGACTTTGCCCCAGCAATTGACAGAAAACGAGGCAGCTAGACAACGAATGACTGCTTTGAGACACCATGAAATAGAACACTGCAATAGAAAAGGATTGCTCTACAACAAAAATGACTCTCTCACTACAGCTGATATAGGAAAAATGGACAAAGTATGTCAACATTGCTCAGCTGTAAAATTTAAAGGAGAAACCCCTGGTTGTTGTTGTTCTTCTGGCAAAGTTGTGCTTGATAGCTTTCCACCACTGCCTCAGTTGCTTCAAGATTTGCTCTCCGGCAATGGTCCCATCTCTAAAGATTTTCTGCAAAATCTACGCTGTTATAACAATTGTTTTGCAATGACATCATTTGGTCACAAAATTGCGGCAGTACATGGGTGGAATCCTTCTTTTAGAATTCGAGGCCAGGTTTGCCACCAGATTGGGAGTCTTTTACCACCTGAAGATGAAACAGCAAAGTTTATTCAAGTCTACTTCTTGGATAGTCTGGAAGAGGAACTACATAATCGGGGACGTGACAGTAGACTCAATAGAGACATTCTCCAAAGTCTGACTGAATTTTTACATGAGAACAACAGCTTTATTTGTCAGCTGAAAACAACAAAGGAGAGGATTGAAGAAGAACACTTGGTAGAACATAAAGTTGTCATAAGGGAAGACCGAAGGCCGCAAGAAGAGCATCCACGGCGATTCAATGCTCCAACAACAACGTATGAGATTGGAATATTAATGGAGAATGAACCAACAGCTAACCGGGATATTGTCTTGCGTTTTAGAAATGATACATTAAAATGGATCTCCGAACTACATCCCCTCTACGATACTTTAATGTACCCGTTAATGTACCCCTATGGTTCTCCATCTTACAACATCTACATGAAGGCATCCAATGGGCGAAAAGTTACCCAACAGCAATTTTATTCGTACCATTTAATGACTCGGCCTGGAAACTATTTTCTCTGGTACCGAAGGCTATTTCAACAATGGCTGGTGGATGTGTACTGCAAGATTGAAACAGAACGTTTACAGTTCCTGAGGCGTGAGCAACAGACCCTGAGAGCTGACAATTATAGCAACTTGAGAGATTCAATTCTTAGGGAGGATGGGAATCCAGAACAGTTTGGTCAACGAGTTGTACTTCCGGCAACTTATACAGGAGGCCCTCGATACATGTTTGAGCGTCAAAGTGATGCCATGGCATATGTTCGGCGAATGGGCCAAGCCGACCTCTTCATCACGTTCACAACAAATCCAAAGTGGACAGAAATTACAGAAAATTGTCTTCAAGGGCAAGACCCTCAGGATCGTCCAGATATTGTTGCCAGGGTTTTCAGGCAGAAGCTAAAAAAGTTACTTGAATTTATTAAAAAGGGAGGATTTGGCAGGCTGAGGGCTTTCCTGTACAGTATTGAATATCAAAAAAGAGGACTGCCGCATGCACACATCCTCACCTGGCAGGCCCCAGAGGACAAACTTCTACCAGAAAAAATGGATCTCTGCATATCTGCAGAGATCCCTGACAAAGAGGAAGATCCTAATCTTCATGCTAAAGTGATGGCACATATGGTGCATGGACCTTATGGACCATTTAATCCAAATTGTCCATGTATGATTGACAACAAATGTTCCAAAAATACCCAAAAGAATTTCTTCAGTGTACCGAGCAAGGCCAAGACTCTTACCCCAAGTACAGGCGAAGAAAACCAGAAGATGGAGGCCAGACTGGTACAATAAGGATGAAGAGAAATGGTCGGTATGTTAATCAAGAAATAACAAACCAGTGGATTGTTCCGTACAACAAGGTCCTCCTTCAGCAGTTCAACGCTCACATTAACGTAGAAATTTGCAGCTCGATCCAAAGCATCAAATATGTCCTCAAATACGTGAATAAAGGATGTGATCAAGCAGTGTTTGAACTACAAAGAACTGATGGAGCAGCTAACCAACAAGGCCAAGTACAAAGTCACATTGTGGATGAGATCCAGCAGTTCCAGAATGCAAGGTATGTCGGCAGTTCAGAGGCGGCCTGGAGGATATTGGAACATCCCATCCATGAACATTTCCCCCCAATTGTACAACTTTCTGTTCATCTTGAAAATGGGCAGCGTGTCATGTTCTCAGCTGATACTGCTCTGGAACGAGCCCAAGGTCCACCGCCTGCCACAACTTTGACAGCATTTTTTCAACTCTGCCATGAGGATGACTTTGCAAGGGGTCTCAAATACGTAGAAGTCCCTGAGTTTTACACTTGGAACAAATCGACAAAGAAATGGATGAGAAGAATGCGTGGGGTACAAGTTGAAGGTACTGAAAATGATGATGGCACCATGCATTGGGAGAATCTACACGATTAGTCCAAAAGCAGGGGAGTGTTATTTCTTACGCCTGTTGCTCAATGAGGTTGCTGGTCCAACTTCATTTCAAAATTTGCGAGCATACAATGGTCAGGTGTTTGAAACATACAGAGCAGCGTGCCTTGCTCGAGGCCTTCTAGAAAATGACCATCACTTGCATCAAGCAGTAGGAGAGGCAAGTGCCACTCAATCACCTTCAAATTTGCGAAGCCTATTTGTGATAATTTTAACAGCCTGCGAGCCAAGAAATCCTCTTGAGATCTGGATGGCTTTTCGTGATGTAATATCTGAAGACATTCTTCACAGATACAGGCAAGAAGTTAACAATCCAGAAGCAGATTTTAATGAGGACATCTACAATAAAACTCTTTGTCTAATTGAAGAAAAAGTTCTCCTTATGTGCGGTCAACCATTGGCAAGCTATGGATTACCTGCACCAACACAAGGGAGAGATGAAAGACTCGCGAGAGAGTATCAACGTGAAGTTACTTATAATCTTGAAGAACTTTCCCTACAAGCAGAAAATATGCAAGAAAAACTGACCGATTCTCAAAGAGAAGTTTACAATTCATTCATGGCAATGTTGGAAGCACAAGGTGAAATGAACAAAAACATGATGTTTCTTGATGCTCCAGGTGGTACGGGCAAGACTTTTGTAATCAATTTGATCCTTGCAAAGATTAGATCCATGAGAAAGATTGTGCTTGCAACAGCATTCAGTGGCATTGCTGCTACTCTACTACAAGGTGGCCGCACTCTTCACAGCACTTTTAAAGTACCCTTGGATACTCATCGAATGGATCAGCCAGTTTGCAAAATTACTGGTAACTCAGCCTTGGCAAATGTAATTAGAGACACCTCTGCAATCATTGTAGACGAAGCCCCAATGACGCACAAGAGTGCTTATGAAGCAATTGACCGAACACTGCAAGACATCACAGGAAACAAGAATCCCATGGGTGGCATTCCAACCTTATTTTGCGGTGATTTCCGTCAAATCCTCCCAGTGGTTAAAAATGGCACAAGGGCTAACATTGTCAATGCAAGTTTGAAACAATCCTATCTCTGGAGGCACGTTATAGTGAAGAGACTGACTACTAATAGGAGAACCTATATCTCTGATAACACAGCTGCAGCAGACTTCTCAAAATTGCTTCTCCAAATCGGTAATGGTCAGTTTCCTATCACTTCTTCACCTGACACAATTAAGATTCCAACTGCGCTTGGTAAATGTGTCGGTAATCAGAAGCAACTGAAAGACAAAGTGTACCCAGACCTGCAAAACAATGGAAAATCACCGGATTGGCTTGCTGAGAGGGCTATTATTTCGCCATTAAACAGCAATGTGAATCATTTGAACAATTCAATAATGGATGAATTTCCAGGAGACACAAAGCAATACAAGTCAGTTGATTCGGCTACTAATGAATATGAAGCTGTTCACTACCCTGTGGAGTTTTTAAACTCTTTGGAGATATCTGGAATGCCTCCACACATTTTAAATCTCAAAATTGGATCGCCAATCATGATTCTTCGATCCTTGGAACCGCCAAAAACAACAAACGGAACCAGATGTGTTATCACCAGATTGCACACCAATGTACTTGAGGCCACCATTTCCTGTGGTCCCTACAAAGGCGAAACCGTTCTACTGCCAAGGATCCCCTTAGTTCCATCGGACTCAGAACTTCCATTTAAATTCCGGAGACTCCAATTTCCTGTGAAGGTGTGTTTTGCAATGAGCATAAACAAAAGTCAAGGTCAGACATTTAACACCATTGGCGTAGACTTGACATCAGACTGCTTCAGTCACGGTATGTTCTACGTCTCCATCAGCCGGACAGGAAGTTCAGAAAAACTCTACATTCTGGCTCCAAATCAAAGCAGCAGAAATGTAGTTTACCCTGAGGCTCTTCAGTGAAAAGTTTGAGAAATGGATATGAGGAAAAACTGACATGATCTGATTGTGGTAAGTTTTTAGTATTGAATGTGCAAGATAAAATTTAAGCAAGAGTTGAAAATTACTTCAATGAAAAATTTACTATGTAACATCAAGTAACCTTCCTTTTTGATGAAAATGTTTTGTGAAGTTCCTGATTGAATTTCAGTCACTACAAGAGGTAGTTAAAATGTTAATCACCTTATGCAATCGTTGCTCTTACAACATCAACTTACTGGAAAGGTGCCCACAGATTTTGGTACCCGAGTGCGCAACAAAGCTCCGTGCGAAGCACGGGTATCTTTGCTAGTCTAATCTATAAACTTGTGAGATTTTAAAAGTTAGACCTAAATAGCATTTAAGCTATCATATCAAACTGATTCTAAGTAGCCAATTTTCAATTGTTATTATACCATTGAAGCATACAAAAAACAGTTGTCTCCCTTACAATTAAAATCTAATTTCTTTTTCTGTATATGTTTAAAACCATCACCATATCCGGTGTAATGTTTGTTTTATATTCTGCCATGTGTTTAACAGTTTTTTAATATGGACTTCCAAACTAATTTGTTCCTAGCCAAGGTTTTCTCTCAAACCTATACTTATTTTCTCGCATGTTTTCTTTAGCCCCGTCAACTGATACTGATACCAAAAATTGCTCTACACTTACTAATCTAAGAATCCCTATCGATTCTTTCAATGTGACCAAACCAACAAAATCTCCTGTTTTGCACACATTTTTCTATACCGCCTAATGATGACCTTAGAGAAGGATTAAAATCATGTAAACCTATCTTTACGATTCACATTATACATTCAGCGTATCATTTCTCTCCATGTAACATGCTTACAACCATCACTGGCCAGGAGGCTTTGTTGGTGTGGTCACATTGAATGAATGGATGAGAGTGTTCGGGGTAACAGTTAAAGAACAGTTAAGGTAACAGAAAAACTTGTGAGGATGTGATAAAGATGGATTTTAGAGAAAAAAGGGATAAATAAAGACCTGGCCAGACGAGTTAATTTGGATGTCAATTTCTAAAAGCTGTCCCACACATGCCACTAAAACAGACATTAAACTGAATATAATGTCACAAGAAAACAGGGCATAATGCAGAAGTGCCCCCCTCCTCTTTAACTTTATTTGGAATATCTATCGGTCAGACACCTCCACCCCACTGCTACTTATCACTTGGTATACGGCATAATCACGTTGACACACCGGTTCTCGTCAGATCATCGAAGTTAAGCAACGTTGAGCCTGGCTAATATCAGATGGGTGACCATTTGGGAATTCTAGGCGCTGTATGTGCTCTCCGCTTATCTCGGCATTGTTTCCAGTCATCTTGTACCTCAACTTGCCACTGGTATGCAACAATGTTGACTCAGGAGAGGCGTGGTTGGAGATTGCACAACTCTTGCTACACAAATTTCACACGCAAGCACCCTTACAGTGGGTATCCATAGTCTGTCAAGACTGAAGGAAGCCTTCATTCATCATTCTTCTTCACTGCTAGGTGTATCAGAATAAAATATAAAAAACCCGTAATTTCTCTTTTTAAAGTGGGTTTATTTTCTTTATGGAATATACTTCCAAAATAAACTATTAAAGTTGTTTAAAAAGGAAGAGAAATATTTTTTATTTAAAAAAAAACAAAAAAAAACAGTGTTTACAAAGTGCCTGCACGTGTTCATGCAGCCATTTTTTTTACGTAATGAAATTAATTGAATTTTACGAGTTAAATTTTTTTCAATTTTTAAACTTTAAAAATCTATCAAACTCTTTCTATTGGTTCAATTTTTAAGTTCAATGTGAAATTTTATGCTCTTTCCAATAAACCAAATATAATATCCTAGACAAGCGTTTTTTTTAAAATTCACCCCCCCCCATTTTGAAATGTCTTAAAATGAAAATAATGAATTTTCTCACCTCAAATTTATATATCATAAATTGAAGATAAAAGATCAATAAATAAAATAAGCTAATTTAAAACAAAAAAGGAACAGTTATTTGCAAATTTACCTGAAAGCCCACAGTTTAAAACCTTTTTTTTTAAAACTATGTTGAATTTTTATTTTAAGTGAAACCTTATAATCTTGTTATATTGTTCAGAAAATTCTGTAGAATTACAGCAATTTTTTCTATTTCATTCAATGTTTTGTTTTTTTTAGATATTTAAAAAAAAAAAATTCACTCCATAAAAAGAAATAAAATATATTAAATCAAAAACTTATGTATTTCTTTAAGAAAATAAAAAACAAAAAAAATCGGTCGACTGTTTTTTTATTTTATTGGCTAAAACAGATAAGTGAAATGGTATTATTTTCACCTACGGTGGCCCATATTTACTCACTTTTGTTTACAGCACGCAATAGAAAGAGACATTAATATTGACGCTTAAAGCCACCGGAGAATTCAACTGGAAGAAAAGCAGACATTTGCCTCCCTTTATTCTAACTGTGAAAAACATCTGATGCTGCGTTTTTTGGAATCCTTGCTAAAAAAAGTATTTTATTTAAAAAGGACATCGAATATAAAATATAAATATGGATAAATTCTTAACAGTGAAGAATGAAAGTACCCATTGATTAGTATTTTTATAGGTAAGTAATATTTTGGAATATATATATATATATATATATATATACACACATATATTTTATCGAAGTAAGTTAAAATTCGTTGATTTTCTTTACATACTTTTTAAAGAAAACCAATTTAAAAAAACAAATATTGCATAATTTGCTATTACACCTGTTATTTTTTTAAAATTTGGTCTTTGCTCATTTAAAAAAAATAGGGGTTTGAATTACATTTTTCAAGTAGTTATAAGCTTCGAAAGATAGGTCGAATGATTCAATTTTTTATCACGGATTTTTAATGGAGTTTTCTGACACTGCTACCCCCATTGCTATCGAGACATGCAGCAACCAAATATCCACGCGTTTACCCATAAAAAGAAAGCGAATTAAACACCCCATCGCCATTCCTTGCCCACCAAGTCATTCCGCAAGACAAGAAATCATCAAGACACCCCATCCCCATCCCAAATAAAGCAGCAGAGGGAAAGAAAAAAGGGAAGAGGAGAAAAACAAACTTTTAGCGAGAATTAAGTGTTTATGTGCGGGACACAAAAAAAGGAGTTAGTTGAGAAAACGACATGAAACTGATTACGTCCAAAAAACGAACGTCATCAGCGAATATGGTTCACATAATAAATTGGAAGCCCACTCAATATTAATCTCATCCCTAGAGCCAAAAGGGAATTTTACCAAGAACTATGAATACACCTTGGCGCGGATATGTGGGAATGAAAGGTCCTTATATCGGAAAGAAAATATAAGAGAAGAAATGTGGATAAGCAAAATTCAAAAGACATTGAATCGCACGCCGACGAAGGTGGACTGCCTCACAGCTAAGTCATGTTCAATACCCCCCCCCTCCCAATACTTCATCAATGTTGACTCGCTGGACTGATTTGTTTTTGTTTGTTTTTGTTTTTTTATTTTGAATAATTTCTACTGCCCTACATGACTCAACCATTTTTCCACATGGAGAAAAAAAAAAAGATAAAAAGAAAAGGGAAGGAAAGAAAAGAGGCTATGTTCATCTAAACAATTTTCTTTACCATTGCCAAAATGCCATGACCTAACAGTTTTTCTTAATTTGCCCCTTAAGTTTTTCTTATTTTCTGATGATATGATAAAGTTATATATAACTTTTATTCTTTTTATTTGATTTAATATTGTTTCCTCCTCTCAATAGTGTTGAGCTTTTCTTATCTTGATAAGTTTTGTTTTTGTTAAAGATTTACTCTTTGATAACTTAATTTCAATAATTCTTCAATATTACAATGATTATTTCAATAATTCTTCAATATTACAATGATTATTTCAATAATTCTTCAATATTACAATGATTATTTCAATAATTCTTCAATATTACAATGATTATTTCAATAATTCTTCAATATTACAATGATTATTTCAATAATTCTTCAATATTACAATTTTTTTTTTTTTTTTTTTTTTTTTTTTTTATTACATTTTCACCAAAAACAAGGCAAATTGCCACTTTGGTGTAGGGGGCTACTATCAGGGGCAACAACTACTGGGGTACTATGTAGGGATTTGGGCAGCAAGGTGTCGGTTCACGTTACACTTGAACTTCTGCACGTCAGTACTGTTGGGGAAGCAGGGACCTGGAATGGAATTCCAGAGTCTTGCGGTTCTGGGGAAGAAACTATTGGAGTAAAAAGATCTTTTACATCTGGGGACCTCTACAGTGTGGGGGTGGGATCTAGTAGCCTGTCGGGTTTGTCGAGGGTGCTCGCGTCGTGGGGGCACAAGTGATTGCAGTTCATCAGAGCATTCACCACTAAAATACTTGTAGAACAGGCAGAGGGATGCAACATTTCGTCGATGGGACAGAGGCTGAAGCTTAGATGCCAGTTCAGGGCCTATCAGATTTGCGACTCTCTTTTGAACCTTGTCAAGGAGCGAGAGACTAGTAGCAGATGCACCAGCCCAGATGTGGCAGCAATACTCCATACATGGGCGAATGGTGGCCTTATAGAGGTACAGGATACTTTCGGGTGTTAGTAGTTTTCTAGCACAGTAGAGAGAGCCCACCTTTCTTGCAGCGGCCCTGGCAATGCCTTCAATGTAATTGTTCCAACTCATGTTTCCTGTGAACGTTAGGCCAAGGAGTTTGAAAGATGGACTCTCAGATAAAGGGTAGTTGGCCATTGCTATTGGTGGTAGAGAGGGTTTCTTGTAATTATTGAATGAAACTAGTTTAGTCTTGGCAGCATTGAACGCGACCAACCACTTTTGTCCCCATTCCACTACAGATTGGAGGTCTTCCTCTAGTGTTTCTGCCATTTCTTTAGAAATGTGTTCATTCGTCTTCCTGTCGTGTCTGCCATAGAGTGTAGTGTCATCAGCATATATACCCATCTCAGAGGCAATGTTGTCGGGGAGGTCATTTATGAATATCAGGAACAATAGAGGTCCAAGGATAGAACCCTGGGGCACTCCCGCATTTATATCATATTGTTTAGATGTGCGACCGTCGAGGACTACCTGGATTTTTCTCTTATCTAAGAAGGATTTAATTATGTTAAGTATTCTACCAGTGATACCGTAAGATCTAATCTTCCTGAGGAGACCCTCATGCCATACCCTGTCAAAAGCCTTAGATATATCTAGAGCTACCGCTCTGCCTTCCCCCGCTTTGTCCAGTGATTGGTATATACGTTCAGAGATCACGGTGAGGATGTCTGCTGTGGAACGGGCTTGTCTAAATCCATATTGTTTATTGATTATTTCAATAATTCTTCAATATTACAATGATTATTTCAATAATTCTTCAATATTACAATGATTATTTCAATAATTCTTCAATATTACAATGATTATTTCAATAATTCTTCAATATTACAATGATTATTTCAATAATTCTTCAATATTACAATGATTATTTCAATAATTCTTCAATATTACAATGATTATTTCAATAATTCTTCAATGTTACAATGATTATTTCAATAATTCTTGAATGTTACAATGATTATTTCAATAATTCTTGAGTGTTACAATGATTATTTCAATAATTCTTGAGTGTTACAATGATTATTTCAATAATTCTTGAATCTTACAATGATTATTTCAATAATTCTTGAGTGTTACAATGATTATTTCAATAATTCTTGAATCTTACAATGATTATTTCAATAATTCTTGAATCTTACAATGATTATTTCAATAATTCTTGAATCTTACAATGATTATTTCAATAATTCTTGAATCTTACAATGATTATTTCAATAATTCTTGAATCTTACAATGATTATTTCAATAATTCCTGAGTGTTACAATGATTATTTCAATAATTCTTGAGTGTTACAATGATTATTTCAATAATTCTTGAATCTTACAATGATTATTTCAATAATTCTTCAATATTACAATGATTATTTCAATAATTCTTGAGTGTTACAATGATTATTTCAATAATTCTTGAGTGTTACAATGATTATTTCAATAATTCTTGAGTGTTACAATGATTATTTCAATAATTCTTGAATCTTACAATGATTATTTCAATAATTCTTGAATCTTACAATGATTATTTCAATAATTCTTGAATCTTACAATGATTATTTCAATAATTCTTGAATCTTACAATGATTATTTCAATAATTCTTGAATCTTACAATGATTATTTCAATAATTCTTGAATCTTACAATGATTATTTCAATAATTCTTGAATCTTACAATGATTATTTCAATAATTCTTGAATCTTACAATGATTATTTCAATAATTCTTGAATCTTACAATGATTATTTCAATAATTCTTGAATCTTACAATGATTATTTCAATAATTCTTGAGTGTTACAATGATTATTTCAATAATTCTTGAGTGTTACAATGATTATTTCAATAATTCTTGAGTGTTACAATGATTATTTCAATAATTCTTGAATCTTACAATGATTATTTCAATAATTCTTGAATCTTACAATGATTATTTCAATAATTCTTGAATCTTACAATGATTATTTCAATAATTCTTGAGTGTTACAATGATTATTTCAATAATTCTTGAGTGTTACAATGATTATTTCAATAATTCTTGAGTGTTACAATGATTATTTCAATAATTCTTGAGTGTTACAATGATTATTTCAATAATTCTTGAGTGTTACAATGATTATTTCAATAATTCTTCAATATTACAATGATTATTTCAATAATTCTTGAATCTTACAATGATTATTTCAATAATTCTTGAATCTTACAATGATTATTTCAATAATTCTTGAATCTTACAATGATTATTTCAATAATTCTTGAATCTTACAATGATTATTTCAATAATTCTTCAATATCACAATGATTATTTCAATAATTCTTGAGTGTTACAATGATTATTTCAATAATTCTTCAATATTACAATGATTATTTCAATAATTCTTGAATCTTACAATGATTATTTCAATAATTCTTGAATCTTACAATGATTATTTCAATAATTCTTGAATCTTACAATGATTATTTCAATAATTCTTGAATCTTACAATGATTATTTCAATAATTCTTGAATCTTACAATGATTATTTCAATAATTCTTGAATCTTACAATGATTATTTCAATAATTCTTGAATCTTACAATGATTATTACAATAATTTTTGAATGTTACAATGATTATTTCAATAATTCTTGAGTGTTACAATGATTATTTCAATAATTCTTGAGTGTTACAATGATTATTTCAATAATTCTTGAATCTTACAATGATTATTTCAATAATTCTTGAATCTTACAATGATTATTTCAATCCTTTTTTTATTAAACACTAAAAAAATGGAATATGGCATCTGATATTGATCATAAAAACGGTCAGCAAGGAATCTGTAAAATGTTTGAGATGCGGCCAAGTTACCCAGAGAGGCTAATAGTGATGAGGTGCTATAAGAACAAAAAGTCGGGATTACATGGGGAGATACAGAAGAGAGCAGAAAAATAATAAAACTCCTTACCTTGCATAAATTCGTCATGCCAGCTATAGGCAAACTGACCATCACTTTTCTCCCGGCCATCAAGCCCACCAAGAAACACACATTTTGCATCCGTGTCCTTCAGATAAATTAGTTGCCCTAAATTCTCCAAGAATTTCTGATATCGCTCCGACCCATGTTGGTTGGATAATATTTCTACTTCGCTATTACACTGACAAAGACAAAAAAAAATGGATGATGAGGTTAAGTAATTGCCATTTATAGCCAGTTTTAAAAAAGAAAGAAATATGAAATTAGATGAGACTGATACAACAAATATTTATAAACTGAAAATGGTGTTATCTGGGTAGTTATTTGAACATCATTCATTATAATTTCATTTCAAATTAATTAATAAAATTAAATATACATCATGAGATTATATAAAAATATATATTTTTGAAACATATTCCGGTTCTTTTTCATTATAATAGAGAGATTCGAAAATTGAAATATTGAATAAATGAGTAAAACTATGGACTAACTGTTCTTTGGTCATTAGAATGTAACTTACCTCTGTGTGTTTGTGGGTGTGTATATATATATATATATATATATATATATATATATATATATATATATATAATATTTGTATTCCTGTCTTTTTGTTCACAATTTGATTAATATATACAAAAAGATCCATTAATTTACTATTTCATTTATTTCTATATATAGTACTAGCCTGGATGCCTGGCGTTGCCCGGGTGTTTGGAGAAGGTGTGTTGAGAAAAAAAAAAGTGGTAGTAATCAGGCAGGCTTGATTGAACCCGTACTGTGAAGGAGGAAAAGAATGTGAAAAAAAAAAACATGACGTCTTTGCCGTTGCGTCCATCGCCAAACCAAAAGTGGCAAAGGTTTAAATTAAGGCTAGTCAATCGAAAAGAGGGGATGACTTTCGAAAATATCGGCAAAAACGCAACCCCCTCCTTGTAGAAAAGTGCCCAGTTGAGGGTGAAGGAATTAATGTTTTTAGCCAATTTTTCAATATTTGTCGTTCAAAGAGTCAAGCTTCAAAACGATACCAATCTCGTGAAAATCCGTTGCCTCTGTTGAAACTTTTAGACATACATACATTTAAACAGACAGATGAGATTTATATTATAGATGATTTTTCCAAAATATACAATTAAGAGGTAACCACATTTGCATATTACATTAAGAAAACTCAATTTTATTTAATAGCTGTATATTAGTTTATACTGAGAAAATTGTTTGAAGTGTTCTATTTAAGATTGTTATTTAAATTTGATTTATATTATAATATATTAAATTTAAATTATTTTAAAATATTACCGACATTGATTTTTTAGAACTGGGTTTAAAGTTATTTCCCCTTTAAACTTTGAAATATAATCTTTGACCATTCCGTGATTTTTATTTTCATTTGGAAAAAAAAATAACAAAAACAAAAATTCTCCACCAAATAAAATAATTTGGTAATCGCAATAAGTTTCTAGCATGAAAAAAATAATTCCGTGTAGATATAAAAATGTTTTGTATTTCTTTTTTTAAATACTTAAAAAATAAAACAAATAACACTTCTGAATAAATCAAACTGAAAGGATTTCATTTGTTTGTTTTTATTATTCTTGAAACTGCTATACAGAATCTTTGACCGTTCCAAGAATTGATATTTAAACCACACTTTTAGAAAAAAAAAAAAAAAAGCCAGTGAAAGGAATTCCAATCTTTGTTCTTAAATCACACATGCATTAATGTTTATAAACATTTTTTCAAGGTCATAACATCATAAGTCGTTGGGGTATGGTTGGCAAAATTGTTTATAAATTACCTTTTCCCTTCTTTCCCTCTTTCGTGTTTCAGCTTTGTGGCTAATTTTTTTTCTTTTTGTGGTTGCACAGGCACTTGCTGCTATTTTTATTGAAACAAAAGTTGTTTTGATTCATTTATTTTTTTATTTTATTCGTGTGTGTGGGGTGGGGGGGTGGGGAGTTTTTTCCCCCCAGCGCACAGGCAACTAAAGTATTCAATATCCAGAATAGCTTCTTGTCTTTGTATCCCTTTTGCTGAATTATCTAATGGAGAGGTATCACATACTTCTTTTTTGGAGTGATTACATTTGCATGTTTTTATCCATTCTTTTATTTTTGAAATTGTTGTGGGGGTATCGACATTGCCCATGATGAAAGTGATCAATATCGTTAGTATAGCAGGTGTGTTCTAAACGGAACTTCATGTTGGCCTGAGCAACGCCGGGTACCCATGCTAGTATATATATATATATATATCTACTTATATATAAAAAGCAGAGAGAAACTGTTCTCCATAGACTCTGAAACGGCTGGGCCAATTTATTTTAAATTTCATACAAATGTACTTTATGTATCTAGGAATGGTTTTAGATAGGTTTTATATCCAAAACCGATAGCTGTAAAATCTCATTAAAGAAAAAAAACTGTCTGATTTTGACCAAAGTCTGCACACTTCATACAGCTTAATATCACAAGTGAATTTGAGAAGCTTTATCACTGCACAAGAAGGGCCCAGCATATAAAATCAACAGTATGTTCTTTGATAAGACAGAGGCACATTCAAAATTAATGTTTCTGTTGGAGCACAGTTGAACCATGATATTTGATTTTTGCATTTTAAACTTTCATTCAAGCCATTGTATAAAAATAATTTTATAAAATTAGCAGTTGGTTTTCTACAGTTCAATGTAGACTACAGTGTATTGTGGATTAAGTCAATGTGAAGAAGCATGTAAAGCTTCTTCCTAGTGCACTGCGGTGGAATTCTGACTAGAGCATGCAATCAATTTGATTGAAAAATGGGTGATTTCACTGATTTCGATGACAATAAAAGTATTGGAAGTGCGACACATTTGTTGATTTTCATTCAATCTCTGGCAACGTAAAGTTTCCGTGCTAGTGAATTATAAACGTAATTGAACAACTTAATTTAAAATCACTTAGGAAAAGGTAACTTATGTAAATTAATCGAAACCAGCAAATAAAAGCTTTTGTCTTATCAGTTCTATATTATTATTTAATACAATTTTAAGAAAAGAACTAAGCCGTTACATGTACATATCACACATTGTAACAATCTATAAACTAGATTACTTTTGTAAAATAAAAAAATATCACAGAACGAAAATATATTCTTTTTTTAAATTTTCTTTGTTTTTCGGCTTGGAGATGGAAAAAAAGGGGAGAAAAAGAAAGGGAGAACAAAAGAACTTGTGATGGCTATATCAACGCAAGCTTGGTTTTGCCCCTCCCCCACTTTTTAAATCTTTACGCAGCACTCGAAGGCATGGCAGTTGTAGAAAAGAATTAGAATCTTGTGCAGCCTGATGTTTTTGCATATGTATTCTTAGATCGAGCTGTATATTTGATAAGACGCTATTCCTATTGCTTGTGCATTTTTTTTAATCCCCCCCATATTTTTGTAAATAACTTTTTAAACTCCTTATTCATTTTTTTTTTTAAAGTGTTCAATGTCTGTTTATCCTCATTTTACAGGTGCCTTGAGAAAGAATCCCCATTCCCTTCTTATTTACCATATTATTTATCATATGTGCATACTTGAACCGAGAACCTAAATCCTTTTTTTTTTTTGACATTCTGCTGTGTAACCGACTTGTTTTTCCCAAGGAGACACAAACAATTATTTCTGAAACTGGATTTTACATAATGTAAACCAAATATTTTATGTGCGTGCGTGTGTGTGTGTGTGTGTGTGTGAGACAGAAATGTAAAAGAAAAGGTAAAAGAGAAAGAGAAGAAACGAAAGTCACAGAGAATCAGAAGGTTAGGGTTAGGGTTAAGGATAAATACATGAGTGGAGAAAGAAAAAGGGTGAAGTAACAGAAAAAAAATCGTAAGTGTTCAAATGTATATTCTTTGATTAAGAGGAGAAAGAGAGTGGAAGCTGATCCCATTATGAAGGAGGACTGGCAAGTCACATGTGATGGTTGCAAAATGGCAGCAAAAATACAAATACATGGTGTTTGGAAAAAGTTGAGAAAAGCTGCAAACACTTGTATAAGGCGACAATAATAAAAACATTTTTAATTTTTGAGATGAGGATTGGTTATTCATATTATTTGGATTCTTCAATCTAACTTAGGACCTCTATTTAGTCACGATTGACGGAATGAGAGCATGCTATCCTCGTGAAGTAAATATAGAGTTCCGTACGAAATTCCATGCAGATTCCCTAGTTCGACAGAAAGATCCCAGAGTTTGACAAGAAACACCTAAAGAAGGTTACATCAACCGAAATGTTGTGAAAATTAGGCTCCAGATGAGAACTACAGTCCGAAAAATACAATATGACATTTGAGTGAATGATGATTAATAAAACAAAAACAACTTGGCTCAATCAACAGAGTTTAAGGAGAGGCATTAAAAAAAAAAAAAAAAAAAAAAAAAAAAAAGCATGACCGAGTTCAAATAATTTGGAAATATCCCATTCTTTCTGAACTCACATGCCTTAAAAAATTTAAAAAAAAAAAAAAATTAAAAAAAAAGATATTTACTAACATGCCTTCTACAAAAATAATTTATCATCGCATTATCGAGACTCACAAGATTTTTGTTATTTTCTGCATTTGCCACAATACGTCTTAATCATTCAATATCTCCTACTTTAATTCTATTACATCTTTTTCGAATAAGACAAAAATCCCTTATGGATCACTTTTTTATGTAATCCATTAACCAAGAATATTAACTTACAATAAAAAGAAAAAAATTGTAGATGAAAAGAAAAAGAAACCATAAAAAAAGAGATTCATTAACAAAAGAATCAACTTTGGAGATATATATATATATATAATTCAATATGGCGTAATGGAAAAATATAAAGGTATCTGCAGCTTGTCTTCCAATTTTCGAATTTTTACCATGTCAAATCACATTTCAATTCCTTTTGACGGATTGATTGTTGCTATTTCTTCTGATTGATATAATAATTAAGTGATTGATTTTGCGCTACGAAACAGATACTGTCAAGAATTGTATAAGTCAACTGAATTAAAGGAATAAATTATAAGATGGTCAACATCGTGAATTTTGGAATATAACTTTTTGTCATTTATTCTCTCTCTCTCTCTATATATATATATATATATACACACACACACACACAATCACAGGATCAGAAATTAATTTTGTGAGTAAACTCCTTCTAGTCAAGAACATAACTGACTCAAAATAAGAAACAGTTACAATTAAACGAAACTTAGAATCATATATAAAACATGTTGTAGTCAAATATAAACAGAAACACACCTGGTTTTCTCCAATATATAAAACCCCAATTTTATGAGTTTCATAGGATGGAATATAATCTAAAAGTTCCAGTGATCGTTGTGTTTCCTGTAAACAAAAAAAAAGAATAGAGAAATTTGGTTACAACTTTGAAAGCATTATTTTACAAGTTTCATTTGACAATTTAGAAAACCGAATAATGTTAAATAATCATTTTTTATTAAAAGATTAAAAAATCATTTTTTCCCTCTTTTTTTCTGAGGCTTATTGTTAAAACAACATAATCGTAGAAAACTTAATGTTTTTCTCTCTTCATTTTGTTGATGGTATTAAAATAAAAAATAAAAATGAGATCAACAGGACAAGACAGAACAATATATATTTTTACATAGGAATCACCACTTATCAAGGCCCGGGGTCATTCAAGGATAAGGGTTAATGGGTATACATTAGTCAATGGGATCATAGCGTAGTAAACATAAGTAGTGGAAATTTTGTAAACTGAATTACTTAGGGGGATGGTTCATCAAGAACTTGTTTATGTTGGACTTGAACATTATTCATTGAAAAAACCAAGCAGTTGGATAATTTGTATTAACAAGCAGCTGATCGACGTCCCTGTGACTGCCTCAATCATCATCAGCACTTCCTGACAATATCAACAGCATCAGTTACGATCGCATTGACCTTCAATAAAAGTTTAAACTAAAGTTCTTTGTTCTACTTGCTTCCATACGTCCATTTTTATAAGGAATTTCTTACTGATGTGTTTTAAAAGATTTTAACTACTGTGGATTTCCACGGGTCCTGCTAGTTTGTATTAATAAAATTGTGTGATCATTTCTTGGTTCTGTATTTCTTGCTTTTATACATAACAGTTATTATTAATCTTATTTATTAAAATAAAAAATACAGTAGCATAAAATAAAGTAAAAATTAGTGGGGAATTCAAATCCCTTTTATTTTTAATACAACAATGAAATGTTCATGTTTAAATCTATAAAGCTTAAAATAAGTTCTATTCATTACATTACTAGCTCAGGTGGGTGAGGGCAGCCTTGTCCGGTTGTAAAATATGCTTTTAATTCATGCAAATTTCGTATTATTAAAAAGCCAATTCTATATTGAATATATATCATTAACTTTTTTAACTTTTCAAATCAATGCTCTCTCTCTCCCTCTCTCTCTCTCTATATATATATATATATATATATATATATATATATAGTATTGATTTGAAAAGTTAAAAAAATAATGACTTGAATGCAATCAGAATCGAAATCAAAACATTTAGTCTTTCAGACACATTCCCTACCATTTGATCTATCAACAGATAGATAATAAAGATTTAAAATTATACTAATGCAAGCTATGAATAAATTTGTGCATGCGCAAAAGTAATATGTCAGCAAGTTGAAATGAACATTTTGCATTTCAACTTGCTGATGTATTTCTGTCAGTGTTAATCTATCCATCCAAACAAAGATTTTACTTGTTATAAACCATCCTTGGTGTATGATTACTATTTTCTGTTAATTTCAGTGATATGGGACCAGTAGTTTAAGAGTTTACCAGTTAAATATTTTCACACACAGATACATACATCGGTTTTATTTATATATAAAAGATTAATTTAATATAAAATAAATCAATAATGTTTATTTAAATTATTTTTAAGCATGAAATATATTTGTATTCCCCCCTCAATACTTATCTATATATTCACTTTGAGTAACTAGTTAAAACAACCACCATGATTAAATATTTGAATATATTAAGAACTTGTGGCATATACACTTTTACCACATTAATTGAATTCAACATTAAATAACCCAAAACGATTTTGTAATCAAATCGTTTTAATGTTTATATTTGAAAATATTTAATTTATTTTTTATTTATTTTTGATTAATATTACCCAACACCAGTTGCCTTTGAAAATGGAAATAAGCTTATTTATTTAAGCTGTGAGAGTTATTTCCCATTTAATTTTCACAGATGAAAATAAATGTGTTTTATGCTTCCATAAATTCAAAACGTGATCCACTTTCAGGAAAATCGTTACAAGATACTCAGTATATCTTAAATAGTATGCGACTAATACCTCCACCTGCCAATATGTTTCAACCTGGCAATGCCGGGTATATACAGCTAGTATATATAGATAAATGAAAAGGTATTTACTTGATTATTAGGTAGCAATAAAGGAATATCTGGTGGCGTAAGGGAGAGCAGACCTCCATACAATTGCAGGAAGACAAAACTTGGGTCAATTCCGCCTTTCACTTCTTCCTCTTTCGGTTTCTGACTACTTGCTTGTTTTTGTTGTTCTTGAGCTTTCTTCAACTTGTTGTATGTGTGGTGAGGTGATGGGATAGATATGGTCTGACCACGTGGCCGATGGGGGATCACAGATTCCATGGAGCTCTGTTCATCAAAGTCATCGCTCGCGTTGGTCGGATTGGCTTTCATGCTCAGTAGACGTGGCCGTGGCATGGTGTCATCATCTCCGGGAAAAGGCGGAGTTTGTTGACGGCTCGGGTAATGAAAGTGATGTTGCTGGTATGGGGGGGTTTTCTGCTGCTGCTGTTGATAGTACTGCCACCGTTGGCTCGACTCATCCTGAACAACAGACAAAATAAAATTTTAAATTTAACCGTCAAAATCAGATGGTAAAAAATAAAACAAATAAAACAAAAACAATTTTATACAAATAATTCAAGGAAAACTAAGAAAGATAAACCAATGTCCTTCAATAATTCCTCCTTGCCAGACGCCTTCGCTAGTTCGGTCATGTGCTTCGCCAAAACCCACTTGACCGCATCAATGAAGCCATCAACCCAACTACAACTACAAGACTGGAAGAAACACAGCAATAGCCAACTGAAGACCTGGTTCAGAACAATGAAACAGGATACTGAAATGATCCTTGACCGCTGCCTCTACAGTCTCCGCCGATGGAACCAAGAATGGCTTGCATTTGTAGCAGAAACAGCCTCTGACCACCGTGCCTGGTCAGCTGTTATATGGGATGAGGTGAATTTGTTGGATGGAGCTGGCCCAACTGATCCAGGATGAACGCCACGACAACCAATGAACCATGTCCTTGTCTTTTGAATACAACACTCTCATTCCAATGTATTGAATAGAGTTAACATTTCTACAAAACATTAAGCCATTACCAATACAGTAAACCTTAGCTAAATAGCTGACTATAGTCAAAGATGATCCAAAGGCACCATTTTCATTAGCTGCTACACCGCAATGCAGGGGAGGGTGTCACTCCAGTCCTAGGATTACTCCACTTGTCCTTGATTGTTGAGCAAAGGGGCATCAAGTATCATTTAATAAGTTTTTGTTATAACTCAATCAAGAATCAAACCCTAGAAAACAAGAAAAGAGAAACAAAGAAAAAGAGAAACAAAGAAAAAGAGAAACAAAGAAAAAGAGAAAAGGCAGTGTTAATAGTCGGAAATTGATTTCTGATGATTTGCTAGTAATGGTTATGGCATTTACCCTGGGTCGATTGGATTGGGTTGGCTCTTTCTTACAAGTTCACCATGTCCCAAACACTGGCTGACCAGACAGAGTGATTCAAGGCTGTTTCCATTAAAAATGCAAACCATTCATGGTTCAAGATGAAGACTCGGAATCAGTTCAGCATTCTGCTTCACTGTCCTGAGCCAGGTTTTGAATTAACCAAAGTAGTGGTGTTGGATTGATGACTTCATGAATGAAGTTACCCGGGCGTTGTCTAAGGGTGTGGCCGAACCAACAAAGGAATCTGATAAAGAGAAATTTTGGAGGAGAGTAGATCTACTAGATGATCTAAATCTTGAGATGAGATGAAGTTTTGATGTAAATGTAATATATTTTGAATCAGCCATTGAGAATGTGTCTGTAAAAATGAGCAGGACGGACAGGATGGCAAGTATTCATGTAAAAAATAGAATAGGAGAGAATAGGAAATCAAATATAAAAATTGAAATGGAAGGAATTGAAATTTTTAGTAATGCAGAATCTTTTTTTAACTTGGCCTTTACATATCTGAAGGTACAGGTATAATTTACAGAAATACATGAAATAAAGACTTTCTAGTCAGCTTTATATAATGACTAACATAATTCAGTCTTCTAATGCTCAATATATTTTTTATTTTAATGCTCACTATACATCAGTTTGGTTTGCTGTCGGTGCATTTGATTTCACAGAAATACAGTAAACTTTATTAAACATTATTAGCGGATAGATTAGGATTTAATGATGCAGTTTAACTTTTATATTATTTAGATTAAATAATTTATATTAACTCTTGTAGAACCTATGATCAAATACTTTAATAGTCTTTTTCAACTAATAAGTTAAAAAGGATAAAAAGTAAAAGTTACATAGGAACTTTATTGCATTATCAAGTCAATAAGGGTTAAAGAAAGGAGAATAGAGGAGAAACCTCTTTAGGCCATGACATTTCAAAGTTAAATGCTTCTCCTCAGAAAAGGAGAAAAAGTCGGCTGACAGGAAGCATTTACTTTCAAAATTCCCCTTTCTGTAACCCTTATTGACTTGATAATGTAATAAAGTTCCTATGTAACTTTACTCTATCTTTTAACTTGTTCTAATTTTTGCTACTCTTAATCAGGTAGAGTTTTTTTTTTATCCTGATAAGTTTGCCTTTTTTCAGCTTAATTTTATTATTATATACACACACACAAGGGTCATTCCAAAAATAAAGCCGTCTATTTTTTTTTTTTAACTTCAAACGTTGAAGAGCTACAGATGTGAGTAGTACGATTACAAAGATCAAACTTTTGTCCTCCAGAATATATTTTTTTACATAGTTACCACCATTCTTAATGCACTTTTGCCAGGAATTCAATGATGCATTTCTGCTGCTGACGTATGTGCATGACAAAGTTTGCTTTCTTAGAGTCTCACACCGTCAATATCTGCAATAGAGACAAAACTTTCAGGTCATGAATGCATACATTCAGTCATCATAGCAATGCAATTTGCAATCGTCAGATGAAATAAAAAATAGGAGGCATTACTCTTAGAATGCCCATCATATATATATATATATATATATATATTGAAAGTGTTCATTACTTCTTTTAAGCTAATGAAATAATATTTATTCAAACATTACTTTATATAGAGAGCTTAGTGTTATAAAACAAAACATATTTAACAGCGAATACACTTGTTAATGTTATGACAACTTACCTCACAGATCCCAGCATTTTTTAAAATGACTTTTTTAAAAAAAATATTATCTTACATTTTTACTCCTCATCAATATAAAAAGATATCACAAGGATACAATTTTATGTATACAAATATCTAAAGTTAAAGCAAAAATCATAATCAAACAAGAGAAAACTCATTTTGATAATAGTCTATGTTCTTTTTAAAAGGAAATCTATATATCTATAAAAGTGAAAATGTCTGTCTGTGTACACTTTCCTACGAAATAACTTAATTTTCGGTCTACAGACCCAAGATTTGACATAAGGGGTATTGAGATTGGGAAAATCTTTTTAATCAGTTTTCGGACAGAAATTTGGCTGTTAAGGGGTTAAAGTTCAACGATTTGACCTTTGAGAACTCTACAAAACTCCTCTGCCAATTTTGAATCTAAACACTTGAAATGTTAGATATAGGTTACTTGAACTTGGGTCTAAGTTTATAATTTGATTTGAGCCCGAAACAATAAATGTTAAGGGGTCATAATTGGGGTCAAAGTTTTTTTAAAAAATTGACCTCTGCAGTCTCTACTAAATTATTCAGCCAATTTTTGATCTAAATATTTGAAATTTTACACAAAGTGCATTCAGACAGAAGGCAAGCTTTTTAATTGTTTTTTTTGTAGAAAATTTGGTTTCGAAGGGCTCAAAGTTTAAAAGATTTGACCTTTACGGTCTCTAGCAAACTAAGCTAATTTTGGGTCTAAACATTTGAAATTTTGCATAAAGGGTATTCAGACATGCAGCAAGCTATGTTTTTAATCAGTTTTGGGGCGAAAATTTGGCTGGCAAGAGGTAAAAAGTTTACAGAATTGACCTTTGCAGACTCTACCAAACTCCTCCACCAATTTTTCGGTCTAAACACTTGACATTTTAGATGTAAGTTACTTGGACATGGGTCAAACATTTTAATTTAATTTGAGCCCAAAACAATAAATGTTAAGGGGTCAAAATTGGGGTCAAAGTTAAAAAAAAAAATTTATATCTGCGGTCTTTACCAACTTTTCTCTATGGTAGTTAAGGAAGTTTATTATATGGAAAGGCATTACTGTACATATGCACACTTTTTAATATATACACATGTACATAAAGTTATGACCGGTACATAGGGCCCGAGAAAACAGAGCGGAACTGCTAGTGTTATATAAAAAAGAGGTTTTAGATTGTTTGGTTTTACAGCATATCAACCCATATCAAGTTATTTGATGCCGAAACCAGTTATTTTGGAAATAGTATTCATGTTGCATCCGGTTATTTTGTAGAAGGTTTTTTTTTTATCTTCAATCACTAGTTTGTAGCGTTTAGTTTGGTTTGGTTGTTTTATAGTGAATTTAATCGTTTTTGTTCCCTGCCCTGCAGAACATGAATGAGTTTTGCAATGGGAAAGGGAAAAGTGTTACAGTATTAATGTTTGGTACATTTTAAGTTAGGAAACCAGTCAGGAAGTGTGGAAGATAGAACTAGAAAGGGGAACTGGGAAGAAGGAAAAGGGAGAAAAGGTGGGTTGTCGTTTTTGATTTTGTAGAACATAATAAAGTTTTGTTTTTGTTGTTTTTACAAAGACATCACCACTTATCAAGGCCATGAGGCCACTCGAGAATAAAGGTTAAAGAGTGTACAGTCGACAATTGCACAATAAAGTAATCGTTAGTAATGGAAATTCGATAAATTTGTTAACTTATATGGAACGGCTCATTAAAAACTTGTTTATGTAAGACTTCAGTTTTGCAAAAGGAAGTAGAAAAACAAAAAGCATCAATATTGGGTGCATTTCGTCTCAGGAAGCCAATATCTTCTGGTAGCACCAGATATAATAAAGAAAAAGAAAAATAAGAGGAATATTTCAATATGTGATTCTTCACTTTAAATTCATTAAATTACTTCCATAAAGACAAAGGTTATGTGCTCAGTTGAGTTTGTTTGCGTACAGCCCAATGTTCACATTGCTTGATCAATTGTTACCAAACCTGGTCAAAATATCAATCATGGTCTAAGTTAGAATTAATTTGATTTTGGTGATAACTAACTCAAAGATTGAGATCCTGGAAAAGGTGAAAGCCACACTTTTTGTGATAATTTTGGTTCTGTTTATCATACAGTCACTACTTGGTCAATTAAGTTCTGCATCATATATGCCCATGACCTGAAAAGTTTGATCTGATCAAATTTTGACAGAATTTTAACTTTAATGTATGGATCCAATGCTCTTTGATAACAATAACCACAATTCTAATCTGATCAAATAAATAAATAAATTTCAAGTTATCAACGTTTCCGTGGCATAACTTTGACAGTTATTTGACGGTTTAACTCATTGTACTTTTCTGTCATGAAGACTGAAAAAAAATAAATAAATAAAAAACAAAAAAAAAATCCAACAAGGTGGATAAGGCAGTGATTGAATGAAAAAAAGTCATCATGCATAAAAGTTCCGATTTGTTTCTTTACATGTAATATTTACATTTACTTACTTTTTATATTGAAAATAAATATAACATAATTGTTTTTCTGACTTGTTAACCTACTTTATTTACTTATATATCGAAAATAATAATTTTATTGTATTTTTTTTAATTTATTTATTTTTTACTCGCCTTCACCCGAAAAAAGGCATATTGGCACTTGGACGTAAGAGGCTACTAATTGGGACCATGCATAACAAAGTTTAAAATGTTGGTTTACGTTGCATTTAAATTTCTATATATCAGTACAGGTGGCTGGTTACTTTTAATGCATCTAAAACCAAGCTCCTATCTTTACATCATCAACGCTCTGATCCCCATCTGGCATCAATTAAAATGGATGGCTCTCGACTAGGGGAAGCTCCATGTTTTGGTAAGCTTCTGAGCTTGACCTTTACTCCTGACCTGAAATGGAACACGTACATCAAGTCTATCGCCAAGGTTGCTGGAAAAATGATAGGATCCTTCTACCACTCCAGAAGATATCTCACTGCTGATGCAATTCTATTTCTAGATAAAAGCTAAGTACGTCCAAGGATGGAGTACTGTTGCCACATCTGGGCAGGAGCTGCTAAAAACAGCCTATCCTGTCTTGACAGAGTACAATATAGGCTTAATGGGGGATGCCCTTTTCTCTTCCCTGCAACCTCTCTCCCACAGGAGAGATGTAGCGAGCCTGTGTTTTATCGTTACTTCCATGGCAAGTGCTCCAATCTCTGGACCCCTCCCTCGCCAATCTTTCACGAAAAACACCCGTCTAGCTGAAACCACTGTCAAAAATTTTCCCCACTCTTTATCTGTGCCAAAACCAAAACGTAGATTCCATGAACAAAGCTTCTTTCTTAGAAGTGCATGCCAGTGGAACTCTTCTGTCTGCCTGTTTCCCACCTGACTACAGCATGGATGTCTTCAAGTTCAACATAAACAAATTCCTGATGAACCACCCCCTGAAGTAAGACACTTTAAATCTCAACACTAACGTACTGTACACGCAATAACCCTTATCCCCGAGTGGCTTCCGGGCCTTGATAAGTGGTGACCATCTTGTTAAAAAAAAAGTTTGGAAAGTATGTAGCAGGAAGAGAATTCCAATGTCTAGCCATTCTAGGGAAGAAGCTATTAGAGTAGAATACTTTCTGACATTTAGGGACCTCAACAGTGAAGGGGTGAGATTTTGTTGCTAAGCAGGTTTGTCAGGGATATGTACGTCAAGGGGGAACAAGTGCAATAAGTTCATCAGAGCACATTCCATTAAAATACTTGTAAAACAGGGATGTGATATTGCGGCAATGGGACAGGGGTTGGAGCCTAGTTGACAAAGTGGGGCCTATTAGATTGCAGACACTTTTTTGGACCCTATCCAAGAGGGAGAGCCTAGTGGTAGATGCACCAGCCCAGATGTGGCAACAATACTCCATACATAGGCGAATGGTGGCCTTCTAAAGATACAGGATACTCTCAGGTGTGAGCAGTTTTCTAACACGATGGAGGGAGCCCACCTTCGCAATGTCCTCAATGTATTTATTCCAGTTCATATTTCCTGTGACTGTTAAGCCGAGGAGTTTGAAGGAAGAATTCTCAGGTAGGGTGTTATTTATCATGGATATTGGTGGTTGGGGAGACGTCTTGTAATTGCTAAAGGAGAGCAGCTTAGTCTTACTAGCATTAAATGTCACCATCCATTCATGTCCCATTCAACTACAGTCTGGGAGGTCATTTTCTAATGATTCAGCCATTGTCTTGGATTTGTGTACATCCATTCTTCCCCCAGGCATGTTATAGAGTGTTGTAGCATCAGCAAATGTGCCCATCTCAAACTCAATATTATCGGGGGAGGTCATTGATGAATATCAGGAATAATAATGGTCTAAAGATCGATCCCCGAGGCTTCTCGCATTAATGTTATGCTGCTTGGATGAATGTCCATCAATGACAACCTGTATGTTTCTATTGTCTAAGAAAGATCCAATTATATTTATGATTCATCCAGTTATACTGTACGATTTAATTTTCATTAGCAGCCCTTCATGCCAGACATGTCAAAGGCCTTGGATATATCGAGGGCTACAGCTTTGGCTTCACCTGCTTTATTCAGTGCACGTTCAGAGATGACTTAAAATATCTGCAGTAGAATGATATTTCCTAAATCTGTTAGAAAGAAGATTAGCTTTTGCAAGGTAGTGGACTAGTGCTTGATTGATTAGCATCTCGAAGATTTTAGCAAAGAGGGGGAGGAGACTTATAGGGCGATAATTGAGAGGGTTGGTCCTTTCGCCAGAATATTTGTACACTGGTACTACAGAGGCCATCTTCCAGCTATTAGAGAAGCAGGATTCAGCAAGGCATTTATTGAATAGCTTGGAAAGTACGGGGGCTAGCTCAGTTGAGCATTTCTTAATTAGTATAGTAGGGATGAGATTGGAGGTGTCTAAATTTTTTATGACAGCATGGACATGTGAAGGGATGATTTTCAGATCATTAATTGTGGCTTCCATCTACATAGGGAAATTTGGGAGGGAGTGGTTTGTTGGCTCCAAGGTGGAGGCGAATTGCCGAGCAAGCAGTTCTGCCTTTTCAGTTGCTGTGCATGCAACCTTCTGGTTGTTGGACAGTGGGAGAATTACTGATTGTCCTTTATTCACTGGACTATTATAAATTTTCCAGAAATCCCAAGTTCCTATCTTCTGCGATTCTATGTGTTCCCTGGTTATTACTCTCTTACAATGATTCTAGCATCTATAAATTTTTGCCTACTTGCATTTAACTTATGACATACAAGTCAGCGGAGTGCTGCCATCTTTGTGCAATAGCAGCTGCACAATCTGTAGTGAACCATGGGGGTTAGTGAGGCTATCTATATTACTTCCGTGCAGGGGACATATGCTTCAATGCCTGCTTTTCACCATTCAGTTGTATCATTTGCACACTGTTTAGCAGAGAGAGAAAAGATATTGGTCCATGGGGCATCTCTGATATGTTCTCTGATGACTTTCCAGTCAGCCCTTTTGTAGTACCTTGTCGTTTTGAGCAGTGGCTCCTCACTTTGAGGGTTGGGATTTGAGTGTGATGTCTACTGATACCACTAGGTGGTCTGCATTTTCGAGTGAACTTTGGGGCATTGGTTACACACTCCCTCAAGTACTGTGGTAAGGAATGGGTCTAGAAGTGAAGAGATATTAAAAATAAATATTTTATTATTGTTTTTCTTTCTAACAGTTTTCTTTTTGTACATTTTTAAAAATATATTGTCTTTAATAATTAAATAATTATATATATATATATATATATATATATATTTTTTTCAAAATTAATGACAGTGAAAACCTACGCAAGCTATTATGTTCGTTGCCACTAATTATGTCCATTTAATCAAGTTGCGGAAAAATTTAAATTGTCAAATATATTGGAGAAAAAATTGAAAGGCATTTGAAAACATTTGAATTATTGAATAGAAAGTTATACTTTTGAAAACCAAAAGAAAAAAATTAAATAACAGTAATAAACATATTTTGCACAAATAAATCAAAATATTTAAAAGATTTTTAACATATATTCTGATATCTCAATACTGAAAAGAAAAAAAGTCGGAACTTTTACACATGGTAACAATCTTCATTAAATCACCGCCTTATTTGATTTTTTGGTCTTCATAACAGAAGAGTAAAATGAGTTAAACTGGCAAATAACCATTTTGAGAATATTTCATACAATATGGAGAAACAATGTCCAAATAAGCCTTTCACATTATTAGGTGCAAGTATGCAATCTCACAACTGACTTACATTCTTGTTACTATTTTTAAGCATTTTCGTTTTCTCTTATTTGATTGGTTTTATTTAATAAAACTAATTTGTAAAATAAAAATATAACACAACATCTAAGAAAATACAAAAACAAGACATTTTATTTTTTCCCTTAACAAGTAAGAGAAATAAAATAAAAAGTAAACATCGATATAACAAAAGGCAACAACTACATCATCCCATGCGCCATGGAATCAAAGCATGCTGTGGAACAATAAAAAGTTCCAAAAATGGCTTGCTTTCTGCATTTTGGCAATTTTTTAATTTTTTTAAAGCAATCATTTTTCATCATTCCCAAAAGTGAAAATCTTCAGGTTTGAGGTAAACTAATAATGGAACAAAGCAGTTCAATACTTATAATTATTATAAGGTTTTTGAGATTATATATTATATATATATATATATGTGTGTGATTTGATTGATTTCACAGATGCAATCTATATGAAAAAAAAAAGAGAAAGAAAACCGAAAAATTGTTCATCGATATTTCATCTTTATTGTTCAGAATCTTGCAAAATGACTGATGTGAAGAAAACATGGGAGTTAAAATTTGAAATATTTGGTGACAAATGTTAACTTCTATGTTTTTCTTCATATCAGCTATCTTCATAACGTCTCTGAACTATAAATACGAAAGGTTGATGAACATACAATTTTTGGTTTTCCTAGAGAGAGGGAAAGAGGGAGCTATCATCTTAAAAATACAATGTCAGAGTATTGACTTTTTTGTTTTGTTTTATTCAAAGCAAAGCAGGCTTTTAAAATGTGCAAAGGGGTTAAGAGATCTAATTGCACTTTATGCAAATTGGGAGGTGGAAGTATCTGACTGCACTTTATGCAAAAACCAGGCGGGGTAGAAGTATCTAACTGCACTTTATGCAAATGGGAGAGGGATGTATACTGTACAAACTGGGTGCCAGCATAAAACGGGAAGCCCTAATGGGAAGGAAGGAGAAAAGGACAAGGTCAGCTTAACAGCATAGATAAAATAATGATTCTTATTTTTGAATGTTTAGTTAAATTAGCCAGAATTATATAAGAAATGCAATTAAAAAAAACAAAAAAAAGACAATCAAAATAGGACAGATACACAAAAGTAAATATTCGAAAAACAAAAGATTTGACATTGTTAACATTATGGCTTTATAGGATGTCAACTAACTACCATTGCCCATGGCACATTAACATAATCTCCATTTTTTAGAATTTATTTGAAACTCAAAGAATCAAAAACATTTTCACACAGATGAATAAAATTGAATAAAATATCTACATATAAGCATGAACAATAAACTAACACAAAATCAGAAATAGTTATTCAGTTCCATTCCTTTTGGTTTGGATCAAAATCTATCTGTTCTGATACTACACAACTTTTCTGTCATCAGTAAGTGAAAGAGAAATCCTTTTAGACAGAGACACTTTTTTTTATCATTGTGTCAATCGATTTTGAGAAGCTGATTGTTCGTCACATCAAAAAACAGACTTTGTTTCTAACTCCGACCTCATGAGAAACTAAGTAAATAGGTACACAACATCACTTGAAAGTTTCAACTCGTTTCTCTAAATACAAACCAAAATGAAAGGTATTGTCCAACATGTTTTCATATTAAGAAATATAAAAAATTTTAATCTATTCTTCAATGCTAAAATTATGGGAATTCAGAATTCACAATAAATTTCACTTAAATAAGAACTGAATTCAAATCTGAAAAAAAGAGTCACATGTTTTTTGTCTATAGAAAATGTAGTATACATGTTAATAAGAACACTTGACCCATGAAATGTAGAGATTGATAATATGGAAGTTTGAAGCATGAAATGAAGTTTCAGAGAAAATGTAATATTCAGTATATGGAATAGTGGATAAGTATGATAACAGTAAAAATAAAGACACAAACACATCACTAAAGCAGACATTGCTATTCATTTTGGCTAGAAATAAAGTGTAATATCTGTTCTGATTAATGATTGTTGACACCATAGTCTAAAATCGTAGTTTCAACGAATATTCCTCTCTTTACTGTACAAAAGTTTTCATTTCTATCCCATAAAGCTTATCTACTTCAAATGATCATGGTTGTCTGAATCAACTAAAACATCATTCTGCTTTAATGATGTGTTTCTGTCCTTATTTTTACTAGTCTGTTAGCATGCTTATCCGCTATTTCATAAACTAAATATTCCATGATTAAAAGGAAGATAAAGTATTAGATAATTCTATATTGTTAACGTAATGGTCATTGCTGATACCATAGTACATATCACAGTCACAACCAATACCAAATTCATTGCTGTTTATGACTCTTGTCAGAATACTTTGCAAACATCCTGACAAATAAACATTGGCTAGTATTTATATTGAAATTAAAAACCCAAGTGATTTTAAAGACAGCTTAAGTCAGATAGACCTAAGATGGCTACTCTAAATGGGATCAGCAAACAATTTTCTTGGCACCAAAAAGCCATAATGATAATCCAGTCATTCAGATAAGTATCATTCATTCTTACCAGAGTATTTGTAATCTAAAGTAGGAATTGGTAAAGAAATCGCTTAAAATGAAAGTACACAACCGAGTTATTTCCCTTTTTATTAATCTGTCCAATTGAACTAAAAATGGAAGGAAGAATAGTTCTTCTCTGTGGTTCAACCTGGATCGAATATGAATATTAAAAAAAAAAAAAAATAGCAACAAATCTGTATGATATACTTTTGAGAGAAAATAAATAATGGTCATATAAAATTACAGAAATTCATTCAGTAGTTTTGCATTTAGAAAATAAATACTGTTGCTATTATCAGCATTATTATGAAAATTAAAGGAGATAGAGTCAAACATGAAAAAGATAATTATCTCCCTTGAATTACATGATCATGGCAGCGATATTCAGCATATGGCTAAGTTGAATTAAAAGATAATAGTACAATTAGTAGAAGTAATAATATAATTTCATCTTCAGACAGATGCCGAAACTCCATAGGCAATAGATGATGCACTCTCAAGATAATTGTCAGCACATCCACCACATCAAAATAACCAGGAGAGATAAAGAATTTTAAAAAATTTAAATATCCAAGCACAACATTGAAATACACATTACATGATGAAAATAATAACAATAACTATGACAAGAGATAAGGTCATACCCTAACATGCTTACAACAAGGATCTAGAAAAGCTAAGTGCATAAAGCATTTTTTGGCTTCGTTGGAAGAAGCAGTGATTGATGCACAACAGCAGATGATGGGTAGCAATTATCAAGAAACTATACTAACTGGGTAACTGGCATTACTGAAGGTCAGCTGGTGAGGAGAAAGAGGTGAAGTTTGATGAGAGTAATGTTGCTGTTCTTGATGATAGCGGTGCGATAACCGGGGTGACTTGTCGGTTGAACTTAAGTGCCGTCTCAAGCTCCTGTTATTGGGGTCACTGGAAATGGCGCCTCCGACAGGTTGGTTAGAAAAGAAGACGCTGTCTTCTGTGGATGCACACGCATCTATCGCAGGAGACAGGCTGGCAGCAGACGGCCGTCTTGGCACAGGTGACTTGCTGGGTGGTGCCGGCGACCGGCTAGGCACAGGTGACCTGCTGAGTGCGGGAGATTTGCAGCCAGAAGGAGACCTGCTGCCCGTGGCGGCAGACCTGCTGGCGCCAGGGGACAGATTTGACACATTAACTGAATGCTGGGGTTTTTCTTTCCCTGCAGGTGAGACCCCTGACTTGTTCAACTCAGACATTGAGTTGGGCACAACCCGACCCTCCTGTTCAAGAGGAGCGGGTTCAAGTGCAGGGGTCGCCTTCCCAGACCCACAAGTACATGTAGTACTACTCACAGATAGCAACGACGGTGATGAGGTACTTTTCTTCAGGGCTTTCCCTTTTTGCTCAAGATGAACACCTTCCTGCTGAAGAAAAAAAAAAGATTTTTTTTTTTAAAAATGGAAAGAATAAGACAGAAGTTAGAAACTGGAATAATGTTATGCTTACCTCATTCAATACAATACAACACAACATTTTCTGCAGCTAAATTATCAGAATCAGGTAAACACTAATTCTCAATCAAAATAAATAAAGATAGAGATTGAATGAATTTTAAGCACCCCAAAATAAGAACCAACTCAAATGATACTTCCTTCATTAACACCGGACTTTTAACTTTTTACTTCCGGTTGAATCATAAAGAGAATACATACTTTTATAACTTTTCCATCACAGATTTTTATTAAAGAAAAAAGGTTTACTATTAAAAGAAGGGTTTTTAGTTATAAAAAAAAAAAAAAAAAAAAAAACATTTTGTAAGTAAAATATTAAAATGTGCATACAACAAAACATGTAAATAAAGGTATGTATTTGTAACTTTGATAATGATCAAAGCTATTCCATGTTAGCTTTTTATACTCATTTTAAGAAAGGAGAAACACCTCTAGATTGAAACAATTTTATTTTTGTCTCAATCCAGAGTGACCCTTTTTTGAGGAGCTATATTAAAATCTGACTTTATACACTTTTAAAACAAACATTTTTTATTTTTAAAAAAGATTCAAACTTTTTTCCTTATCCATGTTTACAAGTTCAATAATTAGTTTTTTTATAAAATGACAACCACTACATAATTATGACACAGATTGATATCTTTTTTTGTAGTATTTCTAATTATGTATCCCTGTTTTTTTTTAAATGAATTCTTTACATTCCATTCAGTGAAAAAAAAAAATTGAATACACAGAGCCTTTTTAAAATCAACGTATTATAAATAATATATAGTATAATGCGTAAATTATCTCGAGTGGAAGAAGATAAGGATTTGGGCCATTTAAGACTTTAGAAGTCAGAGCTGAAATAAAACATTTGGTGGACTACTGACTACAGTCCTGATTAAAACAATTTCAGCTGCTTTATTTAAAGGATTATTCTTTTTTATTAATGCTTTAAGCCTATTTTTTATAATGATAATTCAAAAAATATTGTTAAAAGTAATAGTTTGATAAAATATCTTTACAAACCTGATCGATGCTGTCACGAAAGATACTTAAACTTTCCGTTTCAGGACTTGATGGAGAAGTATCTGCAAATTTGGAATAAAAAAAAAAAAAATCAGCTTCTTTTTTTAAAATAGATTCAAACAATAGTTAAAAATAAAAAAAGACCTTAATCAACGTGAATGTTTATTGAGATGAGTATTATTCATTCATTTATTTATTGCAGACTTTTATCCTCACCTCTTAGTTTTTGTTTCAGGATGTTTCTGCCAACTATTCGGTTTTGACTGATGGAAAAATTGTGATTAACAGACAGATAAAATCTCTATTCATATAAGATATAAGTACTCTAAAAACCTGAACTAAATCATGTTCTGCAAAAAAAAAAAAAAAAAAAAAAAAAAAAAAATTTCTCCACAAAACAACCAAACTAAACATCAAAAATAAATATTTGAAGATATAAACAACTTGAAAGATAAAAATATTTTTCTAAAATTATTGGATTCGGCATTAAATAACCTAAAGAAGGTTGATATGGCCAAATCAAACATATGACAGTTTGTAAAAATAGAAATGAAAGAAAAATTCTTTTTACCGTCTTTGCTGTAATAATCAGCAAATCGCCGAGCAGTTTGTTCCTGCTCAGTCGGGAAGCGCTGTTTATAAATGGTCTCATATTCATCTTCACTGAGATTGCTCCGGTAATTAAAACCATCCACACTGATATATGCACTGTGCTGTTTCACAGGGATCTGGAGGACACTGATATCAGCCAGAGGAATATCACTTGGGCCTCCATACGGGTTTAAGTGGTTTTCGACCCGCATCATCCACGAGATGCTGCCACTTGGTGAACGTATCCGAATTTCTGCCCAGCTGACACACCAGCACGTACACAAGTTTGGTAAAAACATGGTACCAATTTTTTCTGTATTTTTGGTGCCTAATAAAAAATGTAAAAAGGTAATTTATAGAAGGCAATACAATGCAGGAGTGTAACAGATCAATACAAACTAAAACTAATTAACACATATGACGGTGGAATGAGCTATGCAGATTCAACTTTTATTAATACAACATATCTATAAGTGTTGGAATGATGAATCAGAATCAGAACTTTTAGGGACATCTGAATTGGAAAAATTTGTACTTATTTTCCGATATCAAAAACGATTCTTTTTTCTTTTTTTTTTTATATATATCTGTGATTCTGTTTAAAACAGAACCTTCCACTGGTGGTAGTAAGAATAAAATCATCAATATTTATTGATTTTAAACTACCAGTAAAACTAAAATCCATACATCATCCCCTACAAGTGTGTTTTTTTGCTTGAGAAAATATCTGCACTTTTAACATGCGTTTTTTTTTTTTGTTGTTTTTTTTTTAAAACAGTAATCAGGAAAAAATAACTCTATAGTTAAATATTTAAAGATTTATAAAGAATTGGAATCGGTAATTGTATCGGAATTGGGAATTTAGTACAGGATCGGTTATTGTATCAGAATCGGGAAAAATATTTGAATCATCCCATTACTAATATATATATATATGTTTAATAGTGTGTTGTGTTCTTATTTGCGTCAGTATGGTCCAATGGAAGTTCCGTATTGTATATTTTGAGAAAATTTCCCTTTCTCAGATGTGTTCAACTTTAGTTCATTGCATATTTTAGCAAATCATAAAACCATTATAAATCATTAAACTCTTCGGCTTAACATTCACAGGAAATATGAACTGGAACAAATACACTGAGGACATTGCAAAGGCTGCTGCAAAAAAAGTGGGTTCCCTCTATTGTGGTAGAAGATTACTCATACCTGAGAGTATCGTATACCTCTGCAAGGTAACCATTTGTCCATGCCTGGAGTATTGTTGCCACATCTGGGCTGGTGCATCTACCACTAGCCTCTACCTCTTGGATAAGGTCCAAAAAAAGAGTTTTCAATCTAATCGGTTCCACTTTGTCAACTTAGCTCTAACCCCTGTCCCATCGCTGCAATATTGCATCTCTGTGTCTGTTTTACAAATACTTTAATGGAATGTGCTTTGATGAATTCGTTGCACTTATGCCCCCTCGACATACATATATACCCTCGACATATATATATACCCTCGACAAATCCACTTAACAAAATCACACCTCTTCACTGTTCAGATCCCTAAATGCCAGAAAGTTTTATACTCTAATAGTTTCTTCCTTCAAACAGGTCAACTTTGGAATTCCCTTCCTGCTACCCATTTCCCTGACTGTACCAATATGCATACGTTTAAATGTAAGGTAAACCAACATCTTGTTAATCTTTCCTAGACATGGTTCCAAATAGTAGCTCCTTATGTCCAAGTGGCAATATGTCTCGTTAGGAGTGAACGTCAGAAAAAAAAAACAAAAAAAACATGAAACCAGCCTAGTCTAGTGTGTAAGAACGAATAAATATAATAAAATTCCCTTCAATTTCAACTTGTGATGACTCATTTTTTGCATTATTGTGATAAAATTTGCATGAAAAAAAAAAAAAAAAAGAAAGTAAAATAAAATCTTTACTCTTTATAAATATATACAATTATTTTTATCATGTCATTTTTTCCAGGTTATTTTTACTATATTTATTATTGTTACTATTTTTAGGACATTTATATTTTAATTTTTCTATTTTTAAACTTAATGTGCATAACACTGTCAACATGGTGGAGTTAATATAGGGTTTTAAGTTGTCTTCCACAAAAAAAAAAAAAAAAAATCCAAATTGAAGACTTTCATGAATTAAATTTTTGCCCTATTATCAAATTGTGTTTCTCTCCGGTTTTATATAGTTTAAATTTTATTTTTTTTATTGATTTATTATTAAAAGAAACATCAAGCTACTTCTTTAATGTGCTATGAATCATACTAAGAAGATTCAATGTGTTAGCTGTATAAACTAATCTTATATGAACATTCAAAGTTGTGCTTTTCATGTCATTTTTATACATTTTTTTTTGAAAGGTAATGAGATTTTACTCAATTTTTGTGCTGATCTAATAATTATTGTTTCTCTTATAATTAATTTTTATTTATCACAAGATGACATGAAATTTGTCAGGATTTTTCACTTGTCTAAATTCTTTTTAATTCCAACTTTTGATCACTTATTCAATTTTAGAATAATTAAAAAAAATTAATTTACTTCTTTGTTTTTATAAAATGTACAATTTTTCTTGTGTCGTTACTGGAATAGAAACATTTGCCCTATTATAAAATTATTTCCATCAATTTTCACATCATTAAAATCCAAGTTTCATTGATTCACTATTGAACATCTAATTTGATCTCTTCTGTGCTATGAATCATATTCAATGTTTTTTTTTTTTTTTGTTTCTTCACCCCAAATAAGGCACAGTGCCACTAAGTCATAAGGGATTGCTATTTGGGACTAGATTTTCCAGGATACTATGTAGGGAGTTTGACAGCGAAATCTCTGTTCACATTACACTTGAACTTCTGCATGTCAGTACAGTCAGGGAATAAGGGGCTTAGGAGAGAATTCCAAGGTCTAGCAGTTTGAAGGAAGAAGTTATTTGAGTAGAAACCTTTACAGCATCTAGGAATCTCTACATTGTAGGGTGGGATTTTGCTGCTGGTCTGATTTGTCGGGGTTATTTATGTGAAGGAGGTACTAGTGCTTCGCGTTCATCCAAGCACTTATCATCAAAGTACTTATAAAACAGGCACAGGGATGCCACATTTCAACAATGGGACAAAGGTTAGAGTTTGGCTGATAGGTTGGAGTCTTTTTTGAACCCTATCTAGGAGGGAGAGACTAGTGGTAGATGCACCTACCCAGATGTGACAACAATACTCCATGCATGAGTGAATAGTGGCCTTGCAAAGATACAGGATACTCTCAGGCGTGAGTAACCTCGCACAGTAGAGAGAGAGAGACCACCTTCCTTGCAGCAGCCTTGGCGATTACATGCCTGAATGTATTTGTTCCAATTCATGTTTGCGAATGTTAAGCTTAGGAGCTTGAGGGAAGTACTTTCAGATAGTGTATCATTAGCCATGGCAATCAGTGGGTGAAAGGGTTTTTGTAATTGTTAAAGGAAATAAGCTTAGCCTTGGCAGCATTGAATGTTACCATCCAGTTTCGCCCCAATTTCACTACAGACTGGAGCTCTTCCTCTAGAGTTTTAGCTATTTCTTTAGAAATGTATTCATTAGTTTTCCCCTCAAGTCTGTTATGTTAGCTGTCAAAATGAATATTTTAGAGTAATGCAGTGGAATAGGCAACTCAATGTCCGCAACAAACACTGTCAGATAAAAAATTATTTTATTTTTCTAAAAGAAAAAAGTTAATAAATCTATATATCTATAAAAGTGAGAATGTGTGTGCGTTAGGACACTTCTCAACCTATATACTCAAAGAACTTTTGATTTACAGACTTGAAATTTGGTATATACGATATTCAGATATGTGGAAAAAATTTTAATCTTTTTTTATCCGGAAAAATGGGCTACTAAGGGGTCAAAATTGAAAAATTGCTATGTGGGAGTGATCAAATTTATATTTGTTTGTTGCTTTATGAATGTGCATGCGTGAATGGTTCACATTACAGATTACTTATGTTCAGTAATTTGAAAACACCTTTTAAAGATAGTGTTACGCTGGTCTAATGATTGTCATACTTAACTCACTGTCTTTAGGTTTTGGTTTTGATCTCAGCTCGAGTATTTTTTTTTTTTTTTTTACAAGAAGTGAACGGTTTAGAAAAAAAAATAATACTCGCATGCACAGGTCTCAGTTTCTGTATTAATTAAAATATAATATTCATGCATATTTTACGACTGGGCAATGCTGGACGGCCTGCTAGTATTTTATAAAGTAATGTATTTTCTGTAATACTAAAAACAAATTCAAGACAATAAAACATTTTACTATTTTATGCAAAAAAATTATTTAATGAGGATGTTTCATCTGACACTATTTGTTGCAAACTTTGAGTTGACTGTTCTTCTGCATCACCAATTTATTTATACATTTTCCAGGCAAAAAAAAACAAAAAGGATAAAATCTTACCTTTACTTGATTGTGAAGAATTCTGGAGCAAATCTTTGATTTGTTGTTTTTTAGAAATAGGATTGCTGTCATCAGCAAAGACTGGTGGTTCCGCATCCAAGAGTCCCATGTCGTCAACTGCTCGTTTCTTACCGTTGTCTTCACTTCCTCCTGCAGTTTGCATGGCTCGCAACGTTGGCTCATCAATATGACTGACACTTCTCGTGAACAAAGCAGCTGACTTATGCCGCTTACGCTCTTTCGATTTCTTCTCCCGCATCCTCTTAACAGCATTATCTTCCTTGGCTTGTTGATAGAGTGTGAGGCATTTCTCACAGATTCCCTGAAAGCCTATCTTCTTACCACCCCCACTCGTCGTGATACTAATTATTTTATGTCCAACCAGCCAAGATTTGGTACGGCCACAAGAAAGAAGAAATTCCATTAATGGTGACCTACAAAATAGGAAATCAAAACATCAAATAGTTAAATGTTGTCCAGTGCAAAATAAAAGCAGAGTTCAGTTTAGTAAATTATATCTTTCAACTAGCATTCATTCAAACGGGTGAAACTTTAAAGTCCAAGCAACATTGGATTGTTGGATGCTAAATCATCAAACAACTTCAAGTTTTGAAACTCTTGTGATTATAGTAATCTAACTTGTTACAATTTTTGATAAAGAAAGAAAAGGCATTCGTTTTATTTAAAGAAAACTTAATTATAATGAAAATTATTGGACGCGAAAAGAAAGAAACAATTTTTGTTTATTATTAAATTTTATATAAATGTATTATTTCAAGCAAAACAGCATTAACAATAAATTATGCAACTAGATAAAGACAGCAAGTGTGGAATTTCCACTATATCCAGATAATGATGAATTATTGTTGTAAGGACAATTTATTTAGGTTTACAGCATATTAATCCCTTTCAGATTATTTAATGTCGAATCTGGTCATTTTGGTAAAAAGATTTTATGCTATTTTTAATCAAGATACTTATAAAACTGGTCATAAAATTACAAAATTTTATTACTTCTGGATAACAAGGAATTTGTTTTAATGCACGGATTCACTTTGTTTCTGTTTTCTTCTTGCTATTCAAACCAAGAACAACAAATTCACAGGATGCGACAAGTACACTACATTGGCTATAGAAGAAGCAGCTATTTTTCAAGTCTCCTGGCTTTAATTCTGTCATATTTAATGGGTTACTTGAAAACACTAGGCCCAAGCATAGTTTACTTATGGTTCTACAAGAGTCATTTCAAAAGTAAAGCCTCCTATTTTTTTTTTTAACTAAAAAATTCAAGACCCTCAAATACAGGAGTGGTACCATTAAAACAAGCAACCTTTTGTGCTCCAGAATTTATTTTTTTTCATAGCCACTGCGATTTTCAATGGACAGAAATTCAATAATGCATCTCTGCTTCTGACACACATACATGACAGGGGTTGCTTTTTTAGAATCTCATGCTGTCAATATCTGCAACAGAGAGATGAGACTTTCAGGTGATGAATGCACAAATTCAGTCATCATTACAATGCAATTTGTGATCCCTTCTGATCCATTCAGGCAAAATAAAAAATAGGAGGCATTACTTTTGGAACACCCCTGTATCACATGATGGATAGATTTTTATCTTGTGAGAAATAACAGTGCACAATCACATACACACAAAAATGAAGGGCAGTAAAAACAAACAAAACAAATTGACAAGCATGAAAAGACAAAAAATAGATGGGAAAACAACCTCCAAAATGTTGTGTACTACGTCATCAAATTAAACAAAAAACATGTCATCAGTTTGTGTGTTTATTGTAATTTCTCTGGAAGAGCATTAGCACTATAAAATTTATTTGCAAATAACGTTATTTTACTATCGTTATTATTTTAGAACGGTAAAATAAGTGCATAAGTTCACAAAAAAGTAATTTCTCATATATTACGAAAAACAACTACTCCGTGTTAATGATTTTAAGATATAAGAAAAAAAGCTCGCAAAGAATTCAAAATTTATACATTAAACGATAAATTTATCAGAAATTTCTGAATAAATAAAATATACAAAAAAAAAAAATGAACAATAAAAATGTATAAAAAATAATATAAGACTTACCTTTTATAAAGCAAATAGATTTTTAATACCGAACTAGACAGATGATAAAATTAATTTTAACCTGTTCTGTTGATACATGCATCTACAAATGCTTGTCCTTACAGGCTTCCGTATATTTTTTTTAAAAAGCGCAAATTTTGATTTCAACCTCTGTTATTTTAAATAATCAAATGGAAACAAATCTTTTTTTTGGTCGATTTTTCTTTTGCAATTTTTATTATCTCAAGAGTCATATATTATATTATATGAATATATTTTTTTAATATTGGAAACCTGTTATATAAAAAAATTGGTTTAAACATCATAATCCCTGTTATATAAAAAAATTGGTTTAAACTTCATAATCGCATATTTGAATTTAATATCATTTAAAGCTTTTTAAAAATAATTATTTTTTAGAATTCGTTTTTTTTTGTTGTAATTCAAATAATTATGTTACCGAGAAAAAAAAAAAAAAAAAAAAAAAAAATCAAGAAAAATTGTCCATTTTATTTTTTTTTAGCATAATATTAATGATTTTATGTCGAATTTTATTTACAACTTTGAGGTAAGTGAAAAAAATGATGGGATTTTATATATATATATATATATATATATATATATAACTATCTTTTATTTTTAAAAAAATGTTGAAATTTTTATCGACCTACATTTATCTTTTTCAGTTTTCATAACATGAAATAAGGGGGGTGGGTAGAACACCTAATATATTTAACAAAACCAACTTTTAATATGTAATTTTATTTAATAATGAATATCGAAAATTTCAGGTAAATATGACTATTTGATTTTTGCTAGATTTTTAAAACATAGGTGTGTCAACGGCTTAAAACACGTTACTACATAGGAACGTTGTTTTAATGCGTCGATAATGTAATGCAATTTTTGTCTCGCATTTTCATTAATTTTTTAAGCTGTAAAATTTTTTTTTTAAAATATTAGCAGTTTATTTGAAGCTTCTTTTAAATAGTAAAAAAAGTTAGGATGATAATAAATTAATTACAGTTACATCATGTTACATACAGGGGGTGTTAAAACTGTGGCACGCATTGGAGGTACCTAGAAAACAAAAACACAAAAAGTTTTCATGTCATTTTCATGAAAATTTAAAAATAATTTCCCCTTCCAACAAATACTGTCAAGAGATTGTAGAAATGAAATAGACATTTTTTTAGAAAATGGTTACAGCTGTTTATAATGATATGTGTTGTAATATTTTTGATATAATGAGAGAGTAGGATTAAAGAAAATTGGAAGGTTCTACTTATAGACACTGGCGATAGGACCTGACCAATTAAATGGAGCTATGTTCTGCTAGCAACTAATCAGAAACTGGAATCACTCCATAGAAATATTGGATCTTTTAAAATTCCCACACATGTTTTTTTCCTCCACATGAGAAAGATTTTTGCTTTTTGTCTGCAAATTTTGAAGTTTAAGACTCATACAGATTAGCTACACACCAGAAACTCTTTTTCATCTTCAGAACTCATATGAATTAGCTACCCATCGGAAACTATTCTGAAATTAAACATGGCTTTCAATTCAAAAATACAGCAAGAGAATTTACCTTTTTGGTACAGCAGCAAAGTTTGCATGTGTGTATCTTGACATCATGTCAATACAGGTTTCTGTCAGTTCCATATGAAACTGGTATGCTTTCTCGTTGATTGGCAGTTTAGCTGGACTTTCTTGTAAGGAAGAACCGGATTTAAATCTTCTTCTGAAAACACAAAGCAAAAATCATTTTATTTTTGGTTTACGTTTTTCACGATAGAACTGTAAAATATTTTTCTATCATTTTGAAAGTTTTGTAAATTTTACCAAAGAATTTGGTACAAAAAGAAACATACTTTTTTTAGGAAAATAGGATGAGAAGTTTCTTTGAATTTCTGAGCTAAAGAATTATTTATAATGATACTTGTATCATCCTCATTGTTAGAGACAACGTCATCTTTGCTGCATTCATAGATGTTCTACAGATGTCTGTGGCATGTATGTACCTGTGACAAAATGAAAATATCATATTCCAAAAATCATGTAAATGGATCAAGTAGCTCTATTTTTAAATAAGAAAAACAAACTTTATGAATCTCTGAGGAGTGACCATCTTGCTCACCTTTTGAAAAAACTTTTCAAAAACAAGGAGAGATAACTCAATAATTCAAAACTTGCGAGATTTATGTTGAAATGCCTACAAATTCCCATTAATCACTTAAAAATTATTTTCTTTATAAAAATAAAACTACTTGTTCGATTTACATAGTTTTTGAAATATGATATTTTCGTTTTATCATCGTTACATACACCATTGTTTTTTAATACAGGGGGAATTCTGGACAAGAACCCTTTTTTGTTGAGATTTCCTTTATCTGTATGCAATAAACATAGGTTGAGAATTCCCTTAACCTCCAACCTCTAAAAAATTGATTGCAAATTTCTTCACTAGCAGGATAAAAAAAAAAAAAACAATGATTGAAAATAACAAAGTATTCGCTGCCCAAATAAGATCTCCTCGGTATAGCTACACCATACTGGCTTCTACGAGAAACTGTGCACCTTTTCCAAGTAATGTTACTTCAAGTAATCAGACTAGATCAATTCATGTCCTGGAATCCAGTAAAATCAAGAAAACACAAGAAAGATATAACATACTTAAATCGGTCGATTGGGAAAAAGGAAATAATATTCTTTACTCAGTGGTTTGAAAAGTCAAGAAGAACTTTAATGGAATATTTGAATATCTATGTATCTCATATAGAGATCAAGTGTTAGCCCCTAGGAAGGGTCTCTTTGATTTCTGAGAAGTTTAAGTAAAATGAAACAAAAATGAACAGGTGTTGAAAATTTCAAAAAGAAAAAAAAGTTTCTGTTTTGTTTAGTCTTACCTGCCTTTATCTGCCCCATCACAGCTCCCTGCCCGTGCCCGTGTAGCACTGCTAGTACTACTACAACTACTGCCAGGGCTTGGGCTTGTGTCATGACTTTTTAATCTCTGCTTGGCATTCTCTTCAAACTCCTGTTGGACATATCGGCTCAAACTCTACAAGAACAAAAAAAAAAAAAAAAAGTACATTAGACACTTAGACAATGCACAAAAAGCTTTTTAAGAATAAAATTAAAACAAAAATGTAATTAATGAAAAATTTTTCATGCTACTTCAGCTTATCATTCAGTTATCAAAATATTTGCTCAGCTTTTATGCCCATATTTCACCTCCCTCATATGTTAGAGATGTTGAATATTGTAGGAGTATGACGAGTTGTCTGCTCTTTACACAACTAAGTTAAAAGAAGGGAAATCAGAGCTGAAAAAAGGGTAAGGTGGCTTTTGTTTTAGTCTTACTCATTCTCTTTTCTCTGGGATTTTCAAGGAGTTCAACAAATTTGCTTATGGCTTGTTTCAAGACCGCTGGAAACATCCTCCTTCCTCTGGGATACTGAAAACAATCACAATTCAGTGCTTTTGTTTTCTAGAAAACTATAATAAGCAATGCAACCATAAAAACAGGCAATTATTTGAATGCAGTTTAATTACAGGTTGATCAGGCATGCTGCCAATCCAAGATGGTGAATTAGACAAAGCAGATTACTACTATTATTATCAGAATTGTTATTACGTAAAAGTAAAGTCATATTTGTAATTAGCGTCCTTTCATCTATGTAACAAAAGAGAGGGGTGATATACCAGAGATTCTGATTGAATGAATTAGATGATGTGTATGAGAAAGGGCATATTTGGAATAGTTTAAGATACGTAGTTCAGTTAGTATCGGACAGAGGCGCCATGCACAAACTGCGAAGGGTCTCCGTACTACGGCCAATCTGAAAACAAATGTCATGTAAGAGCATCACTTCATCTATGAAACAAAGAGAGGGGGAGATGTACAAGAGATTCTAATGGAACTAAAGGATGGATAGGAGAAATATGTAGTTCACTTATTGTCAGGTAATAATCTTGAAGATGTTTGTATTTATGGTCGATATGGAAGAGAAGAAATGTTAATGTAAGATTCCAAAGGGTCAATTCCATAATTAATCATCCATTGGAAAATTGGTGAGCAGGATGAATAAATTGACACTAAATATTCAATGTGTTCATTTTCCAGCTATGAGGAGTGAATTTCAAGATGGTTATGCAGTCACATATGCATTCAGATGTAACCACAAAACATTCGTGAAGTAAAAGCTCAGACGATAAAGTTTCTTGTATTCTATTAAAAAATAAAAAGTCTAGCTCTAACTTAATCCAGTTATCAAAATATTTTGTAAGTGTTGCAAAAAGTAAAAAAAAGAGACGCTGTCGTGATGGGTTGTAGGAAACATGTGAACGAAGCACCAATCTCATTTATATGGTTATATCCTGCATCACATTTGCCTCATGACAGCATTTGTTTCAAGCAGTAAAGTCAACAGTTGACTTCCACACACACAGAAAATAGACTTTCCTAACTTATCTTTCAAACAATTGTTTGCTAAGATTCCATCAATTTCTTCCTTATCCAGTTTTAGTATTTTTTTTTTTTTTTTGGTAAGCTTTGTTGGTATGGAAATGTGAAATGCTCAAGTGATGCTACGAAGATAGCTTGAAATTTGGAGTCTCCTGTAGACAGAAGAGAAACCGATCTAAGTTGCCTTGAAAAAAATTACTGAAGTTCTCTGCAACTAATCCTCATGATAGAAGTTTTGGAAAAGTAGAGAAAGATCTGCCATATGTGAAGCTAACCAGCTACTTAGATGGAGGTTCATCATTGTGGATGATGGACCTAAAACTGCACATTACTGATAAAAAAATTTTTTTTTTTAAATACTATTAATGATGATTTATGTACTCTTTCCAGTTTGAGAAGTTTTCTTTTCTTAGTTGTCTGTTTTTTTTTATTTTGATTGAGACGTTATTTTATATGAATAAAAGTACAAACACTGACAAAGGATATTTATCCATTTTTGATAGAGGGGATACACTCAAAGAAAATTGTAGTTATTAAGATAAACTTACCTTCTGGACATACTTTACAAAATGCCATCTCCACTCAACCCGACAGTGAGTAAACCAAGCAGCTATCACATGATAAGCCAATGACACCATGTAATGACTGAACCTTGAAAGAGAAGTGATATGCAGGTTAGTATAGTGAATGTTGGGTGTGCCAACTAGTTTTGAATACAGACTGCTCTTATAATTGTTTATAGACAAACTGTCCAGCTGGGTTAAAAGGTTAGATTAGTCAAAATGTGGGAACAGAATGAAAAAAAAACTGGATGTGAACAGAAGTTATCCATAAAAGGAAAAGAGAATTACTAAGTTATTAGTTAAAGAAAATAGTCATAAATATGTATGAAGATATGCTCCTTAAAAAAAAAAAAAGAAAGTAAAAATCTCTTGATTTTCCTCCATTGTTATGTGGATTTTATGCATGATGTCGCTTCATGAGGGAAGGGCGAGCGCCAAAAAAAAAAAAAAAAAAATCCCATGTGACGGCATGATCCTGAACAAATTTGTCTATGCAATCCCGAACAATACCGCTGAATCAACATGCTACGCCACTGAACAATATTGTTGAATCGACATGCCACGATATGAAATGTAGTAACTCAAGACACAGAGCAATATTTTTAAACTGCTTCTGAATGACTTCTCGGCCCGTGTTTTCTACTTGTCAGGCATAAAATGGATGCAGCTCATTAGCAGACTTTTGATTTGCAATCTAAAGATCCCGGGTTCGCTTTTCGCTGTAGGTATGCCCGACTCGTACACTGGCACACAATTCTTGTGTACTTCCGCACATGTTCGTCACACATGATTAAAAAAAAAAAAAAAAAACTATGTAATAAAAATGTTTTTGGAGTTGGTCATTAATTTTGAAATATGATTGGGTTCCATCCAGAAAAGGCTTTCTTCAAATGAGTTTGATATTTCAGCTTCTACAGCAGTGTAACCTCACACAATTTCAAAAACTCCTCAGACAAACAACGTCCATTATCAAGAATAGATATGTATCTGTTTTTTTCCAATTTGCAACCAGATATCCATGTGATCATGGCATGATCATTATGCTGAAGATGTTGCAGATCAAACATTTCTAATCTGCAATGATGTCGGCATAATGATAGCACCGTGATGTCGGCATAATGATAGCACCGTGATGTCGGCATAATGATAGCACCGTGATGTCGGCATAATGATAGCACCGTGATGTCGGCATAATGATAGCACCGTGATGTCGGCATAATGATAGCACCGTGATCAAGCTGATGTGCAGCTGCAAACTGAAATAAAGAATCTTATGAACCATGTTTTATCAGAAACATGATATCGGAGGGCTTACAGATGCCTTAGATGGTTTGGTCATATATACAGTGTAACAACTCTTACATCAACTCCATAATGATAGCTAAATTGATGAAAACGTGGGTTAATGCATAATAATTGATGTAGCTGTATGCAGCCTGACTGACATCAAACAATAGAGAGCAAGTATGAAATATTGCCTGGTGCTGCTCACCCTGAAGTCTGAGCACTCTAAATAGACTAGTGGCAAAATATTTTTACATAGTAACTAAAATACACCATAATTGCTAAACAAAAAAAAAAAAATAATTAAATAAAACATAGTAACTTGTATTTAGAAATAAATATAAAAACCAGAACAAGAACTTTTGTTTTGTAAAATGGAAACTATCGGCAAATGAAACATTTCAAGTTAGTAAATTTAGTTTAAGTAATAGAAGGCAAATACTCTAAATTTAAAAAGATAAATGAAATAAAAAACATGAAAAAAAAAACATGAAATAAAAAACATGAAAAAAGTAAATGAAATAAAAAAAGTAAATGAAATAAAAAAAGTAAATGAAATAAAAAAAGTAAATGAAATAAAAAAAGTAAATGAAATAAAAAAAGTAAATGAAATAAAAAAAGTAAATGAAATAAAACAGTAAATGAAATAAGTAAATGAAATAAAAAAGTAAATGAAATAAAAAAGTAAATGAAATAAAAATGTTAATGAAATAAAAATGTTAATGAAAAACAAAGTTAATGAAAAACAAAGTTAATGAAAAACAAAGTTAATGAAAAACAAAGTTAATGAAAAACAAAGTTAATGAAAAACAAAGTTAATGAAAAACAAAGTTGATGAAAAACAAAGTTGATGAAAAACAAAGTTAATGAAAAACAAAGTTAATGAAAAACAAAGTTAATGAAAAACAAAGTTAATGAAAAACAAAGTTAATGAAAAACAAAGTTAATGAAAAACAAAGTTAATGAAAAACAAAGTTAATGAAAAACAAAGTTAATGAAAAACAAAGTTAATGAAAAACAAAGTTAATGAAAAACAAAGTTGATGAAAAACAAAGTTGATGAAAAACAAAGTTGATGAAAAACAAAGTTGATGAAAAACAAAGTTGATGAAAAACAAAGTTGATGAAAAACAAAGTTGATGAAAAACAAAGTTGATGAAAAACAAAGTTGATGAAAAACAAAGTTGATGAAAAACAAAGTTAATGAAAAACAAAGTTAATGAAAAAAAAGTAAATGAAAAAAAAAAGTAAATGAAAAAAAAAAGTAAATGAAAAAAAAAAGTAAATGAAAAAAAAAAGTAAATGAAAAAAAGTAAATGAAAAAAAAGTAAATAAAAAAAAAGTAAATGAAAAAAAAGTAAATGAAAAAAAATGAAAAAAAATGAAAAAAAAGTAAATGAAAAAGAAAATTTTAAAAAGTAAATGAAAAAGAAAATTTAAAAAAGTAAATGAAGTAAATGAAAAAAAATGAAAAAAGTAAATGAAAAAAATGAAAAAGTAAATGAAAAAAAGTAAATGAAAACAAAGTAAATGAAAAAAAGTTTTAAAAAAGTGAAAAAGGTAAATGAAAAAAAGGTAAATGAAAAAAAAAGTAAATGAAAAAAAAAGTAAATGAAAAAAAAAGTAAATGAAAAAAAAAGTAAATGAAAAAAGTAAATGACAAAAAAGGTTTTAAAAAGTAAATGAAAAAAAAAGTAAATGAAATTAAAAAAAACAAAAGAAACGTTTTAAAAAGTAAATAAAAAATTTAAAAGTAAATATTTTTTTAAAGTAAATGAAAAGTTAAAAAGAAAAATAATGCCTATCCCATGTATACTCTGGGTGATCAGAGAAGCGGTAAAAAAAAACAAACAAACAATTACTAAACTACCACCTTACATTCATTAACCCCTATCCCCAAGGGACCTTCAGGCCTTGATAAGTAATGACTCCCAAGTAAAAAAAAAAAAAGAAAAAAAGTTGACATTTAATCAGGAACACTAAATGGAAAACAAAAGTTGATCAACTTACTTAAAGGGATTCGTATATGGCAGTGCAATAGCAAAAATACTTAAGTACTGGTCTGAAGTGAAACTCACATATAATTTGGGGAAACGGACAATCGCTGAAATTGAAAAGAAAAAATAATCATTGTTAAAGAATAGAATCAGTTTGTTTTCTAAATAACTGACATTTCAATTCACACAATTTCTTTTCGGAAATTATTATTTTTTCGTTTCTTCAGCCTATTTAGGAGGACCTCATTTCTCAGTTCAACCTTTATAGGGAAAGCAGCATTTATATTATTAATACAATACCAAAATTCAGTTAAATATTTCATCTGATAGTTCTCAAAAATGCTGTCTAAATTCCTTTTTTACTGTTATTTTTGAATTCATCCAATTCTGTCTTTAAATTTTATACACTATTATTGCTGAACATTATCTAATCTGGCATCTTGTTCCAAAAATACATTACTCCGTTAGTAAAAAAAAAAAAAAAAAAAAATGAAAAAAGTCAATTGGTTAATAGTTTTAAGACCTGCCTTGAGAAACTTTCTAAGACAATAAAAGATTTTTTTAATATCCAAGATTAGAAATGATATAAATTATTTTGAAATTGCTAAGGTAGCAATTTATTCTACCATAAAATTAATAAAAACATGGGTAAAAAGAAAAAATAATATACATCATTTTAGCAATAAAAACAAACCTGGGACAATTGCTGTTAATGAGGTAATGATTTTGATGAATAAATAAATAAGTTTGATGTGAAGAAAAAATTGGATAACATGTAAAAATCTATCTATATATATAAAAGCAAAAATGTGTGTATGTATGCATGTTCGCTTTTTGTGTATGTCTGCAAGAAGCTTTTTTTGTCGGCCTTCTCATTCGGTTCGCTTCTTAAAACTTTTTATATCACATCTAAATGATAATATCTACGACTTAAGAACAGGGGTCGCGTGTGTATTTAATTTTCCCGACTTTCACATGCTATTTTTTCCAGATATTTCGATCGCTGCGTGTTTCTTTCACTTTTCAGTATAAAACAAGTGAAAACTGGCTTGCAGCCGCGTCATGTTTCAAGGTCAAACATCATGCAACTTAGTTTTTTGCACCTGTCAATTTCATTTTATAAACATTAAATTAAGATGCTTTTCATTCCTCTTCTCTCGTGGCTGAGATGGTTAGGTCCCAGAGTTTTTTTTCATTTCGTTTCCACCTCCACGTCAAAGGTTCGGGGTTCAAGCCTACTTCCCTACTAAAACTTTTTTTTTTTTCTTTTACACCTTCAAACACGCGGCCAACGTTTTTTCTTTTTTAAAAAAAGGTTGTTTTGATCACCCCCCCCCCCAACACACACACCTACAAACACCCGGGCCACGCCAGGTACCCCCCACCCCCGCTACTTATATATAAAAGGCAAATGCGGCGCACGCGTTTTTGTATGTCCAAGAAAGGCTTTTTTTTTGGAGGGTTTTCCATGGAGTTACTATTTCTTGGAAGTTTTTATATACCGTGTAGATTGTAATATATACGATTTGCAAATGTGCGTTGTGTCTAGAGTTATTTATGTTGACTTTTACAAAATTCTTACTATTTTGGCTTCTCTAATGTTGGTTCCGGCTTTTTGTATAAAAGCAAAACTAATCTGAAGCAACAAGCAACACTCCCCGGCTTTTGTGCCGGGAATGTCCAGAAAGCAATAAAGCTTTGATCAATGTGGGGGACACTCCTTATATCAGACGATTGCTTTCATTTGGACACTCCCCTTTTAAAGGGGAGCTGGTGTTTCTCCCTAACACCTTGAGGAAACCAAACCAGACAAAGTTGGGAAAACAAATCCAAAAAAGACTGCCTTGCAGTGAAAATTGAGTGAGGAATTTCATTTCCTGTATGGCATATTTGACCTAATTGAATTCACGCACCTTCCACTTATGTTTATAATCGTTAAATTAAAGTGCTTTTCAGTTATTGTCCCTTTGTGGGCGAGCGGTAAGTTATCAGGTTTTTTTCCATTCACACTTTCGTTCCTACCTATATCATATTTAAGCGTAATTTACGACCAGGCATTGCCGGGCAGCCTGCTAGTATATATATATATATATATATATATATATATATATATATATATATATATATATATATATATACATACTAGCAAAAGTACTAGTCGTTGACTGGCTTCAAAAACAGCCTACAGAAAATGGACTCTGATTTATGAAAGTATGATAGGTTATGAAAAGAAAGGGTTGTAACTTTGGATTGAATTTGGGGGTATAAAAACCAAAGCAAAATATGATGAAAGTAAAAATAAAATAGATAAACCCCATAATTATACCATACCTGTTCACACTGAAACACTTATCACAATATTCTGTGGATCTATATTAAACTTTGTGACATATTTCCATTCTATGAAGGTCAGGTGCGAACGAACACCCCATAATTTTATTATACCATATTTATTCAAACTGAAATATAATTATCAAAGTATACTTACGCAGATAGATATGAAAAATCTTTATTAAAGTTTGTGCCTATTTCCATTCTATGGAGGCCATGCGCGAACGCAGACCCCACAATTTTATTATACCATCCCTATTTAAGTTAAAATATACTTATCAAAGTATTCTTATGTACATCTATATCAAAAACACTTGTAAACGTTTTTTTTTTAATTTTTTATTTCCATACTTTATGGACCAGGCGCTAACGCAGACCCCACAATTTTAATGAACCACTGTTCTGCCAGATCAAACATACCCATTCCTGTGTCTCAATACATCTTCTATCATTATATGTAATCAGTTTTTTAAAATAGTCAACCATATAGGAGCATATTCGTGACCACACACATTCAGCTTTATATATATATATATATATATATATATTCACACCCACATGGGCAGAAAACACAAATTCACATTTTTAGTCCGTGTAGGTGTGCATATATCTATCTATCTATCTATCTATCTATATATCTATAAAAACAGAGATGTGTGTGCCACAGACGGTTTCTGATTGGTTAATCCAATAATCACATCTCCTAAAAAACTATGGTTCCTACGTTCTTAAATTTACCATAAAATATTATGCCCTTATTTATTGTCCATCTTGGGGGGGGTCTATTTTTTCCCTAACTTGCCATTTACAAATTACAAAATTATGAAACTTACACCAGCCATCACAATCCAACCTCCGACACCACGTCCGCCATTACAACCAGCCGCACACACAACACAAAAACAAACGCTGTCCTCCAAAGGACAGACTATTAGTATTACTACCTTTCCCAGCACACGCGCACACACACACACGTTCACTACCGTCCTAGACACACAGTATACCAATAACTTTTTAAAAAATAACATGTTTTATTTATTTTTTTATTTATTAAAGGTAAGAGAGTAATTCGGGTATGCATACTAAACTGTTAACCGTTAGTTTGCGTGTTCGATCCTGATCGATTCTACTTTTTTTTTTTTAATTCTATTTGTTTATTAAATCCTATCCGAAGCGGGGAGGGGCTATACCCTTTCCTTCCGATCCTCCACCCACCTACGGGCAAGCAGGGGGAGCTGGCCACCATCCCCCTACCAAAAGGGGAAGCTTGGCATTTTCTCACCCGAAAGGGGGAAGCTTGGCAGTTTCTCCCCCCAAAGGAGGGAGCCGGTGTCCCCCCCAAGGGTGAGGGGGGTGGCGAAGAAGCCACGAGGTGACTTTTTTCTTTTAGGGGGGGGGGGATTATCTCTCCCTGAAGGGGGGGAGGCCGGCACCAAGCATGTAAATCCAGAGGAGTGACTTTTTTTGTTACCCCTCGGAGTGGAAAGGGGGCCGATCACCCAGGCAACGCCAGGTAACCCCTGCTAGTATATATTGGTTTTGGTTTTGTTTTGACTTAACGGCATATCAACCCTTTTCAGGTTATTCAATGCCAAACTCAGGATTAAAAAAAAAAAAAAAAATTATGTATTCAAAGAACTTTATGACGTCGAGTATCAATCAATTCTGTATAGTTCAATAGTTTTGTTTGTTTTAATATCTAACGATCTTTTTTTTTTTTTTTTTTTTAAAGTTTTATATATCCTCATATATTCATTCATAAGGCTTAGTTGGGTTGATTCAGAGAATGATTTATATTTTTGTAAAGATCCTTGTTACTCTTAAAAAGGATAATATTTCCTCTCGACAGTTGTTTTCGAAAAGTTTCTTCATGCTGTTGTGTTTGAGGTATTGTTTTCTATCTTTATCTAGAGCTCTACATTCCACAAAAAGATGTTTAATGGTGCAAGTTTTCTGGCAGAATGGGCATTGTGGTTGTTGTTCTTGTTTTAGAATGAAGGAGTGTGTGAGTTTTGTATGGCCAATATGTATTCTAGTTATAACGACTTGTTCTTTTCTGGATTTGGGGGGAGTTTGTCTCCATTTTTCCAGTATGGGTTTGATTTGGTATAATTTGTTATTTGTGTTGTTATTCCATTGTCGTTGCCATTTTGCATGAATTAATTGATTAATTTTGGGTTTGAAGTCAGTATATGGTATGTTTATTGTATCTGGTTTTAAGTTTAGAGCTGATTTGGCCGCTAAGTCGGCTCTTTCATTTCCTCTTATCCCAATGTGACTTGGGATCCAACATATAAATATTTCTTTGTGTTCGGATAATGAATCAATTCTATTTGTTAGTTTGATGATTAGTGGGTTTTCAAGTTTTTTGTTATTCAGAGATGTCAAAACGGAAAGTGAATCTGAAAAAATTAGGAATTTCCTATGTTCATCTTTTTCTATAATGCTGAGTGCGAGGTCGATGGCACATATTTCGGCAGTAAAAATAGAGCTTTCTGTTGGAAGAGCTTTTTTAAGAGTTTTTTCATTCGACACTGCAGCACATGCCACTCTATTATGGTCTTTAGAGCCATCGGTGAAAATAGGTAGATGGTCTGGATATTTTAGGAGAATATCATAGGCTTTTTCGTGGTAGATATTAGGGTGGGATTTCGCTTTTGGGAGTTCATTCAAGTTTAAGATTACTTTTGGTTTTTTAAGTATCCAAGGTGGGGTTTTAGGTAGTATATGTTCTTGGACATTTTCTACAGTCATTTCTGATTCCTGCAGTATTGCTTTTATTCTAAGACTAAAGGGCTTTATGGCCTTTCTTTTTGCTTCAAATGCCTCTTTATATCTCGGATTGAATGTAGCTTCATATGCTGGATTATTTCGTTGTGCTTTTAATTTAGTGTAATATTGTGCACCCAGTTTTTGACTCCTTATATTTATAGGGATTTCGTTGGTCTCTGCATGGAGGCTTTCAACTGGGGATGTTCTAAAAGCACCGAGAGCTAACCTCAGTCCTCCATGGCAGATTGGATCTAAAATCTTTAGGTAGGACTTTCTGGCTGATTGGTATATAAAACTACCATAGTCGAGTTTTGATCTTATCAAAGTCCTATATAATTTCATTAGTGTTTCTTGATCGGCTCCCCATTCTGTATGGGCTATTACCCGTAGTAGTTGCAGTCTTTTGTTGCAACTATTTCTTAGATTCTTCAGGTGGGGGATGAATGACAGTTTTTTGTCAAATATAAGGCCCAGGAATTTGTGTTCTTCTACGGTGGGGATTATTGTTCTTCCAAGCTTCAATGTAGGATCATTATGAAGTTTTCTCATGTGGCAGAAATGAACGCATTTGGTTTTTGATTGGGAAAATTTATATCCATTTTCCATTGCCCATTTGTCTAATTTATTTAAGCAGTGTTGGAGTTTGCGTTCGATGGTGCATATATACTTTGATCTGCAGAACACCAGTAGGTCATCTACATATAAAGATCCCTCAACACCAGGGTCCAAACATTTCACTATGCTGTTCATTTTAATATTGAACAGTGTCACAGATAAAATGCTACCTTGAGGTACTCCTTCCTCTTGATTTGTGGTGTCTGAGTAAGTAGTTCCAATGCGGACTCTAAACTTTCGGTCAGATAAAAATCCTTTTATAAATTGTGGGAGTCTGCCTTTTAGTTCAAATTTGTGCAAGTCTCTCATAATTCCATATTTCCACGTAGTGTCGTAGGCCTTCTCCAGATCAAAAAATACTGCTGATAGGTGCTCATTTCTAATAAAAGCTTCCCTTATGGCTGTTTCCAATCTTACCAAGTGATCTGTTGTGCTTCTCTTATTACGGAATCCACATTGCAGGTTGGAGATAAGGTTGTTGGTTTCTAGGTACCAAACCAATCTATCATTTATCATTCTCTCCATTATTTTGCACAAGCAGCTAGTCAGTGAGATTGGTCTGTAGTTTTGTGGATTCGAATGGTCTTTTCCTGGTTTTGGTATTGCTATTATTGTGGTTTGCCTCCACGAGTCAGGAAATTCACCTTCTGTCCATAATTTGTTGTAAATTTTTAGTAGCAACTTCAATGATTCCAAAGGGAGTTGTCGCAGGAATTCGTAATGGATTTCATCAGGTCCTACGGCTGTGTTGTGGGATCTTTTAATAGAATCTTCTAATTCAGTTAATGTAAGTAGTTTATTATAATCTTCTAGGTTTTTTGATTTAAAGTTTAGTTTGTATTGTTCGATATTTTGTTTAATTGTTATAAATTTAAAGTTATGGTTTTGGTTAGATGAGTTTTGAGAAAAAGTTTTGGCTAGTAGGTCTGCTATATTCTTTTCATCGGTTACTCTGGTGTTGTTTTTAAGCAGGTGTTTAATTGGTGTTGATTGATGTTTACCTGAAATTTTTCTAATCATCTCCCATACTACTCTCGGTTCTGTAGAGGAATTTAGTTTATTGACATACTTTTCCCAACTCTCTTTTTTAGCTGCTTTTATTACCCTACGAGCTTTAGCTCTATTTAATTTGTATTCTATCAAATTTGAAGTTGTGGGTTGTTTCTGAAATTTCTTCAGTGCAATTTTTCGCAATTTGATGGATTCCCGACATTTATTGTCAAACCAGGGTCTGTTGTACCGATTAGATGCTGAAGTTTTAGGGATGCATTCATTTGCAATTTCTACTAGTGTTTCTGTAAAAAATTCTACAGTGTTGTTTGTCTCTAAATCATTCAACTTATGTCGACATTTTTCTTTGTATAATTGCCAGTTGGCCTTATTTAGCTTCCATCTGGGAAGTTTTTCGCTGTTGAATTCTGGAATTTCAATCACTAATGGAAAATGGTCACTGCAGCAAGTGTCATCATATACTTTCCAGGTTAAGTCCATATATAGTGATGGATCACACAAGCTAAGTTCAATGGCTGAATGGTTTCCACCAGTTGGGTTGATGTGTGTAGGTGTTCCATCGTTGAGGAAGCATATATCGTTTTCATTGATAAATTCTTCCAACGTTTTGCCCTTTTTATTGGTGTCTTTACATCCCCATAGTATGTTATGACTATTGAAATCTCCTAATAGGGCGAAAGGTTTGGGTAATTGATCAATCAATTTTTTAATCTCGTTTTTATCTATGTCATCGTTTGGAGGTATATATAGTGAACATACTGTCATTGGTTTATGTAGTGTGGCATTAATAGCAATTGCTTGGATATTGGTTGTTATGTTTATTTTGCTATGGGGTATATCGTTTCTGATTAGAATTGTTACTCCCCCGGAGGCCCTGCCCCCAAAGTTATGAGTGAAATTAAAAATTTCATATTGCTTAATATTAATTTTGTCTCCTGGTTTCAGAAAAGTTTCTTGAAGACACACCACTGCAGGGCGCTCCTGCGCTAGTAGCAGAAGCAGTTCATTCATGTTTGTTTTTAAACCGCGACAGTTCCACTGGATTATTTTTTGTTTTTTGTTAGTCATTGGTATCAGATCTTCGGTCTTCTATGTCCATTTCTTCAAATCTGTTTTGTGTAGGGATTCTTGGTCTGGAATTTGTTTTAGTTTCTTTTTTGAGTGGAGGTTTATTTCTTTTCTCTTCATGGGCATATTTTGGTGTCTGTTTTTTCCCCTCTGTAAGTGGAGATGTTTCTATGGGTGTTGTATTTTGGGGTTTTATGGGTTTATTTGATTTAGTTTTAGCTTGAGAGGTTTGTTCAGTTATAGGAACTTTTTTTTCATTGTTGAATTGTTTTATAATTTTTTTTAAATTCTTCCATAAGTTCCTTCATTTCATTAAGTAATTTAATAATGTCCTCGGATTTAATGTTGAGTGGATTTATTTTTGTTTGTTTATTTGGTTCGGTAGTATGTTTTTTTTTGTTATTTCAGCATATTTCGCATTTTCTGATAGTTTGCGAGCTTCTCGGAAGGTAATATTTTTTGTATATTTTATTTTGTTGATTTCTTTTTCGCTCTTCCATTTGTCGCATTCTTTTGAATTGGCGGTATGGCCTTTTTGACAATTGATGCATTTTGGCTCTTTTTTAAAATATGTATGAGGTTTATTATCTACGCACCTTATACAAATTGGAGGGCGGGTACACCGGTCTCGATGGTGTCCGTATCTCTGACAATTGTAACACCTGAGTGGGTTTGGTATGTAGTGTTCAACGTTTACCATTTCATACCCTATTTTAATTTTGTTTGGAATTTGGTGAGTATTGAATGTTAAAATGTAAGTATTTGTTTTTATTATTTCGCCAAGTTTATTAATTTGGACTCTTAACGTCAGTGACGTTTTGTTTTTGTAGGTTCGTCTGAATTTCTTCCAAGGGGCACAGTGATAATTCAGTACTCCTGATTACGCCTTTGCTAATGTTCAGAGATTTGTGAGGGTAAATTTTAACATTTTGATTGTTAAAACGTTTCCATTTGGAAATTTCAACAGCATATTTTTGGTTTTCTACTTCGAGAAGTAATGTACCATTATTTTGTTTTTTAACCATTTTAGGTTTGATGTTAGATAGAATCTTTTCAATTTTGAATGGGGATATTTTGGTTATTGGTTCCCCTTTAGTTGCTTCTATAACTATGAAGCGGGGAACATTCTGGTTTTTTTGATGAAGCTCTGTTTCAGTGTCAGAACTACTGGCATCAGATACTTCGGTGTGGTTTCTTTTTTGAGGCTTTCTGGATTCCATTAATATATTTGGTTTGATTCATTTTTCATGCTCCCCACCCACCTCGGAGTCCTATATGGGAAGTGTTGGGGGGGATACCCATTCGCCCCAACCCAACAGGGATACAGGAAAAGTATACTCTTCTTGCTGGTGGATTCAAGCACCTGTGGTTCTTCAATTTCTTTCTGAAGGCCTCGTTTTCAGTAAGAATTTCAGTTTTTCAGTCGTGTTTAGTCCATTATTCAGCAAGTTGATTGGCCCTCCAGCCACCGCTTACTAAATCAGTTTATTGTATAGTGTGGGAAGTGGCTAGTATATATATATATATATATTTCATGAATGCTTTTTCTTTGTAATATAGTATTACATAATGAGGGCAGAAGGATATAAGGTTCCTTATTCAATCCTGGATATTCCTACTAGCAGTCTAACAACACAGATTGATTCTTTCAACATCTTTTTATAAATAACTAAAGACAATAACATGTCTAACATTAAAGCAGTATCAAGTCAATTACTAAAAAATAAACTAAAAAACATGAGAGGGAGATGGATGAAAGTGAAACTTTGGATACTTACTTGATAAAAAGCAGAGTACTGGAATCCCCACATAAACCGTGGAAGATATCTTACTTAGAGACAGGATGATTTCCGGCAGGAATCGGGTCATCGCATCAGGCATCTCTAAGGCACACATACGAAGTGCATTCATACACAACTGAGGGTACTTGGACACCAGTCCAAATTGGAAGCAGTTAATCAACTCCATCTGAAAGAGGTGGGAGAGAAAGTAAAAATAGAAATAATTTAGATTTTGAAATCAGAAATCACTTTTTAGAAAAAAAAAAAAAAAAAATTTATCCAGTCTCTAAGAAAGTTTTAATAATTTGAGTAAAAAAGAAAAACAATTTTTACCTGTTGAGATCTTTGTAAATCACTTTGGTAGGTTACGATGGCACTGAGGACAGGAAATACTTCCATATGAAAATCAGATGTTGTGAACGTGGACGGGCGATTTAATAATTTCCTGGGTAAACCCAGACTACGATTTGTGATCTAAAATTTAAAAAGAAAAATGTGTAATATCTACTTCTATCTCAATCTGTCAGAGTTTTATTATTTTCAAATGTTAGAAAAAAATATCATTATACATACATACATACATACATACATATCACTATCATGGGTACCCAGCGTTGCCTGGGTTGACATGAAGTTCCATTTTGAACACACCTGCTATACGAATCATTTTCATCATGGGCAACAACAATTACAAAAATAAAAGAACAGATTAAAACATGAAAATGTAATCCCCCCCCCCAAAAAAAAAGGAGTATGTAATACCCTCTCCACCAGATATTTCAGCAAAAGGGTTACAAAGAGAAGAAACTATTCTCCGGATATTGAGCACTGGAAAGAACCCCACCTCCCTCCCCTCACAAAAATAATTAAAAATACATCATTACAACTTTTGTTTCAATAAAAATAGCAGTGAATGCCCATGCGATCGCAAAAAAAAAAAAAAAAATAGCCAAGTAGGCAGAACCCCTTAAAAGAATGAAGATCTACCAAAAATTAATTCCAAAAACAAAATTTTTCATCATTGTAATGACCCCATCCCTCAATGTAATTTGTCATATTTTGGGGTTCTTTTTGTTTATGAAATTGTTGGGTGAAAGTACAAAGTGGTCTCATAAAAATTAATTAAATTTATTGTTATTTTATGTTTTAAATGTAATCCCCCCCACCACCACCACAAAAAAAAAAAAAAAAAAAAAAATAAGAAAATTGTATTTGTCATGTTTTGTTTACCCCACCCCCCTGGATCGCCAAACTTGAAAAACTGCTAGAGGTGACATGTCTCGTTGAACGCTTGGTGCCCAAAAAGTGTGTGCTCATTTTACGTCAAATTAATATGAAAAAGTGATCCCCCACTCTAAAATGTTAATTTTCTTTCTTTTCAAAATTTCTTTCATATTATTTATAAAGGCTATTTAAACATATTAGGCCAAAAAAAGTAGATTTTTTTTTTTTTAGGTGGATTACATTGTAAAAAAATTACCGATTTATGTATAGCCGTTTATATTTTTTAATATTTGAAAAAAAAAAAAAACAATAAAAGCCAAACACTTTTCCATCTACTCGGAATTATTTTTTCAAGCTAGAAATTCATTGAGATTACCAAATTATATAATTTGGTGATATTTATGTTCTGAAGGGGCAAATAACTCAAGAAAAAAAAAAAAAAAAACGCTGTTGGAATAATAATTCCAAATAAATTAAATATGTTATCAATATAATTATTGTTTCAAATTTATTAAATAACGATTTTTAATAGAACACTTATAACAATTCTCTTGTTAGAAACATTAACTAATATACCGCTATTTAATAAAATCGATTTTTCTTAATGTAATATGCAAAGGAGAAGATCTCTTTATTGTATCTAGTTTGCAAGAATCATACTATATAGAGAAATAAATGAGAGCGTAAAGTAAGGACGCTTTTGTATATATTAATCAAATCATGAACAAACAAACAGACAGGAATACGAATATATATATACTAGCAAAAGTACCAGTGGTTGACTGGGTTCAAAAACAGCCTACAGAAAATGGACTCTGATTTATGAAAGTATGATAGGTTATGAAAAGAAAGGGTTGTAACTTTGGATTGAATTTGGGGGTATAAAAACCAAAGCAAAATATGATGAAAGTAAAAATAAAATAGATAAACCCCATAATTTATTATACCATACCTGTTCATACTGAAACACTTATCACAGTATTCTGTGGATCTATATTAAAAAACCTTGTTAAACTTTGTGACATGTTTCCATTCTATGGAGGTCAGGTGCGAACGAACACCCCATAATTTTATTATACCATATTTATTCAAACTGAAACATAATTATCAAAGTATACTTACTCAGATAGATATGAAAAGTCTTTATTAAAGTTTGTGCCTATTTCCATTCTATGGAGGCCAGGCGCGAACGCAGACCCCACAATTTTATCATACCATCCCTATTTAAGTTAAAACATACTTATCAAAGTATTCTTATGTACATCTATATCAAAAACACTTGTAAACGTTTTTTTTTAATTTTTAAATTTTTTATTTCCATACTTTGTAGACCAGGCGTGCACGTAGACCCCACAATTTTAATGAACCACCATTCTGCCAGATCAAACATACCCATTCCTGTGTCTAGATACATCTTCTATCATTATATGCAATCAGTTTTTTAAAATAGTCAACCATATAGGAACCTATTCGTGACCAGACACCCACTATTATATACATATATATATATACACACACACACACATACAAAAAGCCTCCAAAACAGCTAGACTGATTTTTATAAAATTTCACACAAGTACACTTTGTGTGTCTGGGAGTGTTCTTAAATAGGTTATGTATCAAAAACTGTTAAGTGAAAAATCTGATTACAGAAGACACTCAGATTTTGAACAAAGTTAATACCTTATAAAGCCTAACATCATGAATGCATTTAAGAAGTTTTATTATTACAACACAAGCAGAAAAGCTCGGTGTATAAAATCAACAGTAGGTTTTTGAGAAGATAAGGGTGCATTCGAAATGAATGTTTCTGCTTAGGGCACAATTGAACCATAATACTTGACTTAAACTTTAAACTTAAATTTAAGCCATTATATAAAAATAATTTTATAAAAATTAACAGTAGGGTCTCTACAGTGCAATGCAGACTACAATGTGTTATGGACTAACACTGAGGGAGCATGTGAAGTTTCCTCCCTATGCACTGCAGTGGGTTCCCAACTAGAGTAGGCAATCAATCAATTTGATTGAAAAATTGGTGATTTCAATGATAAAAAAAGTATGGTGTGAAACATTCATTTATCCCCATTCAATCTCGATCAATGTCAGGTCTCCCTGCTAGTATGCGTGTGTATGTATTTACATCAAGGTCTGTATGTGTTCCCTACAGAAAGAAAGCTCAAAGAATCAACGTAAAACTAAAAGTGTATTCATATGTAAAATTTTCCGTGAAAGACAATGGAAGGGGATCAGAATCTCTAAAAACCCTCCCCTTTCCGGGGAGCTATGAGGGCAGACTCACTTTAAATGATGAAATTTAAATCATACATATAAAATTTTCTGGGGAAAACAATGGAAGTGGATCTGAATCTTTGCATCTTCGTTAAGGGAGTTGGGAAGGAAGGGGGGGGGAGCACAGGACTCCTTGAAATTCAAATATGATTTTTATGAAATTTAAGCCCTATGCATAAGACACTAATTCAGAGTTTTCCAAAATTTCAAGTTCTTCCATTGGTGGTGAAACAAAAATAAATAAAAAAAGAGAAAATAATGTGGTAAAGTGAAAAAGTATAGTGTTTCTCATTAAATCTCAACATCAGGTCTTTCTGCTGGTGATTGATTGTTGCTATTTCTTCTGATGAGTTAAAATTCAATATGGCGTAATGAAAAAATAAAAAGGTGTTTGCAGCTTCTCTTCCAATTTTTGGATTTTAATCATGTCAAATCACACTTCAATTCCTTTTGACGGATTGATTGTTGCTATTTCTTCTGATGAGTTAAGAGCATAATAGATTCACTGATTGATATAATAATTAAGTGATTGATTTTGTGCTACGAAACAGATACTGCCAAGAATTGTATAAGTCAACTGAATTAAAGGAATAAATTATAAGATGGTTAACATCATCAATTTTGGAATATAACTTTTTGTTATTTATTCTCTACATTGCTCTAATTACATTCAGCTTCTTAAATAAGGATTGATATATATTATAAGAAAATATATTTCTACAGAAATTATATATATATATATAAAGCAGTGAGACCTGACATCATCCAGGATTGAACGAGGATCAACAAATGTTTTTTGGGGACCCACCATGGTACACCAGCAGGAAGCTTTACATGCCTCCCCACAGTGACAGTCCACAATAAATTGCAGAGAACCTGTTAATGTTTTATAAAATTATTTAATTTAAGTTTAAAATGAAAAAGTTAAGTATCATGGTTCAATTGTGCTCTAAAAAGAAACCTTCATTTCGAATGTGTTCCTGTCATATCAAAGAACCTACTGTTTATTCTATATGCTGGGTCTTTATGCTTGTGTGGTAATAAAACTTCTCAAATATATTAAATAGAAAAATGCAAGCATGAAAAGTAATATGGCTAAGATTAAGCTTAGAAAAGTACTAGTTCTTAAAACTGGAAAAGAAAAAAAGATATTCTAGCAAAAATTATAATAAATTTATAACTTAAAATATTGCAGCATTAAGAATTTATATATAATGCTAAATTGAATTTTAAAAAAAAAATTCTTAATGCTGCAATATTTTAAGTTATAAATTTATATTTTTTTACTAGACTATCTTGTCTTTTTTTCCAATTTTAACAACTAATCCTTTTACTTTTCTAAGTTTAATCTTAACCATATTACTTTTCATGCTTGCATTTTTCTATGTAATATATATATATGTGTATAGTATGGGATACAGAAATTTGTTTTTATATAAATAGAGAAATAATATTCTATTTTAATATCATAGAAACATTGATATATAAAAATAAATCAAGAATAAATATTCTGAAAATGTATTCATTTATGCATTTAGCGATGAACATGTATTGTGGCCCAAACTTGTCACTAAAATTGAAATGTTGTTGAACAGATGATTGACTATCATCTTTCAAAAATATCTTTTGTTAAAAAAATGAATATCTCAAGTCTAATATGGACATTATTCATATGCAAGAAAACGAAAATAACTGAACAATTTTACTTACTAAATTGCAAAGACTGCGGCATAACAAATCCATTAGCTGTCCTCTTTCAGACAATACTAAAGTTTTATTCCGTAACAATTTGGGAAATAGGTTCAAAAAACACTTCCATACACTCCAATCTTTTTCCTATGAAATAAAAAAAAATGGTTTAAAAATGATATATGCACAGAATTATGAATTTATTCCTTTAAAAGATAAAACATTTTTATATTACAACAGTATTTTCACAAAACAATTAAAAAAATAAATTACAATACTTTAGCTGTTAATTTCAATCCTTAAGATCAAAACATACAAGAGATTAAGTTGAATTATAATCAATGATCTCATTAATGGATCAATACATACACATATATAGCATAATTTTGTTGACACACCAGTTCCATCATTAAAAGTTAAGCAACCCTGAATCTGGTCAGCACTAAATGGGTGACTATTTGGGATACCATGTGTTGTATGTGGATTCTCTACTTATCTCAATATTGTTTCCAGACATCCTGGATTTCTCCTTGCCACTGGACTCGAGCAATGCTGGTTCAGAAAAGGTGCAGTTAAAGATTGTGCAACTCTTGTTTCACAATATACTCCCCACAGAAGGGTATGTATTGTCTTTTGAAACCAAGTAGAGGCCACTATATGCACAGGTTAAAAAAGGAAGGATATAAATATTGTTATATTTAAGAGCCTATGATTCAGATTTTACCTCCACTAAAGAGGTTATGTTTTTGGTCAAGTTTGTGCAAGTCTGGCATTCACATCACTTGACCAATCATCACCAAACTTGGTCAAACTATTTGTCTAACTTTGAACTGATTTATTTTGAGGATATCTAGGAAAAGGTGAAAGCCACTTTTTGGTAGTAACTGTTCATCACACAAATTGGTTACTTGACCAATATTGTAGCCAATGAAATCCCATATCTTATATGACCTTGACCGTTGATTTTGAAAAGTTTGGTTATAGTTAAAATTTTGAGAGAATTTCAACTTCTGATTTTTCTAAATTGCAGCAGACAAATCAGATAAAAACACGAAAAAAGAAAAAAAATGTACTCACCTTTTGTTATGAACATGGTCTGGACAATAACTCATCGATTTGAACAGTTGTGAACATGATTCTTCAATTAGATTTGTGTATTTGAACCTATTCCATTTCACTCGATGTTCAGAAATCATACAGTATTCAAAGTGAGAATACATTTTTAGATTTTTTTTTAGACACTCTGTAGTTTCTGAGTTATCAATCCTTTCCATGCCATAACTTTAGGAATACTTCATACAATATGAAGAAGCAAGTTCTAGATAAAACTTTAGCTCATTTTCACATTGTCAAGCAGAGGTATGAAGTCTCCTGACTGACCGATGTTCTAGTTTATTGTTGTCAAACTTTTTTTTTTTTTTTTTTAAACTTTGACGACAAAAATTTAAAGTAATACTCACATGCTGCAAGCAATCGTTGAAAAGAAGCAGAGCTTGAGAGAAGTCAATAATAGCTATTGAATTCTGGGTAGACAGGACTGGCGACTGAGAGGTTGGTGTTCCAGGGGGGCTCCGACTACCTTGATCAGGAGGACTGCAAACAAAAACAGTTGTTTTTATAGAAGTTTTATTTTTCAAATGGAAAATCTTATATCTAATTTGTTTTTGATATTAGATGAAGCAAGAATGTTCAGTTATTTAATTAAAAAAGATAGTCTGTTTAGTCTTTTATTATTTTATTTACCAATAAATAAAAAGAAAACTAAATGAATATTCTTTAAATTTGTTAATTCCATTGATTTGCTAGAAGATATAGAAATGTTTTTAATTCTACATGAATTATCCTTCTCTTGAGTCTAAATATTTAGCGGACAAGACTGTTTTTACACAGATATGCATATTGAATTAGGTTGTTTATTATATAAAGACAAAAAAGACAAAACGGGGGAAGACAGCGAAATGAGTGGAAGAAAAAGAAAATGAGGGGGGGCGGGCAAAATGGAGGAAGAAAGTGAAAGGGGGGAGAGAAGACGAAAAAGAGATGAATATGAAACACATGATGAAAATCTTACCTAATTTTACAAAATAGATATGGGCTATAAGGAATTTTTCGCGGATTTGGATCAGTGGCAACACCTACTTGATATTTATGGTTAGAACGCAGCAAAAGAAGACATTCAATTATCTGTAAAAAAAGAAAAACAAAAAACAAATTCGAATCATTCAACTGTAGGACAAAATAATTTTAAAACATTTTAACAGAAAAACATAACTAATAAAATAGTTTCCCTAAAAAAGAAGATGTGTAAAGTCAGGGGTGGGATAGAAAGCACAAGTGCGCGTGTGAGGGGACAACAAAAGGTTTAAATTCTGATGATTAAGTAATATAATTATTAGTTAATCATGAATCTAGCAAAGTCTAAGATCATCTTAGTTCAACTTTTCCACATGATGCCACATTCGCCAAGGTCAGCCAACATGTAACCAATATTTGATGTGGAAAAGACATTTTAAACAAAAATGAAGATGGATAATAAGGAGGAGTAGGAATCTTTCGGTGAGAGCCATGCTTCTTTAATAGTTTATCCAGTGCAACCAATTAGTCATTAGGATAACGTCTATGCTGGATAAATGTAGTGTTTTCAGCAACTTTTTTGAACTAACGTGTTGACTTGGTCAGATTTAATATCGCAGATCTAGCTAGGCATAAATTTCTTATTGAGCTGCACTTGAATGAGAGATGACTGGGCAAGTGCTCAACAATTGCAGTCATATAAAACGACACTCTTGACATAACTACACTACAACTTATTATGCCGAGTGCAGAGACAGACATCTTGCAAGGTTATCTGTGGCAACGGTTCACAGAATTTCATGCCAATGATGGTAACACTTATTAAAAGAGTCAGACCAAACCAAGTGAAAAACGAACATATAAAAAGTTCAAGAAACATTTGAAGTTGATTCTACAATGTATGCTTACCTTCCATCGAATTTCTCCGCCAGTGGTAATTAAAAGAGGGTGAGAATATTGGAAGCGGGCATATTTGACCAACAAATTATAGATGCACAGAGAACAGTTACCAGGAGGACTATAAATTTTAGTCTGAAAGAAAAGAAAAAAAAAAAAAAAAAGAAAATTTTAAAACTCCTTATTTTTTAAAAGCTAATCTAAGGACAATCACAGTGTTAAAAAGATAAAGATTAAAAACCTTATGTATTCAAGCATTTCTATAAGATGCTATTGCTTTTATCATGTTTATTTTATTTCAATAAATTTATTTTGAAGAGTGAAATCGTTATAAAAACAAATGTTGGTACTTGTACAGACTAGTAGATTTTGAAACAAACTCATTTCAGGTGAAAACATTATTACATACTCACATGTCATGTTGCAATTAGTATAAATTCCAAAAAATTAAGTTTTTACAAAAAAATCATCTACAATAATAGTTTGTATTTCAAAATGGTTGATTGTCAAACTGATCAATTGCAGTTACCTCCCCTGGATTTTGAAAACTTCTCCACATTATAACTCCATAAATTGATAAACTCAATAAATTTAATAATTTTTACTTGTAATTATTTTTCTACTGGATAATTTTTTGGAATTTTTACAAATTTCAAGATGACATAAATGATGTTTTCACTTCAATTGCATCTGCTTCAAACTCCACTATTGTTCACAAGCACGCGAATGTCAATTCTAACTCTTAATATGTGCTTAACATTCATAGCTGTAGCAGCATTCATCAAGCTGGATTCAAATGAGTTTACTACATCCTATATGAAAGCGGTTCAACTTTATTAAGTCTTTGATATACTTTAGTCATTCCCAATTCCAGCGTTGACCACCAAAATCATGGGAGTCAACCACCAACTCCATGTTTGTCCTCACTGTTATCAAAATCTTCAGTTGGACATTTCTGCACTTCTTTCAGCCAGTAAGCATGATTGGGTCTACTTACTTGCAGATATCCCCCCTCCCACCTCTTTGAGAGTCGAAGAAAATAATTAAAGCAGCAACATCTTTTAAAAAGAGTCTTTGTAATGCTGATAGTTTTGCATCTTGCACAGATGGTGTGGTTCAAGAATTAATTGGAGAAATGAATACTGAAGGCAGTACATGCAGAAAACCTCCTTAAGTGTGAAGATCTTTGCGCAAGGGCCAGGTCTTTCAACCATACAGCAGTATTTTGCATATCAGTGTTTGGGATGTTTTCAATTTTGTTGCGAGTTTTATCTCTTGTCCAGGCCATGATCTACTATGGAGACAATAGAAGGCTGAGCAAACACAATTGATATAGATTGTGATCTCAACCTTACCCTGTTTTGTTATGTTAAAGGTTGAGCCAAGGTACTTGGAATTGTTCGACTTCTTTGACAATGACACCATTGAGAGCGATAAAGATTCTGCTGGAAAGGGGATAGTTGACTAACAGAACCTTTGTATTGACATTATTCAATGCCTGCTGGATATCAGTGTAGGTTTTTGCCAAGGATAGCAACACCAAATTAGTAATGGAACAATCACGTCCAACTTGCACACCAATAAAGTCCATCATACCCTGATCAAGGATCCTGTCAATAATGTGATTGAATAAGATGAGGAAAAGAAAACACTTTGGGCAGATACCAGTAAGCATGCTGAAGCATTCTGATTCCTCTTTGTAATAATGGATTTTTATTCGGATGTTATAAATAGGTCTTCAGCAGATTAAGCAGCTTGGGTAGAAAATCATTACGATTTATTATCTCCCAAAGACTCTTGCGATCAACAAAGTCAAACACTGCAAGTTATCTGCTGAAAGAACCAGCATTATTTTGATTAATTAAAAAGATCTGATCAGTGCAGGTTCAACCTCACTGTTTTTGTTTTGGTCAAGTTCAAAGGTCTCTTTATGTTTGAAAATGCTTTCGGAAGGATAATTGAAAAGATTGTCAATGCAACATCAATCAAACTTATTCCACAATAGTTGCCGGATATATGGTGATCACCTTTTCTGTAAAAGGGGAAGAGAATTGTGTCGCTCCAATCCTAAGGGATTTTTTCTGAGCACCAAATTCAGCAGAGTATCAGGATATCACTTGTATATTTCTGCCAGAAAACCATCCTTACCAGCTGATTTATTGTTTTTCTTATTACTTATTTAATATCATCTTTGGTTGGTGGATCGTAATTGGCATCATAGGCAGTGTTGTTGTGGGAAAAAGTGTTAGGATGGTGGTACATGGTTTAGCAGATATTTAAAGTGTCGCTTCCACTGTTTGTACTTATAAAATGACTGCAAAAATTCTTCTTTGGACCAAAGCAACATAGGTTTACAACAACAGATGCCGCATAAAAATTCATTACAAGTAGCCTAATAGCCAATATCTTATGTAGCTTTCGAACACCATTTTACACACATTCAGTTGTGATAATAAAGTGTACATTGCATCTGACGAGCATCACAATCACAACATCTTTAGAGAAAGGAGTCCCTAATTTTCTCCCTAACTATTTAGTCCTAACACTGCTACCAGTTGTCACCAGAACCAATTCTACATTTTCCACAGATACTATGATTACATCCATCGTAATAGACACATAGACATAACAATCTTTCTAATTTCCAATTCATAAATAATAACAGCTCCCTTGCCAAACTCCATCCATTCTAATTGGGTGAGTGCTGAAAATTCTCATATTCTAGAATTCGATTCTTATAAATAAATGAACAGTTACTAAAATTAAAATATGGAGTCACTAAGAGACATGTTTTTTCATACGGCGTCAAGTTCATTACATGCTCAGATTATTACTATCATATTTGTATGTGTGCATATATGTGCAATACAAATCAGTCTAATACTTGGTTTAAACAAACTGAGCCGGGTACAGCTATTTAAATATAAAATATTAACATTCGAAGAGGAATTGGAAAAAAGAGGAGCTAAAATAAAAATAGGCTGAAATTATTTTTATCATTAAATAAATCGCAGATGTTAATAAAAATGGTGCATATGCACTTATGTTATTGTGCTATTTTTTTTAAATCATATTTACAAGTTATTACAGGTACAGCTAGTAAACAATAGTTTCACTTGTCTATCATGCTTACATTTGAAATTGTATTTCACTGCTAAACAGACAAATTAAATAGACACATTTTAATAGCAGTCCTTATTTGTATGCATTATTTATTTACAAATAATTTCAAGCTTGTCTTAAACAATTTTTTTTTTCAAATTTACAATTTTAAGACATACTTTAAAGTTAATCTGAATAATAATGTGAATGTCCAAGTCAACTTGTTAGTTTGATTGAACTCTTCTTTCATTCACAAAGATACAAATTGACTAAATTTAACTCTTATTTGCTAAAAAAAAATGCATGAATTTGATTAATTGATGGAAAAATATTAAAGGCGTTTTACTTTGATGGTTTCCACTAAGACTTTCACTAGTTCTCGTGTGTCTCCCACCAACGGATCATTCAGATGCTGCTTTACATTCTGGCCCTCAATTGATTGTAACCATAACTGCACAGGCTTCGTAACAACCTAAATAAAAATAATGAATAAAAAACATTATCAATTATTCATTTCCTACATTCATTATAATAGAAAAAATGTACAAAAAAAAAAAATGCTTAAAGTTTTTGTTTTCACAATTCCAACATTTTAAATACACATTTAAAAAATTTATTTAGAAATTCACTAAATGTTATTAATATTAATTATAACTGATTTCATTTTCATCTTTCTTTGGCGATTTTATTTGTAGTCAATATTTCATTTTCAGAAAAAAATGGAAAAAAAAAAAGATGACAGTGCATATCCAAAAGCAGGTCAACACTTCTTACAATGGCTACAACAAAAGAGATGCCACTAACAGACATATGCCTCACCAAGTATACTAACTGAGAAGGGTGCAGAAATGCTAAGAATAAATTCATCTGTAGCTACTTTTTGAAAAAAAAAAAAAATGCACAAATTGCGTAAAGTTAAAGGCTAAACAATAACACGTTAGAAATGATTGCATGACAAACAACACTTGATCATGAAATTCTGAATTAGTACTACGTATGAAAATCTTCAAAGGAAACTTCCATATCTCTCTAGAAACACAAATGCACCCAAGTCTTGCAATCACATCAGCATCTGCCCCTTCCTTTGCTACAATGGTATTATCAAAATAACAAAACTGTTGGAAAACCTGAATAACCTCGCTACAGTAGACAAACCAAGACAAACCCAAGAAGCATTTGAGAATGTTTGGAGGTTTTGTTTTACAACATATCAAACCTTCTCAGGTTATTAATGCCAAATCTGCTCATTTTGGTAAAACTTTTTATGCTCCAAGTTCTTTATATCTTCAAATATTTATTCATTGTGTTTGGTTTTGGTTGTTTCGTGGAGGAAAATTGTTGCTTTTGTTCTAGGCTTTATAGAACATGATGGAGTTATAAAAAAAAAAAGGGGGGGGAACAAAAAAAAAAAGAATGGCATCAATGTTTGGTGTCTTTTAGGTCAGGAAGCCAATATCTTCCGACTGCCTGATCTGGTAGGCCTAGTGATTTGAGTAAGAGTAGGAAAACAATTGGCTACTACGTATATTCTTTCAGGAATATATAATTATAAGAATTTACTATTGATCAAAGAATTAAAAAAATGAAATCATGAATTTAAAAACAGTAATGAGAAAATGTTGATTAATTCAGATACCACTGAGTATTTTTTAATAGATTTTTTGGATTTGTTTTATACGAAAATCGCCTCAGACAAGGTATAAAGCCACTTGATGCAAGGAGCTTAAAAACATCTACTACAAGATCAAAAACTATCAAAAAATATGTGAGAGATGGATAAATTCTGACCCAGAAAATGGCAATTCTTCCTCCAGAATTCCCCCTATATATAAAAAAACAAAAACAAAAAGAAAAATCTGTATAATGAACAAACTCATAATGAAATGAAAATATATTCCAAAAATATGTAAATTCATCAAGTACTTTTATTTTTATAAAGAAAATCATTTTTAAATTTAATTTGTAGATATTACAACATAAATTTAGTAATTATAAATTATTGTTGTCTCCCATATTTTTTTGAGATGTTTTTTTTTTTTTTTCAAAATGCTAAGTAAAAGTCACTTCTCGGATACTAATAAAATTTGATTTTCTTAGTTAAAAATCAAACTACTTGATCAATTTATATGATTCTTGGGTACTTGTACATTTTAATCAAGACATTAAAAAATGAAAATATCAAAAAAAGTTTAAATTGTACGTATCTGTTATGGAATGAAGTTCTCTGAAAAAAAATTTCACTTAATTTCATCAAGTAGTTTGTGTTTTACAGCGAAAAAAACAATTTGTTATGATACTGAGCAAAAGGTTCGATTTTTAGGAAGAAAAGCTAGTATTAAAGATGGGGAGGGAGTGTCGGCGCTTTAACTCAAATTATCTCCCATGGCGTTTCTAAACTCCAAACAAAAATTAAGAAAAAAATCCAAGATGTCTGCCTTCAACGTGCTGTCATAAAAATGTATTTTTCCGCTGTAAAAAAAAAAAAAAAAAAAAGACAAAAAAACTACTCAAATCAAATTAAGTGAATTTTTTTTTTCAGAGATCTTCAGTTCAAAACGGATATGTACAATATAACCTGTTTTTTAGATATTTTCATTTTTTAATGTCTTGACAAGTACCGATTCTTGGAATATGATATTTTTGTTTCATCGTGGGTATGTACATTATGCAAAATTTTCATTATTTTATTTTTTTTTTTAATACAAGGAGAATTTTGGACAAGAATCCTTCTTCCTTTAACAGAAACATCACTTATGAAATGAGAGGATTACGAGACAAAATAAGGAAAGTGAGTTAGAATGCTGCCGAAAGCAAATCCAAGATCAACTTTCTACTCATTATATTTTAAGTACTATTACAAAATAAATATGGGTGTTTCTCTATTATAAGAACAAAAATATATTGAATTTCAAGTAAAACAAATGGTATTTATGTAATTGTCATGTCGCTAATAGTAACATATTCAAAAATTACAAAATCGATAAGGTAGAAAAATAATTATTCATTAAAAACAGTTCTGGTAAAGGTAAAAATAATTCCAATAATGTTACATGCTGGGTTGGACATATCAGGTCATGTGACGTAAGCAAAAGGGGAAGTTGAAACAATGTATAGCAGACAGAATTTATTCAAAAAACAAAAATAAACATAATGTATACATGATTTGTGAATTTTTTTATAAATAACTTTTTTTAAATGTTTGAATTTTTTTATCAAAAAAAATAACTTGAATTTGTGAGAAATTAAAAACTTAATTACCTCCACTGGTAACTCTCCAATTCAAATCAGAAGATTTTGAAACCAAATCACGAGATTTTACAAATGTCTTTTTTAATGAATAATTATTTTTCTACCTTATCGCTTTCTGTAATTTCTGGATATGTTACTATCTGTGACATAATTACATAAGTACCATTTGTTTTACTTGAAATTATTTTTTCATTATCATAATATAGAAGCAGCGAAATATGTCTTAGTGATGCTTCAAAAATAAAAATGATTTACCCTTTCAACGATATCCAGAAGGTATTTGTAATGTCGACTGTGAGGTATTATGGTCAGCAATAATTCAGCTCCAGCTTTACGTACAGCAGGATCAGGATCGTTTTCTAAATGCTTCAGGAAAAATATCACAACTGTTTCTACAAGTTGTTCCTGAAATTAAAAAAATAAATGAAAAAGAAAATAGTAAATGGTAAGATTCTACAGTTAATAAAAAAAAAAAAAATTCAATTCAATTATATAATTCAGAAATGTTTTATAAACAAAACAAAACAAAAAAAAACAAGAGAGAAATGATGAACATTGAGAAGTTGAATTAAATTTTTTTTCTTTTTTACACTTAAAATAATTTCTAAGCTAATCTTTTGATAATTGGTAAATAGAATTTAATTTTTTAATTTAGCTTTATAGATTTAAAAACATTGAAATTTCATTGTTTAATTAGAAATAACTTCCAAGGGTGAGGATATAAAAAAAAACTTGTATTTATGATTGCAGATTTTTATATTTGGAGCTAATTAGCACATACAGAGATCAACTGGCATTAAAAGCAGATGGCAAGAATGATTTTTGAGAGAAAGTGTTGATGTTAATAATTTTGTCAGGGCTGTTACAGTGTTGTATGAACAAGAGTTTCTTCTGAAGTTTGGACTAAAATTATGGCTACAGAAGATTTACATACATTTTGTTTCTTATAAAATGAAAAAAAAACTTTCTATTTGAACAAAAAAGTTCTATTTGATCAGCCATTGACAAGTATCAAAAGGCGATGGAACAGCTCAATATTATATACTAGAGCAAAATTTTACGTACTATTTGCAACAGTGAAGAATTACAACAGGATACATTTTTATCAAGTTTTCCCAGCACTCATATTACTAATAGAAGTGAAAAACTTTACACCGAATTAACTGTTCAAAGACAGCATAAAAGGGATAATCTCCTGCTCACAAAGATTTGAATTTTATAAATTTGTAAGAAAGAAACTCTTACAAATTATTATTATTTCAAACAAGGAAGGGTGATGAAGATGGAGAAATATTTAATTTATCGTTTTCAGATATGCAATACATTAAGAATTTCAGTCTGAAATTTTTGATAAACAAAAAAATAGGCTCAATACTAACCTCGAATAGATTTCTATTAACGGATAAAATCATCGAGAGAACATCAAGTGCTTTGAGACGAATTTCAGTCCGAATTTCTTGTCTGGAAAATAGAATATTTTAAAAGAAAGGAATTGAAAAAAAATAAAAATAAAATAATGATAGAAATTTTTTTTTTTAAATTTACAAAATATTTTCTAAACTTTTACCTAGGGATCACATTAAATAACTTGTACTTCTAGGATACAAACATAGGTTGAATTAATAAAGTCGTTAAATCTCAAATCTTTTTATTAGAAATATAAAAATGAAAAGCAAAATCTGCTGCTTTTGACTTTGGATGAGTTTAATTAAAAGCAGATTGAGAACTTTATTTAATATCTGAAAAATTAAATATTTTAGTGAAATGTCCACCTTAAAAATAATACATAAAGATAGCTAAACTTAATACAATTATCCATTGTTTTTTTTTTACCTTCACCAACATATAACCATATTATGCACAAAAAAAATTAATAAGCAAAATATAAATAAACAGAAAATATTATAATTCTGCCTTAAATCTACAATATTTGAGTGTAAAAGGAATTTATTTGCATTGTTGTTACATCTGATTAGTTTTTATTATGAATTGAAAAAAAAAAAAAAATTTATCAAAACAGTTGCAATTTGAACGCAAATACATACTTGAAATATCTGTCTAAAAGTTGTTGCAAATTGTTGACCCAATTATCTTCTTCAGGGTTCAGACTTTCAGCTCGATAAGAAATTAAAGAAACCACCGAGGCTGCCTATAAATAAAAAAATTTAAAAAAAATATTTTTCCGTTCCAATCAAATATTAGTAAGCAGTATACTGTGAGTAAATTTATAAAGTTATGAGAATAACTTAAATTAATAGAAAAGTCATACAATAAAAATATTTTTAAATTCAATGTTAGTTAATAAAAAATTTGTTTTTTTATTATGTCACAGATGTACATAGTTGTAAAGAAATGACAGTAAAGAACCAAATTACAAGTGTAAGAGTTAATATTGGTTTAAGAACATAACATAAATCCAAATCTGTTCATTATCAAAAATGAATACAAATATAAAAACTAAATAATATTTTGTGAGATGAACTGTGTGTGTAAAACGGTCTCTACTAGACTACTCTGTTAATTTTTGGTCTACAGACTCGATATAGAGGAAATTTGAACCTTTGGAATGCATTCGATTTGATTTTTAGCTGGTAAAAATAGCTGCCAAGGGATCAAATTTGAAAAAAAATTGGAACTTGGTAGGCATTTCAACTAAACGTGTTATTTCTATGTATACATTTATACCTTTAACAATGTTACTTTTTAAGTTTTTATATGCATATGAACTTAGCTTGGATGGTGATAAATAAAGAATTATGTTTTAGTTTCAATTCTAGCCAATAGCACTCAAGTCATATTTTAATTAATATTTTTTGAAACTTTGAATATTATATTTAATCATATTTTATGGCCAGGGAAGTTTGCTAGTATATTATATATATATATATATATGTTAGGCTGATTAATCGGAATCAGAAAAATCAGAACATTTGTGGGTATCAGAATCGGTATCTGAATCGGAAAAATTTGTGCAGATTTTTCAATGCCAAAACGATTCTTTTGTCTTTTTTTATTTAATTTTGGTTAAAGCAAAATCTTCCACTGCTGGTAGTGCTGATAAGATAATAAATATTTACTCATTTTTAAATTACAATCGATAGATCATCCCAGAAGTGTATTTTTGGTAGATAGGTAGGATCGAACCCGAAGCCCTGAGGCGAAGCTGGAAAATAAAATGTGAAAAAAACATGACACGTTAACCGCTCGGCCAGCAAGAAAGAGTTACTGAAAGACGTTTGAATTTATTTAAGTAGGAAGAGAACTGACAGGTGCCCGCACTTAATGATTTAATGAGGTCAAATAGAAGTCGCAGTTAATATTTTCTGTGAGACAGTTTTTAATGAGGTCAAAATCCGGTTTGTTTGTTTTTACCCAACTTTGGGGAAAACCAGTTCCCCCGTTTATTAGGGGAGTGTCCAGATGAAAGCAATTGTCTGATATGACGGTGAAAAGTCGACACTGACTGAATGTTTACATTGCTTTCCGGAGACCACCCGTCCGTGGGCCAGGGAACTGCCGATTCGAATCCAGTTTCGCTTTTTTATACTGAAAAGCGGAAGAAACACGCGTCGATCTAAAAATCTGGGAAAAATCACGCATGAAAGTTGGACAAATTAAATACATACGCGACCCCCCGTTTGTAACTCGTAGATATTATTATTTAGACAACATATAAAAAGTTTTAAGAAGGAGTGAGCCGACCGAGAAGCTCGGCGAAAAAAGGCTTTTGCAGACATACACAAAAAGCGAACATACACACATTTTCGCTTTTATATTTATAGATGAGCTGGTATTTCAAGTAGAGGTTTAAGACAATCATAGTCAAGCGATATCTGATTGTTTTTGATAGTGTGCCCAAATAAATTTATGGTGAAGACGGAAACGCTGCTTTTATTCTTATTGTTGTACTGTTTAGTTAGCTCATAAAATCTTTTAAGTTTGTAATCATGCCCTTTTTGAAGTTTTGCACAGATAGTAACTATATCTACATTGATGAAGATATCTGATAATTGTCAATGCATTCACTCAGTTAGTAACACTGAATAAACTGTACAATTTATCATCTACCTCAAAGGCTGTAAATTTATGATCCTCATTACTAATACAAATTTTATAGTAAGCTGATTTAAGATCAAGAGTAGTGAAAATATTATATCGGACTTTTTTTTTTTCAACCATTTTAGATATGCTCGGGATATGGTAAGTGTCTAGTTCCATAAAGTAGTTTGGGCTAATTTTTATGTTTGTATTCAATGTGTTCATCTTGAGAATGAGTAGGTCAACATTTTGTCCAGTTCTGAAACCTTTGGTAAAGATATGAGATATGATTGGGTAATAAATAAAATATTTGATATGTGTGAAATATCCAATTTAAATAAAAGGCTGATTAAAATTCTAATATGCTTGACTATTTTTAATACTTAGATTTATTTTTAAAAAAACTTATTTGTGACGGACCAAGCACTCGACATAAAATATATAAATAAAATAAAATTAAAATCAAGGTAAACTCACGGGTCTTTTAACAGCACAAGATTCAATAATGAGAAACAGTTTTGTTGTGGATCCACTGAAGAGGCCATGTTGATGAAGGGTCTCAATATCAGTCAAGGTGCTATGTAAATGTTCCTCCATTGAAACCTGCTTAGGAGGTGACCACTGGCAAGAGAGGAGAGAAGAGAGAAAAACATATTTATATATAATGAATGAATGACAGCAGTTTATATTACAAAGTTCATAATGTTGACCATCTTACAATTTTATTCCTTTAATTCAGTTGACATTTACAATTCTTGACAGTATCTGTTTCATAGCATAAAATCATTCACTTAATTATTTATATCAATCAGCAAATCTATATTGTCCTTAACTCGTCAGAAGAAATACGAACAATCAATTCATCAAAAGGAGATAAAGTGCATTTTGACATGATTAAAAATCCGAAAATTGTAAATGGCGTAATGTAAACATATAAGATGTTTACAGGTTCTCTTCCAATTTTTAATCATGTCAAAACAAACTTTATCTTCTTTTGATGAATTGATTGTTGCTATTTCTTCTGATGAGTTAAGGGCAAAATAGATTCACTGATTGATATAATAATTAAGTGATTGATTTTGTGCTATGAAACTAATACTGTGAAGAATTGTAAATGTCAACTGAATTAAAGGAATAAAATTGTAAGATGGTCAACATCATGCAGTTTGGAATATAAACTTGTCATTCATTCATTATATTGCTCTGTAATTATATTGAGCTTTTTAAATTAGGATTGGTATTAATTATAAGTAAATAAAGTTTATTTCCACAGAAATATATATATATATATATATATATATATATATATATATATATATATATATATATATATATATACACTTCAGAATAAAATTATCTAACAATCAACTGGTATGGTTTTGGATTTGATTTTAAATTTAACCATTTCACGTCATAAATTTAAAAATTTATTGAATGACTAAAATTTGATTAAAAAAAAAAATCAACCCATTTCATAACTGAGAATTGAATAAAATTAATAAGTAAAACATATCTCTACAAAACCACCATTCATGTATGTATGAAATATTGTTGCCACATCTAGGCTGATGCAAAAATCATTAGTCTCACTCTTGGATAGTGTCTTTAAAAAAAAGAAAAAAAATCTAATCCACATCGTTTATTGTTATATGATTAAAAGTCTAACAAAACTAAAGTAAATGAGAAAACCAGGGAGATTGATTAAAATATAATCTTAAAAGAAGACTAAAAGATTTTTTAATTTATGGTATAACATTACTATTTCATCTGTGCCCAATCATCACAATGTTGCACCTCTGATTTACAAGTACTTAATAGGTTCCACACTATCAGCTAGGCTTCAACCATTGTCCCACTAATGAAATGTTGCATCCCTCTGCCTGTTTTACGGCCCTGTCGGTGGGGAATTAGAATACACCGACTGCCCCCCTGCAGAGGGTAAAAGTCCCTCAATGGGGGTCCTGGATATGACCTTAAACTATATCCAGTGGTGAGGCCCCAGCTTGTGGGCATTGGGGAGTGTGGAGCCACCCTTTAATTACCATTGCTCCCAGGTCCACTCTGACCCAGAGTGGTAGTACCTGTTAGGGTTCCAACTATGGGTTAAATAGAAACCGACTTGAAAACAACAAATATATTCTATTAAAAATTTTTTCTTCAAAATCTTTAGATTCGACATTAAATAACCCAAAAAGGGTTGATATGCCGTAAAACAAAAACAACCAACCAACCTGCCTGTTTTACAAGTATTTTAATGGCAGGTGCTCAGACAAACTACAAGCCCTTGTACACCCCAGACAACTCCGATAAGCAGCAAAATCACACCGCTACACAGTAGAAAGCCTTCTACTCAAATAGTTTCTTCCCTAGGACTGCTAGACTTTGAAATTTCCTTCCGGATTCCTGCTTCCCTGACTGTACTAACATGCAGAAGTTTAAGTGCAATGTAAACAGACATCTTGCTGCTCAACTCCCTGCATAGTATCCCTACAAATTATGTCTCAGATAGTAGCCCTCTACATCAAAGTGGCACTGTGCCTTGTTTTGGAGTGAAAAGGCAATAAAGAAAATTTTTTTTTTAAACTTAAATGGAATATGCTCTGATGAACTTGTTGCACTTGTGCTTTAATAGACATAATGTTGGCAGCTGCTTTGGCTGCCCCATACCCAGCATTACAATCTTCAAAGGAAGAAAATTTTAAAAAAGATAAAGTCTTTGCTTTTTTATTTCAGTAACATCGTCGAACATATGGGCATGTAGTCTGTCATCCAGAAAAAGAGAGATTCTGCAACGTAGTCCTTTCTACCATTCCGCCTGGGTGTTGCAAGCGTATTGGCGGAGCTGAACAATCATCAAGGAGGACTTGGATAAGTTTTCAGGTTCACAAGGGGGCTTTCAATGGTGGAATCACGATTGGTTAGCCATTTTAGGTTAGAAAACTTCTGTTTTTATGTCTCCTCAATCACTGTTTAGTCATTTAGAATCAAAAATATTGTTAACATTATACTGTTTTCCTTGGTGAGGGATATTTTGAAATGTAGAATTCTTTTGGAATTTTTCTATATGAAATTAGGTATGTGTGTATATGCTTATATATTTTTATGAACAGGATTCACTCAAACTAATTAACTGACAATTATGAATTTTGGAATACAACTACTAGGTGTAAAAGAGTCATATGGTACGCTATATTTGATTTAGTTCTAGCCATAATGGGCATCATCATCACATAAAAATGGCTACAGACGTCCTGTACTTTTTTGGAGTGTTGCATAGTGTTATTAATTATTTGGTTTGATCTTTTGAAAAAAGGTTTGAGGTTTTCATTGCAGCAATTTTGAGAAGCGGATTGATTATATATTATAAAATAGATTATTCGGACAAGTATCTTGGTTTTTATAGTCACAACATTTTGGTCAGTATAACATCCGACATTCTTCAGGTATATCTATTTGATCTCGGAGACCTGTATGGAATTTCAAACTGAAATCGTTATTTAATCCATGTAGATTGTTCTCATTTTGACAGCCATGAGTAGGTAGAAGTGTTAATTTGTTATTCTTAATTATTAAATCCTGACTTAAGACAATGGGGGTTACAGATGAACAATAGGCTGTTTTTTTCTTGTCTGTGATTCTTGACTGCTCCTAGAGCAGAATGCACTTTGAGCAGGTTAAGCTGCTTTCTTTAAAGGAGGAAGAATCTAGAAAATATTAAATTCGCAAGCGATTTCCAATCACATGTGTCAAGGGTGTGAGTTCCTTTATAAAATATTTGTTTATTTTTGTAAAATTGCATTGTAATTTGGCTTTCAAGCGCACTTGATGTGTATTTTATTTTATTCAAATTAAATCAACACTTCTATAATGGAACTCACACATCTGAAGTTAATCTTGCGTCGGCAATGCACAGTTCCCGACATTTCAAAATATAACCACTGAGAGACAATGCGCGGATCTTTATTACTGACTTTTCTTTCTTCTACTTTACAACATAGCAAGAAAAAGAAAAAAGAAACAAACAAGATACTGAGGATGGAGTTTGACTCCGAAATATATTTAAATTACAAATTTCAAGCAAGTAAAATATTTGTTTATTTTCTAAAAATTGCGTTGTAATTTGGTTTTCAAGTGCACTTTATGCATATTTTATTTTTTATTTTTATATAATTCAGTCATCATCATCATATTCCGTTTTACATCCAATTTATATGCTGGCATGTGATAGACAGCTTTTAGAAATTGACTTGCAAACTAATCCATATTTGGCCAGATCTTTATTTCTTTTTCTCAAGTTCATCCTTATCACTTCCTCCCATACTTTCTTTGGCCCTTTCCCAACTAACTGTGCTACTTTCAATTGTTCTAAATCTATTGATCCAACAACTCTCATCCATTTTTTCAATGTGACCAAACCAACAAGGTCTTCAGTTCTGCGCACATCTCCATCACCCTATCTTGTTCACATGTCATCTTCCTTGTAGGTCAACAGTTCAACTGCATTAATATTTTGTTTATTTTATCTATTCCCTGCTTCCTTTGTTCCAGCTCATTTGACTTCTTGGTCTAGTGGTCTCCATCAATTCGCTGTTTTGATACATCATTCTAGGAAATCTCCTTATTCCTATTGCAAACCCACTGATTGTTTTTTTTCCTACCTATAGCCTCTAGCTTTTCAAGACTAAGGCTAATAGACATCTCCTGCCTTTGTGATAAACTTTTATTCTTGTTAACTTCTTACATTAAATGGCTTTATGTCTTGTATGAAGCAATTTCCATAAAGAAAAAAAGATTCTCATCCATTCTTTCAATGTGACAAAGGCAATAGTCTCCTGTTCTGTACATATCTTTCTATACTGTTCATATTCCATTTTCTTCTAATGCCATCAGGTCAAATATAAGTATTTTGTCCATTTTTATGTCCCACTTCATTTTATCAAAAATTCCAAAATGGTTCCCACTAGACTTTAATTTGTCATCTTCAAGATCCCCCAAAATGATAAAGAACAACAATAAAAAAAAAAAAAAAGATGTGGATCAAATTATAAAATCATCATTTCTCAAAGCACAAATTCAAAGAAATATCAATTTCTTTAGCGTTCGATTGTTTTCCAATTCCAAAATGGAGTTTCAACCTGCACAAACATTTGCTAATAAAACTTTAACTTACTTCTGGATTTTTAAGCAGTAAACTAAGAATATCCATGATCATATCCCAACCAGCGTAGGTCAATACTTGTCCGTATTTCTTCACTAATTGACCGACACTCAGAGAGATTTCAAATGCTACAAGTTGGCTTCCTCTTTCCAATACCTACAAAAGATAACATTATATTCAAAGAACAAAAAATAGACCATGCAGATATTACAATCTTTTCTAAGGATTCAAGAAAGTTTTTTTTTCTTCTTTTAAGTTATTCAATCTATTTGTAAGTTTAAATCTATGAATAAAACTATTGCTTTGAGAAAACTTTAAATAAAACTTTGAAAAATTTTGCTATTACCTTTTTTATGGGGGGGGATCTACTGGCTAAATAGTTCTTTCTCTTCATGGCAGAATTAATAATGAAGACTTAGAAGCATTAAGAAAAATCTGTATGATGCATGTATTTGTGATAGAAAAGTAGTTTTATTTTAAAACTAGCAGGACCCGTGTACCAACGTTGCCTAGTGAAAGCAGATCACAAAGCCAGAACATATTTGATAAGGATCCCCATCCTCCCAAAACACAAATTAAACTATGATTGTTGGGGGGGGGGGGGGGTGACAGTGGTGCTGTTTTGGGGTTATTACTTGTGTGTACTGCCTTTGCAACTGGAACTCGCTGGAAACCATGATAAGTGTCAAATCTCTATTCGAAGGGAGTGATAATCACTGGCAGTTGGTGCTGTATAAACGTGTGTCGACTCATAGAATGTTATTGTTTTTTGTTTTGTTTTTTTAAATTAGAAGACTTTTTCAATGGTTTGGATCTGTTGTAGTATTATCAAAATATTACTTATAAAATACAATTATTTATTGTTTTTGTTTTGGAAAAATATAATACTATGTTTTTCAATGATTAACATCTGTTTTGTTAATATAAAAATATAATACGTAATTAAATATTTATTGATTTCTTTATATTTTAAGAAAAATCGAATACAATGTTTTTTTTTCTTTTTACTTTTTCTTACTATGAAAAAAAAATTTTTAGAAGGACTCAGAAATGGGGGATCATTTTATATTAAATTTTAATTTGATAAAGATTCCCCCATTATAAAATTTTAAAATACTTTATATGAGCCAAATGTGTTATCCAATAATTTATTTATTTGATGTATTTTATGTGTGTGTGTGTGTGTGAACATGTTTTTAGTTAACAAAATAATTTTAAGCAATAATACTTATGGTGTAAAAACAAACTAACTCTCAACTGGCTGACTGACTAAAAAATTCCGATATGGATTTCTATTAATATCAGGGTGTGTGTGTGTGGGGGGGGGATCTGCAACTCCTGTTAATCACTTGCATCCAAAATACACTCACTGACCTGTCTCATAACACAGGTGCACGCTCTGTCATCGATAACCTTTGCTGACCCCTTTTCACTCCCTGACACAAACAAGTTGCGTTCACTCAATACAGCGTTAATCACGCTATGCATGTCATAGATTTCATAACATACTTTTGATCAGTGTTGCCCTAGATGAATGATATCTAAAATTTTGAAATACATAATCGTAAATTAATTATTCTTTGACCCTAAACTGGTATAGATTTGATTGGGTCCGATGTAATAACTAAATGAAAGTAACTAATTTTTTTCAAGAAGTTATTTTCCCTTATGCCGATTCATTCCTCAAGTAATCTATAAAAATATATGTCCAAAATGGGCTGGGCTGGGCTAATAAGCAAGCGAGGAGGGTGGGAAAGAACCAGAGCAAGGAGAAAACAGAGAAAGATAAAGAATACAAATTTTAATAGAAATATATTACACTTTTGCTCCAGGCAAAGCTGGGTAGCACTGCTAGTGATTATATATATCACTATTCCATTGGTTAGCATATTTTTTGCCACTGACCTGAACCTAAAAGGCCTCACTTTCTCATATGCTTTGTTCAACATTTTAAATCAGGGAAAGAAACGTTCAGGCTTCTAAGTCATAACTAAACACAATATTGGTAATTTATATATGGCTATAGGTTTGACAGTAAGTGAGTATGTCTTTGAACTAAGTCAAAGATGACAAATAGAAACAGACAAGCACATAGAAAAATGAAGAGCAGACTTACTTGTAAAAAGGATGGCAACACTGCAGATGGTGGTTGACTTAATGTTGTCACTTTCCTGGCACCCCACAAAGCCATACCAAGGTAGTAGACAGCTGCACGAAGCACTTGTTCATCAATTGGATGATCTCTGGCAAAAAGAAAACTAAAATTATTTCTCTGCTCTGAAGTTCAAACAATGAATAGAATACAGTAAGACAAAATGGTAAAAAAAAAAAAAAAAAAAAGATATATTTTACTCAATTTCACATTTTTTAAATAGATTTTTATAGCAATCCATCAAGTTATTTGTTCACACTTTGTAGTTCTGTCTATACACAAGGGTCATTCCAAAAGCCTATTTTTATTTTTGTTTTTAACTCAAAAAGTTGAAGAGCTATGATAAGTGTGGTTTCTTAGAGCTTCACACCATCAATATTTTCAACAGAAAGATGAAACTTTCAGGTTATGAATGCGTAAGTTCAGTCATCATAACAATGCAATTTGCAATCGCCTCCGATCCATTCAAGTGGAATAAAAAATAGGAGGCATTCCTTTTGGAATACATTACATTATTACTAAAACAACGATTTATTTAGTCAGTGAGGCTAGATATAAATATAAATTTACATTCATATTTTAGTAAATTTTAATTAAAAATGATTGTCATAGTGTTATTTGATATATTCAAATGTTGAGATTTGATTTTGTATAAGCATAAAAATAGAATTCCCGATAATGAAAGAAAGAAATAAAAACTCTGGGTGATTATCAAGGAAAAAAAAAAAAAAAAAAAAAAAAAAATTGGGGTGATATAAAAAAAAAGCAAATAAAATCTATTAAGAAATAACTGTTTCCATAAACAATAAAAGTTACTTTTGTACTTGCCTGCCTTTTTTGTGTTTGTTTTCAAGTGTTTTAAGGCATTTTTGTTGCTTTTTATTAATCCATTCCCGTACGATTGTTACAGTTCCATTTTTAAGATGGTGTAAATATATACAACATTTGAATATATCAAATAACACTATGAAAATCATTTTTAATTAAAATTTACTAAATATGAATGTAAATTTAAATTTATATCTAGCCTCACTGACTAAATAAATCGCTGTTTTAATAACGAGTTTTTCATGTTTTCAGATGAAAATAAAAATATAATGGTTGTTATCAGCAGTAGCATCATTGTCAACAACAAAAGCAAACTCAGTTTTAAAAATAAAGTATATACTTAATTATTAAAAGAAAGATTTTGTATTGTGTTCAGTGTGGAGTTTATTTTTAAAAATAAATTATTTTATGGTAATCTAAGTTGTCTTTTTTGTTTTATTTCCTTCAGTCAGAGTTCTCAGAAATCAAGGCGCCCCCTACCTGAGGCTAACACTTGATCTCTTTATGAGATACAAATATTCGAATATTCTATTATAGTTCTTTATCTCTCAAACACCGAGTTAGTAAAGAAATTAAGTACATAATTTTCCTCTCCCCAATTAACCATTTCCATATGTTGTAGTATATCTTCCTTTTTAGTCTCTTTAATTTATCTAGTCTCATGGAGAATCCAGCTTTATGCTATTGCTTGAGGTAACAACTCTTGGAGAAAGTGCTAATCTATAATCTAAATCTCACCTGTCTGTTTAAATGTATGTATGTATGTATGTATGCCTGCCTAAAACTTTCAACAAAGGCACCAAATTTTCACGAGATCGGTTTCATTTTGAAGCCCGCCCTTTTGTACGACAAATATAAAAAAATTGGCTATAAACAATTTCTTCACCCTCAACTGGGCACTTTTCTACAGGAAGGGGTCGCTTTTTTTGCTAATATTTTCGAAAGCCATCCCCACTTTTCGATTTTAAATTTAAATCTTCGCCACTTCCAGTTTGGCGATGGGCGTAACAGCAAAGACGTCATGTTTTTTTTTGTTTCAAATTCTCTTCCTCCTTCGCGGTACAGGTTAGAGCCTGTCTGCCTGCCTACTGCCACTGTTTTCTTTTTTGCTCAACATACACCTCCAAACACCTGGGCAATGCCGGGCACCCAGGCTAGTTCCTCATGAAAGCTAATGTGGGTTAGCCATAATGAGGAGATCTTATTAGGGCTGAGAATATTGTTCTTTTGAATATTTGGTCAGGGTGTACTTCTAGGAAAAGTATCCTCATGCCAGATTGTTCTGACACTGTACAGAGATACCTTAGACACTTGAGGATAGTGTCTAATAGGCATTCAAGTTTTGTGTAAAGATATGCATGCATAAACGTGATTGGAAGTCATCATTTGAATTTCAAAATAATTTGGAGTATTAAAAGGTTTTCATTAAATTGTCATAATATTACAACTACTACTACTAAAAAACATATAAGAAAACTGGAAATCAAAGTGAATTGTGCTGAATATTAATTTAATTAAGACTGTTTATAAAATTATTATGTAAATAAAGCATCTAGATCAGCGTAACTTAGTGTTTCATTGGGTATATATAATTGTATTTGAAAATGTTTTAATGTAAAATTGAATTAAATAAACCTACAGTATTTTGATATGAATATAGTTTGAATAAATGGAAAAGATTTCACATTTATTCATATATATCTACAAAAGTGCTCAATACCAAAGTAGAGCAAGATATACTTTTTATTTTTACATAAACATTTAGATATTGCCACATATTCATAAGTATGTTTCAGCCAACTAGTTATAAATAATGAGGGACTGTCAGGTGATTTTGCTTTTACAAAAGTCAGGTCCTTAATGAAAATTGGAGAAAAGTTCAAAGAAGTCCTTGTCTGGAGAGCAGTCAGAGGATATTAAAAATAAAATGAATTAAAAGTTAAAATAATAGTGTTTAAATTAGTAAAAAAGAAAAAATATAAGACAATACAATGAGCCAACAAACAAAGGAAAAAACAAAAAAAATAAAATAAAAACACAGGAAAACAGTGTGTGTGTGTATGTATATATATATATATATATATATATATATATAAAAATGCAAGTTCATTTTTGTGTATTTGGTTGTATAAGGTGATAGGAATTGCCAAAAATTTTTATCCCCTCAATGGAAAAAAGAAGAAAAAAAACTATATCTGGTTTAATTGTATATACATGCAATTTTAATATCTATATATTATTTAAAACTTACTTTTCTTCTAACATACAACACATTAGGTGAACCACATGATGTCCAAGATGCGTACTTAGCAACTTTCTCATCACCTAAAATAAAGAATTTCAAATACATTTTTTATTATCAATCAAAATATTAAAAACAAATATGGCTACCCAGTGTTAGGTTAAGTGAATAGCGTCTACTAAAGACATTTGTTTGGTAGATTTAATGAGTTAAGATAAAACAAATTTTTTCTTTCCAGTATTTCTCTTGCTTGTTGGTCAAGTTGATCAATGCACAACATTTTTAAACATTTCCCTCATCCTTGATTACTTTTAAGAAGGCACTATAGATCATTATCATAATCTAAAGTAATGGCAGGGAATTTTTTTTCACTATATGGCATTACTACATATAAGCAGGTATGCATAATACCCTAGGAAGATGAACGCCCCTACCTTGCAGAGTTCCATGTTACCCTTTTATTAGCCTCTCTCTGATATTCTTGCATGTTACAATACAGAGGGGGGAAGTAGACAGAGTTCCTCAGCCAAGGTAAAGGAAATAGGTCTAGGAAGGGGGGATGTGCTCTGTTGAAAAACTAAAACAGTTAAAGGGAGCCTGTTAGCCCTGTATGGTAATCTTCTAGCGATGGTGTCACAAATAAAAACAGCCATTTCCAATTGGTCATGAGTTTGTGCGGAAGTATTACTACTCAGAAAACTTGCATCGGTGCACAATCTGGTCTAATCGAAGATAAAAAAATCTCTTTTTTTTTTTTTAATTATTTAGTTCTCTCCCTCTGCAAGAACTTAGACACCAGGGTTGGAAAGTGGGATTGAGAAGTCAGTGTCTCGAGGAGGAAAACTTGGACCTGAAAAAATTGCCTAGCCAGCCCCCCCTCGACATTTCCCGGTGAGGGCGCCTCAGGCGATTAGCAGTAAACTAACCCCTTCCCAAGGCAAGGCCTGGGAAGATGAACCTCCTAGAACTGCACAGAAAATTACCGCAAAATCAACAGGGATCATATCATATTACAGGAATGGTTTAATCTCTGTTGATTTTGGAGGCTGAGGATAAAAATCCATAGCCACTGCACAAATAAATGTCATTATAATAAGTAATCAAAATACAATAATCCCCAAACCACATTATTATAATAATGATTTACAGTAGGAATTTTTGTGATGTGCTGGTGCCTATCTTTCTGTCTGTCCATGTGCCAATGTAGTCCTACTAGTGTTTAACAAAATAGACAAAGGAGAGTTTTGAATTGTATTGAGCAAATGTATTTACCTCTCGGCTAGCATTTCCATTATTTTTGATGTTCAAAGTGCGACACAGGACGGTAATAATATAAGTCAGACATTCAGATGGAACACATTGAAGATGAATAACCAGGCCTAAAAGTTCCACACATTGCTGAAAGACAAAAAATGAATTTATTAAAAAGAAATTTAAAAATAAAGTAAAAAACAATTTTTTTCATACAGTTAAATTTAGTTAAAAATTGAATGGAAAAAAATATATATGTACCTGAATATCATTCAGATCTTTAACTGTTGCAGTCAGAGTACAGGTGCATCTTGGAAAATAATAGGAAAAAGGTTCAATTAAATTAAGTTAAAAAATATTTTACAGGAAATAAATGGATGAAACAGAAAAATAGTTAAAAGGAGAATAGTTATAAGATAATTAAAAAAAATCATTGTATAATTATTATTATAAATCAAATAGGTCTCATAAATCAACCAATTTAGTGTGAAAATAGGTAAAGATAACAAAATTATTTTTAATTTCAGCTTGTGATAATTGCTTTTTGTTTTTAGTTATTTTGGTAAAATTTGGATTTAAACAACATTTAATATTTCCTATTTATAAATATACAATTCTTCCCTTGTGTCATTAATAGTTTCTTTTTTTCTTTAGGTTACTTAGTGTAAGATTACTATTTTCAGTGACAGGTAACTAATTTTTTTTTAAATTGGTATTCTTTAACTTATTAACAAGATTATGCATGTCTACGCATTTAAACATAGTCTCATTTTAAAGAAAAATATCCACTTGTTAAACTCTACAGTTTAACAGAGTTCTTTTAGTGGACTTTCACACACAAAAAAAATTCTGTCTACTCTTATATGATCTAATTTGGAGTCTTGTTTTTTTTTTTTTTTTAAGACAAAATCAAGCTTGATCTCTACTATGCTATAAATTATATTAAGAATATTCAATATATATATATATATTGTTATTCTATTGAAATGAATCTTAAATGAATAGTTCAAGTTGCACTTTCATATCAGTTTTGTAAATTCCTTTTTGAGAGGAAATAGAATTTTGCCCAATGTTTAGGTTGGCCTGATTTAATAATTTCCATTATGATTAATTTTCATTTACTGCAAGATCACATTACATTTGTAAGGATTTTTCACTTATTCTAAACTTGCATTGTGAAATCTGTCTTCTGAACAACAAATTTTCTAATTTCTAACAAACTTCAAATGATAAAAAGTAAAAATTGTCAATTATTTTTGTAACCATGACAACAGGCTATCATATTCTGGCAACAAACTATTGCTGTCTGGTGTGAGTAACAGAGTAGGCATAGCCTGTTTCTAGTATGGGGGGGGGAACACACATTTTTTTTTTTATGGACTTGAGAATTGGTTCTGGATTCAAGTTTTTAACAGAATTTTATATTTAATAGCATCTATTTATTCGAATGGAAAAGATTATATATTTTATGTTTGAAAAAAAAAAAAAAATAAATTGCAAATAAATAAACATTAAGTGAGCAACTGTGTTAATAATTAATATTAGCTTAGTGTTTGAAAATGTCATTCTGCTATTCTAAAAATAAAAAAAATAAAAAAAATTTTTTCGTCAAGGTATTTCTAAGTCTCTTAAGTTTTTTTAATGCAATAGAAAAAAAAAAAAAAAAAAATTACAGGACCCGGTGTGATTTAGAATTATTTTTTGTTAATTGTTTAATGGAAATCTTATAATACAGAAAACATTAATCAGAAAAAAAAATCAAAAGTAAATAAACATTTAAAAGCAAGAATAAGTCGATACTTTGTTCACAAAAATATGACTAAAAAACGAATTAATCCACAAGCCAATCATTTACAAAACATAGATTTTGACATAAAATGACTCAACGACAGTTGATGTGCTGTAAAACTCAACAACCACTCTCCAAATGACTAATCAAAAGATTAGTTAGATTGTGTTCAAAATTTAAACTGAAATGTTTTACATTTATTAGTCAATAGAACGCAGATTTTTAAAATAAAATGAAAAAAATAAATAACAAATTTTCAATTATAAGTCAATACAAATAGATTTTTTTTTTTAAATAAATATTTATTTGTTAAAAAAAAAAAAAAAAAAAAAAAAAAAAAAAAAAAAAATCAAAATTTTTCAACATTATACGGCTTTATCAGGATATATATTTTTTTACTTTTTTTCTCATCGCATGGTGTTAAAACAAAGAAAATAGAGTTTGTATGTTTTTCTTCAATAGTGATGTCTTCGAATTTTTGGGTGATATGCAACTCACACATTAAGTGAATTAGTTGGATTGTGTTCCCGTGATATAACCATTATTTAAAATTTTAATTGAAATAAATAAGTTTTACATTTATAAGCCAATACAATGCAGAATTTTTTTTTCAAATATAAAATAAAGAAATATGTCAAGATTTATGCAGGCTATTTTGGCAGCCATTTAATTTCTTTAGTATATATACATATAAAGGAAATAAAAAACAAACAAAAAACAAAGTCAAGTATTTTATTACATTTTACAAACCATTAAAGAAATTGCTGCATAATTGTAATTGTTTGAAAGACCATCATATTATTGAATGATAAATCTTAGAGGAAAGAAAAAAAACAAAAAAATGAATACCAATTATTGGGTGGAGTTTTGGAATAAGTGCCACACCTATAACATTTTCATTTTAACCTACTAATTATCTGTAAGTACTTTTAATTAAGCATTGTAAGTTATTTTAAACTTTATAATTTCATGTGTGTGTAGGTTTCTCACTTATACGAAACACACATTTCTTTTTATTTATTATTAATAGTTTATTTATTGAAATCAAATGTGCAATAGTTTAAAATAAAACAAAATTTTAAAATCCTATTTAAAACATGAATTTTGGTTTCTTCGTAAATAATGAATTTGTTGTCGAAAGATAAACAACCCTCTCTGTCAAAATGTACCAGTTTGAAAGAGCTATATCATGTTACAGTTTTGAATTTTTTAGATGAGTTACGAATGTTTATATTATTTGGATTTGAAGGACAATTATTCTCATCTTTAGTGTTATCTGCACAAAGTTTTGATCGATGTAACCTTCGATCTTTCATAGTGCCAAATAAAAAACAAAAACAAAAAAGAAAAGAACCTGGTGACTTTTACACCTGAATGACAAAGATTACATTAACCGAAACGGTGTGCAGATAACACTCAAAATGAGAATAATTCTCCAATTAATTCAAATAATACAGTCTATATCATGTTTGTTCAAATTTAAAAATAGTTGATCATTGAATTTTAAGTGTATTTATTATTGTTTGACTGTCTGAATACAAAAGAAAGGTTGATAACACAGAATTTGCTAAACAGCATTTAACAAAATTACAAACATGGACATAAAGGAAGTTCATCAAATTACAAAAAATAAAAAATAAAAATAACAGCCCATTAAAAGTCTGATGTTGCAAGTTTTAAACAAACAAGCAATAAAAAAAAAACCTATAGTGCCCATTTATTTGTCTTTCCATGAGGGCAAAGTTTGACACAAGGCTGGCTTTTAATGTGAGGAAATCCAGCTCCCCATAAAGGGGCACTCTGGATTGAGACAAAAATTAAAATTGCCTCAGTCTAGGACTTCTTCACTACACTCCATCCTCAGTCAGTATCAGAACAAACACTACTCTTTGCTCCTAGCCAACAGGAAAAACATGGTCAAAACATAAAACTAAAAAAAACAAAGCAAAAAAATTTTTTTTAATGTTTTTCAAAACACTTAGAAAATTTCTTATGAGAAATAAACTTTTTTCTCAGAATTTTATTATCAATTTGACAGGAAAATTTAGGTACAGGTCAGAATAAGTCACATTTGCAGCATATTTTTGAAGATACAAAAAAAAAAAAATCTTTAAAAGCATATTTACAACTACAAGCCTTTGTACCCCCATCGATGTAAGTATCCCCGACAAACCCGACAAGCAACAAAATTCCACACCTAAACAGTAGAGATCACGATATTCTAGAAAGCCTTCTACTCTAATAGTTTCTTCCCTGGAACTTTGGAATTCCCTTCTGGGTTCCTGCTTTCCTGACTGTAGTGACATGCAGAAGTTCAAGTGTAATGTCAACAAACATCTTGCTGCTCAACTCCCTACATAGTATTCCTGCAAATTATGTCCCAGGCCCCTGACATCAAAATGGCACTATGCTTTGTTTGGGGTGAAAATGCAATAATAAAAAACACACACACTGGGTAGCTATAAGTGTTCTAAATTAATAAATATAACAGTTTTCTTCACCTATCCCAATTATATTGACATCAAAACGGTATATGCTTATTCAATTCTATGATACAATGTAACATTTTGCAATACTGTGTGTGTGTGTGTGTATGCGTGTTTATATATATATATATATATATATATATATATATATATATATATATATATATATATATATAAATTAGTCATTTTAGTAAAAGTTTTTAAGCTTCAAGTTCTTTATATCTTCAAATATTTATTTATGGTGTTTAGGTTGGTTGTTTCGAACAAAATTGTTGTTTTTATTTTTAACTTAGCAGAATATGATTGAGTTTTTCAAAATTAAAGGAAAAAAAAAAATCACTGTTTGCTGCATTTTAGGTCAGAAAGCCGGTATTTTCAGACTAATCTAGCAGCATCAGATTGCACAAAAGACGATAAAATAGTTGTGATTACCTAAAAAAGAGGAACGATTTTGAAAAGAAGAGAGTAAGTATAACATACTTGATAATCCCAGACATGGATAAATCGTCAAAGTAGCCCACATTGTAACGGATTATATTTACAACTAATGCCAGAAATTCAGTGATATGATTCGATTTGGAGATCTCAAACATCCAATTCAGGATCAGGGTACCTGAAAAAAAAAAAAATAAAATAAAAAAATAAAAAAATAAAACAGATAATTCATAAACCAAAAAAATGGGACCAGCAAAAATGCCCACCAGTTGATCATATTCATACAAAATTCTTTAGTGTACAGATACACACATTAGATCTGATATCCAACAAAGGTTTTGAATTTTATCTATAAGAGAGGCAAATTTGTATTTATTGTTCAATAAGATATATAGATATATTAATCCAGTTAATTTTCCGTTCACAGAATAAAAATCCAGTGAATCCACAGTGTTTATATAAAAAGTGCTCGATAATAAATAGGGTCATTTATTAGGTATTAAACTTATACAAGCATTATTTAGCTAGACATTGGTAGACATATTTCAGGTAGGGTTATAAAATAGCAAGACCTTTTAGGCCTAACTGTTCGTGACAGTCATGGAAAATCAACAAAAGTTATCAAGAACTAAATATGTGATCAATGCATTCAGAATAAATAAATAAATCTAAAAAAAAATCATTTTAAACTGAATAAAACATTTAAAGTAATTTATTTTTTCCTGCTTTTTTTTTTTTTTTTTTTTTTTTCATAGATTTAAAATTTATATTTTACTTTTTAATGTCTGACAGAAGTTAGTCAGACTGCTTGAAACTATTTATCAAGCTAGTCTAGACACGAGACACACGCAGGCAAATGCACACTTACATGCCCCACCGCAGTCATGCTCCTATGTAAATCATAACGCAGTTACAAAATTCTACACAGCCAGACAGCAACATATGCCTACAGATGCAAAACACAAAAACTGTCATAACCATACACTCAAGCCTACAAACACATAAACAAAGCTATAGATAGCTTTAACAGTAAAGTAAATAAAGTATCTTTTCTTATGCACAAATTTTCCCATACTGTCAGATTTAATCTTCCTTTAAGGTCTAAGCCTGTCTAACAAGTCACATTACACATCCATTCAATTTATATCCTCAATGGCCAGATTTCACTACCATATATCATCACACTGCCCAATTGATCCTTTCCTTAATCGACAGTGGTAACGCTCTGTTGGTTAATGACAGAAGTACATTGAACTTACTTCATATACTTCCAACTGTTGCAATCGTAACAGCACCTACTTCTTCTGCTTTATTGGTATATAACTAAACTTCTTAAATTAATACTATCTGCATTAAATAAAAGGTTCACTTTGAAATTCTATACGAATGTCATAAGTTTAAAATGATGCACTCAAAGAAGGTCGATGACATTGGTTAGTTAATGAAATAATCCAAATTTAAATCTCAGTTTGGTGATTTTGTTCCTCTTTCTTTGGTGCTTCCATTATCTTATATTCATGCATGCATACTCTTTGAAAAACTTACCAATTTCCGTTTCAAAATAGGTTAAATCCTTTCCATTTGCAGTAAGAGCATGGAATAACTCCAATCTGAAAAATAATGAATATTGAATTTTTTACTTTGATGGCGGAGGGGGGGGGGGGGCAAATGGACTTTTTAATTTGTATTTTAAGACAAAAACTTGTTACATTTCTCGACAAGACCATAGAATGGAGATCAATTGTGCTCCAATCCCTGTAAAATATTCACAACAAATACTCATCTAACTACAACCACTGTCAACATATTTCATTACTCTCTATGCCTAAAATTAAACAGGAATTTCAGAAGCAAAATTTTTCCTTCTGTAGTTTGTGCAGTTATGGGTTCGATCGTTGTCAAATAAAGTCTAGCCATGCTGATGACAGTTGATAGTCAGAAACATGGGGGGGGGGGGGTCTGACATGCAAAAGAAAAAGGGACATAACTCCCTCAACACTTAGGAAGCAAGTTTAAATACAAAAGCAGCATTTCAAAACTGCTTATAATCTATATATATAAAAATGTAAATTTGGTTCGTTACAAGCGAATAAAACCATATTTCTACGTTACCAATTTATTTGAAATTTTCAGACAACCCATCTTTAGAGTCAAGGTATGTTTTTATGTTATTAAAATAAATTTACCTCGCGAATTATTAAAATATTAAATAAAATAAATATATTTTTTTAACCGTTAGTGCGAATCTGCTTTGTTGATAAAACTGAACTTCCGGTTCGATTCATTTCACAGCCACGAATTGACAAAAGATTTCATTTTCTGTTAACTCGATAAGTAGAAAAAAAAAATAAATAAAATAGTTTGTCGCTTGCTTTTTGAGTTTTTTTTTGTTTTTCGATATAAGATTGGTTGGTAAAGTACAGTTTTTTTTTTGTCCATGCTATTTTTTAAATCGTATTTCCTGGTTTAATTAGTTTTATTATGTTTTTTTATTCAATTGTAAGGTTAAAATACACTCTCCCCTCCCCATGTTAAGAATGGCTTTTTAAATATTAACGTTATTATTACAACACGGATCACTCTCTGCATGAGTACTGTACTTTCACCTAACCCATCTTTAGAGTCGAGGTATGTTTTTATGTTATTAAAATAAATTTACCTCGCGAATTATTAAAATATTAAATAAAATAAATATATTTTCGTTAGTCATTACTGCGAATAAACTTACTCATGCAGAGAGTGATCCGTGCTGAAATAATAACGTTATTATTTAAAAAGCCATTCTTAACATGAGGAAGGGAGGGTGTTTTGTACCTATTCTGTACTTTAACCTTACAATTGAATAAAAAAAACATATCAAAACTTTAATTAAACGTGGAAATACAATTTTAAAAAAATAGCACGGATCACTCTCTGCATTAGCACACACACACAAAAATAATCCCATATTTTAAAAATTTAAATTCATTTATGTACTTACCAATTTTTTAATTTTAAAATTTATGTTAAGGCTTTTCACTCATGAAACATTACGTTTTAATTGTTTAGTTTCTTTCACGGCATTGTTTCAACTTTTTCTAAACTGTTTCATTTTTACGACATGCCTCAACGTATTATAAAAACCCTAACCTCTACATGTTAAAAAAAAAAAAAAAAAACGCCCTTCCATAAACCTTGAAAGCCGTCCTTAATATGGGGAGGTTGGGGGTGTTTATTCCGAAAGCCGTTTTAACATGTGGAAGTTAGGGTGTTTACTGTTTATAAGATGCTGGGGTGAGTCGTAAAATTAACGAAGTTGCTATCTATTATTTATTGATAAAATTGCTTGAAATTTATTTGACAAAAAAAAGTTACATTTTTGTACTCCTTGGGCGTTGAGTTCCATGGCGACCAGCAGAAAAAAATAATAGTCGCTCCCTTAGTTCCCACCCCACCCCGCACGTAACATTTTATTTACTGACGTTGCCGTAACTAAACGATTATTTGCCACATTTACAAACATTTATTTATTTATTTTGAAAAAAGTTTTACTCATGCAGAGAGTGATTCATGCTGAAATAATAACGTTATTATTTAAAAAGCCATTCTTAACATAGGGTGGGGAGGGTGTTTTGTACCTATTCTGTACTTTAACCTTGCAATTGAATAAAAAAAAAAACATATCATAAAACTTTAATTAAATGTGCAAATACGATTTAAAAAAATAGCGCGGATCACTCTCTGCATTAGGACCGAAAAATGTTACTAAACATTTATTCATAATTTCTCACTTTTACAAACATTTTATTTTAAATTTCTTTTTAAATGACGACTTTTATCGACTTTTTTTTTTCAAATACCCCCCCCCCCCCAAATGGTGTTTATTCCAAAATCCGTTGTTAACATGGAGAGATTGAGGGTGTTTATTCTGAAAGCCGTTCTTAACATTTGTGGAGATGGACCTAATGTAAAAAAATAAATAAATAAATAAATTTAAAAAAAAAAAACTAAATCATTTACTGATAACTTCTCACTTTTACAAATATTTTTTAATTTACATGCGCGGATGAACAAATTGTTGAATAGTGCGAAAACAAAACGTTTTTGTAATAAACTTTGGGATAATTTTTCCACAATTTTCTTTTTTAAATGACGACATTTATTGATAAATAAATTTACTTCTCCGCAACTTTTATTGATAAATAAATCTACTTCTCTGCCATGGGCACTGAACCCCTCCTTTTTTTTTTTTAATAGTATTTTCGGGTGGGTATGCTGACAACAAATATCAGTTAAATTTTGCAAATAGCCCCCCCCCTCCAAAAGTGGTGTTTATTCCGGAAGCTGTTCTTAAGATGAGGAGGTGGGGGTGGGAGTGATTATAAGGTGGATCTAATCTAAAAAAAAAAAAAAAAAAAAAAAAAAAAAAAAAAAAAAAAAAAACAAGTTTTTTATGCACACATAAGCAACTATTTTTTTATTAACTTTTTTTTTTTTACCTTTTTATTTAAAAATTAGTAAATAGAATAAATGAATAGAATAATAAATCATTTATCATTAATATGTGTTTTTGGTTTTGTGTTGAATGAAACTTTTTTTTTTTCATTACAACAATAATGAACCAATTTAAATCTTCCGGCATGCGTTTAAGGCTTACGAAATTATCAATAAATCGTTTAGTTACTAAGCCAACGTCAGTAAATAAAAAAAATGTTACGTGCGCATGCATTAGCCTTGACTAGGGGGGGGGGGCTAAGGAAACGACCATTAAATAATTATGCTGGTCGCCATGGAACTCAACACCCAAGGAGTACCTAAAGTGGCATTTATGCACTTATGTTATCGTGCTATTTTTTTAAATAGTATTTTCATGTTAAATTCAAATTTTACAATATGTTTTTCTTTTATTAATTTGTTAAGTGAAAGTACAGATAACCCGGTCGGTTTCTAATGTGAGGAAAATCTAGCCCCCCCCCCAAAAAAAAAGGGGGTACTCTGGATAATAACAAAACATTAAAATTGCCTCAGTCTCGAAAGATTTCTTCTCTACTGAACGAGGAAAAAAACGGTGAAGTGTAGTTCACCTTCTGTTTCTCTCCCCCTCTCTCTTCCTCTCTTAATATCTCTCTCTATCCATCTCTCCCTTTCCCTCTCTCAATCTATCTTTCTCTCTATATCACCCTCTCCATCTTTCTTTGAGCCCCTTTCTCTCTCTAACTCCCTCTATCTCTCTCCTTTCCTGTCTCATCCCTCTCTGTTTCTAACTCCCCCCTATCTCTGTTTATCTATCAATCCCTTTATCTCTATCTCCTTCGCTTTCTCTATTTTCCTCTCACTTTCTCTTTTCTATCTATATATCTTCCTCTCTATCTGTCCATTTCTAATCCCTCATCCTATTTTAGTCTCCTAAATTAATTACAGTGAATAAGACATTGTCAAAACATGGATAAATCCTATTTTAGTCACCTAATTTACTGACTGTAAGAATAGAAGTTATTTGGAAATTACTGCTACCTTGAACAGCACCAGAAGTAACTGGTAAAACCTTTCTAATTAAATTGATTTTGGCAGCCATTTGGTAACAAAATGACATAGCCTTAGCCCTTGCTGCATGAGGAATACCTGCGACCTTGCTGCCAAGTAGAAGAATTATTTATTCTACTTTAAAACATTCAATTTTTCAAAAATCTCATGTTCGACATCTCCAAAACATCCAATATGGGGAAAAATATTGCAGAAATGCAAACTTATTGTTTAGGATGAATGCACAATGGTACGCAAAAAATCACTTGAGGCCCTTGGTCGATCCTTGCAAGATTTGCGTGGCAATGTTAGACCATTTGGGAATGCAGTAATATTGCTTGCAGGAGATTTCAGACAAATGTTACCTGTTATTCTTCAATCAACACCAGCAGATGAAATAAATGCTTGCCTCAAATACTCTACTTTTTTGTTCCATGTGAAGACATTAAACTTAACTCAAAATATGCATGTCCAATTGCAGACTGTTCGATCTGCACAAAAACTTTTGCATCACTTGTGGGAAATTGGGTACGAAAAAGTGCCAGCTGATCAGAGTTAAGGGCAAAATTCTTTGACTTTTAACTTCTGTAATTTCTGTAATTTTATTTCATCAAAAGAATAGTTAGTTTAAAAGGTTTTTGCAGATATTCAAATTATAAGAATTCCATTTGACTGAGTGAATGAGCTATTCTTGCAGGTCAATACAAAGATGCCCATGAACTTAACGCTATTATTCAATGTAAAATTCCAAGTGAGGTAGTCAAATACAAATCCATCGACACTGTTGTGAAAGCAGATAAAGTGGTTAATTATCCAACAGCTATATTTGCCAGGGATGCTACCGCATGTATTGCAACTGAAATTTGGTGTACTAATTATCATGTTGTGAAATATAAACCAATCCAAGCTTTGCAATGGCACATAGCTTGCAGTAAAAAAAAAATTAACAAACAATATCATAGAAACAACAATCTTAACAGGACCTTTCACAGATGAATATATCTTCATTACATGCATTCCTATGATTCCACCGGATACATCATTACACTTTAGGAAATTGCACTTTCCAATTTTATTGTCATTTGCAATAACCATCAACAAAGCACAGGGAACAATCTTTACAATTGTGGGCCTTACAGTTACACACTGACTGTTTTTTCACATGGACAATTTATGTTATGTATTCAAGAGTCACCAAACCGGAAAATTTCTATATCAGCTAAGAAAATGGAACAACAAAAACTGTGTACCCATGCAAAATGGAAAATTAAACCTATAAGAAACATGCTTTTTCTCATTTTGGAACTTTTTCCATTGCGCCAATTTGAGCCACAGCAACGTGTAGCAGGGTACAGCTAGTATATATATAAAATAATAACAGATCTTACATATACATATATATGCAAGACAGAGAGAGATGAGTTGATATTAATGCACAGATAGAAAACTGACCAAAGAAATTGAAATATTTTGACATCAGAAAGAAATGGTTAAAAAAAAAAAAAAAAAAAAAAATGCTTAAAGAACTTATACATTAAACAATAAAAATATATATAATTTCTTTTTAATTCAATCTAATATTTTTGTGTGTGTGCGTCAGGTGAGTGGATTTAAAATAATTAAAAAAAAAAAATTGTTTGGTAGGATTAACAATGCCAATATCAAAAGATCCTTACCTGTGACTCAGATCTTCAGGATTACTCAAATTTTGAATGACTCTGAAGAAATGACTTCTCAGTGGTCCCAAGTGCTCTCCCTAAATAGAGGAAAAGAAAAAGGATTGATAGAAAAAAAAGATACTAAACTTGAAATCATTTTTTTTTCTTAGATGTGAACATCGCATGTGCATAACTGGTCATTTCCAACTTAATCTTAATGATTAACTTATTTTTTTGTTTTGTTTTAGTTTAAAAAAATGAGATTTGTTTTTAACAATATAAAAAGAATAAAAGAAAAAAGAAACAAAGTAACTATGAATAAATACACTTTGTTAACAAAATTCTAACTAATTATATAATTAAAATATGAACTAGCTTACCCTGTTCTGGCATTGGCCAGGAAATTAACTCAAGGTATTCCATGCTCAACATTGAATGATCTGATGTGAACACAAACCACATAATGTTAAAAGCAGATCGCTAGAAATTCCTGTTATTTTGGGTCAATGTTACCTATCGTTAGTAATATTTTCACAAATATCATGCAATGGCTGTTAAGCAACCAAAACCAGTATCCTTGTAGATAGCCATCTTGTTTATGTGACTGCTTGTGTGTACTGATCTATGATGGTAACTTGAACAGGAGAAAATTCAGACTTAATTAGATCTACTTACAGCATATCTACGACAACTTAATTTTTAAATTCTAAGTTTTTTCACTACATAAGAAAAACAAAAAGTTGACCCTCTATTTGTAGGGTGAGGTGGAGCATAATGGGTCATCTCACAGATTTATTTTATTTTGTCTTAAAGTTGTTCCTATGCTCCCGTTTCTGGGTTTATGAGCTTTGGAAAATGCTACTGATTGACTTGCTGAACTTTTTAATGATAAAGTTGTCTCATCTCCTATTTGTGAAGAAATGAACTTTACCTTAAAAAACATCAGTAAAAATTGAAATTGAGAGACATTACTAACAGTTACTAAAAATCAAATACTTTCGAAGGTGGGATCAGATTTTTGTTGCTGATTCGGTTGTGTTGCAGAAATAGTATTCAGAGGATATAGAATGATCGGAAGAACTGTGTATTTGAAAGTACACGTTGCTTGGGAGAGCTTGTGTTTCTGACATATGCGCTATTCTATATTTTGTAGAGTTATTTTTCTTGTTCAAGACTAGTTATAATAGTTGTAATATTTAAATATAAATCTCTCCAAGTACATATTGTTGTTATATCGCATGTTTGAACTTCTTATCACGTTTTGTTTTCGCAAAATTTTTTTTTTTTTTATTATTGAAGCTACACAATGACTCATTTTGCACCATGACCTAAAAAACACCATTTATTTGCACGTTTTAAATTATAAAAAAAAAGCAAAGCAACTAAATTCAATAAATAAATTTTAAAAAAACAACAATTACCTCCCCCACCAAAGAGTTTCCAAAGTATTATTATTGTATAGCTGAATACTAACAGGCATTGAAATCTAGTAGTTTTGTTTTTAGGAAAAAAAAAAAAATGAAATGTTCCCTAAAAGTTAGTATTTCTGCTGTTTACAGACCATGCCGAAATAATGTAATTATTTGGAAGCCTATTCTTAACATGGAGATGGGAGTTTTTTTTTGTTTGTTTTTTTTACATGGAGGTCACCACTTATCAAGGCCCAGAAGTCACTTGGGAATAAGGGTTATAAGTGGCTGTTAACTATTCTGCATTTGCACAAAAAAAAACAAAAAAACAAATATCAGTTCAAGTGGTTTCAGGTCTTGCCTGGAGTGAGTTCCATTAAAAAAGATTGAATAAAATAATTTGTACCTGGTCTTTTATAATGCGGAGCAGAAATACCAAAGTCACATGTCTATCTTCCGTGGAAGGAGAGTCTACCAAATCTCTGACGGCTTCCCATATAGCAGCAACAGCATTCTACAAAATAAAAATAAAAATTCTTAAATAACATTTTTATATCTTTTATTAAAAAAAAAAAAATTTTTTTTTTTTAGTCAATTTTTTTTTTTATTGCATTAGTAATCATGAAAATTATGACTCGCTTCAAATAATTATTTAACTTCATTATGAAAATAACCAAGCAAACTTTTATTGATTATGTAATGAACATCAGCATCATCTTTTGTTTAACGTCTGTTTTACAATCTAGCATGTATTTTAAAAAAACTTTTGTTTTTATTCAATTTTCACTCCAAACAAGGCACAGTGCCACTTTGATGTAGAGGTCTACTATCGGAGACATAAGTTGCAGGGATACTATGTAGGGAGTTGAGCAGCAAGAGGTCTGTTCACATTACACTTCTGCATGTCAATACAATTGGGAAAACGGGAACCCAGAAGGGAGTTCCAGAGTCTAGCAGTTCTGGGGATTGACTTCCAAACTAACCTCTGGCCACGTTTTTATTTAATTCTTTTTCTCTCAAATCCATTTTTACCACTTCCTCTCATACTTTCCTAGTAAACTGGACCTGCTACCTTAACTGTTCTACATCTGACCCAAGAATTCTTGGCCACTCTTTCAACATGGCTATACCTTCATAGTCTCCTGTTTTGCACACACTACTCATACCATATACTGCCCAAATTTTATCTTCTGAAGTCACTAGAACTAAGACCGTCTTTAAGATTCACATCACACATCCATTGTATTATTTTTGCATCATTTCTCTCTATGTATTACGCAGTCCATGACATGAATAGTATGGTTAATGTGGCGCTGGGTTCTATCCAGCTTACTCGTGTTGGGTAGGTGCAGAAAGGTCAAGAGGTGACACATCAAATTTGGTGACTTCCGTTGAAAGAGGATGCACCGGTGTTGTGAGACAGGCCAGTGAGTGTATTTTGGGTGCGAGAACTACCATCTTCCACACATACACCCATATCAATAGAAACATATGTGGGGATTTTTTTAGTTAGAGTCAGAGTTGAGAGTAAAAGAAAGCAGATAGTCAAAGTTGGTAGACCAGAAAGGTAAGAGGAAAGATGCATCGATGGAAATGCAAAAAAGTTTGAGTCAACAATGCAAGAGGTCCCCCGGTTCACTTGTAGATGAAATGAAGAGATCTTTACCAGAAAATTGGTGTCGTGTTTTCGTCTAAGATGCTCTTTACAGCTCAGCGACCTGTGATGGGAAGAATTGATCTCAGAAGACCAAGATAACAGAGAAAAAGGTATATTGAACTCATATATATGCATGCACACACACACACGAGTTAAAAACTATACATAACTTAAGGGTTTTTAAAAGGAGCCTGACCACATGTATACACACCAGACTGCATAAACTGTATATATGACTTGTGTATATAATTAAATGAGGAAGATGCATGCAGGAAACATATATCCACTAGACAATTTAAAAAGGCCATTAGAACATACCAACACACATGTTAGAGGAAGACGCACATACCGACGGTCACATAGACACATTATATATATAAAAGGCAAGATAACATCACATATGCAACACATGTCCTCAACCCTCATTAGCTAGGTTTCATTTCCATATATAATCACACTATGTACATATGTGTGATAGACACTTGTTGTCATACACAGCATTCACCCTAGGTGGGTTGAACCGGCCTCCTCTGAAGGATAAAGTGTCAAAGGAACATAAATCCACAGGTGGTCCCAAGTCACCTGTAATGTTGGGTGCATTTTTAGTCAAAAAGCCAGTATCTTCAGACAGCCTGATCTGGTAGCACCAGATGTTCTAACAGATATTACCACTCCAAACCAAAGTGCACCCGAGAGCAATGGTAACTAAAGGGTAACTCCATATTCCCCACAGCCCCCAAATGGGGCCTCACTACTGAAGGTCTTTTTAGGTCATACCCAGGACTCTTGCCTGAAGGTTCAATGTTGATTTAGATTAAAGTCATAAAAATCTTCCTTTAAGACCAATTCAGCAAATTTAGTTAGATTCAGAACACTTTTGGCTAATTCATAAATAGCGTAGAGAATTTCCGTACAAATAAATTTATCTTTTTTTATCGTCAGAGAAATTACAGTGCTATGCCACCTCGTTCACTCAAGTTTAACCCCTTAATTATTGGTTGTTGAAGCTCTGAAAAGTTTGTCTTTATCATTAGAAGACAACGCTTAACAAGCTATCTCGTCCACAATTTCACATTTAAGACAATGCATTTACAGCAAATGAATTATCCAAAGTTTGTTCGAAATCTTAAGTAAACAGGCAGAATTGTGTGCTTATTTACATTGATAGTCTTTTAAACCAATGCATTTCAGGTGAAAACATTATGCACATATGTGTCATGGGGAAATTAGTATAAATTACAAAAAAAAAAAAAAAAAAAAAAAAAAAAAAAATGATCCCATAGAAGATATACTAGATGGAATTTTAGCAAAAAAAAAAAAAAAAAAAAAAAAAATCAATCACAATTACATTCTGAAATGCGTTGATATGAAAATGTCAGACCCGAAACTTGTCAATTTAAGTAAAGGGAGATAAGTTAGTTTATCATACTGAATTGGCCTCACAACTGTCCCACATTGAGCACACATAAGACTCGATAATTTCATAAATTTTATGTTTACTTATAATTTTCTATTGGATCAGTTTTTGGAATGTATGTCGAATTTTGGGGTAATTGCGCCAAATCCAGCAGGGTAATTGCACCAACTAGCTAAAAGTGCTCTTTTGGCAACCATGCATATAAAGAGGACTTTTTTTTTTTAGTTGGCACAATTACCCCCAGATTTGTCGCAATTACCCCAAAATACGGTACTAAATTCGCCATGAGTATGTAATGTTTTCACATGAAATGTGTTGGCTTAAAGGATAATCAATATAAAGAAGCACCCAGAATTGATCTTAGATGATTGGCTTTGATTTGGTTGTTTTGTTTTATGGCAAATCAACCCTTTTTGGGTTATTTAATGCCAAATCCAGTAATTTTTAAAAGAAAAAGTTTTTATGCTCCAAGTTCTTTATATCTTCAAATATTTATTCATGGTGTTTAGTTTGGTTCTTTTATAAAGGAAAATTGTTTGTGTTTTTGACTTTGCAAAACAATCATGTTTTGCAAAGAGAAAGGAAAAGAAAAAAAAATCAGTGTTTGGTGCATTTTAGGTCAGGATTGGTTGGTTGGTTGTTTTTGTTTTACGGCATATCAACCCTTTTCGGGTTATTTAATGCCGAATCCAAAGATTTTGAAGAAAAATTTTTTTAATAGAATATATTTGTTGTTTTCACGTCGGTTTCTATTTAACCCATAGTTGGGACCCTAACAGGTACTACCACTCCAGGTCAGAGTGGACCTGGGAGCAATGGTAATTAAAGGGTGGCTCCACACTCCCCAAAGCCCACAAGCTGGGGCCTCACCACTGGATATAGTTTTAGGTCATATCCAGGACCCCCATTGAGGGACTTTTACCAGTTGGCATATTCTAATGCCCCACCGACAGGGCCTTTAGGTCAGGAAGCCAGTATCTTCAGACAGCGTGATCTGGTAGCACCAGGTAGAGGAAGAGGAGGGAAAGTTCAAAGATTTTTGTGACTTAAACTTTAACAGCAATGGCTGTTATTTTATAAAACAACAAAAAATATGTTCAGTTCTTTTTATTTTCACCAGTTTTTAAATTTCTGTAGATAATTACTTATGATCATCCCTGTATCTTGTGGAGGTAGGGGAGGGACGGTTGGTTGATAATTGTTAAGTGATTCATAGAATAAAAATGTGAAGAAATCAAAACAATGGACATGTTTTCTCAATTAAGTGACATACATCTTAAAAACAATTTAGTTGTTATTGGATCATAAGTATTCAAATTCTACATGTTTTATTGAAGACTAGCAGCAGGGGGGGGGTGATCATAAAATACGTTTAAATATATTTTAATACATCCAGGTTTTGTATTTATTATTATATTATACTTGATATATAATGCTGATTTCATAAGTTAAAAAAAAAAAAAAAAAAAAAAAAAAAAAAAGACTTGGGTGCCATCAGTCAGAATCGAAACAAAAATGTTTAGTGCTCCAGTTGCATTCACTACCCTTTGAGCTATCACCAGATATAAGATTTAAAATTAAACCACTTCAAGCTATAAATGAATTTGCACATGTGCAAAAGTAATAGAAATATGTTGGCAATTTGAAATTTTGCACTTCAACTTGCTGATATGTTTCTGTGTACATTATCCACCAAACAAAGATTTTACATGCACACACACTTATTTTATTTGCACACAAAATAAATTGCATCTATTTAATCAGTTGAACATTCTTTCCAAAATTCTAACAAACTTATTCAACTCAAAAGATAAATAAAAAGATTTAAAAACTAAGCGTCCTGAATTTTTTATCTTTCATCATTTCTATTTTTGTTATTATTTGCAACTGTGCAACACGTTATACTTGTCATATTTAATTGACAAAGATATTTTTAACAAATTCCAATTTAAAATGTCACATGCATACACAAAGTTGAGACAGCTTGCAGGAGAGAGAGAGGGGGCTTTTGGAATGAGAGAGAGAGGGGGCTTTTGGAATGAGAGAGAGGGGGCTTCTGGAATGAGAGAGAGAGAGGGGGCTTCTGGAATGAGAGAGAGAGAGGGAGCTTCTGGAATGAGAGAGAGAGAGAGGGCTTCTGGAATGAGAGAGAGAGAGAGGGCTTCTGGAATGAGAGAGAGAGAGGGGGCTTCTGGAATGAGAGAGAGAGGGGGCTTCTGGAATGAGAGACAGGGGGTTTCTGGAATGAGAGAGAGAGAGAGGGGGCTTCTGGAATGAGAGAGAGAGAGGGGGCTTCTGGAATGAGAGAGAGAGGGAGCTTCTGGAATGAGAGAGAGAGAGCTTGAAAGACCTGCGGAAGAGAGAGAGAGAGAGAGAGAGAGAGAGAGAGCTTGAAAGACCTGCGGAAGAGACAGAGAGAGAGAGCTTGAAAGATCTGCGGAAGAGACAGAGAGAGAGAGCTTGAAAGATCTGCGGAAGAGACAGAGAGAGAGAGCTTGAAAGATCTGCGGAAGAGACAGAGAGAGAGAGCTTGAAAGATCTGCGGAAGAGACAGAGAGAGAGAGAGCTTGAAAGATCTGCGGAAGAGACAGAGAGAGAGAGAGCTTGAAAGATCTGCGGAAGAGACAGAGAGAGAGAGAGCTTGAAAGATCTGCGGAAGAGACAGAGAGAGAGAGCTTGAAAGACCTGCGGAAGAGACAGAGAGAGAGAGCTTGAAAGACCTGCGGAAGAGACAGAGAGAGAGAGCTTGAAAGACCTGCGGAAGAGACAGAGAGAGAGAGCTTGAAAGACCTGCGGAAGAGAGAGAGAGAGCTTGAAAGACCTGCGGAAGAGAGAGAGAGAGCTTGAAAGACCTGCGGAAGAGAGAGAGAGAGCTTGAAAGACCTGCGGAAGAGAGAGAGAGAGCTTGAAAGACCTGCGGAAGAGAGAGAGAGAGCTTGAAAGACCTGCGGAAGAGAGAGAGAGAGCTTGAAAGACCTGCGGAAGAGAGAGAGAGAGAGAGAGCTTGAAAGACCTGCGCAAGCGAGAGAGAGAGAGAGAGCTTGAAAGACCTACAGCAGAGAGAGAGAGAGAGCTTGAAAGACCTACGGAAGAGAGAGAGAGAGCTTGAAAGACCTACGGAAGAGAGAGAGAGAGAGAGAGAGCTTGAAAGACCTGCGCAAGAGAGAGAGAGAGAGAGCTTGAAAGACCTGCGCAAGAGAGAGAGAGAGAGAGCTTGAAAGACCTGCGCAAGAGAGAGAGAGAGAGAGCTTGAAAGACCTGCGCAAGAGAGAGAGAGAGAGAGCTTGAAAGACCTGCGCAAGAGAGAGAGAGAGAGAGCTTGAAAGACCTGCGCAAGAGAGAGAGAGAGAGAGAGCTTGAAAGACCTGCGCAAGAGAGAGAGAGAGAGAGCTTGAAAGACCTGCGCAAGAGAGAGAGAGAGAGAGCTTGAAAGACCTGCGCAAGAGAGAGAGAGAGAGAGCTTGAAAGACCTGCGGAAGAGAGAGAGAGAGAGAGAGAGAGCTTGAAAGACCTGCGGAAGAGAGAGAGAGAGAGAGAGAGAGCTTGAAAGACCTGCGGAAGAGAGAGAGAGAGAGAGAGAGCTTGAAAGACCTGCGGAAGAGAGAGAGAGAGAGAGAGAGCTTGAAAGACCTGCGGAAGAGAGAGAGAGAGAGAGAGAGAGAGCTTGAAAGACCTGCGGAAGAGAGAGAGAGAGAGAGAGAGAGAGAGCTTGAAAGACCTGCGGAAGAGAGAGAGAGAGCTTGAAAGACCTGCGCAAGAGAGAGAGAGAGAGAGAGAGCTTGAAAGACCTGCGCAAGAGAGAGAGAGAGAGAGAGAGCTTGAAAGACCTGCGCAAGAGAGAGAGAGAGAGAGAGAGCTTGAAAGACCTGCGCAAGAGAGAGAGAGAGAGAGCTTGAAAGACCTGCGCAAGAGAGAGAGAGAGAGAGCTTGAAAGACCTGCGCAAGAGAGAGAGAGAGAGAGCTTGAAAGACCTGCGGAAGAGAGAGAGAGAGAGAGCTTGAAAGACCTGCGGAAGAGAGAGAGAGAGAGCTTGAAAGACCTGCGGAAGAGAGAGAGAGAGAGAGAGCTTGAAAGACCTGCGGAAGAGAGAGAGAGAGAGAGAGCTTGAAAGACCTGCGGAAGAGAGAGAGAGAGAGAGAGCTTGAAAGACCTGCGGAAGAGAGAGAGAGAGAGAGAGCTTGAAAGACCTGCGGAAGAGAGAGAGAGAGAGAGAGCTTGAAAGACCTGCGGAAGAGAGAGAGAGAGAGAGAGAGCTTGAAAGACCTGCGGAAGAGAGAGAGAGAGAGAGAGAGCTTGAAAGACCTGCGGAAGAGAGAGAGAGAGAGAGCTTGAAAGACCTGCGGAAGAGAGAGAGAGAGAGAGCTTGAAAGACCTGCGGAAGAGAGAGAGAGAGAGAGCTTGAAAGACCTGCGGAAGAGAGAGAGAGAGAGAGCTTGAAAGACCTGCGGAAGAGAGAGAGAGAGAGAGCTTGAAAGACCTGCGGAAGAGAGAGAGAGAGAGAGCTTGAAAGACCTGCGGAAGAGAGAGAGAGAGAGAGCTTGAAAGACCTGCGGAAGAGAGAGAGAGAGAGAGAGCTTGAAAGACCTGCGGAAGAGAGAGAGAGAGAGAGCTTTAAAGACCTGCGGAAGAGAGAGAGAGAGAGAGCTTTAAAGACCTGCGGAAGAGAGAGAGAGAGAGAGCTTGAAAGACCTGCGGAAGAGAGAGAGAGAGAGAGCTTGAAAGACCTGCGGAAGAGAGAGAGAGAGAGAGAGCTTGAAAGACCTGCGGAAGAGAGAGAGAGAGAGAGCTTGAAAGACCTGCGAAAGAGAGAGAGAGAGCTTGAAAGACCTGCGGAAGAGAGAGAGAGAGAGAGAGCTTGAAAGACCTGCGGAAGAGAGAGAGAGAGAGCTTGAAAGACCTGCGGAAGAGAGAGAGAGAGAGCTTGAAAGACCTGCGGAAGAGAGAGAGAGAGAGAGCTTGAAAGACCTGCGGAAGAGAGAGAGAGAGAGCTTTAAAGACCTGCGGAAGAGAGAGAGAGAGAGAGCTTTAAAGACCTGCGGAAGAGAGAGAGAGAGAGAGCTTTAAAGACCTGCGGAAGAGAGAGAGAGAGAGAGCTTGAAAGACCTGCGGAAGAGAGAGAGAGAGAGAGAGAGCTTTAAAGACCTGCGGAAGAGAGAGAGAGAGAGAGCTTGAAAGACCTGCGGAAGAGAGAGAGAGAGAGCTTGAAAGACCTGCGGAAGAGAGAGAGAAAGAGAGAGCTTGAAAGACCTGCTGGAGAGAGAGAGAGCTTGAAAGACCTGCGGAAGAGAGAGAGAAAGAGAGAGCTTGAAAGACCTGCTGGAGAGAGAGAGAGAGAGCTTGAAAGACCTGCGGAAGAGAGAGAGAAAGAGAGAGCTTGAAAGACCTGCGGAAGAGAGAGAGAGAGAGCTTGAAAGACCTGCGGAAGAGAGAGAGAGAGAGCTTGAAAGACCTGCGGAAGAGAGAGAGAGAGAGCTTGAAAGACCTGCGGAAGAGAGAGAGAGAGAGAGCTTGAAAGACCTGCGGAAGAGAGAGAGAGAGAGAGCTTGAAAGACCTGCGGAAGAGAGAGAGAGAGAGAGCTTGAAAGACCTGCGGAAGAGAGAGAGAGAGAGAGCTTGAAAGACCTGCGGAAGAGAGAGAGAGAGAGAGCTTGAAAGACCTGCGGAAGAGAGAGAGAGAGAGCTTGAAAGACCTGCGGAAGAGAGAGAGAGAGAGCTTGAAAGACCTGCGGAAGAGAGAGAGAGAGAGCTTGAAAGACCTGCGGAAGAGAGAGAGAGAGAGCTTGAAAGACCTGCGGAAGAGAGAGAGAGAGAGCTTGAAAGACCTGCGGAAGAGAGAGAGAGAGAGCTTGAAAGACCTGCGGAAGAGAGAGAGAGAGAGCTTGAAAGACCTGCGGAAGAGAGAGAGAGAGAGCTTGAAAGACCTGCGGAAGAGAGAGAGAGAGAGCTTGAAAGACCTGCGGAAGAGAGAGAGAGAGAGCTTGAAAGACCTGCGGAAGAGAGAGAGAGAGAGAGCTTGAAAGACCTGCGGAAGAGAGAGAGAGAGAGCTTGAAAGACCTGCGGAAGAGAGAGAGAGAGAGAGCTTGAAAGACCTGCGGAAGAGAGAGAGAGAGAGCTTGAAAGACCTGCGGAAGAGAGAGAGAGAGAGAGCTTGAAAGACCTGCGGAAGAGAGAGAGAGAGAGAGCTTGAAAGACCTGCGGAAGAGAGAGAGAGAGAGAGCTTGAAAGACCTGCGGAAGAGAGAGAGAGAGAGAGCTTGAAAGACCTGCGGAAGAGAGAGAGAGAGAGAGCTTGAAAGACCTGCGGAAGAGAGAGAGAGAGAGAGCTTGAAAGACCTGCGGAAGAGAGAGAGAGAGAGAGCTTGAAAGACCTGCGGAAGAGAGAGAGAGAGAGAGCTTGAAAGACCTGCGGAAGAGAGAGAGAGAGAGAGCTTGAAAGACCTGCGGAAGAGAGAGAGAGAGAGAGCTTGAAAGACCTGCGGAAGAGAGAGAGAGAGAGAGCTTGAAAGACCTGCGGAAGAGAGAGAGAGAGAGAGCTTGAAAGACCTGCGGAAGAGAGAGAGAGAGACAGCTTGAAAGACCTGCGGAAGAGAGAGAGAGAGACAGCTTGAAAGACCTGCGGAAGAGAGAGAGAGAGACAGCTTGAAAGACCTGCGGAAGAGAGAGAGAGAGACAGCTTGAAAGACCTGCGGAAGAGAGAGAGAGAGACAGCTTGAAAGACCTGCGGAAGAGAGAGAGAGAGACAGCTTGAAAGACCTGCGGAAGAGAGAGAGAGAGACAGCTTGAAAGACCTGCGGAAGAGAGAGAGAGAGACAGCTTGAAAGACCTGCGGAAGAGAGAGAGAGAGACAGCTTGAAAGACCTGCGGAAGAGAGAGAGAGAGAGACAGCTTGAAAGACCTGCGGAAGAGAGAGAGAGAGAGACAGCTTGAAAGACCTGCGGAAGAGAGAGAGAGAGACAGCTTGAAAGACCTGCGGAAGAGAGAGAGAGAGACAGCTTGAAAGACCTGCGGAAGAGAGAGAGAGAGAGCTTGAAAGACCTGCGGAAGAGAGAGAGAGAGAGCTTGAAAGACCTGCGGAAGAGAGAGAGAGAGAGCTTGAAAGACCTGCGGAAGAGAGAGAGAGAGAGAGCTTGAAAGACCTGCGGAAGAGAGAGAGAGAGAGAGCTTGAAAGACCTGCGGAAGAGAGAGAGAGAGAGAGCTTGAAAGACCTGCGGAAGAGAGAGAGAGAGAGAGCTTGAAAGACCTGCGGAAGAGAGAGAGAGAGAGAGCTTGAAAGACCTGCGGAAGAGAGAGAGAGAGCTTGAAAGACCTGCGGAAGAGAGAGAGAGAGAGAGCTTGAAAGACCTGCGGAAGAGAGAGAGAGAGAGAGCTTGAAAGACCTGCGGAAGAGAGAGAGAGAGAGAGAGCTTGAAAGACCTGCGGAAGAGAGAGAGAGAGAGAGAGCTTGAAAGACCTGCGGAAGAGAGAGAGAGAGAGAGCTTGAAAGACCTGCGGAAGAGAGAGAGAGAGAGAGCTTGAAAGACCTGCGGAAGAGAGAGAGAGAGAGAGAGCTTTAAAGACCTGCGGAAGAGAGAGAGAGAGAGAGCTTTAAAGACCTGCGGAAGAGAGAGAGAGAGAGAGCTTTAAAGACCTGCGGAAGAGAGAGAGAGAGAGAGCTTGAAAGACCTGCGGAAGAGAGAGAGAGAGAGAGAGCTTGAAAGACCTGCGGAAGAGAGAGAGAGAGCTTGAAAGACCTGCGGAAGAGAGAGAGAGAGAGAGAGCTTGAAACACCTGCGGAAGAGAGAGAGAGAGAGCTTGAAAGACCTGCGGAAGAGAGAGAGAGAGAGAGAGCTTGAAAGACCTGCGGAAGAGAGAGAGAGAGAGAGCTTGAAAGACCTGCGGAAGAGAGAGAGAGAGAGAGCTTTAAAGACCTGCGAAAGAGAGAGAGAGAGAGAGCTTGAAAGACCTGCGGAAGAGAGAGAGAGAGAGAGCTTGAAAGACCTGCGGAAGAGAGAGAGAGAGAGAGCTTGAAAGACCTGCGGAAGAGAGAGAGAGAGAGAGCTTGAAAGACCTGCGGAAGAGAGAGAGAGAGAGCTTGAAAGACCTGCGGAAGAGAGAGAGAGAGAGCTTGAAAGACCTGCGGAAGAGAGAGAGAGAGAGCTTGAAAGACCTGCGGAAGAGAGAGAGAGAGAGCTTGAAAGACCTGCGGAAGAGAGAGAGAGAGAGCTTGAAAGACCTGCGGAAGAGAGAGAGAGAGAGCTTGAAAGACCTGCGGAAGAGAGAGAGAGAGAGCTTGAAAGACCTGCGGAAGAGAGAGAGAGAGAGCTTGAAAGACCTGCGGAAGAGAGAGAGAGAGAGCTTGAAAGACCTGCGGAAGAGAGAGAGAGAGAGCTTGAAAGACCTGCGGAAGAGAGAGAGAGAGAGACCTTGAAAGACCTGCGGAAGAGAGAGAGAGAGAGAGCTTGAAAGACCTGCGGAAGAGAGAGAGAGAGAGAGCTTGAAAGACCTGCGGAAGAGAGAGAGAGAGAGAGCTTGAAAGACCTGCGGAAGAGAGAGAGAGAGAGAGCTTGAAAGACCTGCGGAAGAGAGAGAGAGAGAGAGCTTGAAAGACCTGCGGAAGAGAGAGAGAGAGAGAGCTTGAAAGACCTGCGGAAGAGAGAGAGAGAGCTTGAAAGACCTGCGGAAGAGAGAGAGAGAGAGAGCTTGAAAGACCTGCGGAAGAGAGAGAGAGAGAGAGCTTGAAAGACCTGCGGAAGAGAGAGAGAGAGAGAGCTTGAAAGACCTGCGGAAGAGAGAGAGAGAGAGAGCTTGAAAGACCTGCGGAAGAGAGAGAGAGAGAGAGCTTGAAAGACCTGCGGAAGAGAGAGAGAGAGAGCTTGAAAGACCTGCGGAAGAGAGAGAGAGAGAGCTTGAAAGACCTGCGGAAGAGAGAGAGAGAGAGCTTGAAAGACCTGCGGAAGAGAGAGAGAGAGAGAGCTTGAAAGACCTGCGGAAGAGAGAGAGAGAGAGCTTGAAAGACCTGCGGAAGAGAGAGAGAGAGAGAGCTTGAAAGACCTGCGGAAGAGAGAGAGAGAGAGCTTGAAAGACCTGCGGAAGTGAGAGAGAGCTTGAAAGACCTGCGGAAGAGAGAGAGAGAGAGCTTGAAAGACCTGCGGAAGAGAGAGAGAGAGAGAGCTTGAAAGACCTGCGGAAGAGAGAGAGAGAGAGAGAGAGCTTGAAAGACCTGCGCAAGAGAGAGAGAGAGAGAGCTTGAAAGACCTGCGGAAGACAGAGAGAGAGAGAGAGAGCTTGAAAGACCTGCGGAAGACAGAGAGAGAGAGCTTGAAAGACCTGCGGAAGAGAGAGAGAGAGAGCTTGAAAGACCTGCGGAAGAGAGAGAGAGAGAGCTTGAAAGACCTGCGCAAGAGAGAGAGAGAGAGCTTGAAAGACCTGCGCAAGAGAGAGAGAGAGAGCTTGAAAGACCTGCGCAAGAGAGAGAGAGAGAGCTTGAAAGACCTGCGCAAGAGAGAGAGAGAGAGCTTGAAAGACCTGCGCAAGAGAGAGAGAGAGAGAGCTTGAAAGACCTGCGCAAGAGAGAGAGAAGAGAGAGAGAGAGCTTGAAAGACCTGCGGAAGAGAGAGAGAGCTTGAAAGACCTGCGGAAGAGAGAGAGAGCTTGAAAGACCTGCGGAAGAGAGAGAGAGCTTGAAAGACCTGCGGAAGAGAGAGAGAGCTTGAAAGACCTGCGGAAGAGAGAGAGAGCTTGAAAGACCTGCGGAAGAGAGAGAGAGCTTGAAAGACCTGCGGAAGAGAGAGAGAGCTTGAAAGACCTGCGGAAGAGAGAGAGAGCTTGAAAGACCTGCGGAAGAGAGAGAGAGCTTGAAAGACCTGCGGAAGAGAGAGAGAGAGAGCTTGAAAGACCTGCGGAAGAGAGAGAGAGAGAGCTTGAAAGACCTGCGGAAGAGAGAGAGAGAGAGCTTGAAAGACCTGCGGAAGAGAGAGAGAGAGAGCTTGAAAGACCTGCGGAAGAGAGAGAGAGAGAGCTTGAAAGACCTGCGGAAGAGAGAGAGAGAGAGCTTGAAAGACCTGCGGAAGAGAGAGAGAGAGAGCTTGAAAGACCTGCGGAAGAGAGAGAGAGAGAGCTTGAAAGACCTGCGGAAGAGAGAGAGAGAGAGCTTGAAAGACCTGCGGAAGAGAGAGAGAGAGAGCTTGAAAGACCTGCGGAAGAGAGAGAGAGAGAGCTTGAAAGACCTGCGGAAGAGAGAGAGAGAGAGCTTGAAAGACCTGCAGAAGAGAGAGAGAGAGAGAGAGCTTGAAAGACCTGCGGAAGAGAGAGATCTCTAAACACTATCTTTATGTCTAAGGTCTCTTTGTACAGAAGTTTGTCAGGGCAACTTGGAATTATCGTTTTTCCTATATGTAAACCTTGACTAAATATTTGAAGTTACAATATTCGCTGCCCAAATAAGATCTCAGTATGGCTAACACACAGTGGCTCTTAGGAGGAATGATTCACCTTCTCCAAATGATGTGAATTCCAGTTATAGCATGAAAATGGATACTTTACCAGACTAGATGAGTTCTTGTCCTGGAAACCAGTAAGACAAAGAGATCAGAAAAAAGACATAACAACATACTGAAATGGTCAATTGGGGAGAGAAAAATTATGTTCTCAACTTCTTTACTCAGTGTTTGGTAAGTAATGGAGAACTTCAATGGAATATTTGAATATTCGAATGCCTATGTCTTTCACATAGATATCAAGTGTTAGTTCCAGGAAGGGGCCCCTTTATTTCTGAGAACCTCGACTGAAGTAAAATTAAGCAAAAATACATGAATATGCAATTTCTACAGCTCTGAGAGGGAAAAGATAACGAAATACCAAAAATTTATGTACAACATCAAAATCTTAAGATCCCTATCATTCCAGTAATTATAGAAGCAACCGGACTCATGAGAAAGAATTTTAAAAGCTACCTGGAAAATATACCTGGTGAACCAAGTGCAAAAAAAATTTAAACAATTGCACTTAAAGAGACGATTAGAATCTTAAAAAGACTTTAGTTGGAATGTAGGAGATAGTGGATGACCGTCTGGCATCCGGTAAGATGCCCCATCCCTAGCTAGAACAAAATTATATAAAAATTGTGAAAAGCTATATTCTTGTAAAATACCACAGATCTTTATCAAAACCCTGGACAGATAAGACATCTTTGTGAAACGTGATACCGAATCGACATTTGTATATAACTCACTCCCAGTTCATCAAGTTTTAGCTGAAGACTGAAACCTGATTTACCCTTCATTTCTTGTTCATGACCTCACAATCACACAAGACATCATATCCCCCAATTTACAACATAACTTTCCATCATTTCCCAGAATAATTGTAAAAACTTATGCATATAACCCAATCAAAGAAGTAAGGAACATATTTTTTTCATGTTGAAAGCAATTTTTTTTTTTTTTTTTAATTAGAAGGGTGGGGGGGATCATTGATTATCAAGGCCATTTAAGGATAAGGGTTAATAAATGTCTCTTTCTTTTTTCTTTACAAAGGAGTCCCCGCTTATCAAGGCTAGATGCCACTCGAGGATAAGAGTTAATGACTGTACGGTAGTCAATATAACAATAACGTAGAATTGTTAGTAGTGGAAATTTGGTAAATTGGATTACTTAAGGGAGCGGCTCATAAAGAACTTGTTTATGTTGGCCTTGAAGATGACCATGTTGTAGTCAGTTGGAAAGCAGGAAAACTGAACAGAGTTCCACAGGCATGTAGTTCTAAGAAGCTTTGTTCATGGAATCTACATTTAGGTTTAGGCACAGATAAAGAGTGGAGAAATTATTGATAGTGGTTTCAGCTAGACGAGTGTTTTTCATGAAAGTCTAGTCTTGCCATGAAAATAACCATAAAGCAGAGACAGGCTCGCAACATCTCTTCTGTGGGAAAGTGGTTGCACGAAAGAGAAAAGGGCATCCCCCACTAAGCTATGAAGTCTATTTTGAACTGTCAAGGCAAGAGAAGGTCTTTCTAGCAACTCCTACCCAGATGTGGTAACAGTACTCCATTTTTGGACTACAGATAGAGAATTGCATCAGCAGTAAAATATCTACTGGAGTGGCAGAAGGATCCCACCATTTTTCCAACAGCCTTGACGACAGACTTTATGTACGTGTTCCATTTCAAATCTGGAGTAAAGGTCAAACAGACGTTTGTCAAAACATAGAGCCTTCCCAAGATGAGAGCTGTTCATTTCAATTGATATCAGACGGGAATTAGAGTGTTGATGATGCAAAGATAGGTTCTGGATGCATTAAAATTAATCAACCACCTCTTTCCCGATTACACCAAATGCTCAAGATCAGAGAAGAGAAAAATCAAAGAGAACTTGGTCATTTACAACCTTCGAGATGTTACCATAGATGGTAGTGCCATTAGCATTAATGTCTACGAATGATCTCACAATCTGATTTGGGAGATCATTGATGCAGATCAGGAAGAGAGTTGGGCCCAGGATGGACCCCTGTGGGACTCCAGCATTAATACTATGAGCTTCTGATTTCTGCCTATCAATCTTATGAACCTATCAGAGAGAAATGATTTAATTGAAAAAACATTTCCAGCTATACCATAGCTGGAGATTTTGTGGAGTAGACCTTTATGCCATACCCTATCAAAGGATTTTGATATGTCAAAAGCAATAACCCAAGAACAGAAGCCTCCATCAAGAGATTCGCTAATCCTATGAGATATAACTGTTAGCACATCTGCTGAACGGAAACCATATTGCATATTAACGAGGAGGTTATTTTTGCTGAGGTGGTTGATTACTTCTCTATTTAACAGATTCCAACAACTTACTCATGACACGCAGGAGATCGACTGATCAGTATTGAGAGAGAGAGATGACCAATCACCTAAAGTTTTGAATATGAAACATACTGATGAGGTTTTACAGGGTGTTGAGAAGCAATTCGCCTTAAGACAATACTTAAAACAGCTTTGTAATTATGGGAACTAGGTCTAGTTGAAGTTTTTTCAGCACTATAATTGGAATGTTGTCAGGGCCAGTTGCTTCTGGAATCAAGGTTTTTGATTAGCTCAGTAACATCATGCAGATATTTGTATGTTGCATTGCGTGTTTTCAGACACAGGAGGAAATATAGGCGGTTGGGGACCCTGATCGCATAGTGTAGAATTAGCTGCAAAGTTCTTGGCAAAGAGTTTGTGCGATGCTGACAAGATTACTTCAGGTCAATTGATAATGGCTGAGATAGAGCACACACTTCTATTCAGGACCCTATTTATTATTTGACAAAACTGGTAGGAACCAAGTCGCTGCTCAACTACTTTGGACTTGACGGACTGAGCATACAACTCTCTCATGTTCTTTATTACTCTTTTACAGTGGTTGCTGGCAGTTCTGACGGAGGCTTTAGTCTCAGTACATTTATTACATTGGAAATAATAGAAATTGTGATTTCTGTGCTCAATAGCAGCAGTACATTCTGGAAAGAACCACGGCTGGCTGTTAGGTTTTCGCTGGAATTTTTTAGAGGGCATGAAACGGTCTATACCTACAATTAACCATCTCGTTAGGTCTGATACTGTAAAGGACACATTCTTTTTTAACATGGAATACAGAGGTAGATCTGATAAATGTACAGAAGCTACCCCAGTCAGCTATAGAGTATCGATATACTGTACAATGGAGAAGTATGTCAGAGGAGTTATTACATTTTTTTTTTATCTTAACTGAGACAACAGAGTGATTGGAAGATCCCAGTGGAGACAGAATGGAGGATGAACATAGCTCAGGGCAAGTTGTGAGAAAAAGGTCTCAGAGACTTGCATACTGACCATCAGTGTTCAGCATACGGGTGGGTTCATGAACAATCTGAGTTAGGTCATAAGCAATGGAGAAATCGTGACAAAAGCTTCCCTCATCATCTGCCTTGTTTGAGTGAGCTAACCATTCCACATTGTGAACATTGAAGTCTCTACAGATGTAAATGTTAGCCAAAGGATTAGCAGACAGGATGTGGTCAATTTTCTCTGATATGCTCTTAAAAGATAGTAACTCCATATAAATGCAGTGGTGTGAGCAAATGCAACTTGAAAGCACATATAGGGCAATTTAGGGTTTTCTTTAGAGATGTCCCTACCACATGGGAAGCCATCTCTAATGTAGGCACATATTCCATGCCCATGTCAATCTTGGGGGTCAAATTCGGATGTTAAATTTGAATATCCTCTAATTATGAACCCATTCAGGGAAATAGTCAATCCAATACCAGTTTCACTTAAGAATAATAGGTCTGGTTTAGTCTCCTGTAATTGGATTTCAATCTTCGGAAGGTTGGAATGTAGTTCCCTGATGTTGGAGAATTAGACATGGTAGTGGGTGTCTACATTGGAGTTCTGGGTTTAATCTTAAATTCTTTCTGGAGACTTTTCATGATGGAGTTTTGGAATTTGTGAAATATGTTGACAGACTTGATTAGAGCAGGGCAGAGAGGGAAAGTAAGAGAGAAAAAGAAGCGAAGAAATATTTTTTTTGTAGACCATAAGATAAAGACGTAACAATTACCCACTAATATGGCATCGAGAAGCCCCACCAAAATCTTCACCAAATGGCAATATAGCAGCCCCAGTACTTTGCACCTGCCGATAGGACAACCTACTTACTGATTAATCCAAGGTTTAGGTCCCTGACTATCAGGCAGATAATGCCAGTTCAGTGAAATGTTTACCTCCAGCACCCTTATTAGTGACATGGCTACAAGGATAGAAATAGAAACATAAAATTTCCAACATCTCAGGCGATTGCTCACACAAAAATACTGCCGAACTAGAATGCAGCTTTTTCTTCTCCTTTTGTCAGGAAAATCACTCATTCTAAACGATGGCTAAGGGACATATTAGGAGGAGCAAGAGTTACGGGAGCTGCCAACAATGCATTCACAATGCATTGTCTACTCTCCATTAAAAAAAAGAAAAATGTTAATAAGTATTCTACTTTAATATAAGTTCATTTGACTTGTTTAGGAAAAAGTATGGCAATAGCTTCTCCTCTCACTAACTGAAATAAAGAAAGTATTCACTTAGCAAAGTTTATGTATGTAATTCTTAAACAATTCGGCTGTGTTCCTCAAGTCATTCCTGAATGGAAATTGTCTACCCCTTTTGCTAACATTCTATGCTAGGCAACGCTTTATTAGTATGACTATTTGAAAAGTATACTAAAAAGAATGGCATCAGCAGGTATTTTTTTGGTTTTTTTTTTGCAAAAAAAAAAAAAAAAAAAAAAAAAAACGGATGAGCAGACATTGATTCAAAATATGAGAATGCATTTATTAGACAGGGTTACTTGTCAAGAAAGATGGAGAAAAATTATAAAATAAGGAAATCCATAATTATAAATCTAATTTTTATAAATAAATGATTGTAGAATACACAATGTTGATTTTTTTCTTTTGTTTTCGATACATGAAATAATTGCTGATATGCAAATAATTATATTTCATATACTAAATATAAAAATAATACAAATGCACAAACCTCTTCAAGTGTTTTCCTGACGACAGTACCACTTAAATTTTTTATAAGATCAATGCGTTTGTTGGCTGGATTTGAAGGCCCAATGTCCTGAAAGAAGAGATTTCAAAATGAAATATTTTTTTACAATATTTTTTTTTTTTTTTAATAAAAATTACTTAAATAAAAAAAAATTTTTTTTGAAGTTTTAAGAATCTATATAACAAAAAAGGAAAATCTTTGATGGGTTGAAGGTAGGCTGGTTACAATATCAGAATTTGAACTATTAATAAATGAAAAAAATGTTATTGTCCCCTTCAACAAGAATTGGGTCTATGAGAATTTATAAGCGTGATGCAACATTCCTTTCACTATATGACTAAGCTTACTATGTCCACGAATTTAAGATAATATAGAATTTAAATTCTCTTTCCAGTATTAATTAATTGCAGCCTAGGGGTTGAATACAAAGATGGTTTTGCAACTGGGTTTGAATCTTTTGACCAGCAGTAATTATCATTTCCTACACTGAAGATTGCATAAGGTTGAAACACTAGTGTATGTAGGTAATAATAAATATTTAAATTTATGTATCTTATATTCTATAAAAGTGAGAATGCGTGTGTGAGGACACTTCAAGCTATAAAATCAATTAATTTTTAATCTACAGACTTGAAATATGGTATATAGGTTATTCAGACATGTGGAACACTTTTTAATCCGGTTTCACCCCCCCCCCCAAAAAAAAGAACTTCTAAGGATCCAAAATTGAAAAATTAGTATGTGGAAGTCGTCTGATTTTTCTGTTTGCTAACTGTTTCACCATTGCACATGCGGGAATCGTTCACATTAGAGATTCCTAATGCTAAGTTTAAGTTGGTTTGAAAATACCTTCCTAAAGAGTATCTCACAGTGGCTGAATGATTATAGTACTTGACTCACTGTTGTTAGGTTAAGGTTTCGATCTCAGCAAGAGTATTTTTTTTATATACTTACAAGAAGTGAACTATTTAGAAAAAACATAATACTCGCATGCATGTCTCAGTGTTTTTCTGTTTTATTTTTACTTAATTTTTTAAAATAAATTTAACGTTATGTTTAATGCTGAGCACATTTGCTAGTGTATATATATACGCACACTTGCTATTATAATAATTTGGTTTACTGGAAACATTTTCTGGTAAAGTCACTAAATGCCGTATTGAGTTGACAGTGAGAAAATAATTCTGTGTACGCATTAAAAAATTTTTTTTGTTAAATATTATTACACTAGCATGACCAGTTGACACAGCCCCCCCCCCCCTCGTAAAAAATTAATGTATGGTTGTTGTTGGTGGCCAACCCCCAACCTCCTCATGTTTAGAATGGTTTTCAGAATAGACCCCCCCCCCCCGCCGACTTCTCCATGTTTAAGAACGGCTTTCGGAATAGACAATCTCAACCATTGGAAAGTACTTGTCTCTGCCAAATTTAATTAAGATTTTCATAATCAGCATAGTCGAAAACCTATAAAAATAGTCATGTTAAAGAAAATTGTGGAGGTGGAGCTAATGTAAAAATTTACCAACAAAACAAAAAAAGAAGTTATTGTCTTCTGTATAAAGCGATGCTAATTGGTTAATGTTTAATTTTTTTTTTTTTTTTTTTTTTTTTTTCAGCACAGTTGTAATCTCTAGAGTGCGACAACAATCAGTGAATATGTTTAATATAGTTAGCCTTTTAGCATGATCTTCTGTAGAGAGTGACACCATATTGTATAATTTCTGGAGCATTCATTTATTTATTGTAGAAGTGGATTCCAGAATGTGTGAATTGTCAGGTATCTTTTTTTACTCATATCATGTTTTATGTTTGTGCAAAATTTCAAAATATTCCAAGGCGTAGTTATTAAGAAAAGTGCGGACAGACAAACGGATAAGGGTGAATTTACAGGTCCAACTTCCTTTTGTCGAGGGACCAAAACTGAAATTTTGGCATTTTTCCATTATGGCTTGACATATAAGCATCATTATCACAAGTTCTGAGTGAATTTGCTTAAAGTAGACTGTGCATTGAATAAAACATAAGCCACTCTCTCAAATAGCTAAGTTGTGCTACATTTCAGAAACTTACCGGATCGCAAGTGTTATTTCAGTTATTTTGTTTCTAATTGTCCCAGCATGGCTTGAGAGTCTAGTCTATCCTACTATCTTTGTCATGACTGGTGAAGGAAAAAATACATCTATACATTTTTTTTGTGTGTTATTCATGCACAAAATATCCCTCAAGAACTCTTTTCTCTACACTTTATATAAACTGCAATACCATGGGTAGGATTTAGTAATGAAACCCAGCAAAAATAAGGTTTCATTTTAACGGTTAATATACATGCAACAGACTGTGCATTCTGGGAAGAGAGAAAGAAGTAATAAAATAACAATAATGATACAACAAACTGCATTCGAATGAATAAATTGTATTCATCAAGCTTAGTTTTAACTAATCACTGTCCATTACCCTAACAGCTACTCAGTTTTATTTTAAAGTAAATGTACCTAACCTATGTTGCCTCCTAAGTTTTTATTTTTTTCATTTTTATTTTAAAAGTTACTATGATATCATGTGGTGATTAAATTATTAATTAAAACAAAATTTGTATTATTTTGATTGTTCAGACTACTGTTCTCATCTTGGTTGTCATTCTTCTAACATTTCGGTTAATGTAACCTCTGACCTTCTTCAGACGTATCTTCACAATGTTGAATGATGAAAAAGAATGTTTTTGTACTTTTTTTTTCCCCCCAACGAACCATAGTTATTAGAATTCAAAATGTCTGATATTTTTTTATGAAATGGAAAAAGCACAGAGTCGTATCCATTTTTATATAAATTTGGGTCTGCACAGATTTGATATAATATTTCCAAATTTTTTAGATGAAAACTGATAATTTTATTATTTGGATTGTTCGGACCAAATTGTTAAAACATAACTAATTTTGTTCTCAATGGTTTGTTTCCCCACCCCTTAGGAGCAAAATGTAGTATCTGTTTCGAGACTACACTTCATCTTTTCTGTTCTTTGATCAGTGAAGACGAAATCCTTCTAGACTGAAGCAATTTCAATTTTTCCCCAATTTAGAGATCCTGTTTTAAGGCAGCTGAATTTTTACTACATTAAAACCTGATTTTGCATCTGTCTTCATAGTAAAGATGAATAAATTAGGACTTGCTTTCTTTGCCATGGAAAATGTATATGAGCTAGTTTTTTTTTTTTTAGGGGAGGGTGGATACGTATAATTTACAATGGCAAACCACATTGCAACACCCAAAAGTAAATTGATTCAAAAATGTGTTGAGAAACTTTTTCACCCAAAATGCTAATTTTCTAGCCACAATTCAAAATAAACAAAATAAATAAATAAATAGAAGTAATAATAATAGAATTACAATAATAAAATGAAAACATTCATAGAATCAAAAAATAATAGAATTAATGAGATGTCATTTAGAAAATCCATATGCAAATTAATTAGATCAGCCACATATATTATGTGAACATATTCAGTATATTAAGAAGCCAAACTTCTTGTATTCTGTATATAAGATTAAGTTTTTAATATCACTGCCGGTGTAAAAAAAAAACTTTCCAATTTTACAAATAGAGAATAAACAAATATAGTTCTCAATCATCATACACAAATAATTTTGTCTGAAGATTTAGAAAGGTAATTATTTGAAACCTTGTTAAACATTATCTGAACTGGCCATTATATATAAAGATTCTTGCATGGATAAAAAAAAAAAAAAAAAAAATTGTTTAGTTTGGTTGAGACTCTTGCAATCAGAACCCTCTCCAAAGTTTTCAAGAATCTGGATGAATTGTCCCAAACTAAATTATAAGCAATGTTTTAGCAAAAATGAAATACAAATATTCTTCAGAATTTAAATAAAGTTTTAGAACTGTATGGATGCACAAAACGATCAACAGTCAGTGTGAGCAAGGTATGTCTAGAAGGAATAGTGAAAGGGTGTGGAAAGGGAGATAAATCATCACGAATATGGCATGACTAGCAGGGAGACCCGACGCTGTTCCAGATTGAACGATGATCAACGAATGTTTCACTTTCATATTTTTATTATCATCGAAATTGGTGAAATTGCTCATTTTTCAATCAAATCAATCAATTGCCTGCTCTAGTTGGAGACCCATTGCAGTGCATTGGGAAGAAGCTTCACATGTCTTCCTGCAGTGACTTTGTCCACAATAAATTGTAGTCTACATTGTACTGTAGAGAATTTACTGTTGATTTTATAAAATTATATTTTATATAAAATGGCTTGCATTAAAGTTTAAAATGCAAAAAGCAATTACCATGCTTCAATTGTGCTCTAAACAGAAACATTTTGAACGCACACCTGTCATATCAAAGAACCTAATATTGATTTTATATGTCTGGCATTTCGGCTTGTGTGGTAATAAAACTTCTCAAATGCATTTGTAATGTTAGGCTGTGTAAGGTGTTAACTTTGGTTGATATCGCCTGTTCCTTCTTTCATTGGATTATTTCAATTATCGATACTTATCGAAGACATTCCGACAAAACCTATCTAAGAACACTGCCAGGCACATAAAATACCTTTGTGTTAAATTTCATAAAAATCAGCCCAGCTGTTTTCAAGTCCATATGGAATGAGCTTGCACACACAGACACACAAAGTTTCTTTTATATAATAGTAGAAATAAAGATAATGTGTTGGTTGGTTGTTTTGTTTTGTGGCATATCAACCCTTTTCAGGTAATTTAATGCCGAATCCAGTAATTTTGAAAAAGCTTTTATGCTCCAAGTTCTTTATATATCCAAATATTTATTTATGATGTTTAGTTTGGCTGTTTGAACGAAAATTCTTTTTGCATAGACTTTGCAGGTAACATTGCATGATTGAGTTTTGCAAACAGGAAAGAGGAAAAAAAATAATAACATCAATGTTTGGTGTATTTTAAGTCAGGAAGCCAGTATCTTCAGCCAGCCTGATCTGGGAACACCAATCATGAAAACATAGGTTCCTGAACTTCCATATCAATTAGTCAGCAAAACAAATTGATGCGGATACGTGGGGCACAACTTCTTTGACCAGCTCGATTCTACTGTTAGCATTGGTTTCTTTTGATTCTTTCAAGAATTAAGAACTTACAGGAGGGAACACATAAACATTGCCAACATTCATAAGTGAGAGTTGAGCCATCTTGATTTGAACTCAGCACAATCATGTCCACTTCACCACACAAAATTTTAGATATACGAGAAAACATGATAGATCACATTGTGTATGCAAAGAAAACATTTGATGAAGAAATTAAAATCAGCAGAATTCCGTGGATAATTCTCATCACGGACATATACAGCACAACAATATTGATAATAGTGATAAGCGTATATCATCAAATGGTGTCCTGCCTGGTACATGTATTGACAGCTATGGCTTGCCATCCATCTAGGCATTCATGAATTCATTGTTGCTCATCCCAACCAAGCGAGGCACTCTGATTCAGAGCTCTATTCACACTGTTTCTTGAATAAAGAGCTTGATGTATTGCCACAGCTTTCTTTGCAGTTGTACGGACAGCAGGTTGCAGTTCCTTTCTGTCCGAGCATACTGGGCAATTGTCCTGACCATTGTACCCAAAGGTATGTTCTGCTCAGCACAACAAAATATGAAACCATGAACAGAATTATTTGCTTGCTTCGGTATTACATCAGTCACCTGCTTTTCATGACCTTATGTTACTCTGACCAGGGGGGTTGTAGGGTTCTCGACCATGCTCAAATGTCTCCTACAGACTAGCAGAGGGAAAGAGGTGCCTTACTTTTCCTTTAACAGTAGTGCTGTCCCACCACCCATAAGTGTATATAACTAGATAACGTGAGGTATGCATGTCAGTCTGTTTCCTTCTGGAATTTACTGGAACGATCTGACTGAAATTTTGTATGGACCTTTGTTATGATAAGGTGCAGCGGAATAAGTATTATAAAATTCATTTGATGCACAATTATAAATGAATAGGGATTAGTATTTAATGTAAAACTGAGCACAAAAGTTAACCATATTCAGTCATCAATTTGGTATAAAACACTCATTCTAAGTCAACGAGCCAGTTTTTACCTGGCTAAAAAGTTTAGTATGTATATGCTTCATATGTACAAGATTCATGCCAAAACTAATTGATTATTATGAATTTTCGAACACAGGTGCCAGGTGTGGTATTGTGGGCTATATTTAGTTTAATTTCATTTTAGGCAAAGGAGAGGGTGTACAAAGTGGGTAAATATCTTTCATAAAAATCCAAGTACCTGATATTTTTGTGTAATTTTAACAATCCGTACAAGACCTGAATTAATAAATATTCCCACAATTTCATTTTTTTTTTGGTTTTTAGGGATCATAATACAGGCACACAAGCACCCACTTAAAAATGTAAATATTTCAGATTTGAATTGAATTTGAACCAGTCATGAAGCAGGATTCTACAGATTTAAAAATTTTTTAAGAGCTATTTAAGCCTTAAATTTTAGACATTTTCTAAAATAAAAATCATGTAATGAATTTTAATCAAAATTGGAAAAAGGATTCTAGTCATAAGTTTTAGTAACATTGTATTTTGATTTTAAATCTTTATAAGGAGACATAAAAATGGTGTATAAAACTTCTGTTCAGGGAATTAAATTTTATCCATCCTGGAACACTTATATTTGTACTTATAAGTACAAATATTAAAACATATACAGAAGATGGAACGAAGAAGCGATTATTATTTCATGAGTAATAAAAGTATTATTTCACTATGTGTGCTGCAGCCAGGTCATTGGAAATAGGTGATCCAATATACTTAGGGTGATAGTCATATTCTATGTTTATATATCGTTTCCTGTCATGCATAACTTTCTGAATAATTGCGCAGAAATAATTAAATTAAGAAATAAACCACAGCAGAAGCAAGATCTGATGATTACATACTAAGATGAAACCCATTATGATTGCACCTGTTTGGTAAATTTTAACTTTGATGTATATGTTATAAAATAATCAAAGCTTCTTTAGAAATATATATTTGTTGAAAAGTCCTCCTCAGCAAATGAATGTTTTCTTTTTGTCATTTTTTTGGGGTGCCAAGAATTTAGGGCAGGTAAAAAACTGCTGTTTTCTTACACAGAAAATGTCGGTCTGTAACAATGAAACCCTGGTTTGTCTAACAGAAACTGTAATGTATAAGTGCGTAGGTTTAATAAAATATGTTGAGAAACACTTTAGCAAGAGTTAGACACACATTTATTTTTCGGAAAGAAAGCACAAATAGAGGTGAAAGTCCTTAATCCGCGGAGTTTCAAACAAATACTTTCCTTCTCGTCAGAAGGGAGGAATTAGAAAAATGTATAAAGAAATTTTGCCTGTAAAGAATTTAAAGAACGTATGAAAAGGATCATACTAGCATGAAAGGGAGACGTAAAATAATGAAACAGATGGAGTGAAGTAAAAAAATTTTTTAAAATGGTTTTATGTGAGAGTGTGTTCCTATGGTTTTTGACTCCAAAATTAGGTGTATCTGAGATAGCCGTAAAAATAAAATATCTATGTTTATATGGTCCACAGAATAAATATCTTAGTAGATAGGAGATATAGAGATTTTATATATATATATATATATATATATATATATATATATATATATATATATATAGTTTAAAATATAATTATCCACTGACACATGTTACGTCATTATAGTAGCTGAATCTAGCAAGATTTGAAATCAGAACCTCTTGGTTAGAAGCCTAAACCTCTCCCCGCCGGTCTGTCTCATGTTTTATGTAGATGTTATTTGTTTGCGATACATTTTGAATGAATTTGATTATTTATATAAAAGTGCATTTTTACCTAAACATCCAGCAGTTGTGCGAGATAGCCCAGGGGTAGAGGTTTAGGCTTTTAACCATGGGGTCTCGATTTCAAATCTCACGAGATTCAGCCACTCTGATGAGTCGTAGATCATGAAACATGTGCCAGTGGATAATTAAAATTTAAATATCTATCTATATATGGACAAATACAGCATGGACTAAAACAGGCGGTATAAAAATTATTTTAAATCATAGAAGCATCAAAGAGATATATAAAGATAAATGTACTTTGCAAAACCATAAAATATTGATAATGGGAAACCAACTGTATACAGACGCATAGCATATGTTGGGGATACAAAAAAAAAAAATCTTGAATACCAAACTGTTAATGAGGCCTGAGAGCTTTGAAAAATTGTTTGTTTTTTTCAATGCTTTTTGTGTGCTGATGAGCTGCCCAGTTGGTAAAATTATAATTAATGAGCTATTATAATTCTATATGCCAGCTATGGGCTGAAACAATTGTACGCAGATGTTGCAAATGAAACAACTTTTTAAAATGAAAAGAAGTGTCTATTCCTTGTAAAGTGGTGAATTATAAGGAATATTTATAGCTCTAGTAATATTTATGCACTATTTAGCTATCTTGTATTATTTGCTTTTATATCTAAATACTAATCCAAGTACAATATATATATATATTTATTTATAACTAGCGGAACCTGTGGAAATTCCACCGCAGACTCTTTCATATGTAATATATGTAATGTAGTATATATGTTGGCATTCTGTGGATGTTCAGCGTAAATGAAGATGCTCTGATATTATTGTAGCTTTTTTGTTAAAACTACAAAAGTATTCATCTAAGCTAGCAGGGATGCTGGGCATAGCCCGGTCATAAAATATGCTTAAATATGATATTTTAATTTATACAAATTTTGTATACATTATAGAGTCAATTTTCTATTGATTCTTATATATTATAAAGTTGTGATTTCAAAAATAAAAAATATATCCATATGACTTGGGTACATCAACTATTATCGAAACCAAAACTTATAATTTCACCAAGAATTCTTCATTACAAAGTCATAACAATTAAACGACAGTCACTAGGAAGAAAGAAGTCGTAAGCATGACACAAAATAACATGCACGTTATCATAATATATAGATACTTTATACCTACAGACACTATTATTTCATGCTTATGCAATCATCAGTGTAGGGGTAACAATTCCTGCTGGTCATGGGATTCTAATCCAGCCATGAAGTCACCTTTTGCTCCATTTACTAAGCCTCTACCTCAGGGCCACCAAACAATTGCCAGGGAATTAAGAACTATTAAATGCAGAAATTGGGCGAATATGTATTGACAATCTAGAGTGTTCGCACAAATGAACATTATATAGATGCTAGTTGATTGCCTCAGACAGTGTCCATCCTATTCAAGAGAAGTTTTTAGTCATCTATAATATAAATCTCACCTGTCTGTTTAAATGTATGTATGTCTGCCTAAAACTTTCGACAGCGCCGATGGATTTCACGAGATCGGTATCATTTTGAAGCTCAACCCTTCGGATGACAAATATTGAAAAATTGGCTAAAAACATTAATTTCTTCACCCTCAACTGGGCAGAAGGGAGTCGCTTTTTTCGCCGATACTTTCCAAAGTCATCCTCTCTTTTCGATTGACTAGCCTTAATTTAAACCCTTGCCACTTACAGTTTTGCGATGGACTCAACAGCAAAGATGGCACTTTTTTTTTTTTTAGCTCAACACACACCACCAAACACCCGGGCAACACCGGACACCCAGACTAGTTCATAAGTAAAGGAAAAAAATGCAGTTTAAATCCTAGGGATGCTAACTAAAACACCACATTGATGACTTAAAACTTTGATAAGCCGACTGGAAAATTCAAATACAAAAGGAAGATCAACTACTTATCAGTAATGAAACAAACATGTAAATAAAAATATAGGCGGATGCATAGAATGCGTAGGCAGTATATATTGAAGACTCAAAGTATATAAAGATACTCTTTGTGCAAAGATCTTTATACACTTTGTTTTCTGACGCATCCATCTCTTTGACCAGATCCCAAACATCATTGGCATCACAGAGACTTTTCTAAGGAGATATCTCATATCTGGATGCACCAAGGAAGAATTCATCTGCAAGTTGATGGTCTCAATCACACACTGGAAGTAGTACAAAGGCCATTAAAAGGATGATGATAGGTAGCCGACTACATTTTTGGGGGGTATTTAGCGCTGGAACCATGAACAGCTGAAATATATTGGGTACTTGGCTGCCAATTGGTATGGGTGGACCATAATGATATGAACTCATTTAGAGCTGGTTCAACTAATCAGGGTTCAATGCCGATACAAGGTAACAAAGAGTAGAAGTTAGGAACAGTGAGAGAAAGATCTTAGGTTTACTTTCGGCAGCCACATAACTCTTGCTTCCTTTATTTTGTCCTTTAGTCCTTACATTCCAGGAGCGATGTTTCTGACAAAGGGGGAAAAAATTGCTGTTTTCTGAGTCAGAATCTATTCCATCTAATACTTATCATTGGCAAGCTTTTGAGGTGCTTGTTAAGATAGAGTCGATAGATCGATTTTTTTTTAAAAAATGTCCTTGTAAGCAAAAATATTACTTAATGGTAATGACAAAAATAGTAATATATTCAAATATTATGAAATTCATCAAGTAGAATGTTATTTATAGTTGAAAGTTATTTTTACGAAAAATGGGGGAAAATTGCGTTTTTTGGAGATGTATTAAAATAGATAAGATTTCAAATACAAGGGACATAACTCGGAGGCTAAAATGTTGGCCACCTTTGAATGGCGACCAACATTTTAGCCTATAGCGATAAATTTCTTCTTTTTTTTTTTTTTTACTAAAAACACAATAGCTGTTTTTCTACTTGATAAAATTTTGTAATATTTGGATATATTACTACTTTTGACAATAATTTAGTAACTGCTTTTGACTTGACATACTATTTTCTATATATATATTTTTTTAGTTCCTTACACCAAGTGGCTTCATAGATTGTCTGAAGCGATTTCCATAAAAAAGAGGAAATTTTTTTTTATCTCTTTGCTTATTAATGCTATTCTCAAATATCATCTCATTCTATCTCTGTACTAGCATATAAATTGACATTATATTTTTTGTACTCGCTATTATATTCTTTCAGCTAATGTTTGTGATATTTTGTTGACATTATATAGTCACAAAATGAACTCGTCTAAACAAAGACATACGTATGCTAACTCTTATGATTACAAGACTTTGATATGTATATCCTTTTTTTCTTTTTTTTTTTTTTTTTAAATAATTACGATTTCAAAATTATCATGCTATCTCTCCCTCCACCACTTTTACACTGTTTAATGAAAAGCTAAAATTTAAAAGCTGCTAAAGAGCATAAATTTTAAAACATTATTTTTCAGCGGTTATCAATTTTATTAATAGTAATGATAGTTTATCTTTATATTAACTCATTGGACTCTACGGAAATTCCAGTGCTTTCTGAATCAATCTGTATAATTTTTATTTTTTTTGTGTGTGGAAATCGTTCCGAACAAGGCATAATGCCCCATTTGATGTAAGGAGCTAAAAAAAGAAAGAAAAAAAATTGCTTCTTAGTCAAAAACTTGTCAACGATAAGTGTTAGATGGAATAGATGAGGACTCAGAAAACAGCAATTCTCCTTTCTTTGTCAGAAACATTGCTTCAGGAATGGTTGTGACTATATAGAAAAATAAATTCTGGTGCACAAAAGGTCACTCGTTTTAATAGTATCACTCTCGTCTTCATAACTCTTCAACTTTTTCAGTTAAAAAAAAAAAAATAAATAAATAGGATACTTTACTTTTGGAATGACCTTCATGTGTATGTATAAAGAGTTAACCACATCTTTTATAAACATCATTTCGTAAGGTTAAATTTGAAAAAAAAACAAAAAACCCAAAAATACAAAAACAAATAATGTATAATTTTTTTATTAAATGAAAAAGTATTTTCATTTTTACACTTGTTTTTTGTATTTTTTTTTCTGGGACTATTGGTGTCATCTACCCTTATCAAAAGAAGACTTTGCTATTTTTTCATTTTTTTTGTTTCCTCATTTTGTTGATGTTGCTAAAATTTTCACATTTAATTTTACGAAATAATGCTTTCAAAAGATGTCACTAACTCCTTGTATTCAATATCTGCAACACATCGAATCTGATTTTGATACAACCATACAAGAGATTGGACATACAATTTTTCTCATCTAGGGGTCCCCTTAACACCAACAAAATGAAGAGAAAAAAAATCACAAAAAAACAAATAAGAATTAAAAAATGTTTTTCATTTCATGAAAAAAAAAAAAAAAATATATATATATATATATATATATACAGCATTACTTCGTTTTCTAAAAATTTTCAAATATATATATATATATATACACACACACACACACACACATTTTATTTATTTTGACAAATATTTTGATATCACTGCACAGTCATGAGTATGTTTCAGTCTACAAGTTATAACTAGAGACATCATCAAGTGATGTTGCTTTTACAAAAGTCCAGTCTGTTATAGATATTAGAGAAAGTTCAGAAGTTCTTGTCTGGAGAACAATCACATGATATTAAAAAATAAAATAAATTAAAGATTAAGATAACCACTTTTAATTAGTGAAGAATAAAATACAATGAGACAATAAACAAAGAAAAAAAATGCATAAAACGTGTGTATAAAAATTGAATAAATATCTGACAGTATGATATAATGAGTAAAAAATCTTTTTTATGCAAATAAAAACTTTACATGTAGGTTGATAAGCAGTTTGTCTACAAAAAATGTAGGACAGTGGAAACGAATAAGAACACAGATGTGGAGAAAATATATCTGGAAAGCAAAATCATTCAAAAGTTGTTTTTTTTACTATTAGTGATACCATTGAAGCATAGTGTGTGATTGCAAGAATTAGGAGTGGATGAAGTTCAACTAATTTTTGCCATTACTAACCAGCAAAGCATTACCACTGTTGAACAAGGAAAAAGCCTTTCAGGCATGTGTATATAGTGTGATGATGCACATAAAACCTGGTCAGTGAGAGTTGAGGACATGTGAGAGAAATCATATGAGAATAATATGATGGATGTGTAATGCAAGTTTTAAAGATAAGCTTAGATCTGATGAGTGTAAAGGAAGATTAAATTTAAATAGTATATAGAGAGATGTCTGCAGAACAGTAGACTTCATTGGTATGGTCACGTTGAAAAAGTAAATGAATGTTTCTGGGTTAGTAAATGTAGAACAGTTGAGGTAGCAAGTTGAGTTAACAGAATAAGGCCAAGGGAAACGTGGGGGGGGGGGGTTGATAAGGATGGATTTGGGAAAAAGTGGGATAAATAAAGTCCTGGCGAGAGATAGGTTAGTTTGGAAATCAATGTTTTAAAAGTCCCACACATGCCAACATGTAAAACAGATGTTAAACCGAATATCTACCTTTTTTCAGATATGCAAAAATCAAGAAGATTTCCGCATTGGAGATCATCATTACAACCGAATAAGGAAAGATAATGGACAGGGTGAGAAGAAAAACAAAAAATAATAAAAGACCTTTCGACAGCTAGATTCAAAATTCAAGTCAGTTTAATAAAAGTATTTCTGTCACACTCTAGAAGGTCACTAGAAATCAATTTCTATCCTGCTTCTCCCTTCTTTCCCCCTCCCTATCAATTTCTAATACTATCTCCAATGCTAAAGTAACTTTTTCAATTACATATCTGAAGAAACTAATATATTGAAACATCTTGAGAACTTAAACGTTTTTTTTTTTTCACACGTAAATATTTTATAGTCATCTTAACATATACAAATACATAATTACCGATTTTATAAGCTCAGAAACGTTAATGTACTTGTTTATTAAATTTCATATAATATAAAGAGTTATTTTAATCTGTGCGGTGTAGTCAGACTCAAATGTCAGAGATTCAAGTTGAAAAGTGCAATTATATTTTTTTTTCTTTTTAATCGAAAAAATAAAAAAATAACAACTGATGCTTTTAATACAGCAGTTTCCAAAGAGACATTGACACAATGGGAGTGTAATATGACATTCCTGGAATAGTTTTGGATTCAAAAATCATTGGCATCAAATGAAAAAAGAAATGATTTTGAGAAATAAAAAAAAATAAAAAATAAAAAATATTTTTGCATTGATTCTTAAAGTTAAAAAAAAAAAAAAAAAAAAAAGTAAAAAAGTTGGACCTATAATCACAGTAACAAAATCAGAGGTTTGGGAAGGAGTCAATCATTAAGAATACTAGAAGTTAGATTCAGATTTTTTTCATTTTCAAAGAATCGACAGACATTTTGAATATTTGGAAGACTTTAAAATAAAAAGTCAAAGTCAGAGTTTTTGGAATTTAACTTTGCTTCTAATCTTGTGCGTGTGTCTCACCTATATGTAAATTTGATAAATACATATTGCATTATTTTTATTTATTGTTGAATAGACTTAAAAAATTGACTTCAAAAGTCCAGATCTTTATCGCTCAGTTCCATTTTTATCACTTTCTACCATGTTTTACTTGGCCTTCCCATGTGAACTGAACCTGCTATCTCAACTGTTCTACATCTACTAACCCAAGATACACTTTCTTGGCCTTCGAGCTAGAATCAAAGTGTAGCATCAGTTCTATCTAAAGATGATATTATAATATTATGAGCGCTGCATTTGCACTGGATGTCCATAGAATGGAAATATGTCACAAACTCCTACAATAGTTTTGCCAATAGATCCCATAACTAGAAATATTCCAATGTTTCAATTTGAACAAAAGTGGTACAATAATATTGTGGAGGTCTGGGTTTGTGCCAGACATCCAGAGAATGGAAATATTTTTTTTACATACAGCAGCAATATAGAACTGTCGAATTTCCACAGGTCTTGCTAGTATTTTAATAATTTATCTATTTGAATAGAGAGTGACAACACTGGCGAAGTATTATTTTACTTTTTAATAAAGCCAGCCAACAGCACTCACCCTAGGCAAGTTGAACTGGCTTCTTCTGAAGGAGGAAGTCTCAAGGGAATATGAAATTCACAAGAGGTCCCCAGTTGCATGTATATCCCCATCAAAGGAGATGATGATGATGATGTTAGTTTTTTTTTATTTTTGCAGTTCTTGTAGGAAGATGTCGACATCCTCTTTCATATACTGTCTGGTACTCCCAAATAGTCACCCATCTGGTACTGACTCAATGTTGCTTAACACCAGTGTGTCAACATGATAATGCCAAATATAATGAAGAGTGTACACTAATTTATATATAATATACGTACAAACTAGCAGGGATACCTGGTATTGTGTGATGAAAATTAAGTATTAAAGTTCATAATACTTTTTAATCTCTATAAAGATGTGCTAATACTTTTTAATCTCTATAAAGATGTGTTAAAAAAACAAAAACAAAAAAAAAACACAGCTGGTTTTAAATTTAATTGAATAATGTATTAAAATCAGGTAGCAATAGGGAAAATGGAAGTGTTAAATTTTTTTCCTTATAATAATTTAAGTAAAAATTTCCTAAAACAATCTTATCTAAATAGAAATTTCATGGACGCACACAGAGCAAGGCAGGCGTTAGTGAAATGTGCCCTACCCTCACCTCACAGACACCACCCAATTCTTGGATAATGCCCATTTCTAACAGCAGATCATAACCAAGAAGGTCCCTGCTCACAACCAGGGCTCATACGGTTATTGTAGGCCCATCACCGACACGTGTATGAATGACACTAACTCCACAAGAGGCTAGCGTGCCCCCGCCGACTGTCAGTACTGGACTCCTGTTCTTGTCCCATACATCACAGCATGCCTTGCACACGAGAGTCTGCATGCACCCTGTGTCTATGAGCGCAAAGCATTCACACCCGTTCACACGCACTTTCACTGTGGGTAGCGCCCTATTTGTCAATGATCTGGGGAGAATACTGGCGCTATAATTTACTCCTCTTGTCCGTTTCCTGGACAATTCCTTACTACGTGACCTAGCTTGCTGCACCGATAGCAACGCATGCGTCTTGGCGTTTCCTGAGCAGACGTGTCTTTTACACTGCTTCGGCTTCAACAATCGCCAGAAAAGTGGTTTGACCCGCCACATTTATAACATCTTACGCCATCTTCTAATGAAGTAGATGCTTCTGCAGCTACTAGCACCGGTTTTGCATCTTTTTCTTTTAAAATATTGCGGGCTCTAGCCAACAATTCCTGAAGCCCAATCTCGCTGAGCCTTGAGGATGCTCGTAGCAGTCGAATGGTGTCGTCCGGGAGTCCTGTGAGAAAGGCACAACTTAATATGTATTCAGTCACTCCACCAAACAGCGCAGGTAATCTCTTTAAATCCGCCAAGTAGATGTCCACCGTCTCATCCAACCCAAGCCGCCGTTCAGTGAACTGCCTCCAGGCAATAAAAGGGTCCATAGCAAAGGCCACGTATAGTGCCTCCTTATCCTCCTCCAGAGTTGGTTCATCCCCGAGCTACTGATAAACAGAGTATGCCCCCTTGGTCAGCCTCAATAGGATGACAAGCGTGAGATCCTTTATTTTGTAAAGCCGGCAGACAAGTTCAACTTTTACCCACCACTCAACTACCGAGGGTCCGGCGGAGGAGCCGTCGAACTCCGGTATCAATCTCAGATCAAACTTGTCCATTGCAAAAAAAATGGGTAAAATAGCTTGCGGTCGATCAACAGGCAAAAATCACTGCTCACACAAATTCTTCCAACTGATTTTGCCGCTTCTCAAACGTCAAATGATTTCTTGATGCTTTCCCACCAACAAGTGACCTGTTTTTATAAGGCATGCACATGTGATCTTGCAAGATTTCATTCACTACAAAACGTCACGGCCACGGTGATGGACTCTTTCTTTCTTTCTCGATGCGCACGACTCACAGGACAGACAGACACGAGGACGTTTGTACAGTAAGCCATTTTCCCCACACACAATAGATTCCGAAATCATCAAAAGTTTGCATCTTTCTAATTCCCAATTCCAATTAATCGTCCCAACACTATTTTAAATGCTATAGTTATAGATTTTATCTAGGTTAACCCTAACCTTAGCCCTGTAGGTCAGGTTTTAACATTTCCATTAATCTACAAAATAATATGTTAAGCCATTTCATGTTCGTATGTACATTATCATCTTTCACACACAATTATGAAAGTGTGATCGTCCAATCAGTAAAAACAATGATTTGTGATTAATCTAATGTCAGTTAGATAAACAATTCCAACTTTATCCATTTTAAAATCATCATTCTAGCAATCATAGAAGCAACCAAGCTCATGAAAAAGAACCTGGCGAATATACCCTGTGAACCAAGTACAAGAGAGATACAGACAATTGCAATTAAAGGAATGGTTGAAATCCTAAAAAGATCTCAGTCAAAGTTTCTGAAATAGAGGGTGAATGCCTGGTATCAGGTAGAATGCTCCATCAAAAAAAAAAAAAAATATATATATATATATATATAAAGTAACGATTTTGGGTCTACAGACTTGAACTTGATATATGGTGTATTACAACCTGTGAAACAAATTCGATTTGGTTTTTAGCTGGAAAAAATAACTGCTAAGGGGTCAAAATTTAAAAAAAAAAAAAAAAAAAAAAAAAAAAATGGAACTTGGCTGGCAGAAGTCGACTTGATGTGCATCCTATATGCATGCACAAATATACATTTATACTTTTAACTGCATTAGTTTTTAAAGTTTTTATATACATGTCCTTAGCTACTATAGTAGTGCATACGATAGAGATTGAAATGTTTTGGTTTCAATTCTAACTGATAGCATCCAAATCATATTTTTTTTAACTTTAGAAATCACTACTATATATTGGGTACAATATAATAATCAATAGAGAATTGGCTCTATAATAAATATGAAGTCTGCATAAGATATCATATTTAAGGATATTTTACGACTGGGCAATGCCAGCCAGCTAGTAAAATATATTATATATATATATATATAAGTTAGAAAAGCATTTCATCCAAGGCATAAAAATTGTTAAACAAAATGTTTTTATTATAGGCTTTAAAAATAAAGGTACAAGATTCAATTTGAAATTTATTGCCCTTTTATAAATTTTACAAAGTAAGGTATAAAAATTTAATTTAAATTGAATCAAAAAATTACCTTGGATTTATTTTATGTAATGTACATTCTGTTGCACTTTAAAAAAAAAAATCATTGAAAATTTTATATCTATATCATTAATTGCTAGATGAAAGATAATGTTTTTAAATTGCAACAAAATGTACATTATATAAAATAAATCCAAGGTGATTTTTTTCATTCAATTTAAATTAAATTTTTGTACCTTACTTTGTAAAATTTATAAACGTGCACTTTGAAGATAAATAAATTTCAAATTGAATCTTGTACCTATATTTTTAAAGCCTATAGTAAAAACATTTTGTTTAACAATTTTCATGCCTTGGATGAAATGCTTTTCTAACTTGTATTTTATCTTTTTAAGATTATATTTTAAAACTCTCCTACTCTCTATTTCAGTTTGTATTTCTCCTCACACCACAACTCATTTTTTGCAATTCCCTCTTTGTAATACAGCTTTGAATAATGAGAAAATCTGAATTTTTTTTAACAAAAACTTTAAAATAACTTATTTAGATTAATTTTTTTTTTAAACTTCTTTCAGAATAGAAAATCTTTAAAATTTAATAAGGAACATATTTCATATAGGTTTCATTAACAAATATTCAGTACATAACGAGAAAAATAGAGATGAAAATTTCAAAAGGACTGTATAACTGGTTACGGTCAATAGTAGTCCTCGCCAGCGAAAATCTTTGTTATTCTTATTCTATTATTATTTAAAACATTTTGTGTCCTGCTCTTTCGTGCAAGGACTAATATATATGAACATTACTATTTTCAAAATGGATGTGAAATTCCTCCAAAAATAAATGGAATGATCCATTAAGAATTTTAATATGTTGGAAATGGACTTCTTTATTTATGCAAGTTTACAAAATAAAATTTTTTTCCTGTATCTTTACAAATTTTGTAACCTGAAAACTTTGATTTAATAGAGGGGGGGGGCGTGTAGGATGAGGATGATGTGAAATTTAGTACCAAAGGTGTGTAATGGTAGGGTAAGTGGTTACAGGTAGACTGAACTCACTGAATGTTGTCTAGTTTCTTGAATTCTGGATGTCTTTCAACTGACATAATATCTACTTCCCAAAAATGAAATTATACATACATATATATATATACACATACATATATATATATATACACATACATATATATATATATACACATACATATATATATATATACACATACATATATATATATATATATATATATATATATATATATATATATCTGACTACTTCATTTAATCACATAAATTAATATACGAAAGTATAATTTTATGCGTAAACTAAGTATTTACTTCAACAGTGCTCAATATATAGGTAGAGCTAGGTAGTAAGTTAGAAAAATATATATGGCAATTAAGCTATACAGAATATTCACATTTCAGCCACACTAGGATTTGTTGCTGTAGTCTCGCGTTTTTATATACGCATATTCTATTGAAATTTTAGTTAGCCAATCAGCTTCCTAGTTTCCACCGCTCCCTGGTCACATGAGACCAGAATTAACAGGAAATAGTAATCATACACCAAGGATGGTTTAAAGCTAGTAAAATGTTTGTTTGGATGAATGAATAATGCATACAGATATATATCAGCAAGTTTAAATGCGAACTGGTCATTTCAATTTGCTGACAGGAAGGGAGCGGTGGAAACTAAGAAGCTGATTGGCTAACTAAAAAAATCAATAGAATATGCGTATATAAAAACGCAAGATTACAACAACTGTTCACATAAGCCTGACGAATTCTAGTGTGGATGAAACGCGGAATATTCTGTGTAGCTTAATTGCCATATATATTTTTCTAACTTACTATATATATATATATATGCTTAAATATATTTTAATTCATGCAGATTTTATGTTTATTATTTCAGAGCCAACTCTCTATTGAATATTATATTGTACCTAATATATAGTAGTGATTTCAAAAGTTAAAAAAAAATAAAAATGACTTGCGTGCTATCAGCTAGAATAAAAACCCAAACATTTAAAGCTCCAGCTGTGTCTCCTACTAACGTAGAGATAGGTAAGAAACATTTAATATTAAATGTATTGAAGTGAATTGCATTTGGGCATACACAGGAAGAAGTAAAAATGTCAGCAAATTGAAATGATCAGTTCGCATTTAAACTTGCCGATATATGTCTGTATGCATTATTCATTCATCCAAACAAAGATTTTACTAGCTATAAACCATCCTTGGTGTATGATTACTATTTCCTGTTAATTCTAGTCTCATGTGACCAGTAGTTTCAGATTTCATCGGTTAAATATCTTCACAGACAATTATTTCTCAACGTTTTTATTTTTCTTTTAATCTTGTTTTCTCCAAACAAGGCATATTGCTACTTGGATGTAAGGGACTATTATTTGGGATCATATCTACAGGAAAATATGTGAGGAAATGAACGAGATGTTTATTCACATTACATTTAAACTTCTGCATGTTAGTACAGTCAAGGAATCAGGAAACAAGAAGAGAATTCCAAAGTCTTGTTGTTTGGAGGGGAAGAAACTATTAGAGTAAAAGGCTTTCTGGCATCTAGGGACCTCTACATTGAAGAAGTGTAATTTTGTTGCTTGACAGATTAGTTGAGGATGTAAGTAGAGGGCGCACAAATGCAAAGAGTTCATCAGAGCACATTCCATTAAAATAGTTGTATAAAAAGGCAGTGTTGCAACATTGCGGCAATGGGAAAGGGGTTAGAGTTTGGTTGATAGTGTGGGACCTATCATGGAGACTTTTTTTTTGTTCTTGTCTAAGAGCGAGAGACTCATAATAGATACATCAGTCCAGATGTGGCAAGAATACCTCATGCGTGGGTGAATTGTGGCTTTGTAGAGATAGCACAGTAGAGGGAACACCTTTGCAGCAGCCTTGGCAATGTCCTCAATGTATTTGTCCAAATTCATGTTGCTGTGAATTTTAAGCCGAGGACTGTGAATGATGAGCTCTAAGATATGGTACTGTTGGTTATGACTATCGGTGGTTGAGACGGTTTCTTGTAATTATTAAAGGAAAGAAGCTTAATCTTAGTAGCATTAAATGTTATTATCCATTTACAGCCCCATTCCACTACAGTTTGGTATCTATCTGAAGTCGAAAGTATAATATTAGTCTTTCAATGCTAAATTCAAGAGGAGGGGGTAGTGTAGTATCTATTGTCATGAGACCGAGGCGGGGGAGTAGTGTAATATCGTCATGAGACCATCCTCCAAGTATTACCCTCTCCTTTGAGGGATAATGTAGTGTGATTGTGTGATTATTCTCTCAAGCATTACTTTCTCCTTAGGGATGGTGTAGTATAGTATATTTATTTGTAATGGTATCATCCACCCAAGTATTACCTTCTTCTTTGAGGGGGAGGGAGCAGTGTATTATATGTTTGTTCGTAATACTAGGAAAAATAATGTTATTTACAATGCTTTAAGCCTCCAGTGGATATGTCACTCTTGTTATTTGTTAATACGCATGTGAGCTCGTAGTAAATATCAAATGTATAGAATTGCATCACCTATTTTCTTAGTTATGCTGGCAAGATACGTACGCAGTATAATAGGTCATGAAACAAAACAAGGAAACAATGGATATATGAATACTAAATGAAAAAAAAAAAGTGATAATACCTGTTCGCACATGACCGTTCAGAAAGGTTACGTTTTGATACAAAAAAAAAAAAAAAAAAAAAAAAAAAAAGGATGTTTGTTTACCTCAACGCCCCCACAAGAAAAACTATCAGATAAGCAAGTGATATTTACTTGAGATAGACTTTACTGCTTTTTTTTATACATGAATTGTCACAATGAAAACAACCATCATATCAGTACTGTGGTAGATACGTTATAAATTGAGGTACAGCTACCATATCTGGGGAAGTGCCGATCAGAACACTTTTTGAAAAATGTTTATTTGAAAAGTATATATTAGGTTGGTGCAAAAATAATGTTGTTTATATATATATATAGTTGATAAAAAAAACAAAACATTATTTTTGCACCAACCTTTTATATATATATATATATATATATGCACAGGTGCAATAGATGGAAAAGAAATGCCAGCTACTAACTAATACAGTTGTTGGACGTATAGTTAAATTAATTAACCAGACACAGAAAATACTTAACGAGCATAAATTATGTATAATAACTAGACGGAACCCAAGTACAAATATAGACATTTATTAACACATTGACAAATGCAATACCGACTGTAAGTACATCTTGTCAGAGGAAAATTTCTAGCAAAATACTAATATTGGTTCACAATTATTTTACTAAATAGCACATACAGAGAAAATATTGAAGATGAAATGCCTTTAAGGGACATGGAGAAAGGGAATGAGTGTTGAAAGTAAAAAGAGGATATAATATTGGTATCCTAATACAGAATTAATCCTTGAAAATTTTTAAGTGACACGATATGACAAGACTAATGTCATTGTAAAATGCAACAAGTATTCACAATTCAGTTCTTTACTAAAAAACGTTAGCCAAAGAAAACATTGAGAATCGTCATAGCAAAATCACTATTATGTACTCCAAATTTCCCTCTGCCTATGTTGTGTAGGGAGGTACCTTACAACATTGAATGATATGCTCTCTTGCTAAATTCTATTTGACGAATAAAAACCAAACTTATCACTTGTGACGTCACAGACACACGCACCCTCTTAATAAACGACATAAATCATGAATAGTGGGGGGAAAAAAAAAAAAATTTTCAGCTATATAGTAGTTGGAGATCTTGTGGAGTAGATCTTTTATGCCATACCCTATCAAAGGTTTTTAATATGTCAAGAGCAATTGCCGGAGAAAATAAGCCTCTGTTAAGAAATTCGCTAATCCTATGAGACATAACTGTTAGCACATGTGCTGTAGATCTAGCAGAACGGAAACTACATTGCATGTCACTGAGGAGGTTATTTTTGCTGAGATGGTTGACTACTACTCTATCTCACATAGATCCACAGGAGACTTATTGGTCTGTACCAAGAGAGAGATGACCGATCACCCGAATTCTTAAATACGGGCAGCACATAGTTGCTGGTCGAACCAACCTCTTATGTTCTTGTGTGCTTAAAGTCTTAACTTTATCCTATTTTGATGAAATTGTTGAATAAAGTTGATTTAAATTCTAAAGTTTTTTGTCCTTTTTAACTGGAAACTTTGTGGTCATTTTTTTTTATCTTTCTTGATCTTCAACAAGGCCAATTAAATGAATATAGACCATATCCAACAAGCATCACGGTCAGTTTAACCTCTACAGATATTGCTGTTTGTTTCATCTCAAACTATTGGTCCCCCTGACAAAAGAGGGATAGAATCTGGTAATTCACTCCCGCTCATCCGTTCATACTTTTCTCAATAACTATGCCTTGGGGTTTTTTTTTTTTTTTTAATTTTGCACAAACATTAATCATAGTGAAGTAAATTTTTGCCAGAACGGATTTTCCAAAATAACTATGTTTACCTCTCCTAAAGTCCATTATAGGAGTAAAATTGTCCCCAAATTGTTCATCGGTTCGCACTTTTCTCAATAACTAGTCCTTGAATTTTTTTGAAATTTTACAAACATTAGTCATGGGGAAAGTAAATTTTTCACTCATGCAAGGGGGACCTCACATGTTCAGCTTGTTTCCCAAAGAGGTAGTTCTGTTGTTATTTCAACCATTTGTTCTCACAAAGCCCTGATCTATGAACATCATTCATATTATCAAATAAGATTCTAGATTCCCTTTTTGTCTAATTGTTTCCCTATCTCTTGAACTGTTAGTGCAAAACTTCTCGTGTTTCTTGCAAGGCTGTGAAGACTGAAGCTCAAGCTCTTGTAAAGGTTGTGGGTAATAAGAAATGCTTGTTGGAGATGATCATTTTGTAGTAATGTCTGTGTGTAATGTTACCCAATAAGTTGTAGCCTCAGCCGCAAAGTAGACAAAGAATAGGAAAGAACTTAGATTCGCTTCCCCCCCCCCCATTGTAACAACAACATTCTTTCCTCATTCTTCTGCCGTGCCTGAATTCTTGTTACGGGTGTGACATCATCCACATCTCTAACATGATTGCCCTTTTATATTTCTTTTCCCCTACTGGCGATGTCATTTTGCATGTATTTGCATATGCACGTCTGTGTTTAAACATGTGTTTATCTGACTGGCTTTGCTTGAAATAAAAAAATAAAAAAAAAGGTCAACAGTTTCCGTTAAAGACAAACATCATCTCTACAATTTTAACTTTAGGTTTCATCACAGGAACATCTCAATGTAAAGCAGGTTGGTTTGGCTGGCATGTATTAGAGAAAAGGTATTGAGTCTAGGTCTTTAGTCTCAATTTCGTTAGTCCTGAGAAGAGGCAAGTGAGAAAATGTGACGGCTTATGTTGGTATCTTGACTGGAACTGTTTATTTTCCTCACTCTTTATCTGTGCCTAAATCTAATCGTAGATTCCATGAACAAAGTTTCTTTCTTAGAACTGACCACCTGTGGAACTCTTCCGTTTCCCTACTTTCCAGCTGCCTACAATGTGGTAGTCTTAAAGTCCAACGTAAATAAGTTTTTGATGAGCCTCCCCTTTAAGTAATCTAATTCATGATATTGTCCTATCGACTGCTGTACACTCATTAATCCTTATCCTATGTTGGAATCTTGACTGGAACTGTTCATTTTTGAGTGCTAAACAATCTGGGCAGAAATGGTTGAAAGGCGCACATGTATAGTTGTGCTCTAATTGTCTATGTATCACTATATATGTTTGGACATGCCTGTGTGAGCTAACCGAACCACATATCAATCACTATACGAGTGATTACATATTGCTACAAAAAGAAGTAGATCTCAATCATGTAACTGCTACACTCTTGACTCCGGACCTTGACAAGTGGTGACTCCTTTGTAAAAAAAAAGACTCCCTAAGTACCATCTCATTCCACAATATCACAAAGAAAAATAATATGGTTAGCTTTGTCACAAACAGAATGTGGTATATTGGAGTTCTATCTCTAGTCTGGTCTGTTACAGTGCAAGGCAAGAATGGGATAGGTCTTGTCAACATGAAATCTACTTAAGAACAAATTTGCATCTTCCCACTGAAGAAGAGGGCAGAAGTCAGCAGCTTTTGAGCGTGGATATCAGTGGCATGCTAATCACCTGTTTATCAATACACCAACCAAATGATAACATAATGCAAGATATTGTGCATGCATATTAAACAAAAATAGATTTTTCATGTAACTCCTACACTTCCTTTTTTCATCTCCCCATCAAACAAGTTGTTTCAGAAAAATTTGCACATGTATGTAAATCACATTACCCAACATCCTAATCTTTCAATTGTGTGCATTTTTGCTACTTGAGCTATATTAGGGAATGCTCTTTGTGTCAAGCAAATGATGTTTCTCTCACACCAATATCTTGTAGGCCAACCAAAGATGGATTCTTTCATTGTGAATACGAAAGGGAAAAAAAAAAAAAATCACTCCCTCTGTTGCCAGATTTCAGTTCAGTTAAAATTAGAAATTAAGAGAATGAACAGTGTTTTTCATGTTTTTATTAGCTACATGTTCAGGAGTTCAAACGTTATTTTTACTGTGGTTAAAAAGAGAGTAGATTTTAATGGTGGGATGCTTAGTCGGAAAAAAAAAAAAAAAAAAAAAATCAGACCTTTTTGAGGTATCGGAATTGAAATCAATATTGGAAAAAAAAATACCTATTTTCAGATGCCAATAACGATTCATTTTATTGCTTTTATTTCTTTATTTTTGTTTAAAACTTAATTTTCCACAGCTTCTATTAATGATAAAATTATATTTATTGATTTTTAAACTACTAGTAAAACTAAAATCTTTAGGTTACACTCATAAGTGTATTTTTTTAGATTTGCGAAAATGGATATACATACATATCACATAGATTTTTGTACCCCCCTCCCAAAAAAAAAAAAAAACAAAAAAAAAAAAAAATGGAATTGGTAATTATATTGGAATTGGAAATTTAAAACAATCTGTAATTGCATCGGAATTGGGAAAAATATTGGAATCGTTCCATCACTAGTAGATTTATTTTTTGCATCATGTCACTTAAGAATTCTATAATAAAGGGAGGTAATTTATAACAGACTAATGCAAGGAAGATAACATTACATGTACTACTAATTAGAATTTTCATTCAGTCATTAAAAATGTGCTTAAAAAAAAAAAAAAAAAATTCTTTTAAATAAAAAAATAAATTGAAAAAAATAATGTTCATTGAGTAAAGTATACTACATAATTAAAAAATTCAATGATAAACTTACACATTATAAAAGAGTAATGGCATGGAGTTAATTTTAGTTAAAACGTACAGATTCCAATTAGAGTTAATGAGTTTGTCGGGTGGGACAACATTGTGATGATTCCTAACAATGGTTAAAACTGGGCAGAATTTGATTATTTAAAAAGATGGTTCAACAAGAACTTGTTAACATTGAACTTGAAAACTACCATGTTGTAGTCAGCTGGTAAGCAGCTCCATCGTATCATGTGCCACATATAAGTAGTTTTTGGAAAAAATTTTGCTCATGAAAGTTTCATCTAGCTCCAGGTACACAGTGGAAGAAATGACTTATTTATAGTGGTTGTAGCTAGACGAGTTTTTGTTGGAATATTATACAATGTTTATGATCCGAGTGTTGAGTTTGCTAATGAGCAGCTGAATGTGACTATTTCTTGTTGACGTATGTTACCTCTTAAGGAGAAGGTAATGCCTGAGAGAATGGTCTTATGATAACAGAACATATACTACACCACTCACCTACCACGCAAAAAAGGAGGAGGCAATGCTTAGGAGGATATGATGACAAAAAAAAACAAAAAAAATACTATCACTCTCAAAGAGAAAGTAATACCTGGGATGATGGTATTAGGACAAATTCACATATACTACATTCCTCTACACACACTATCGAGCATTGAAAGTAGATTGGTCTGAAATAGTACAGCAAACTGAATTGAGCATTTAAAGAGAGTACGAAAGTACAATAGTAATAGTATTATTTCGGATTCAGACAGATACCAAATCTCCATTAGTAATATATATTATTGTTGCAAAAGCATTCAGCTTGGTTAGGTCGAGTTGGCTTTTTACCTGGCTTGCATTACATCTCAAATCACACCAATCCTGAGCAAGGCCACACAAGATGGCTAGCAAATCGGGATTCCACCATTAAAGGTCAACAACTAGTGGAACTGATTGTTTAGCAAAGTTCTTGATGGTTGCTTTACAGGTCCTTAACAGTCAGACATTTGCACTACCCAGACAGCAAGGAAGGATTACATTACAGAACTAACTCTTCATCCACGTGACAAGTAGCATGTCTAAACCATTAAAGATATCGGGGTAGATAGCAGAAACTTAAGATCGAGGTGTTGGCAAAGAACACCAGTTGGTATACAGTTAGTTTGATGGCAATGCAAGATGCGGTTGAAAAAGTCGTCAAAAATGTCTAGCTTTTGCCAATCAACCACCCTCATTGGCCATGCCTTGCAGCCATACAAAGATTGACCAGGCAACAGATTGGTAAATATGCCTTGCATTTTAGAATTCACTGAAATCTCTCTACACCCCCATATGAACCACTGGAGGTGCACAAAGAGCAAATCTAGCAGCCCCAACCTGACGATCAATCTCCACCACACCCTGCCAGGATGGTAGAATAAAAGTTACTCAAATTATGAAGTGCCTTCAATAAGTTTCCAGACGTTTTTGGGGGCAGGCATTTAAAATTGTAGACTCTTGAAAATTCAGTATGTTATTGCTTTACATCTTAGGAGACGACTGACCAATTTTTATAATTTCAGGTTCAAATGAACAGGTACAGCAGAAATTGGAATACACTCTACTAAAGCCTGATTGTCAAAATGCTGGTGAATTTCAAAAATGCAATCTGAACATGAGAACACTTTAGAAGAATGATATTCAACAAAATTCTGTTTTAAACTTGGAAAAATACCCCAGAAATATATGGAATACTTCAGACTGCTTTTGGACCATCTTGTATGAATCGAGCATCAGTTTTTGAGTGGCATAAGAGATCCAAGGAAGACAGGGAGTCTGTGACGGATGACGAGAGGTGTGGGAAGAGTAAGGAAGTCAGAACACCAGAGTTGATTGACCTCATAAAGAATTGCATGGATAAGGACCGTCATGTATCTATAGAAACAATAAGTACACAGTTTGATGTCAGTGTGGGAACTCTACACAATTATTCACAAGGAATTGAAGATGTGGAAGATTTGTGCATAGTTTGTCCCAAGAGTGCTCAGAAAAGATCAGAAAGAACAACGTTGTCATGACAGCAAGGAGATGGTTGAGCTGATGATTTCAGATCCTGCAGTCCAAACTTTGCTGCCTGTGACTTTTGACTTTTCCCTAAGCTCAAGGAAACCTAAGAGGCTGTTGTTAAGAAACACTTGAGGAGATGAAAGAGTCTGATGAGGGTCATTAACACTCTCACACACGACTTCCATGGGGCCTTCCAGAAGGTGTTGCAATGGTACGTGCATTGCAGCCGGAGATGACGTCAAACAGGACTAGAGCTTCATGTGTGTATTATCGATAAAATTGGAAACTTACCGAAGGCACCTCATATCAAGTAATGGATATTATTATTGCAAGTATGAATATTATTATTATGGTTATTATTCTTTGAAAATGGCTAAGGATATAAAGGAAAGCGATCAGACATAAAACCATTAAACATCATTTGGGAATTTTCTTTGTTCTATTGAAACGGAAAAATCAGTACTTGTGAAAGCACATAAAAAAAAAATATGTGAAAAAGACTAAACAGTTCTTTCTTGGTTTTATTTAATGAGACATGTATTGGTATATACAGCGACATGACTGGTTAATGTGGGTTTTCAAATCTGCTCCTCCCTCCTCAAACTGGGGAGGTGGGGGTAACAAACAAAAGTTGCATAAAAATGATTTACTTGGGTGAGTAAGTAATGAATAAGACAGAATATTCTTTTCATTATTTTTATTTGCTTTATTTTATTTATTTTTTTACGTAGGAGTCAATGTTTATCAAGGCACAGAGCCCACTCGAGGATAAGGGTTAATGAGTGTATGGTAGTCAATGAGACAATATCGTAGTCATCATTAGTAGTGAAAATTTGGTAAATTGGATCACTTAAGGAGATGGCTCATCAAGAACTTGTTTATGTTGGACTTGAAGATGACCATATTGTAGTTAGCTGGAAAGCAGGGGAACAGAAGAGTTTCACAGGCCTATAGAAATCATGATTTAATGCTGAAGTGAAAAACTCCACAAAAAAGTATGTTTAAATTTATGCTGATGACACTGTATGCAAGAATCAGGTCTTCTCACATACTCCATTGCGAGAATAAGAACAGATTTAGTCTTTGAAGCTGCTCTTTGTAGGTAAGCATGGATATCTTTGTGAAAAAAAAAAGAAAAAAAAAGGGAAGATTCGTTCCTATGATGCCATACTCAAGGATGGCTCATTCAAGAGTTATGTATAAAGGACAAAAATCGTCTGTTAGGCAGAGAAAGAGTCTCCGGACATCTCATTCCGTTTGCCATCTCAATACAATGATGTATAAATTTTGATATAACTAGGTTTCTCACAAAAATATGACTAGCCGGTGTAAACCATAAATATAGATGTGATGGGTATACCAAAAGCTTAAGCACATTACCAGCTACGACTACAAACAACAATTCATTAAGGCAACTTTCTGAATTGTATTACTTTTCCTGTAGCCAACACCACTCAGCTACTTCATCTAAAAATATATCTCTTTCCGGGACATATCAGGGTGTAAGGATTTGTCCGCAACCATACCAAGATCCTTCAAATTAATGACACTAGTAGTTGAGGTGGTAAAAACAATGGTCATGGGAGCAGTAGGAAAAGAGTAGATAGGGTAACTACAGGCTTCAAACAAATAAATCCTAACAAATATGTAATATTATCTTGTGGTGAATGAAAATTAATCAGATCAAACGAACCTAAACAATGATAGACCAAGGCTGTTAAAGAAGCGAAATTCCATTAGTCTTTAAAAAAATATTTGTTAATGACATGGAACTTGACTATTCAAATGATTCATTTCAACAGTTAACACATAGAATCTGCTAAATGATTCAAAACACATTAGAGACCAAACTAGATTCTACTTTTAATAGTAAATCACTAAGAAAAACTAATAAAAAAAATTGTAGCCATGTAAAAACAGATGGAAACAATGTGATAATAGGGCAAAAAATTAATTCATTAAAATTTTCAACTTGAATTTTCTTTTGTGAAAGACAACTTAAAACCACATATTGACAAGTGACCCATTTTCTTTCAAATGGAATTATCTTTATATCCAGCTGGTGGGGGAGAGGGGCAGCTTTGCAGGGTTGTAAAATATGCTTAAATATATTTTAATTCATGCAGATTTCATACTTATCATAACAGCCAATTCTCTATTGAATATTATATTGTACCTAATATATAGTAGTGATTTCAAAAGTTAAAACAAAATGACTTGGATACCATTAATTGGAATTGAAACCAAAACATTTAGCGCTCCAGCCGTGTCTCCTACCGATGTAGCTATCAAGAGATAGGTAAGAAAGATTTAATATTAAACAACTTGGAGAAATTAATTGAATTTGGGCATACACAGAAAGAAATAAAAATATCTTGGCAAGTTGAAATGAACATTTTGCATTTAAACTTGGTGATATATGTCTGTTCGCATTATTTATCCATTAAAACAAGAATCTTACTCATTATAAACCATCCTTGGTATAGGATTACTATTTCCTGTTAATTTCAATGTTATGTGATTAATAGTTTAAGAGTTCAACAGTTAAATAATTACACACACACACTGTTTTATTTATACAGAAGAGATACACACTATAATGCCCACTAACTTTGGAAAATAAATCACCACTCACTGGAAATAGTAACAACTTGAAGTAGCCTACAAAAAAAAAAAATATATTCATTGCACTAGAGAAAGAATTGTACATAAAAAAAATAAAAGAAACTGTCTAACAATATGCTTATATGCAGTTCATTTTAAAGAGAAAAGAAAATAGATGTTTATTTAAAAGCAGCTAGTGGGATGTTACATTTTTACATCATTCAGGCCACTTCCGACTTCAATCTCACAGCTGTGTCAAAGCATCTTCTCCCTCTATGACATCCAATTTATCAATCTGCCAGAGCACCAAATGCCAGCTCAGTGAGGGGTGGGTCTCCATGGCACCAATGCCAACAGAGATGGCTTTTTCTCTGTTCACCAATGTCTGGCTTTGGTCCACCCTCCCATGTTTTACCTTCTCTCTTTAAGAAAAGATTAGTTTATTGCTAATCACCCGAGGCACCTCTTTTAGGAAATTCTGATGTGGCTGCCCAAGTATTCATTGTAAGTCAGAGTGCTCTTTCTCTATCACACTGGCTTTTCAACTCCCATTTTACCCTCTATGAAAGGAAGATAAATACTGAGTACTAAATTCCATCCACTAATTCTTGCTAGACTCCAAAGAGGGAGTTTCTTCTGAAGAATGCTATCAATGCAAACAAGTGAATAAGGGATGAAGAAGAGGATGCTGTTGCTTCTACCAACTTACCTGTGTCAGCATCAAGTCAAAAGTTTAGCTAATAATATGGGATAGGATTTCTGTCAACCATTTTTACCTTCATGAATAATGGAATTGGCGACAAACCTTGGACATGTAGCAGCATCAGCAGAGGACCATAATTCTTGACAGTTTTTTTTGTTCTAATCAATTGCTATGGAGACAAGTGGAGCAATAGGCTCTGCTACATGGGACTTCTTTAACAGCCTTGGTCTATCATGAAAGACATACCTTATCAACCCTAACCCGACATACCTTATCAAGGACGATTGTGAATTAACTTGGCTTTGTGAGCACTTTTCCATTAGCACTATTGGAGGAAACACCTTGAGTCTGTTCTTATTCTGCTAAATCAGTAAAACATCCAGTGAAATTTCATGATATTTGGGCATTAGTTTTGGAAAAAACTAATTATTACTTGGATTGTTTGACAACTATTCTCATCTTGAGTATACTCATCACGTTGCATCTGATGTAACCTCCGACCTTCTTCAGGTGTATCTTGTCTTGTATCTGGAATTTTTCTGTTGAACTTTAGAATCTGCACAGAGATTTGAACGGAACCCTTTATTTAATCCACAAGGGTAACATGCTCTTGTTCTTTCAGCCTTCACTTGCACTGAGGATTGAGCCAGAAGAGTTTCACTTAAAACTGAATTTACCTAGTACTTAATCTGTTATGCCACAGGTTCTTGCAGTTCATGGTGTAAATTCAGAAATGTAAAACATTTTATGAATTGACTATTATTTATTATTTGTTGTAGCTGAATAAGTTCTGTTTTATTTAAAAAAAAAAAAAAAAAAAAAAATTGTACATTTATAAAGAGAAAAATTTTGTTTAGATGTACATTTTATCAATATAACTGCAAAAATATGAGATATCACAAGTTGAAATCTACAAACCAGACTAGTTTAGCATGCAAAAAAAGTATATATTACCCATTTCTGCATGCTAAACTAGGCTGGTTTGTGATATCTAAGAGAAAAAAAAAATCAAGCTTTGCAACAACTTTGTAGTCACTGCAAAGGAAAACTCATCGTACAACAATAAAGAGAACAAAAAGCCAACATACCAACTATTGTTACTATGAAAATGGTTACAGTGTTAAAATACTACAAAAACTTAATTTGTTCATCAGCTGTTCAAGACAGGAAAATTGACAAAAAAAGAGAGAAAGTTAATTATTAATGTTCTACTCGACATTTTGGCCATGACAAACGTAGGGAGGGATGATGAGTAACAGATTTGAATGAGGAAAAAGTAAATATGTCTCTAACAAGTAACACTGGTAGAAACACAGCCATCTTGAAAAAAAGTGAATGCTGATCCATAAGGAAGGACTTAAGTCTTAGAGACTTTTACAATCATATCATAAAATAATTTGTATCTGTATATTAATATGATAGCATGTGTTATTTTGTGTGTCACGCTTACATCTTTTTTCTTCAGAGTGACTGCCGTTTAATTGTTATGACCTATTTCTTGTAATAATTTTACCAAGAATCTCAACAATTACATAAAAGTGTGTGTGTGTGTATAAGTTCCTTCCTCATAGGTTCTGAAACGGCTGAGCCTATCTTTTACAAATTTCACACAAGGCTAATTTATATGTCTGGCAGTGTTCTTAGATATGTTTTGTACAGAAATTCATCAAATAATTATTGAAAGTTGAAATTGTTTCCTGACTAGGACAATGAATGCAATCTCATTTCCAATTTCTTTCTTTCTCTCTCACATATATATATGTCTTAATATATCCAAAGCCTTTGACAAAGTCTAGCATGAATGGCTCCTAATGAAAATTAAATCATACAGTAGTATTGGATGAATGCTAAATATAATTAGGTCCTTCTTAAACAAAAGGAATATCCAGATTGTTCTTGATGCATGTACATCCAAACAGCATAATATTAATGCGGGAGTGCCTCACAATCATTTGACCTCTATTATTCCTGGATTTCATAAACAACCTCCCTGATAACATTGCGTCTGAGATGGGTATATTTGAATGATACGATACGAGGAATGTGGGAAAATGGATTTACACAAATCTAAGGTAATAGCAGAATCTTTAGAAAATGACCTCCACTCTATCGTGGAATTGGGATACCTTTAACAATTACAAGAAGCCTTCTCAATCACCAATAGCCATAACTAATAACACCCTACCAGAGAGATCCTCCTTCAAATTCCTTAATATTCACAAGCAACATGAACTGAAACAAATATATTGAGAATATTGCAAAAGCTGCTGTAAAATAGGTGGGTTCCCTCTACCATGCTAGAAGATTACTTACAACTGAGAGCATCCTGCATTTCTACAAAACCACCGTATGCCCATGCATGGAGTATTGTTGCCACATTTGAGCTGGTGCATCTACCATGTTTCTCACTTTTGGACAGGGTCCAAAAAAAAGTCTCAAATCTAATGGGTCCCGCACTATCAGCCAAGCTCCAACTGTTGTTCCATTGTTGCAATGTTGCAACCCTGTGCCTGTTTTATAAGTATTTTAATGGGCCGTGCTCTCGTAAACTCATTCCACTTATGTCTCCTCTAGGTATATACCCCTGACAAATCCATTTAGCAACAAAATCCCACCCCTTCATTGTAGAGGTCCCTAGATGCCGAAAAACCTACTCTAATAGCTGCTTTTCTCAGGCTGCTAGACTTTGGAATAAACAAACACAGACGGAATTTGATGAATGACATTATCATTATTTTTAAATTATTCCTCATAATATATGATATTCAATAGAGGACTGATTCTATAATAAGGCATACGCAATCTGCATAAATTAAAATATCATGTTTAAGCATATTGTATGACTGGGCAATGCCAGGCGTCCAGCTAGTTCTTTATAAGTTTTGGTTTTGGTTTCAATTATAGCTGAAGAAACTCAAGTTAGATATATGTATTCATTTTTTTCTTCATAAGTTTTTGTTTTGGTTCAAGTTGATGCACCTAAGTCATATGGATATACTTTTATATTTTTTAAATCACAAGTTTATAATATATAAGAATCAATAGAGAATTAACTCTGTTATAATATACAAAATCTGCATAAAATATCATATTTAAGCATATTTTATGACTCTGCTATGCTAAAATATCATGTTTAAGCGTATTGGATGACCGGGCAATGTCGGGCATCCAGCTTGTATAATACAAAAACAGATCTAACAAATTATGGTGACCCCCCCTCCTCTCTGATGATTACTTTTCATTATTATGTTGCCATAGCTTATATGAAGTAAAACAAAAATCTGTCATAAGAACAATAGAGCTGAACAGAAACAGGTGCTGAAATGATGACATTGATATTAAAAGGTGACAACAGAATGAGTATTGCAATTCGAATGGTTTATTTATTTGAGGATATTCTGTAAACGACATCATCTGATCTACATTACAGAGTGGCCCAAAAGTCTTGTTACCTTTACCAAAAAGTAACAAAAATAGAGGAACAAGTAACCATCATCATGATCTGGCTTCACAAATAAAGATCTAGGAAGGGGCTTCTTTACGTTTTTTGCAGACACGCTCGTGGCTGATGAGTCCAGTGCGGGATAAGCAAGCTTGCCTGCAACAGCTGCAGGTTAGGGTCTGGTCTGGGTTTGGGGTTGGCGCTAGTTGGTACTCCTTCCTCCTGCATCTTCTGTTCTCCAGACAAGTCCGCCAAGTGTTCTTGAAGGAGAAGACTGCTTGATAGATGGTGTGCCGCCAAACCCCTCAGTCAAACCACTGGCGGTAGTCAATGTGACAAGCACAAAGAGATTTCTTCAGAAAGTCTTTGTACTGTTACAAGTAATACAGAAACACAAACCATCTATCCTGGATTCAATTTATAAGCTTCCATTGATACCGTCACAGATTAAGACTTTTCCCTAACTAAAGAGTCATCAATGCCCAATATCAAAGCCCAAAAGCCATTTAAGGATAAGAGTTAATGAGTGTCAAGTGGACGGTGAGACAACACCATGATAACCGGTAATAGTGGAAATTGCATAGAGTTTAGTTATTTAAGTAGACGGCTCAACAAGAACTTGTTTACATTAGAGTTGAAAACAGTTGGGAAATAACCCTGTGGTTGTGTTTCACAGGTGGGCAGCTCTAAGAAAGAAACTTTGCTCATGAAATTTTCATTTACTTTTAGTTACAGATAGAGAGTAAGGGTAATTGTTGACAGTGGTTGTAGCTAGACGAGTGTTTGTTGTTTGCACAAACATAATCATTTTTGTGACACAAAATGATGCAGCATCATGATACATGTGATATTTTACAAAGCTTGTTGCTAAGGGCAACAAAACTTTTGGACCATCCAGCCCTGCACAATAGTCTCCTTATGTTCTGAGGGGATAATATATAACTTTTGAAAGGGTGTTTGTGTGAGGAGAAGTTTATAATGAAACAAAGGTTGCACAATCTATAACAGCAGTCCTTCTGACCAGACATTACTTAAATCCAGTATGAAGGGCAAAACCAAAACGACCAGAAACAATGTCAAGAAAAGCAAAAATGGATAAGTGTTATATTAGAGTTTTTTTTCTTCCCAGACTAGTTACTCTACCAAGGCTTGGGAGTTTAGTCTACCTTATTATTTCACATGTAGCGGGGAGGAAGAATAATAGATTCATACCTGTGACACAATAAGGTATTTTACTGGTGCTAAAATAAATTATTAAAAATAACTTTATACTCATTGTCAAATGTTGACTAGCAACATTGGTTGATTAAGTTTGAAGTATTAAAGTAATGTATTAATATTTAAGAGGGAGAACACTTTAGTAACGTGAAAAATAAAAAAATAAAAATTATGTTTTGCCATTTGAAACTGGTAATTTCAGGTGTTATGTTTATAAAGATAGAAAGATTATACTTCTTGTATTAAAGTGACAGGCAGAGTGGACATCTGTACAAGAGACAAAAATTGTACATTTATAAAAAGACAAGATGAAATTCCATTTACATTTAAATTTTACCCCACAATAAATAACTTATCACAAGTTGAAATTAACGGGAATTTCACTATATTTACTCATTTTCACTCTAAAATGAGGCTAGTTTGAGATACTTACCCAAGTCAGTGCTGCGTTAACCATTTCAGCTATCTAGCATTGACTTGAGTAGATAGTGATGTATTGTTAACTGATGTCCCTTGTGATTCACAGATCTGCGATTGACTGAAGTCCAAGAATTATTGGACTGTAATAAACATGTCTTGAAATCTTTATATCCACCACTGTTACAACAAAATGTGTGTGGGGGAGGGGGTCTTCACTAGTATGAACATGTACTTAACACAAATGACAACCCTGCCATGAGAACAGGATTCAAGAACAGGCTGAGAAGATGGTCAAAACAAAAGTTGTTGGATAACCCACGGCAATATATCAAGATGACTGAACTTTGCTTGGATCTAACCTTTGACAGTGTATAGTGGAGGAGAGAAAACAAGTGCAGATTCCGCTATGTGGGATATTTTTGCAGATTGTTTAAGAAATTGTCGAAAAGTTCTTAATAAAATGATTATATCAAGCACTAATATTTCCTCAAATGGATATTTCTTTGCTTTAAAAAAATCAAATGTTTTTTTAATTCACAATGACAGTGTAGTTATTTTGCTACAGCATGTATGGACGCACATCTGAAAGTGAAGATTTTTGACACATTTTCTAAACATCACTCTAGATATCAAGTTTCTGAATTTTTGAGATGAGGATAGATAATTTGTATTATTTGGACTGTGGTTCTCATCCTGTGGTGTAATGGATAAAATACTATTCAGTTGTAAGTGACACTTCTGAGAGTTGAAAGTTCAATCATCAGTGCAGGCGATACTAAGAATACAAATGCGAATTACTTAAGACTTCTACCTGATCATGGCTCACTGAATGAGAGCACGCTATCTCCGTGAATTAAAAAAAGGATTCCGCTCGAAATTCCTGAGTTTGACAAAAATAATTCTCCAGGGTTCGATACAATAGACCTGAAGAAGGTTGGAGGGTTTACATCGTCTGAAACGTTTGTGAAAATGACACTCAAGATGAGAACAGTAGTCTGAAGAATCCAAATACATATTTTAAGGATATTTAAAACATGTTTTATGAATTAAAAATTACATGTTTTTTTAAATTAATTTTTTCTTCATATTTTGATGTACGTTTGTGGAAATTATATTCTTTTGCTGTATAATATTATTGTTGTTATATATTAACACCCTCAGTTAAAGGACACCTCCAAATTAAAATGAGGTTTTACTTTGCTGTCATTACGTATAAACATCCTAAAAATAAATAAAATAGAAAATTGGTGTGAATAACAAAAAAAACAAAAACAAAAAAAAACTTAATGATTTAAAAATTTAGAGTGGGGAATCAGTTTTACATTAATTTAACATAAAACGAACTTTCATTTTCAAGACATTCTAGAGCAGTTAACCAAAAATTGTTCATATTCTGAGATATAAATACTTTTTCTTTTTTGTTTTAGGGAGACTATACTTTTTAAAGCTATAATGCATAGTTTTACGACTGCCAGTCAAAATTAAGGTTAGTGGCAAAAAAGTTTAGTGAACATTTCTAAAAAGTTAGAATAGCTCGGAAATGATGACCAGTTTACATTAAATTTATATACAAAACTGATCTTACACTGTAAGTTTTAAAATCATTTTTTTTTTCTTCCCATCACGTTTTTCAAGGTGTTCACATGTAATCATCTAAAACAAGGTTGAATTTCATTTTGGGATGTGATTTAGTCGAGAGTGTTAATCTATAAACTTGTCAATATTAATAACAGTATTATTATCTGTATCTTGTTTTTCTACTTACATTAAAACAAATTCATCATACAAAATAAGAAGACTGTTCAGGAACAGAATAGTTAACAAATCCCCTCTCCTAATGTTCAGAATGAGTTTAAGTGTGATGAAAATACTTTAACTATTTTGTACCTTCCCTCTATGTTCATTTTTTTTTTTTTATCCTAATTATGAAAAAATAATCGGTTATATTGGCAGTAAAAATAACCGACTATTTCTTTCATAATTAGGATAAAAAAATAAAAAAATAGGAACATACAGGGAAGGTACAAAATAATTAAAGTATTTTTGACCACACTCTTCTCACGTTAAGAGTTTGACTAAATAGTAACATAATTATTTAGAAACTCATTCTGAACATTAGGAGAGGGGATTTGTTAACTATTCTGTCCCTGAACAGTTTTCTTATTTTGTATACCAATCAACTATTTTCAGTTGCTTATGAAAACATTTAAATAGCATTTTGTCAACTACCGGCGAACTAATGCAAAGCAACTTTGTTTTAGAAGTGAAATAAATCTTTGGTTGTCTCACAATTTTCAATCACTTACACGGTAAACACACCTGAGAAAAATGTTTAGATAGATGTACTTGTGTAATATACCCCCTCCAAATGTATTTGGTATGCTTGCGGAAAATATATGCAGTAATTCGAGGGGGGGAAAAAGCAACAAATCTTTTTATTCCCCCCCCTTATCGCTTTTAAAATCATGAATAGTAATAAAAAGTACGTCTTCTCTTAATAGTTGCGATATTAAGTCTCTAATTAAAAATTTACATTAAAATATATATATATATATCGGAATCAGAGGGGAAAAAATTTAGAATGGTCCCATGAAAAAGAAAAGAATTGAGATTATTTGCAACAAGAGAAATGTACTTTAGGATAAAACCACAACAGTGGATTTAGAGTTAGTAAGTCTAATAAGATTGTTCAGAATCTATCGGATGAAGTGGGTTTCGTATATCGTGTAGTTACATTCCATTAAATCTGACGAGCAGCGTATACGGGAGCAAAATATAAATATTTACATTTCTTTTTTAATTTAATAATTTAAATTTCACTAAAAACAACAAAATGTATGTATTTTTCTCAATACCCTCGTATCAATAAAGCCATCAGACAATATCTAGTGTGTCAGTGTTTCTCGCCTATATGTAACTGATAAGTATACATCGATTTATTCATAATCGAATATATGGTAATCAAAAATAAAATAAGGAAAAACTAAAATGAATTTAAAATAAAATCATATTTTAAAAAAAAAGTTGACATGACTACTATGTTTTTGAATCATTTTTGTTTAAGCATTCTTCCACCCGGGCAACGTTGGATGTAACACCTAGTTAATAAATAAAAGATATAATTTGATTTTTAAGGCATGTAAATATACGCAATAGGAAATTATTACCAACAGAGAAATATATATATATATATATATATATATATATATATATATATATATATATATATATAATGCGTTTTTATCATTAACAAAATATTTCTTTTGAAGAGTAAAGAATTTCTAGGGTGGAAGTTAGAGTACAAAGGTTCGTAATCTAAGCAAAATGATGGCAACTATTTTTTGTTGTGGTCGATTTTGAATCTCAATAATACCTAAGTAAAGTACTAGAAAAATATTTAATTTAAAAAATAGCAGCAAGAAACAGCAAAAGAGACAGAGAGAGATTCAGAGGAGGAGGGGTGGGGAGAAATGGTAACATTTTTGACATTTTATAGTCCCACAAGAACATTGTATATTTATTTTTTTATTATCTATTTTTCCACAATTAAAAATCCGAGAAATTAAGAGTAAATCTAATCGAACTTTGAACTCGTGGTTTCAGTGTGGATGAATTAAAAGAAAAAAAAAAAGGGTAATAATAACAATAATGAGAAGAATACGCGTTAATCTCTATCATACTCTTTACTATCTCCTCTGACACACACCAGGAAGAACCTTGGCTTAATGTGTTCTTGTGAGAGTGAAAGAGACATCTTCAAAGAAGAAGGAGGGAAAAAAATGAAGATAACCAGGAGGACTCTTACTGGACTCGTTTTCTTAATAACATAAAAACATCGCAAACAATAAACGGCAAAGAATATTGTAAACAGTATTCAATACTAGAGTCGAGTGTTGTTACAAACTAGAAGGGCTAGGCGCCGAGGCGGAGTTATCGGAGCTGAGTGTGGGGAGGGGTCACAAAAATATAAACGATAAAAAAAGAGAAAAAAAAAAAAAAAAAAAAAAAAAAACAACGAAACATCTTTAAACATCGTTACATTTGAAACCCCATCCATCTCATTATCTGGCAACTTGCTCAATATAATAGAAAGGAAGAACAAGGGGGAAAAACGACTGTTCGACCTAGTTTCAGTACTGTTTTTAAAACAACTACAGAATAAATATGTCTAATACACCACATGCACTAATTTAGTTATTGGTAACCACAAGAGAATGAATATTACAGTCATCTTTGTTTACCTATAATCGTATTGGACCACATTGAATCAGATGGTGTACGGTTTCATAAGGGTATCTTGCATAGTTTCTTACTTTTAGTCGTATACACACACGGGCTGTGACACAAACATCAATATAATCGACATAGTTCACATTAAAGTGTAGTATCTGTTCTGATACTACACTTCATCTGTTGTCCCCGGTGATGAAGGGGAAGTACTTGTAGACTGAGGTAATTTTAATTTTTGTACCAATCAAGAGCTAGAGCTACCATTTTAATGGTGGAGGGGGGGTAGATCGCCCCTTCCCCATTAAAACTAACCTTGCGTCCAATCTGCCTTCATGGGGAGCTAAATAACTAGAAGCAGTGAAAAGTGGTAAAATCAAAAATCACTAGAATTTGTTTCCATCGATTATACACAAAATATTAGAAAGAAATAAATGAAATAGCAGGAGAAACGGTTATTAGAGGTTTCGTGTGTGTGTGTGTGTGTGTGTGTGTGTAAATAAAGGAATGCGTGTTTATAAGTGTTGATGCTTGTGTGAGGATCAGAAGTCACCAGGTTTCTACACTAAACATGAAATACACGGACTCACCTCACGATAAGCGTTGTTTTATATTTATAATTACAATAAAAAAAATAAAAAAAATGAATCTATCTTCAAATTAAACCGTATTTTTTTTCAAAAGTAATCGACTAATGATAGATTAAATTTTAATTAAAAAAACAAAATGATCGTGTTTATAATTTAGCATAGTCTACTCTGTGTTTTTTTTTTACCGTTTCTAAATTCCTTTTACATTTCGAAGGGTCACGAAGTAATTGCTTTTTGTTAATGATTAAAATGGTTGACTTGCTTGCGAAGAAACAGAAACGCATTCTGGTGAATTTAATTTAGTAATTATTATTATTTTGTGCTATTGTATATTTGATTTTAAAAAATATTCGATTAGTAGTAAATATTAAAAAAATAATGCGTCAGTTACGTAAAAGTTACCAAGAGTGTCTTGAAGACGACACGACAGTCACATACAGACAATACTTTTTTGTGCTACTACAGAATTTGAACCGACGCCGAATCAACACAACTTTTATCGAACTAAACAAAAAACTAGGGTTAAGGTAAGGCTTAAAAAAAAAAAAAAAAAAAAAAGAACAGTTCAGTTCAAATTACTGTATAAGTATCTTATGTTTTAATCGTTCTTTATATCTTATAGGGGTTTCTCTTCAGGGTTGAGGAGGGGGTGGGGGTAAAGACAATATCTCAAAATAAGATAATATTCATATTAAATTTAAATACTATGTTAGTTAAGAAAAATAAGAGAATTTTAAACACCGAGAAAAAATTTTTTTAAAGTCTAATCAGTCCCCCATTTTGTGACCGAAAAGCCACCTGTGTTAGGGAGGAGGATACGTTTACCTCCACCCCCCCCCTTTTTTTTAAAGGATTAATTAGAGATCCTTCAAGAAGAAATTAAATAACAAGAAAGATAAATAATGCCGACTAGCTTTAAATTGAACCAAAATAAATAAAATCGTGACCATTTTTACTTCTCTAGTGCATCAGGTTTTGCAAAAGTTGCACACATTTATTCGGATGTAATCAATTTCAAAGTACAGAGAGAGAGAGAGAGAGAGAGAGAGAGAGAGAGAGAGAGAGAGAGAATATTGTGAAATTTTAAGACGAAATAAGAAATTAAGATCTAAAAATCTAAATAAGACGATGAGTAACTTAAAGTTAATTAAAAAAAAAATTAAAAAAAAGAGAGAAACAGAAACCATTTATTTTCAAGTATAACCTACCCGGCGTTATCGGAAGGCTTTTTTTTTCTGAAATTTCTATACTTAAATTTAATTATCAAGAGGAGCAAATTGTCATAAAGCTATAACTAATGCTGTTAAGATAATATTTTACTCTCTATTTATAAAATTATTCGATGTCGATAGCTTCCAAAACTTACATGCTAAGGATTTTAAAACCAGAAATGACTTTCGATTCGACAGTTTAAATCCCTCCAAATTCATTTCAAATTTCGAATGATCAGAGAATAACTCATTTTATTCCAACTATAAACAATTAAAATAGCTTAGATAACCTGTTCAAATACACCGAAATGGAAATGCATTCTGATGGACTTAATTTCGTATTTATCTTTTTTTTTTTTTTTAAATATGAATTTTAACAATCGTCTTATTTTTAGTTTTCGCCATTGCATACCTTGTGCAATTATCAAAGTTACATTGGCATGAGAAACACACACGTGAAGTTGTCTCAGTTTTATTAATAGAGATAAAACAGACACAAGCCGGGGTTTGTATGCGAAATCGGAGGTACACACGATGAAAGAAAGAGGTAAAGAAAGGGGAGGGGAGTAAATTAGAAAGAGGGAAAGAAAAAAACAGAATTAAAAAGAGAAATGAAAGGCAAGATAAAATGTGTGTGAATGATAGAAAAAAAGATAGACAAACAGGACAAAAAGAGTGAAAAGGAAACGAGGGACAATAGTCAGACGGTTAGTATTGGCCCCGTGGGGAGACAGTGATTTATTATTATTATATAAAGGCTAAGTTTGAACTTATTACTAGGTAATAAGTTTGCGATCTAATAATGCTAGATACAAAAATTAGTAGCGTTTATGGATTGTTTTGTTTGGCTTACATGGACAAGTCGATGTGATTTCCTGGGAGCCAACCTTTCAATGGTAGATTTGGCTGCGAGGAGGTCGCACGGACCGAAACCTCGACTTGTCGATGTCATCCAAACAACCCACAAATTGCGTGTATTTTTTTTTTTCTCGGGGTGGGTGGGGTGGATAAAAATCTCACCTGTAATATCTTAGAAGTAAACACAACTTCCTTCGCGTGGGATCTCGGAGGTGTGACAGTCGAACTGCTACGAAGTCCAAAAAAGTTCTTTATTAGGTCTGTAAATTTCTCCTCCGACTTGCCTTGCCGCGACATCTTCGCTCATCTCTCTCCTCTTCTGAAAAATTTGACGTCGATTTTTCTTCTTCTTCTGGCCTCCTCCTCCTCCTCTCTGACTTTTTTTTTAAATTTTGTTTTGTTGTTCTCTCTCTCTCTCTCTCTCTCTCTCTCTCTCTCTCTCAGGGCGCCTCCTCCTCAGCAACAGCAGCAGCGGCGATCATCTCAGCACGTGACACAACTCTACCAGGTCGCTTCTATCATTCACAAATATTCCGTAAAAAAAATGATTCCTTTTTTTTCACCACCCCCCTTTTTGTTACCTGGCAAAAAATGTCAACAAATAAATAAATAATATTAAAATCCAACATCTAGATCCAAAATCAGAACCAAGTTTTCAACTTTAAAACGAATAATAAATATAAAAACACACACACACACACACACACACACACACACACTCTAAACTTAAATCAGTGTCTCCCTGGCCCTAAATCCACATTCGCTCAACAATTTAAAACTGGAGTTATGTTCATTTTTTTTTTTTTTTTTTGATTGTTGTTTTCTTTTCACACTAGAAAAATAAACTCATTTACTCTTATCCTTGACCTTGTTACAAATTATGATTACAAAAGAAATCACGTGCAAAAGAAGGCTTTTTAAAAAGCAACCACTTTAAAGAGGTGTGTAGGTTCGATTCCCACCGGTATCTCGTCCTAGCTAGGCTCAAAATCCAAGTAACATTTAGCATCCCTTAAAGAACCCATGTCCTGTTAGTTGTGGAGGCTTGGCAGTTATTTCCAATGAAACTGTAATTTTCATCAATGTTGATATAAAAAAAAGCCTTGTTGAAGGAAGAAAACCCTTCATGATGGTATTCTCTCTAGCAGTATAATAAATAAGTAATAATAATAATAGTAGCAATTGCGATGTTGGCAGAGAAGCTAGTATTTCTCATCAGCTTCATCCCCAATTTATACGAAGAATTTTTAGCTTCAAAACGAATTCAAACTGATATGAATAATAAAGTTATAATTTAACTAGTCTTATTTTAAGATAATATATTCCCGTAGGTATTTTTCTTGTTTTTCGACCAATTACGTAGTTGATCCGAAAGCAAAGGTTTGATTCCAAAAATGACGAAATATTGGTCTTCTCGCGTTTAGTCTTTTCTATAGCAGCACTAGAATTCCAGGCTTCAAACGAACCATTTTTTTTATTTATTATTTTTATTTAAAAAGGAAATTAATAATAGTTATTTATTTAGAAAAATGTTGAAATTAAATCTGTATAAAAATCTTTTTTCAATTTTAAAATACGCGAAAATATATAACATTTTGTACCCCCTCCCTCACTCTAAATTCTTAGCACTAATAAAAGTTTTTTAAAAAAAAAAAGAAGTTTATTTGTATAATTCAAACATTAGACAACTCTCCTAATGGTACTTGTACAGTTTAATCAAGACATTAAAAAATGAAAATATCGGGGAAAAAAAAAGAAGGTTATATTGTACGTATTCGTTATGGAACGAAGTTGTTCGGAAAAAAATTCACTTAATTTCATCAAGTAGTTTTTATTTTACAGCGAGTTGGGAAGGGAGTGTCGGCGCTTTAACTGGAGTTATCTCCCCGTGGCGTGTTCAGCAAATTTTATAATAGCTGATTCCAACGTGCTCTCATAAAAACGTGTTTTTCTACTGTAAAATAAAAAATACTCGATCAAATTAAATGAAACTTTTTTCGGGGATCTTCAGTCCAAAATGGATACGTACAATATAACCTTTTTTCGATATTTTCATTTTTGAATGTCTTGATTAAACTGTACAAGTACCCTTCTAATTTTGGGGATTATTTTCACAACGTTTTGGCCGATGTAACCTCTGACTTTCTTTAGGTGCGTCATTTCGAACTTGGAAAATTTCTGTTCGAACTAGGGTATCTTTATGTCTAAAAAGTGCATAACATACTGAACATTCCCAAATTCAGATCAGTTCAAAAAGATGCATCTGAAGAAGGTAGGAGATTACATCGGCTGAAATGTTTTAAATATAACAACCAAGATGAGAACAGTTATCCGTATAATTCAAATTATCAATATTCGTCTAAAGAATTCTGAAACATAAAAAAGTTAGGATTTGTTTTACAATAGACAGAAGTACGAAAAAATGGTTTTAAAAAAACTAAAAACAAAAACAAATGTATAACAAATAAATGTTATCAAAGACAAGTTACTCTTCTACCTTTCTGGAAAAGTTTTTTTGATGATTTTACTCACTTTAAAACGTTTATTCTGTTCGAAAAAATAGTGTCAAACGTTAGGTGAGAACAAGAAAAATGGCCGTGAATTATATTTGCAGTCTTGAAAATGACTTCAAAATAAATTAAAACAAGATAGTGTTAGAAACACACCAAATTTATGTCACGGCATATGTAATATATGGATCAAGTTTTTAACAGTATTTTTATCATTTTTTTTTTATTATTAAGTCATTATCAAAACTTTAAATATTTAGAGGTCAATTCGCAGCCATTTTTCTTGTTCTCACCTAACGCTCGAGAAAGGCCAGAATTATGAAAAATGCAATTCTAGAAAAAAACAGTCTTAATGATATTTAGATATGAAATGAGAATGAAGGTATAAGATAATACGGTAAATAGTCAATAAAAGTAGGTACAGCATATAAGGGTAAATGGGAAGGGTAGTATGTATGTAGGTAATAGTACAGCCAGTTTTTCTATATTTGCATTTTGTATAATCTGGCCCTTCTCCTCTTCTGACGAGAAGAATTTAACTTCGAAATGCCATGGCCTAAAGATTTTTTTTTCTTAATTTTCCCTTTCACTTTTCCTTGTTATGATGATATAATAAGGTTATATATAACTTTTATTCTTCATCTTTCATTTAATACTAACAGTTCGGCCTGGCTTTGCTCGGGCCCTATGTACTGTTCATAACTTTATGTGCATATGTATATATTAAAAAGTGTGTATATGTACGGTAATGCCTTTCTATATAATAGGCGTCCTTGATTATCATAGAGAAAAGTTGGTAAGGACCACAGAGGTCAAATTCTTTAAAACTTTTACCCCAATTTTGACTCCTTAACATTTATTGTTTTGGGCTCATATCAAGTTTAAATGTTTGACCCATGTCCAAGTAACCTACATCTAAAATTTCAAATGTTTAGACCAAAATTGGTGAAGGAGTTTGATAGAATCTGCAAAGTTCAACTCTTTCAACCTTGACATCTTGGCAGTGAAATATTCGCCCAAAAACTCATTAAAAAGCTTGCTGCATGTCTGAATGCCCTTTATGTATAACTAGCGAGGGGTAAAAAAAAAAGTAAGTACCGTTGAGGTAAAGTTGTAAATTAAAGTGTGAAAAAAAAAAAGTGCGACGTTAACCATTGCCCCACCGCGAGATGCTAACAGAAACACGTTTGAATTTATTTTATTACTTGGATTTAGAAGGTGCCCATTTTAATGAGTTAATGAGGTCAAGTTTGACTGCGGGATATTCATTTACTGCTGAACGCTTTTTTTTTCCCCCCTCCCCCAAGATGCTATAGGAAAAAGACTAACCTACATGCGGCGAGCGACAAATATTGAATATTTATCTTCCTGAAATCGAGCAAATTAAATAGACAGGCGAGCTTCGTTGTTAACTGTGAAATATTATGATTTATATGTGATATAAAAAGTTTTAAAAAGTTGTGAAGCGAGCGACCGCTTCTCTGAAAAATGCCTTTTGTTGACATACAGAAAAAGCGAACACACACACATACATACATACATACATACATACATACATTTTTGCTTTTATATATATATAGATTTCAAATGTTTAGACCCAAAATTGGCTTAATAGTTTGCTAGAGACTGCAAATGTAAAATCTTTTGAACTTTGACCCCTTGGAAGCCAAATGTTCAGCCAAAAACCGATTAAAAACCTTGCCCTATGTCTGAATACACTTTATGTAAAATTTCAAATGTTTAGACCTAAAATTGGCTGACTTATTTGTTAGAGACCGCAGAGATAAAAAAAATTTTGAAATTTCACCCCAGTTTTGACCCCTTAACATTTACTGTTTTGGTCTCAAATCAAATTATAAAGTTAGATCCATGTCCAAGTAACCTATATCTAAAATTTCAAGTGTTTAGACCCAAAATTGGTGGAGGAGTTTGGTAGAGTTTTCACCCCTTAACAGCCAAATTTCTGGCCAAAACCTGATTAAAAAGATTTTCCCAAATCTCAACACCCCTTATGTCAAATTTCGAGTCTGTAGACCGAAAATTGACAGCTATTTGGTAGGGAAATATACACAGACAGACAGACAGACAGACAAACAAACAAACAAACACGGGCATTTTTCACTTTTATAGATACTAGCATTTCAGCCCAGGTGTTTGGAGGTGTATGTTGAGCAAAAAAAAAAAAGAAAAAAAGCGGTCAATGTTTTAAAATTTGACCCCTATTATGACCCCTAAACATTTATTGTTTTGGGCTCAAATCAAGTTATTAAGTTAGATCCATATCCAAGGAACCTATATCTGAAATTTCAAGTGTTTATACCCACAATTAGCGGAGGAGTTTAATAGAGTTCTCAAAGGTCAAATCGTTGAATTTTGACCTCTTAACAGCCAAATTTCTGGCCAAAAACGGATTACAAAAGATTTCCCAAATCTCACTACTCTGTATATCATATTTCGAGTCTGTAGACTTAAAATTGACAGTTATTGCGTAGGGAAATGTACACAGACACATACACAGACACACACACAGACACATTCACTTTTATAGATATATAGATAAACTAGCATTTCAGCCCGGCGTTGCCCAGGTGTTTGGAGGTGTATGTCGAGCAAAGAAAAAAAAAAAAAAAAACGGTCAATTTTTTTAACCTATTATGACCCCTTAACATTTATTGTCTTGGGCTCAAATCAAGTTATTAAGTTAGATCCATGTCCAAGAAACCTATACCTAAAATTTCAAGTGTTTAGACCTAAAATTATCGGAGGAGTTTGGTAGAGTTCTCAAAGGTTAAATCTTTGAACTTTGACCCCTTAATAGCCAAATTTCTGGCTGAAAAATGATCACAAAGATTTTCCAAATTTCAGTACCCTGTATATCAAATTTCCAGTCTATAGACTTAAAATTGACAAAGTTATTGCGTAGGGAAATGTACACAGACTCGTTCACTTTTATAGATATACTAGCATTTCAGCCAGGCATTGACCGGGTGTTTGGAAGTGTATGTTGAACAAAAAAAAAAAAAACGGTCATTTTTTTTTAAATTTTGACCCCCATTATGACCCCTTAACATTTATTGTTTGGGGCTACAAATCAAGTTATTAACTTAGATCCATATCCAAGAAACCTATATCTAAAATTTCAAGCGTTTAGTCCCAAAATTGATGGAGGAGTTTGGTAGAGTTCTCAACAGTCAAATCCTTGAACTTTGACCCCTGAACAGCCAAATTTCTGGCCGAAAACGGATTACAAAGATTTTCCCAAATCTCAGTACCTTGTATATCAAATTTCGAGTCTGTAGACTTAAAATTGACAGAGTTATTGTGTAGAAAAATGTACACACACACACACACACACACACACATATTCACTTTTATATATATAATAGATAGAAATAGATTATATCAATATTCAGAGGTAGAAATCGTAAAAGCCAGGATAAAAATACTCAATACGTTAGTAGAGCTGACTATGTTTTGTTTTTTTTATTTTACAACCTCAAGTATTGACTTAATCCATTACAATTGTTTCCGCAGGCAGAAAATCTACTATCTGCTTCATGAGACGCCAAAAGCCAAAACCTTTGATGTTTTGACTTTTGCTGTCTGACAAAGCAGACAGTAAATTTTCTGTCTGCGGAAAAAATTGTAATGGATTAAGTCATTGAGCTTGTAAAATAAAAATAAAACATTATACACACGTGCGCATGCGTGCGTGTGTGTGTATGTGTGTGTGTGTGTGTGTGAGAGATAGAGAGTCAGAGAGTTCCTTCCTCACAGGTTCCAAAATAGCTGCGCCTATCGTTTGCAAATTTCACACAAGGCTAATTTATATGTCTGGCAGTGTTATGAAATATTTTTTTGTAGAGAAACTCATCCGATAAGTATCAAAAATCCAAAAATCCAATCTTAAAAATAGCTTTTCTCTCTTATAGATAAAAAAGAAGAATTTTTACTGAGGAATATTTTATGTTACACCAACCAAAGTCAAGAGAGGTAATAAAATTTCAGCAAATCATTTCTTCTAATAATATATATGTTATCTGCATTAATTAAAATATGTTTAAGTGTGTTGTACCACTGGGCAATGGTGGGTTGGCAGCTAGTATATATATATATATATATATATATATATATATATATATATATATATATATATAAGAGGAGAGGGATCCAAAAAGAATTAGAAGATTCTGTAAATGGAGACTTATTGGGATAATAAAAAGCTCAGATAAAAAAAGGAAAAAAGAAAAATCAACAATTCAAAAATATGTACTTACTAGCATTTCAGCCCGGCGTTGCCCGGGTGTTTGGATGTGTCTGTTGAGCAAAAAAAAAAAAAGAAAAAAAAGTGGAAGTAGGAAGGCAGGCTCGAACCCGTACCGCGAAGGAGGAAAAGAAAGGGGGAAAAAAACCTGACCTCTTTGCTGTTACGACCACTGCCAAACCGGAAGTGACTTATGCTTAAATTAAGGCTAGACAATCGAAAGGAGAGGATGATTTTCAAAAATATCGGTGAAACCCCCCCCTGTACAAAAGTGCCCAGTTTAGGATGAAGAAATTAATGTTTTTAGCCAATTTTTCGATATTTGTCGTCTAAAAGGTCGAACTTCAAAACGATACTGATCTTGTAAAAATCCGTTGCCTCTGTCAAAAGTTTTAGGCAGATATGCAAACATGATGGCAGCAAATTCGCCTTCGAACATTGCCATCACTCGATATAGCAAAAAAAAAAAAAAGGTATATAGAAACACGAAAACACTCAGTGATGGGCCGCACGAAGGTGGCTTTTAAGCCCTGCCAAACTTCCTTGGCACACATTGTACAGACATGTGCACCACTAGCAGCATGTTGCTGATGTTCTTTTTTATGTAGGATCAAATGCCGTTTCAAACCACCTGCTGTCTTGTACATCCGCCTGCAGTTGACACAGGTTAACTCTGGCAACTCAAGATTGTTATATCGCCCACTGCATTGATGAGTAGTCTGGTGGCTCATCAGCCCAGCTCTGCTCAGACATATTCTTCCACACACCTCACACTCCAGACCAATTTGGCACCCCCTCCCATCCATGGCTCCTTTAACCCTCTCTTTCCGGATATCGTGCTTCAGCCACACATACTGGGTTCGATCCGCCTCAAACTTGCCCACACCTCTCTGTAAGGTCCTTCTCCACCCTCCGCGATCCAAAGCAAGACTCTCCCAGGTTCTTTCATCAATCTCACATTTTTTTAAGGTGGATATTAAACAATCCTTGAATCTCAATTTAGGCTTTTGAGCCAGACGTCTTCCCTCGGCGAGCTCGCCATAAAGGAGTTGTTTGGGAAGTCGACTGTCTAACATCCTCACCACATGTCCACTCCATCTCAGTCTATGCTTGATAATGTGAGCCTCAATGCTAAGGCATTGGGTCCGTTCAAGCACCTCCACATCACTGACATACATCTGCCAACCCACACCTAAGATTCGCCGTAGACACATCTGGTGAAACTGCTCGAGACGTCTCAAATGCTCCCTGTATGTTGTCCAAGTTTCACAACCATAGAGAAGAGTAGAGAGAACGCATGTGGCATAAACCTTAATCTTAATTGGCAGCAAGATCTCATGACATATCTACAAACGCCCATCCAACTTTCCGAAGACATCACTTGCTCTGCTGATCCATAACGATACCTCATCATCCACGGCACTGGACATACTCAGTGTGCTACCCAAGTATACAAACTTAGTGACAACTGCTATTCTTGATCCACAGATATAAACTGATGGTTCATAGTATGGTATGCCCGGAGCAGGCTGATACATAAGGACAGTTTTTTTCAGATTGATGGTCAGGCCCAATGCACTGCAGGCAACCTCAAAGACGTCCACAAGATGCTGCATATTAGTCACCGTATGAGCCACCAGATCACAGTCAGCCGCATAGAGCAAGTCATGAATCGTGTTGGTGAGTACCTTTGTACTTGCACTGAAGTGCCTAATGTTGAACAACCCCCCCAGTAGTTCGGTAACGAATATAGACACCATCAGAGCAACCCCCAAATGCCATCCGAAAGACCATGGTGAAATACAATGCAAACAGTGTGGGTGCTGGAATGTCTCCCTGCTTAACACCATTTTCTACTGAGAGAGGGTCAGCCAGCATTCCCCCAACGTTGATCACAACCTTCATGTAATCGTGGAAGAGCTTTAATATGGTTACAAACTTGTCAGGACAGCCAAGCCTTTCAGAATCTCCCACAAAGCATCCCTATTGACTGTATCAAAGGCCTTAGTTAAATCAATGAACACCTGATACAGTCCCTTTGGCTGTTCTATACATTTCTCCTGTAGTTGCCTGGCTGTAAAAATCATACCACTGTCCCTCGACATCTGAAATCACACTGCGACTCAGGCAAAACATCGTCAGCAATGTACTCCAGCATTCTGTCTAGCATGATCCTACAGAGCACTTTACTGACTACTGACAGCAAAGAGATGCCCTGATAATTTCCACATTCATCTCTGCTACCCTTCCCCTTGTATAGCACTACCATCAATGCATCTTGCCAATCCTGTGGAATACACTCATCCCACCAAGCAGTCTGCAACAAGTCCGCTAAGCGTTGCATCATCTTGTGTCCAGAATATTTAAAGATCTCCACATGTAAACGATTCGGGTTAGGAGACTTTCCATTGTTCAGCGGCTTCAACCTCCTGGAGAGAAGGAACCTCTGCCAAGATATCATTGACCGGATTGCTAGGGATCAACCTAACAAACTCCTGATCAACGTAAGAAGGCCTGTTCAGGAGGTCATCGAAATGCTCCCTCCATCTATGAAGAATATCGGTAGAGTCTCGAAGAAAATCCCCACTATCCCTCAAGTGCAGAGGAGTGATAGGTGATCTGGATGGTCCATAAACCGCATGCAGTAGGCTGTATAAGACCTTGGTGTTGTTCGAATCCGAGGCGAGCTGTATTTCCTCAGCTTTCTGCCGCCACCATTCATCCTGCATGTTACTCAACCTCCTCTGCACCTTATGCTTGATTGCCTTAAACTTGTCCCTCAATTGATCTTGCTCAATATCCGTCAAACCACCCTCGAGATAAGCGTGCAATGCCCTGGCCTTTGAATCAAGCAGAGCCTGATTTTCAGTATCATTCTCATTGAACCAATCCTGATGTTTATGCTCACAATAACTTAATACTCTCTCACATACCTCAGAGACAGACTCCTTACAAGCAGGCCAAGCGTTTTCACAATCAATCTCTTCTATCTCCTCAACTAGTTTCTCTCTCACAATATTGCACCTTAGACGGGCAACATTAAGTCACTTTGGGATAACTGTTAAGACACTTGTAGTCTGTCTAAACTGTACGAACGAACTGACTAAACCAAGATGGCCGACTCCTATTTATATCACCACAAGCAAGGGAGGTAACCATGTAACTGAAGCAAGGGAGGTAACCAATGTCTACATTAACATTGCTGCTTTCCTCAAGTGAATAATTTATTTCTGATTTAACAAGTCCCTTAGAAGCTCAGACGAAGCTCCTGCCTTGGTCAAACAATCAGAGACCTGATCACAACCCTTGATCCATTCTATCTGTATCTCTCCTCTACTCTTCATTTCCTTCAGCCTTGCTACATCTATTCTCAATCGTCGATCGCTTACCAGATTGTTGGAATTCAATGTCTCCACAAGTGATGCATTATCTGTCTTGCAGAGAACGTCTGGCAATTTAGATAACTGAAATACCTCTTGTATCATAACCGCAGTCAAAACACCAGCATCAGCTCCCTCATTCAGAGCAAGAGTCTCTGAGGCCAATGGGCTTTTTGTCACTCTGTCCAATTTCTTTGACGCCCAACACATGGGGGCCATTTTGTCAGTACTTCCTCCAATAAAGACAACAAAACCACCCTGTGAAGATCCATCTTCCAGACTGGCATAAGAGGCATCAGTATAACACAAAATGTGTAAATCTGAGGGCTTTCCCAATTTTGGAAATGTTATAGAACCCTTCTTGGATTTCAATTTTGATAAGGCTTTATTCGCCTCAAATAAGGCTTTTACTTTGGGATGCTTTCCAGTGTTGCTCATTTTACACACATCAAAAGCTATATCAGGGCGTGTTTGAGTTGAAACCCACATCATCTGACCTGTAAGTCTCTTCAACTCATGCTTTTCTTCTTCATTCAGTTCATCATTTTTCCTCAGTATCCTCCCTTTGCTTATTTCTATTGGAGATATGGAAGATACATATAGATCTTGTTCTACAGTGATCCCATTTTCCTGTTGATTAACATTCAGTCCAACATATTTGAATGTTCCACTTTCATGAGATCCCACCTTAAATTTTTCTTTCAATGTTGCAATCACATCCCTTTCAAACTCTGTGTTTCCACAGAAAACAAAATCATCCACATGCATAGCAAGAATTCCAATCAAATTTCCTTTAATATCATGCCACAAAAACAATGCATTATCATAAGCACTTGCTACTCCTTTTAATTCAATCAAAGCCTGAGTAACTCTCTTGTACCATGCCCGTGGAGCATCATTCAATCCATAGATGCATCTTTTTAATTTCCACACTTGAGATTTAGGACAAACATCAGATGGTGGCCTCAGGTACACATCTCTCTCTAAAATACCACCTTGCAAAAAGGCTGAGGTAAAATCTATGGTCTGCAGCATCCAATTCTTTATTGATGCGGTTAGCATGACCATTCGCATAGCTTCACGGCTACATGTTGGGGAGTCCGTTTTCAGATTACTATTTTCTTCATAGCCTCGTGCTACAAGGCAAGCTTTCATTGTTTTCTGATTATCCTTGAATTTTTCAGTAATCACCCATCTTGTGGATATTGTTTTTTGACCTGTGTATGGCACACATTCAAATACTTCATAGGTGTTCATGTTTTTTATTTCTTTATGCTTGGCATCCATTACAGCTTTCGACTGCTCTTGTTCAGCGGTGAGCAGGACTACATTTTCCTGTTCAGTATATTGGGGCACTTCTCTCCAATGATCAATATGATTCCAGTTGATACAAACTTGATCCTCGTTTTCATCCTCAGGTTCTATATTGATCCAATGACTATATTTGCCAGTTGATTTAGGCTGTACTGACATAACCTTTCCTTTCTTCCACTCCCCACTTCCATTTATTTTATAAGTTATGGTCTTATTTCGGCCAGGTTTTTCAGTCTTATCTCTTAAACTGGTAGAACTATCAACAACTTCTTCTCTGTCTATATCTTCACTTTCTACCACTTGATTCTGCAACTCCTCCTCCTCAACTGTAAGGTATTCATTCTTCCCTTCTGTAGTGTTTCCCAGCATTTCAGCTTTTTTTGTTCTTTTTTCGTTGTTTTTATTCACTTTCATCAATTGGCACGGATGCATCCTATAAAATGCTCCGCCATGTCTGATTAAGACAAACTGGCCTTCTCTGCCTAACACTTTTGCTGGACCACGCCATCCTTTAAAACCCTGCCTCCGATAATAGATTTGGTCTCCGGTAGCATAATCTTCATCAGCATAAGTTCTGACATTAGACCTGAGAGCTCTCCTAATTCTCTCACTGGACTCAGCTTCCAAAAAGTTTCTCCTTGCACTATGGAGAGCATTTAAATTTTTTCTCACCATGTCACTTGTAGTAGAGGACTCCATAGCAGGTAACTGGTCTGTCAGAATTGAGGGTGTATTTACATTGAAACCGAATACAAGTTCATTTGGACTGTGTCCAGAGTAATTGAGGAGGGCATTTTTTGCACAAATAGCCCATGCCAAGGCAATTTCAGGTTCACACTTCTCATCGTCAATTGTTTTTTTCATTGCCTCAGCAACTATCAAATTATGACGTTCTACAGTACCGTTGCTGAATGGACTTTCTGCGGCAGTAGTACAGGTCTCTATGTTGAGTTTTTCATTCATCTGTCTATAGTGTTCGTTGTTGAATTCACCCCCATTATCACTCAGAAAACGAACAGGAGATCCGAAATAGGTAATCCACATCATAAAGATGTTTTTGATGATCTCCTCCTTCTTCTTTGTTTTGATCAATGTTGCCGCTGAATACCTGGTAGCGGCATCAATGAGATGTAGTATCCACACCTCATTGTGGATGAACTCTTTCAAATCCATGCAAACTGTGTGATTAAATCTATTGCCAAGAGGCAATCCCACAACCGGTCGCAGTGGAGCTTTTTTAAATCTAAGGCAAATTTGACAGTTTTCACAAACCTCCTCAATCGCCTTTATAAATTCCTTGTCATTGAATTTGCCACTTTTTTTAACCAAGGAAACAAGTTTTTCCTTCGAGGCATGAGCAAACTGTCGATGAAGTTTTTCTGCTTTTTTTTTTTTTCTGTGAAAGAACACTGACCAAAATTCTGAACATGTAATACAATGTTCTTAGTACCACTATGATCCAACAACTTATTTGTTAAGGGGAGACAATAGTGCCCTGAAGTTGTGGTCTTTAGTTCAATACATTTATCAAAAATCCAGCACATATCTTTCCGGAAATCTAGCACTATTCCTGCTGTCTTCATTGATTTGTGACTTAATAGAAGAGGCAAGTCGTTTTTCACAATATCTGCTTCGATATAAACTCTTATACCTCCGAGTGTAACCGGAAATTTAGCAACTTTAATTGCTGTGACAGCCACTCCATCACCAAAACAAAAACTCCGGTCTGAGTTCGTATACTTCACTAGTTGCAGGTCACTTTCATTTAAAGTATCTAAATAAACATCAAGCCACACTTCGCCAGCCAGTGTGCGAGTACAAGCAGAATCCAAGACTGCCATTCCAAATGTTTCCTTTACAAGATTTGAGATTTTTTCATTTGTACTGTTCAAATAAATATTTTCTTGAATGAACAACGTAATGTGTATTTGTTCTGTCGCTTCCGTAAACCTGGGCGTATTTCTAGGACACTCTCTAATTAGATGGTTCGGAGACTGACATTTGTAACACAACAACACGTTTCCACTTCGGTCACATGGATTAGATTGTCCTCGACGAAAACGCCTTTTGTTGTTACCCGGTTTAGAATAATTATAGTTGACGATTTCGGGCTCTGATTTCACTGCCGGTACATTTTCATCACGATAAATGTCACCAAATACTTTCTTTATCGATTCCTTCATGTTTTGATACGTCAAAACAGAACACGTTGTCCGCGCTAATTTTTCGTTCTCTTCCGATATGTTAACCGCGTTCAAAACAAGAAAAGCTTGCACTCCTTCCGGTAGAATAATGTGGAATTTTTTTAATCTTTGGTACAAAAACTCATAACGAACAAGAAAGTCATTTATACTGGTACCTGACGATCTTTTATAAGTGTAAAATTCCTTAAAAGTCATGTAAGCGCGCGTGTGTTCATCCTTTAAATATATGTCATCCAGTTTCTTTATTAAGATCTTCAAGCCATCTCGTCCGCCGATGTCACTTGTTGGCAATTCACGGACACATTCTCTAATATTCGGTGGTAGCGTCAAAAACACTGCTGGCCCTTTTTTTTCCTCAGAAAGATCCGTGAACAACGACCACATTTCAACGTCTTGTTTCCAGTTCTCGTAAACATCCTCCCCCTCCAACAATGGAGGTTGTTTGTTCGAAGTTGCCATATCCGATATCCGATCTGTCTAGTGCTACAGACAAGCTGTACAAAAAAAAAAAATTTTTTTTTTTTTTTTTTTTTTCGTTTTGTCGCACACAGAGGGATATCTCTGCTACCATTTGTTAAGACACTTGTAGTCTGTCTAAACTGTACGAACGAACTGACTAAACCAAGATGGCCGACTCCTATTTATATCACCACAAGCAAGGGAGGTAACCATGTAACTGAAGCAAGGGAGGTAACCAATGTCTACATTAACAATAACCACACTAGCTCCCCTCATCTTGGGCTTCACAACACACTTAATCTTTTCATGGACCAACCGATGGTCAGTCCAGCACTTTGCACCCTGCATGACACAAACACTGCAGATATCCCTCATCTCACGTTTTCTGACTAACACATAGTCTATCAAGTGCCATTGTTTGGAACCAGGATGCATCCAGGTCGTCTTGTATTTATCCTTCTGCTGAAACACAGCGTTACCGATTTTAAAACCTATCTCTGAACAAAACTGCAACAACATCAGACCATTGCTATTACACTTGCCTACTCCGTGTTTACCCAGCACATCCCAGGTTTCAAAATCTCTTCCCACCCTAGCATTAAAATCTCCAAGAATGAAGATCTTATCAGCAGAGGGAATGCGTCTAACTACACTGCTCAAAGCAAGGTAGAAAGCAACCTTTTCATGTCTGTTGCATCCATAGTGGGTGCATAGACACTCAAAAAAGTTGTATAACAACCATTTATCAGAGGTAACCTCATAGTCATGATCCGGTCACTCACACCACAGGGAAGTTCTTCCAGGCTAGAAAGAATTGATGCCTTTATAGCAAAAGCCATGCCTGATTCCCTCTTACATCTATCCGTTCTACCACTCCAGAAAATGGTGTAGACTCCAGCCAACTCAGAAAACTGTCCCTCATCAGCCAGCCTGGTCTCAGACAGAGCAACTATGTCCATGTCATAACGTTGAAGTTCATTAGATACAAGAGCAGATCTACGCTCTGGATGCGTTATTGCTGACGGCAAGTAAAACAGTGTCTGCACATTCCAACAGCCATTGAATTTAACCCCTTAACAGCCAAATTTCCGTCCGAAAACGCATTACAAAGATTTTTCCCAAATCTCAGTACCCTGTATATAAAATTTTGCGTCTGTAGACTAAAAATTGACAGAGTTATTGCGTAGAAAAATGTACACACACACACACACACACGTTCATTTTTATATATATAATAGATGCATATAAATTTAATCATCCATTCAATAATGAAATTGCATCATATTTTCTGATGAGCATTCCTTAATGAGCTGTCTGTTTTTAGCTAATACAAATCTATGAAGGCTACTTTTTTACAAATTGGAAGAAATAAAAAGTTTATTTTAATTGCACAGGTTAAGGTTTAAGATTTAGAGTTAGGATTAAGTTAGATATATGTTTGTAATTTTACTTATTTTATTTCCATGTTTTTCTTGTTTACCAATATAATTTTCTGGTGGCGATTTAACATTTCGCGATCGACCGCTTTCCTTTTTGTTACTCCTGTTAGCGTCCCAGCACACTCGAGAAACTTTATGGAAACTGTGGGTCGGTAAATGCAGAGGTGCCCAAATTTCATAAGTTCATCAAAAACAGTTTTTATTGGCATACAATTGTTTCTGCCTTCCTCAAGCACATACCTATTCTTGATATACAAAGTATGCAAAATTATCCAAAAGTATCAACAATTTTTTAGCATGAGAGAGGCTTCATCAGTGCCTTAGGTCACCTGCCTAGCTGGAAAAGTTGCAGTATAATCCAATATTCATTTATTTTTTTACTATTTATTATTTCTATTTTTTATTCTTTATTTTTCCTATATATTTCACAATCCATTAATTCTATTATTTCAAAGAAAAGAAAAACATCTGCTACCCTCTAATATATTGGAATGTCTTTTTTTATTTATTTATTTTTTATTACATTTTCACCCCAAACAAGGCATATTGCCACTTTGATGTACGGGGCTACTATCAGGGACCTAAGTTCCAGGGGTCAGGGAGTTTAACAGCAAGATGTCTGTTCACATTACACTTGAACTTCTGCATGTCAGTACAGTTGGGGAAGCAGGAAACTGGAAGAGAATTCCAAAGTCCTGCCATTCTGGGGAAGAAGCTATTAGAGTAAAAGGCTTTCTTGCACCTAGGGATCTCAACTTTGTAGGGATGGGACTTCGCTGCTTGTCAGGTTTGTCGTGGGGGGGGGGGAGTCGTCGAGGGGGTACAAGTGCTTGTCAGAGCATCCACCATTAAAATACTTGTAAAACAGGCAGAGGGATGCAACATTTCATCGGTGAGACAGGGGCTGAAGTTTAGATGACAATTCAGGACCTATTAGGTTGGCGACTCTCTTTTGAACCTGTCCAGGAGTGAGAAACTATTAGCAGATGCACCAGCCCAAATGTGACAGCATTACTCCATACATGGGCGAATGGTGGCTTTGTAGAGGTACAGGATACTTTCAGGCGTAAGTAACTTCCTAGCATGATAGAAAGAGCCTACCTTCTTTGCAGCAGCCTTAGCAATGATTTCAATGTATCTATTACAACTCCTGTTTCCAAGGAGCTTGAACGAAGTGCTCTCAGGTAAAATATCTCTAGCCATAGCTATTGGTGGTTGGTAAGGTTTCATGTAATTATTAAAGGAAACTAGCTTTATCTTGGTAGCGTTGAACATTACCATCCATTTATGACCCCATTCCACTACAGACTGAAGATCTTCCTCTAGGGTTTCGGCCATTACCTTAGATATGTACTCATTAGTTTTCTCCACATGCCTGCTATAAAGCGTGGTGTCATCAGCAAATATACCCATCTCATGTCCAAACATGTTCATAACCATGTGCATTTAACTTAAACTATAGGTTTTAATTATTAGTGAATAAAAGAAGACAGAGTTGTTGGTGTGGTAAGATGCTTACTAGAGATAGCCATTTTGTAGTAGCATTTGTTCATGTTCATCTGACTGGCTTTGTTGGAGATGATGAGGAAAAGAAGGTCGCTAGAGTTTTTAGATAAAAAAAAGACGAACATCTGCTCTAGAATTCATATTAACTTTACTTCATAGTTTCATCAACACAGAAACACAAGAATATTAGACCAGTTAGTTTGGCTGGAATGTATTAGAGAAAAGGAAATGAGTTCAGGTCTGTAGCCTTGGTCTTTAGTTTCAAACTGGAATTTCTATCTCGACACACTAAGATAGTAAGAGGCAAGGAAGGCAATATGGTGTCTGTTCATGTTGGCAGCTTGACTGGTACTGTTCATATCAGATGCAAAATAAGTTTTAGGTGGAAATGGCTGAAAGGCATGCATGCACAGTTTTCTATTTGCTTGATGCATTTATATTTGAGTTTGGACATGTCTGTTTGAACCAACCAAACCACATATATATCACTAAACAGGCGATTACATGTTAGTTCAAAAGAAAGTAGATCTTAATCATGCAACTACTACAAAAGTATGATAGTTTACTTTGAAGCATTGCTGGTTAATAAGTACATACATATTTAATAAGTACATACATATTTAATAAGGCGGTTTGCAATGCAGTGGAAGCTGGAATAGTGAAGAGATAATCAAAAATAAGTGGAGACAGTATATGCAATATTTTTCCTTCAAGAACTAACTTATAACTTATTTTTATTTTTAAGAGAGGTGGTGTTTGATCAACACTGCTGCCGAGTCATTAGATAAAATACTGCTTTGTTTTTAAATCCCCAAAACAGTTTTTGGTAGTAAGCAACTTATGATTCCTACAATAACATTAGGTCCATGATAAACTATTGGAAGCAAAGAGATTAATAAATGTACAAGCAAAGAAATTTTCCAGTGAAGGATCTGAGACTAAAGGTTCTTTATTTCTTCTTTTCATATAGTTTTAAAGGTTGAAAAACTTCTATTAAGACTCTATGTGTGTGTGTGTGTGTGTGTGTGTGTGTGTGTGTGTGTGTGTGTGTGTGCTATTTTTCATATTTTTATCTTTATTAGTTTTATTATGTTTTCTAAGAGAGTATTCCAAACCTTAATAAACAATATATTTTCGATTTTTCATGCTTTATAATTGTTTGTAAATGTTCCTATTTACTTGCCGTTATTGGGATTTCCCAAACGTTTGAGGTAACAAAGTAATGTGACGACGTCAAGAAGAAAGGAAAAACAAACACAGAGTTAAATGTTATAAAAAAACTGTATTTACAAAAAGGAAAATAAAGGTGTTGCAAACAATTGGGTTTGCGGGAAACTTATCTCACAGATGTGATGTGTCCGTTTATCAATTAAATCTTTCCTGTGTCCTTAGTTGGTATGAAAGAGAAAAGGTGCGGCCTTGTTGGTCTGTGCTGCTATTACGGCTTGGACTCCATGTGCGTCCCATATTTCTGGTGGCGGAGAGCTGGCGAAATGGATGTACTCGCAATCAGGTCCGAACCGCAAAAGAGGCCGAAAGTTCGAAGGGGCCGCGCAAATAGGGGTCGGGGAGGAAACTAGAATGGCAGCCCGTGATTGGTTGTTTTTCATCCAATCACAGGGCACTACACTAGTGACTCCGTAATAATTCCAATACCGTACAAGGGCAGAATTAGACACAAGGTCGGTTTTTAATGTGGGGAAAATCCAGCTTCCCAAAAAGGAGCACTCTGGATAGGAACAAGAATTAAAATTGTCTCAGTCTAGAATAACTTCTTCCCTACTGACCGAGAACAGAAAATGTGAAGTGTAGTATCAGAACAGATACTACATGTTGTTCTTAACTAAAAGGCCAAGGAATATTATTCATTTTTATAGTGCTATTCTTGCGAAATTAAATTCTTTTCTGTCGTCTGTTAATTTATAACACAGGGGCATTTTAACAATTACACCGTGTCGTTAAAATTAACTTCCGGTTCCAATGTATTCTCATCATAGGAATGCTAAATTAGCTTTATATTTTTGGCAAGATGAGAATAACGCTTTTTTATTATTATATTCCGAATTAAAAAGTATGTATATATTGAATTCGATTTTTCTTTTGTTGTTCAACGTTGTAGTGGTTTGCGAATTTTATTTATTTTTATTCATTCGTAAAATAAATTATTTTCTTTTTCGTCTGCTAATTTATAATACGAGTGCATTTTAACAATGACACCGTTACATTCTCAAGATTGACTTCCGGTTCCGGTGACCGCTTATCGGAGGGATGCTAAATTTGATTATAGTTTTGACTTAATTGACCTATATGACTTATTTGCATACCGCAATGCCGCATGCTTAAAAAGAAAATTTTGCCACTTTTCACAGTTTTGGGCTAGTATTTCGGCTGTTAGGACCAACAACATGCCCGTTGTCCTCTTGATCTTTCTTCAATGATTTTTTAGCAAGATGAAAATAAAGTCGTTAGTTCTTTTTTTTTTTTTTTTTCTTAATCTCATTACTATAAAAATTATTTTGAATCAAATTTTCGTGTTCTATTTATCATTTTAAGTGTTTGTACATTTTTATAATTTTTATTGCGTTATTATTTCGAAAAATAAAGTCTTTTCTTTATCGTCTGCTAATTTCTAACATGGTAACATTTTTATGGTCACGCCGTTACATTCCTAAAATGTACTTCCGGTTCCGGTGATCGCTTATCATTAGGAAATGCTAAAATGGCTACCATTTTCTCTCTTATACAAGCATCCAATCTTAGATTTATATTGTGAGATTATTTTTACGGCGACTTACCAAACGTGGTTTGGGTAAACCTATTAATATTTTTTCACATAAAAATGTTAAATATAGCTTTGAATGATGCGTTCATCAGTTACGTTGTTGATTTTAGCAACATGAATGAATGAAGTATTGAAATTAAATGAAAAGAAATCTTGTTTTGACGTTTATTCCATCTTTAATTAAAAATTTAAAAATAATAAAAATTAAAAGTTTCCTTTCTTCATTTCATCACAATGGCTGATTTGAATCCAATGGCTATCATCCTAGCAACGTCTGGTTCAAAAGGCAATAGAATTTTATTTCGGTATCCTCCAGAAAGTGTAAAAAAGAATGCTGTAACCTCTAAATGTAAGTTTTCTTTTGTTTTATAGTACTTGTGCAGTTTACGGACCGTGCTGAAATAATAACCTTATTATTTAGAAAGCAATTAACATCTGGAGGGGTGGGCTTTTTAACTCTTCTGCGCTTTCACCTAACAATTTAATAAACAAGACATACTTGAAAGTCCTATCTTTAAAAAACAAAAATATAGCACGGTCCATAAACTGCACAAGCTTGTTATAGATGTATACGACGCCCCTCCACCCACTCTTTCTAAAATCCTTGCCAATTTAAACGTTTTTTTTGCGAGTAATAATAATACTGAAAAACATGGTAATCTGGAAGAAAGAGAGAGCCTGTTTCCTCCGTTTGACTATAGGTGGCGTTACTCAGTAACGCCGTTACTGTCTGTCCACCCAGTTACGGAAGCACAAAATGTATATAATGGCACCCTTGAAATATAAATAAATGTTGTTTGTTATATTTTAATTTTAAACATTTTTTTTTATTTTTTTCAAACATATTTACGTTTTTTTTTTGTTTTTGCAAACATATTTGAGTTTTATTTTTCCAAACATTTACGTTTTGTTGCTTGTTTATTTTCGAACATTTACGTATTTTTGCAAGCATAAACTTAGAGGTAAAATGTTATCAATAATTGCATCCATTATGTGGTTTGGCAAGGGTTAATTGGCGGCAAAGATCGTAATAGATTGCGCATGTTTACAAAATAAAAAAATAAAAAAACTATATTTGAAAAAAAAAAATTAAAAAAACAAAAAAATATGTTTGCAAAAAAAGAAAAAATGTAAATGTGTTTGGGGGTTTGTATTACTGTACACATAGATTCGAAAAAGTTGCCAAAAAACAAATATATAACAAATAAATGTTATCAAAGGCAAGATAAGTTACTTTTCTACCAAACTGGATATATTTTTTGTGTTTTTATTCAATGTAACATGTTTATTCAGCTCGAAAAACATGCAGTGTTTACCGATGTATTGGAAAATTCAAAATGGCGACCGACTCTTTCTTTAACACGGTAAGTTTGGGAAAAGGTGTTATAAATAATAAACTAGACAAAATACTATTAAAAAACCACCTAATATATGTCAACCGATGTCACGGTAACATATATTGAGCAAATTTCTAACATTATTTTGTCTAGTTTATTATTTATAACACCTTTTCCCAAACTTACCGTATTAAAGAGAGAGTCGGGCGCCATTTTGAATTTTCCAATACATCGGAAAACACTGTATGTTTTTCGAGCTGAATAAACATGTTAAATTGAATAAAAACACAAAAATTATATCCAGTTTGGTAGAAAAGTAACTTATCTTGCCTTTGATAACATTTATTTGTTATATATTTGTTTTTTGACAACTTTTTCGAATCTGTGTACAGTAATACAAACCCCATAATTTGACCCGGATCTTCATGATTTCCCGTCAAGCCCGGATTGGATGAGACCAGCAATCATCGGTGTCTGCCGAGCGTTGTTGAAATGTTGAAATGCTAATCCGACTTTAGTTTGTAACTGTAAGCAGATGACAATCGAATTGGAAGAAAGTAACTACTGAAAAAAAAATGACAGCCATGGGAATAAATCTGTGCATGCTTGAAAAACACATGGAAACGCTGATGCAGACAATTTCCTTTTGTCGGGAAAAGAAATTGCTTTCTCAAAGAATGAGCTGCAACAAATGTAATCATAAATGTTTACTAAAAAACAGAAATTGTGTAAAGGATGTCTTCTCCTGGCGGTGTACCAGTGGTCAGTGTAGACAGTGGGTGTCATTGTGCACAGGATCGTTTTTTGCACGTTCCAATTTGGATGTTGCAACAATAGTGAAAATAATCTATTCATGGGCCTTCGAAATGGCGACACTAAAAAATATTAAGAGAGAATGCGGTGTTATATCCGAACACACATATATGGATTGGAAGAACTTTGTGAGGGAAATTTGTCAGGTGTATTTCCTGAGGAATCCCCGGCAGATAGGAGGTTCAGGGACATACTGTAGAAATTGACGAATCCTTATTCAACCAAAGAAAACATAACGTTGGAGAATCCTAGGAGGGTTTTTTGGTCACCGTGCCAAATCAAAACGCCGAAACCCTCCTTCCAATAATAAAAAAATATATTCTGCCGGGTACAACAGTGGTTTCCAACTAAAAAAAAAAAAATTAATATTTTTGATATAAAAAAAAAATAATACTAATAATTGAACAAAAAATTGTACTTACATCTAACAATTATACGGGTGAACATCCTTTTTTTTTGCAGATAAATTTTAAAAAAACAAAACTTGTTGCTGATAAATATTATGCAAAAAAAAAAATGAAAGAAAAAATTGTACTTACACCTAACAGTTATACCGGTAATCAACCTTTTTTTGCAGATAAATTAAAAAAAACAAAAACTTCTTGTTGATAATTATAAAAAAAAAAAAAATACTACAATAAATTAAATAAACATATTTGGTTTTTAAAGGTAGGTTTCTTGTTATTATTTGAAAATTTTAAGGGTTTTTTTTTTCCATTTTGTTTTGTTTTTTTCCTTAGCCTGCGTCTGTTACGCCGCTCGGTTGTCACCGATGATTGCCGGTCTCGCCCGATCCGGGCTTGACGGGAAATCACGAGGATCTGGGTCAACGTAAATATGTTTGAAAAAATAAAACTTAAATATGTTTGCAAAAACAAAAAACAACGTAAATATGTTTGAAAAAATAAAACTTAAATATGTTTGCAAAAACAAAAAACAACGTAAATATGTTTGAAAAAATAAAACTTAAATATGTTTGCAAAAACAAAAAACAACGTAAATATGTTTGAAAAAATAAAACTTAAATATGTTTGAAAAAACAAAAAACAACGTAAATATGTTTGAAAAAATAAAACTTAAATATGTTTGAAAAAACAAAAAACAACGTAAATATGTTTGAAAAAATAAAACTTAAATATGTTTGCAAAAACAAAAAACAACGTAAATATGTTTGAAAAAATAAAACTTAAATATGTTTGCAAAAACAAAAAACAACGTAAATATGTTTGAAAAAATAAAACTTAAATATGTTTGCAAAAACAAAAAACAACGTAAATATGTTTGAAAAAATAAAACTTAAATATGTTTGCAAAAACAAAAAACAACGTAAATATGTTTAAAAAAATAAAACTTAAATATGTTTGCAAAAACAAAAAACAACGTAAATATGTTTGAAAAAATAAAACTTAAATATATTTGAAAAAACAAAAAACAACATAAATATGTTTGAAAAAATAAAACTTAAATATGTTTGCAAAAACAAAAAACAACGTAAATATGTTTGAAAAAATAAAACTTAAATATGTTTGAAAAAACAAAAAACAACGTAAATATGTTTGAAAAAATAAAACTTAAATATGTTTGCAAAAACAAAAAACAACGTAAATATGTTTGAAAAAATAAAACTTAAATATGTTTGCAAAAACAAAAAACAACGTAAATATGTTTGAAAAAATAAAACTTAAATATGTTTGCAAAAACAAAAAACAACGTAAATATGTTTGAAAAAATAAAACTTAAATATATTTGAAAAAACAAAAAACAACATAAATATGTTTGAAAAAATAAAACTTAAATATGTTTGAAAAAACAAAAAACAACGTAAATATGTTTGAAAAAATAAAACTTAAATATGTTTGAAAAAACAAAAAACAACGTAAATATGTTTGAAAAAATAAAACTTAAATATGTTTGCAAAAACAAAAAACAACGTAAATATGTTTGAAAAAATAAAACTTAAATATGTTTGCAAAAACAAAAAACAACGTAAATATGTTTGAAAAAATAAAACTTAAATATGTTTGCAAAAACAAAAAACAACGTAAATATGTTTGAAAAAATAAAACTTAAATATGTTTGCAAAAACAAAAAACAACGTAAATATGTTTGAAAAAATAAAACTTAAATATGTTTGCAAAAACAAAAAACAACGTAAATATGTTTGAAAAAATAAAACTTAAATATGTTTGAAAAAACAAAAAACAACGTAAATATGTTTGAAAAAATAAAACTTAAATATGTTTGCAAAAACAAAAAACAACGTAAATATGTTTGAAAAAATAAAACTTAAATATGTTTGCAAAACCAAAAAACAACGTAAATATGTTTGAAAAAATAAAACTTAAATATGTTTGCAAAAACAAAAAACAACGTAAATATGTTTGAAAAAATAAAACTTAAATATATTTGAAAAAACAAAAAACAACATAAATATGTTTGAAAAAATAAAACTTAAATATGTTTGAAAAAACAAAAAACAACGTAAATATGTTTGAAAAAATAAAACTTAAATATGTTTGAAAAAACAAAAAACAACGTAAATATGTTTGAAAAAATAAAACTTAAATATGTTTGCAAAAACAAAAAACAACGTAAATATGTTTGAAAAAATAAAACTTAAATATGTTTGCAAAAACAAAAAACAACGTAAATATGTTTGAAAAAATAAAACTTAAATATGTTTGCAAAAACAAAAAACAACGTAAATATGTTTGAAAAAATAAAACTTAAATATGTTTGCAAAAACAAAAAACAACGTAAATATGTTTGAAAAAATAAAACTTAAATATGTTTGCAAAAACAAAAAACAACGTAAATATGTTTGAAAAAATAAAACTTAAATATGTTTGAAAAAACAAAAAACAACGTAAATATGTTTGAAAAAATAAAACTTAAATATGTTTGCAAAAACAAAAAACAACGTAAATATGTTTGAAAAAATAAAACTTAAATATGTTTGCAAAAACAAAAAACAACGTAAATATGTTTGAAAAAATAAAACTTAAATATGTTTGCAAAAACAAAAAACAACGTAAATATGTTTGAAAAAATAAAACTTAAATATATTTGAAAAAACAAAAAACAACATAAATATGTTTGAAAAAATAAAACTTAAATATGTTTGAAAAAACAAAAAACAACGTAAATATGTTTGAAAAAATAAAACTTAAATATGTTTGCAAAAACAAAAAACAACGTAAATATGTTTGAAAAAATAAAACTTAAATATGTTTGCAAAAACAAAAAACAACGTAAATATGTTTGAAAAAATAAAACTTAAATATGTTTGCAAAAACAAAAAACAACGTAAATATGTTTGAAAAAATAAAACTTAAATATGTTTGCAAAAACAAAAAACAACGTAAATATGTTTGAAAAAATAAAACTTAAATATGTTTGCAAAAACAAAAAACAACGTAAATATGTTTAAAAAAATAAAACTTAAATATATTTGAAAAAACAAAAAAAACCTAAATATGTTTGAAAAAATAAAACTTAAATATGTTTGCAAAAACAAAAAACAACGTAAATATGTTTGAAAAAATAAAACTTAAATATGTTTGCAAAAACAAAAAACAACGTAAATATGTTTGAAAAAATAAAACTTAAATATGTTTGCAAAAACAAAAAACAACGTAAATATGTTTGAAAAAATAAAACTTAAATATGTTTGCAAAAACAAAAAACAACGTAAATATGTTTGAAAAAATAAAACTTAAATATGTTTGCAAAAACAAAAAACAACGTAAATATGTTTGAAAAAATAAAACGTAAATATGTTTGCAAAAACAAAAAACAACGTAAATATGTTTGAAAAAATAAAACTTAAATATGTTTGCAAAAACAAAAAACAACGTAAATATGTTTGAAAAAATAAAACTTAAATATGTTTGCAAAAACAAAAAACAACGTAAATATGTTTGAAAAAATAAAACTTAAATATGTTTGCAAAAACAAAAAACAACGTAAATATGTTTGAAAAAATAAAACTTAAATATGTTTGCAAAAACAAAAAACAACGTAAATATGTTTAAAAAAATAAAACTTAAATATGTTTGCAAAAACAAAAAACAACATAAATATGTTTGAAAAAATAAAACTTAAATATGTTTGCAAAAACAAAAAACAACGTAAATATGTTTGAAAAAATAAAACTTAAATATGTTTGCAAAAACAAAAAACAACGTAAATATGTTTGAAAAAATAAAACTTAAATATGTTTGCAAAAACAAAAAACAACGTAAATATGTTTGAAAAAATAAAACTTAAATATGTTTGCAAAAACAAAAAACAACGTAAATATGTTTAAAAAAATAAAACTTAAATATATTTGAAAAAACAAAAAAAACCTAAATATGTTTGAAAAAATAAAACTTAAATATGTTTGCAAAAACAAAAAACAACGTAAATATGTTTGAAAAAATAAAACTTAAATATGTTTGCAAAAACAAAAAACAACGTAAATATGTTTGAAAAAATAAAACTTAAATATGTTTGCAAAAACAAAAAACAACGTAAATATGTTTGAAAAAATAAAACTTAAATATATTTGAAAAAACAAAAAAAAACGTAAATATGTTTGAAAAAATAAAACTTAAATATGTTTGCAAAAACAAAAAACAACGTAAATATGTTTGAAAAAATAAAACTTAAATATGTTTGAAAAAACAAAAAAAACCTAAATATGTTTGAAAAAATAAAACTTAAATATGTTTGCAAAAACAAAAAACAACGTAAATATGTTTAAAAAAATAAAACTTAAATATATTTGAAAAAACAAAAAACAACGTAAATATGTTTGAAAAAATAAAACTTAAATATGTTTGCAAAAACAAAAAACAACGTAAATATGTTTGAAAAAATAAAACTTAAATATGTTTGCAAAAACAAAAAACAACGTAAATATGTTTAAAAAAATAAAACTTAAATATATTTGAAAAAACAAAAAAAACCTAAATATGTTTGAAAAAATAAAACTTAAATATGTTTGCAAAAACAAAAAACAATGTAAATATGTTTAAAAAAATAAAACTTAAATATATTTGAAAAAACAAAAAAAACCTAAATATGTTTGAAAAAATAAAACTTAAATATGTTTGCAAAAACAAAAAACAACGTAAATATGTTTGAAAAAATAAAACTTAAATATGTTTGCAAAAACAAAAAACAACGTAAATATGTTTGAAAAAATAAAACTTAAATATGTTTGCAAAAACAAAAAACAACGTAAATATGTTTGAAAAAATAAAACTTAAATATGTTTGCAAAAACAAAAAACAACGTAAATATGTTTGAAAAAATAAAACTTAAATATGTTTGCAAAAACAAAAAACAACGTAAATATGTTTGAAAAAATAAAACTTAAATATATTTGAAAAAACAAAAAAAAACGTAAATATGTTTGAAAAAATAAAACTTAAATATGTTTGCAAAAACAAAAAACAACGTAAATATGTTTGAAAAAATAAAACTTAAATATGTTTGCAAAAACAAAAAACAACGTAAATATGTTTGAAAAAATAAAACTTAAATATGTTTGCAAAAACAAAAAACAACGTAAATATGTTTGAAAAAATAAAACTTAAATATGTTTGCAAAAACAAAAAACAACGTAAATATGTTTGAAAAAATAAAACTTAAATATGTTTGCAAAAACAAAAAACAACGTAAATATGTTTGAAAAAATAAAACTTAAATATATTTGAAAAAACAAAAAAAAACGTAAATATGTTTGAAAAAATAAAACTTAAATATGTTTGAAAAAACAAAAAAAAACCTAAATATGTTTGAAAAAATAAAACTTAAATATATTTGAAAAAACAAAAAAAAACGTAAATATGTTTGAAAAAATAAAACTTAAATATATTTGAAAAAACAAAAAAAACCTAAATATGTTTGAAAAAATAAAACTTAAATATGTTTGCAAAAACAAAAAACAACGTAAATATGTTTGAAAAAATAAAACTTAAATATGTTTGCAAAAACAAAAAAAAACCTAAATATGTTTGAAAAAATAAAACTTAAATATATTTGAAAAAACAAAAAAAAACGTAAATATGTTTGAAAAAATAAAACTTAAATATGTTTGCAAAAACAAAAAACAACGTAAATATGTTTGAAAAAATAAAACTTAAATATGTTTGCAAAAACAAAAAACAACGTAAATATGTTTAAAAAAATAAAACTTAAATATGTTTGCAAAAACAAAAAACAACGTAAATATGTTTGAAAAAATAAAACTTAAATATGTTTGCAAAAACAAAAAACAACGTAAATATGTTTGAAAAAATAAAACTTAAATATGTTTGCAAAAACAAAAAACAACGTAAATATGTTTGAAAAAATAAAACTTAAATATGTTTGCAAAAACAAAAAACAACGTAAATATGTTTGAAAAAATAAAACTTAAATATGTTTGCAAAAACAAAAAACAACGTAAATATGTTTGAAAAAATAAAACTTAAATATGTTTGCAAAAACAAAAAACAACGTAAATATGTTTGAAAAAATAAAACTTAAATATGTTTGCAAAAACAAAAAACAACGTAAATATGTTTGAAAAAATAAAACTTAAATATGTTTGCAAAAACAAAAAACAACGTAAATATGTTTGAAAAAATAAAACTTAAATATGTTTGCAAAAACAAAAAACAACGTAAATATGTTTGCAAAAACAAAAAACAACGTAAATATGTTTGAAAAAATAAAACTTAAATATGTTTGCAAAAACAAAAAACAACGTAAATATGTTTGAAAAAATAAAACTTAAATATGTTTGCAAAAACAAAAAACAACGTAAATATGTTTGAAAAAATAAAACTTAAATATGTTTGCAAAAACAAAAAACAACGTAAATATGTTTGCAAAAACAAAAAACAACGTAAATATGTTTGAAAAAATAAAACTTAAATATGTTTGCAAAAACAAAAAACAACGTAAATATTTTTGAAAAAATAAAACTTAAATATGTTTGCAAAAACAAAAAACAACGTAAATATGTTTGAAAAAATAAAACTTAAATATGTTTGCAAAAACAAAAAAAAACGTAAATATGTTTGACAAAATAAAACTTAAATATGTTTGCAAAAGAACAAAAAAAAAAATGTTTAAAATTAAAATATAACAAAAACATTTATTTTTATTTCAAGGGTGCTATTATATACATTTTGTGCTTCCATAACTGGGTGGACAGACAGTAACGCCACCTATAGTTAAACGGAGAAAACAGGCTCTCTCTTTCTTCCAGATTACCAAAAACATTTCACTCTAAATAATTTATGTGGCTAAAAAAAAAAAAGACATTAAAAAATGAAAATAACGAAAAAAGTTATATTGTACGTATCCATTTTGGACTGAAGTTCTCTGAAAAAAAAATTGTTTAATTTGATTGAGTAGTTTTTTGTTTTGTTTTTTTGGTATTTTTGACGACCTGCCCCAGCGTAGTATAAACACCTCCAACCACCTCATGTTAAGAACGGCTTTCGAAATACCCCCCCAACCTCCCCATGTTAAGAATGGCTTTCGAGGTTGGAGGTGTTCATTCCGAAAGCCGTTTCTTAACATGGGAGGTTGGGGTGTTTATAATACGCTGGACTGGAGCACGTCCTAAAGATTTACCCTTTTTTTTTTTTTTTTTTTTTTTTTTTTACAGCGGAAAAACATGTTTTTATGACAGCGTGCTAAAGGCAGCCATGTTTAGATTTTCAGAACACACCATGGGGGAGATAACTCAGTCTAAAGCGCCGACACCCCTACCCCCATCTTAAATACTAGCTTTTCTTCCTAAAAATCGAAACATGGCTACCTTTTAATAGGTATCATAAATTGTTTTTGCGCTGTAAAAAAAAAAAAACAAGAAAACTACTTGATCAAATTAAGTGAAATGTTTTTGGGGAGAACTTAATTCCGTAACGGAAATGAGTGAATACCAGTCATTGATGTAAACTAATTCCACCTTTTGGTTGAAGTTGATATTTCACAGCTTTTAAAATGTTTTGGGGCACTTGTGCAGTTTAACACTACCAAACAAATTTAGAAAACTATTTTTAACATGGACAAGGGAGGGCTTTAGGAAAGGGAATTTATGTTTTCCTCCTAATTATATATTTGTGAACACAAAAGAAAGAAGAATACCTAGACAAACAACAAAAAGGTTTATTCAATATAGAAAGTATACTTGCTAGGAAGAAGCCATTTCTTTGGCGAGGACTGGTATGCTGGAGCACCCAATGGGTCGTCAGCTTCTAGGGTGAGATTTGCTGTTGCGTTCAGTGGAAGGTGACAGGTGATAGAGAGATCAAGATCTGCGTTGCTTGCTGGTTGAGTTCTTTTGCTGGCTAACTGTAATTCCCCTAAAAAAGCTAAAGCAGATCTTTAAGGGACAGATGAATTAATGTGCTCCACCAACTGATTGGTTAGTGTGTGATCGAATAACTAGGTGGGGGAGAGGGGTATTGATTCACAACAGAAAATAGATCATTTTGTTTTGCTGCTACAGATCTCTCCGAAAATTAAAACAATTCATGAAAATAGTTTCAGAAGACAGCAAAAATTGAGCTTTGCTAAAAAAAAAAAAAATAAAACCGGAAAAGTTCAAATTATAACGAGAGGGAATTATTTTTGGAAAAGTTTAGAAAACCTTAAGCCACTTTAGAAAAACTCAGTTTTCATTAACTGTCTTCAAAAATTGTTTTCGTTTATAATTAATTTTCTGCCTCATCGTTTTTTGGATATGTCATTACTCTGACATGACTAGTAGGTACCATTGGTTTTAGTTGAAAGTCAATATTTCGATTTTCGCTCTAATAACGGAGAAACACTGTATTGTCTTTGTAAATACAAAGGTAACATTGTTTTCATTTAGTGCTTACAAAAAAATAAAAAAGAAAATCATGTAACTTATGTTGAGCATCTTTTCGTAGTTTATGGGTACTTCTGCATTTATTAACCCGCGATTTTCATGAAGTTACTTGGGTGTACCCAGTGGATGACGAGAAGAACCGGAAATGGTCGACAGCTGGATATTAAGACATTATTTTCCAATATATTACTTTATGAATTTCAGTAGTCATTGCCATTGGGAAGAAGAGTGTAACAATTTGTGTCTTTTGTAATTAGACTCACCCGGCCATTTCCATTTATTCTTGTCATCTGCTGGGTACACCCAAGTAACTTTGTGGAAATCGCAGGATTATAAATGCAGAAGTACCAGTTTAAGTAACTTGCTCGAAATCTGACGACGATAACGTAGTGCCTATTCTGCATAAGCACCAAAAACTTAAATGGTTTTCACCATGTTCTAATGAGACTGAAAAGTGATTTGCGCAAATACTAAAAAGCAAATAACTATAATTGCCTACATTCTTTCCTTCTCCGCTTTATTGGAATTTGCTTTCCTCCTTGCTCCCCAAAGCAAGGAAGTTTTAACATGAACATGTGAACTCAAAATATTTTCCAATCAATGAAAATCGTTTCAAGCGCCAGAAAGTGACATGTTTGTGTATAACTAGTAAGGCAGTGCGAACTTAAAAATTTCTATAAGACCTGATCACCAAAATTAGTTTCCTCCAAACTTCAAGGTCTGCCCAACACCCCGCTCCTCCTATGACGTACAAGCCTTACTCGTTCCACATTCATTTGCTTACACACTGAGTCAGGTGAACAGAAACAAACTACTACTCACTTAGACGCATTACCAAGAATAAGGTAAACCAACACACACACATACACAATGCCACACTGTCAAGTACACACAAATGTATATTGCTTACATGCGCATATATTCACACAATGAATATTTTGACATGTGACTACTAAGCCATGTTTTTTTGCTAGACACGTATTTGTATGAACAACTGAAAATCAAATTTATAAAACTCACTGTCTGTCTCCATATTTTCAAACTCTATCTCTTCTGAAACTAAAAGTCGCAGATCTGCGCTAAGGGCTTAAAATGATTGGATTTTTTATTGACTGTTCTTTTATGGGTCTTTAACCGGTTAAAATAATTTTTAAGGGTTCAAAAATGGGTCAAAATTTAAAAAAATCATTACACATTTTTTACATTTATCTTAGTTTATTTTTAATCAGTTCATATGAGTGTCACATTGGTACAGTGGTAAAGTCACCAGCTTTGAATGCTGCAGTTTTGCTTTCGGTTTCGATTCTAGCTGATGCCACCCGAATACTTTTTTTTTTTATTTTGGAAATCATGATTCTATAATAATATATAAGAAATCTGGATGAATTAAAATATCATATTTAAGCATATTTTACGTCCTAGCAAAGTTGTGCACCCCTCCCCCATGCTAGTAACTTATATTCTTATATCTTGTATAAAAATGTCTTCTTATAAAATTTCGTTTTTCACCATTTTACACTTATAAAACTCTGTTTATGTTTTAGGTAACACTTGCTGGTAACCCTTCTATTTTCGTAATTTTTCATTTATTTCTATTTTTATATTCATATATGTTCTAGATATATTCTCCATTTTCTGTCTTTGTTAAAATAACTTTTATACTCAATTTATATTAAATCTTACTATCAAACTCTATTGCATAGTGGATATAGTACCCGGTAAAATTCAGTTGAAAGTTACACTTTTCTGGAGGTTTAAGATTCAGTCCTCAGCATAGGCAACACTCAAAATACAATTGCAAATTACTTAGGACTTCTACCTAGTCATCGCTGACTGACGAAACGAGAGCATGCTACCCTTGTAAATGAAGTAAATGATTCCATTCGAAATTCTTTGTAGATTCCCGAGTTTGACAATAGACATCTGAAGAAGGTCTGAAGTTGCATCAACTGAAACGTTGTGAAAATTACTCTCAAAATGAGCACAGTAGTGCGAAGAATCCAAATAATACACACTGGGATGTTTAAAGGAATTCGATTATTCTATTTATAAATTAACTAAGGGCCTTGAATATAAAAATTGGGACAATTAAAAAAAAATGTATATTTTTTAAATGTGTTCTGATTAACTATTCATGATCAGTTCTTTTTATTTTTTTTATTGACTAACTTGAGGTACATCATGTTTGAAATGCGATCAAAGTTTAAAAAAAAAAAGTTTGCCAAAGGTTTGCAGCAATTCTTTACTAATCATGATTTGATATCTATATGTTAAGCTGAAACTAAACATTTATAAAAATTATTCTTATATTAATGATAATGCTCAATTCAGTTTACTAAACTGTTTTAGACCAGGGTTTTTCAAACTTCTTGACTTGTGGACCCCTTTATATTTCAGGCTTTACCTTAGGGACCCCTTTATAAACAATTATGAAATTGACGCTATGGCAGTAAAATGTCCGATTGCTTGGTGTTGCCTTTCTTCTGATAACCATGGCATGATAATGACTGGGTGTAATCTGCATTTCTCACTGGTTTTTAATCAGCCGTAGGCCGAAGATCAATCATCTGTGATTTTTATTCTAGTGACAACAATATTAACAGCTAGGAATGAGAAAAGTCCATGTTTAAAATATTAATATTAAATGAAAGCAGCAATAGTATTTAATAAATAGTTTTATTGTCAACTACACAAACGTAGGATTTTTCAATACATACTTAGTGAGAAGGATTTGCTTGCTTGACTTTGTACAAACTGTCAATTCTTGGCGATATTACTGACAAACATACACATAAGTCACTTTCTGGAGCAAGTCTTTGTTTTTCAGATTGGTCAGTGCCGAAAATCTTGCTTCACATTAGTATGTTGTTGCAAACGGTAACAAAATCTTAACTTATCTTAACGGGCAGCGCAACTCATAGCTTCTCTATATCGCACTCCCTATCACAAATTGTTACTTTTCCAACCCGTTTCCCTGATCAGGAAGAACAACACGCATCACTTTTAGATCTGTTTTTGACCACAGTTCCTGATGATTGTATAACGAAAGCCGACAGCCCACTTGGGAACGCTGATCATGCAATGATAATGGTTGAAATCGCCCTAAACTCTAGACCCAAAACTGAAGAGCTAGTGCTCAAAACAACGAGATATTATAAAAAGGCTGACTGGGAAGCCATCAGAGATCTTATCAGAGACGCCCCATGGGGAAATATTTTTTCTCTTCCTGCTGAACAGTGTGCAAACGAGACCACTGAATGGTTCAAAACCGCAATCGAAGCGCATGTTCCCATGCGGAAATTCTATAGCAAGCCCCACTCTCCCCAGTGGTTTACTTCGACTTGTGCAATTGCCATTGCTCAAAGGCAACATGCATACTGCAGTTTTGACCGACATAAGTCCAGTTCAAATAGACAGAACTACATAGAAGCTAGAAGTAACGTTAAGAAAGAAATAGCGACAGCTAAGAGAGAATTTACGGAAACCACTAAAAAACGCATCGAAGCACAGAAACTAGGAACTCGTGACTTCTGGAAAATCTACAACAGTGTAGTAAATAATGGACAATCAACAATTCCCCCACTAACCAACAATCACGAGGTTGTTTGCTCAGCAACCGAAAAGGCTAACATGCTTGCCAGTCGGTTTGCCTCAAACTCCACACTGGACCCTTCCAACCACCCACTACCTCAATTTCCTATGCGGACAGACGCCACGCTCGACGATCTGAAAATCACCCCTGCTCAGGTGCATACTATCATAAAAAACCTTGACATTTCAAAAGCGTGTGGACCCGATCTCATCCCAGCTGTGCTATTAAAAAAGTGCTCAGCCGAAGTAGCTTCAGTTCTCTCCAAACTCTACAACAAATGCCTTAATGAATCTTGCTTTCCGGGCTGTTGGAAAACTGCTTCTGTGGTACCAGTATTCAAGAATTCTGACAAAAGAACTGACCCATTAAATTATCGCCCTATTAGCCTCCTCCCACTTTTTGCCAAAATATTTGAGACCCTAATTAACCATGCTCTAGTCCAGCACCTTACAGATGCTAAACTTCTGACCGACCAACAATATGGATTTAGACAAGCCCATTCCACAGCAGACATCCTCACTGTAATCTCTGAACGCATATACCATTCACTGGGAGAGGGCAGAGCGGTAGCTCTAGATATATCTAAGGCTTTTGACAGGGTATGGCATGAGGGTCTCCTCAGGAAGATTAGATCATACGGTATCACTAGTAGAATACTTAACATAATTAAATCCTTCTTAGATAAGAGAAAAATCCAGGTTGTCCTCGACGGTCGTACATCTAAACAATATGATATAAATGCGGGAGTGCCCCAGGGATCTATCCTTGGACCTCTACTGTTCCTGATATTCATAAATGACCTCCCCGACAAAATTGCCTCTGAGATGGGTATATATGCTGATGACACCACACTCTATAGCAGGCATGACAGGAAAACAAATGAACATATATCTAAAGTAATGGCAGAAACACTAGAGGATGACCTCCAATCAGTAGTGGAATGGGGACAAAGTTCAATGCCGCCAAGACTAAACTGGTTTCATTCAATAATTACAAGAAACCTTCTCTACCACCTATAGCAATGGCCAACGACTCTTTATCTGAGAGTACGTCTTTCAAGCTCCTTGGCCTAACGTTCACAGGAAACATGAGTTGGAACAATTACATCGAGGGCATTGCCAGGAAAGTTGGCTCTCTCTACCGTGCTAGAAAACTACTAACACCCAAAAGTATCCTGTACCTCTATAAGGCAACCATTCGCCCATGTATGAAGTATTGCTGTCATATTTGGGCTGGTGCATCGGCTACTAGTCTCTCGCTCCTTGACAGGGTTCAAAAGAGAGTCGCAAATCTGATAGGCCCTAAACTGGCATCTAAGCTTCAGCCTCTGTCCCATCGACGAAACGTCGCATCCCTCTGCTTGTTCTACAAGTATTTTAATGGTGAGTGCTCTGATGAACTGCAAGCACTTGTGCCCCCACGACGTGAACACCCTCGACAGACCCGACAAGCTGCAAAATCCCACCCCCACACTGCAGAGATCCGTAGATGTAAAAGATCTTTCTACTCCGGTAGTTTCTTCCCCAGAACCGCTAGACTTTGGAATTCCATTCCAGGTCACTGCTTCCCCAACTGTACTGACATGCAGAAGTTCAAGTGCAACGTGAACCAACATCTTGCTGCCCAAATCCCTACATAATACTCCAGTAGTTGTTTCCCCTGATAGTAGCCCCCTACACCAAAGTTGCAATTTGCCTTGTTTGGGGTGAAAATGTAATAAAAAAAACAAAAAAACTGCCTTTCGAGATAACAATGAATATTCGGAGGCTACAGGGAGCCAGAATTTCAAAACTTGTTGCTGCATAAAACTGATTTTTAAACTTCTGTCGCATGAAATTTCGGCCAGTTCTTCCAGTTCATTTCCTGTGAGCATGCTATCAGCTATTTCAACATTAAACGGATTTCTGATCCAATCAAAATTTTCAATATTATCTGGAATATCTTTCGAGAAATATTTGTCAAAATGTTCGGCTAGTGATATCAAATGTCGTTTAACATCTACAATTATCAAATCAACATTAACGGAATCATTGTTGCTGAGATATTCGTCCAGTGTAGAGAACATGTCTAAAGTTTTTTTACTAACTTTTGTAGTTGATATATTCAGTTTTTTCTTGAAGGCTTGTATTTTGTCATGACTAAGTCACATATTTAGAGATAAATTCAGTTCATTAAGTTTGTTGAATATATCTGCCAGATAAGCAACTTTGTAAAGCCAAATTTTATCGGCCATTATCGAAGTCAGTTCAGCATCATGAACATAGAAACATCAACAGTTTTCTCTAAGTTCAAATAAACGCTGAATTACTTTACCTCGTGATAGCCATTTTACCTCTGTATGAACCAAAGACTTGAATGTTCAGCCCCCATCTCACCACAGAGTATTGCAAAGAAACAACTAAACAGTGGTCTGGTTTTAATGAAATTTATCACTTTAATACAAGCTGACAAGACTTTGGACAAAGAAGTATCCATTATTTTTTGGCAACCAGAGCTTCTCGATGAATCATGCAATGTGTTGCAGTGATATTAGGTGCTACTTTCTTAACATGCCCCACAACACCTGAGTGAATACCGGTCATTGACGCCGCCCCATCTGTACATATGCCAATACACTGGCTCCATAACAAGCCTGATTGAGAAAGAAAAGAGTCCAATACTTTAAAAACTTCCTCACCAGTTGTTCTAGTGGGCAGAAGATGGCAAAATAGAAAATCTTCAAGCATTTCACTTTCCCAACAATATCGCACATACACCATGAGTTAAGATCCATTGGTAATATCTGTGTTTTCATCAAGTTGTAATGCAAAAATGCTTGTTTTCGCTGTCAATTAACTGAGTTTTTATGTCTTCTGACATATTTTCTATTCTTTGCACAATTGTGTTATCTGACAGTGGCGCAGCTTTCAATTTCGCAGCACATTTTTCATCCAAAACTGCCTCACACATATCTATTGCACAGGGCAATACAAGTTCTTCAGCAATATTATTGGCCTTCTTAGCATGAGCTACTCTCAGTGCCACTAAATAAGATGCCCGTAATAATGATTTGATGTTATTGACATTGCAAAAGTTTTTGTCTGCTTTAAATAATCATTCCTTTTTCTTTAAAAAAAATCTTTTGGTTTTGTGGCAAATTGAGGATGTAGTGTTGTTAAATGTCGCTGCAATTTAGCTGGCTTCAGGGGTTTATTCAACAACAACTTATGACAAAGTAAACACTGCGGTCTGTTAGCATTAGATACACTTTCAATGAATTCAAATCGAATATACTCCACATTGTTTTTTTTTCAACAATCTCTTCTGTCTCTGTATAAAATTCTGAGTTGATTTCATCATGAGCTTTCCGTTTCAAAAATTTATCCATGGGTAAAGTTTGCACCCTGAAAAAACAAAATTTGATAAAATATGTTTCGTATAAATAATGCAAGCTTAGTCATTTAGGAACATAAATAAGTAAAAATCAGATATTCAGACATTAAGAATTCCTGACACGTGCTCAAGCCCTGTTATAATCCTGTTCTGTACTACGCAGGAGATTTAATTTTGTGTAAAAAAAAACTATGCAGGAACACAACGTCGAATATATTTCAGCAACAATAACAAATAACAACTCTTTACATTTTTATAAACGTTCAAAATCATAGGAAAAAGAAATACATTTCATATGAAAACTTTGGAGTGTAGGATTTGTGCTGATCAAGTACCTTGCTTCCTTTTTCATTGTTGCCCTATACGCACTATAAACAAATTTATTAAATGTTCAACTGAAAAAGAAATTTTGCTGTATTAAAGAGGTTAAACGTATTTCTACCATTAGAATAAAATCCCCAAACAAAATGTTTATTATTTCAAACCCTTTTGACATTTAAAATGTAAAAACTCACACGTCAGTAATTAAGTCAATGCTACAGAACATAAAAAGAATAAAGAAAGTAACAAAAAAATATTTAAAATAGAAAAAGGCATATGGATTAAGTAGCAGAAATAAACTGAAACTATTTAAAGAAAGTTCGTCCGTATGTCGGCCAATAAATAAAATCATTACGAAAGAACAACAGATCTTTTCATTTGTTTTAATTTTGAAGTTGGTTAAAATAAGATGCTATAAATAATAAGTAACAAGTATTTTAATATTACAAATTGTAACTACGTACTTTAAATTAAAAACTATCAATAACCTTATTTTAAAATTTTTAATGTTTCTACAGACAAAAAAACATAAAATGTGTATCAATCACGATAATAAAAGAAACAAATTTTGTTAAAAATATGTATTTTGAATTTTTAGTGCGTTAGTTGCATGGTAATAGATAAGTAACTACCAGAATAAAAAATAAACTAACAAATGTTTAAAATAGATTTAGTTTACCACATTTATTAATGTATTGTTAAAAATTGATTAAATTAAAACCATCAGACGAAATTTAAAATTGGCGGTGCTGATGGGGTTCCATTAAAGGAAAAGGCTTAAATTTAACTACAAAATTAAAATTTTAGGTACATACATTTACAGATTATAAGAAGAAAAATTATGTTTTTATTAAAAAAACATATATAAAATCAAATTACCCATAAAAAGTCTTTGCTGTCCGGCCACGGACCCCCTGTCTTGTCCTTGTGGACCCCCTGTTGTCCGCTGACCACAGTTTGAAAACCCCTGTTTTAGATTATAATTTTTTTAATGCTCAATTTTAAGAGTGGAGTAGTGTAGTATTTGTTTTTATGAGACGATCCTCCCATGTATTACCTCCTCTATTTGAGAAATTTAGTGTAATAACAGTTGTGTTATGATCCTTGCAGACATTAGCTTTTTCCTGCAGGGAGGAAGGGTAGTGTAATATTTGTTCTGTTGTCATGAGATCATCTCCCCAGGTATTACCTCCTTGTCTGAAAGGGGATAGCATATATCAAGTTCAACAAGAAATTGTCACAATCTGTTGTTCATTAGCAAACTCAGCACGTACATTATATATAGTTGCAAAAATATGGAGGGAACATATTGCTTATCCCTGTAATATAAGAACTATTAGTTCACACACACACACACATATATATTAGTAGAGAGGGTGGTCACCATTTATCTAGGGACAAAGGCAATGAAGCTAAAAGTTAATTAATGTCAGATGGCTAATGAGGCAATACCATGATGGAACTTTGGTAGGATTTGATTATTTAAGAGGACACAACAACAAGAACTTGGTTATGTTAGACTTTAAAACGACCATGTTATAGTCGTCTGGGAAGCAGCCCATGGTATTGTGTTCCACAGATGGGTAGTTCTAGAAAAAAAACCCTGCTCATAGAATTTTTGCTTAGTTTTAGGCAATAAATGGAAGTGCCACATCCGAAGAACAGGTACTACACTTTGATCTCGGCCAAAAGGCCAAGTTTCCATTTAATTATTGTTAACAATTGTTGTAGCAAACGAGTGTTTATTACTATTACTGCTCTATTAAAATATAAAAAATAAAAAAATATAGAGCAGTCGATTTTCACTGCAAAAATCAAATTTCTAACATACACTAACATGACAAAGCTTGAGAAAGCAAAAACAATGCGGAATGTACAAGTAATGTTTTAAGAGAAAAAGTATGTCACCTGACGTGACAATGACTATTACTACTACTACTATTCTTCAATTCGGATCAATATTATTTGTCAATGGTCATGTTCTTAATCTGATTCTCTTGCTGGTTAATTGTTTATTTGAACCATTTCAATAAAGATTTGCCTTTGGAGACATTTGCCCAACCAATCTCACTCGTAATTCGTTACTAAGCAACTGGTGTAGAACAACACGTTTAATCTCAATAATAAAAGTATTTTGTGTCTTTTTTTCAATTAGCCTCTAATAGGTGCCAGAGGTTATCTGCCCTTTGCATAAAACAATCTTATATCGATATTCAAAGGCATGTGATGTGTACGGTTCACAAATAGTACAAATGTAGAAAGGGTTAGAGTTATCTACTAGGCTTAGGGCGCCAACATTTGGGAATTCCAGAAATTAAGGAAAAATTTGAATAAAATTAAAAATGGATAAAAAAAAAAAAGTTTAGTAAAAAATAAGAGCCAGGCATGTCCAAGGATGGAGTACTGTTGCCACATCTGGGCAGGAGTTGCTAGAAAGGACTGATCCTGCCTTGATAGAGTTCAAAATAGACTTCGTAGCATCGTAGGAGATGTCCTTTTCTCTTCCCTTCAACCTCTTTCTCACAGAAGAGATGTTGCGAGTTTATCTTTGCTTTATCGTTATTTTCATGGCAAGTGCTCGACTGAGCTTCAATCTATGGTCCCCCCCCTCGCTAAACTTTCACAAGAAACACTCGTCTAGCTGAAAACACTATCAGTAATTCCCCCCACTCTTTATCTGTGCCTAAACTTAAACGTTGATTCCATGAACAATGCTTCTTTCTTAGAACTGCACGTCTGTGAAACTGTTTTCCATTTTCCTGCTTTCCAGCTGACTACAATATGGTTGTCTTCAAGTCCAACGTAAACAAGTTTTGATAAGCCGTTCCACTTGTTAACAAATTTACCGAACTCCCATTACTGACGATTTCTATATTGTCCAATTGACTACTGTACACTCTTTAACCCTTATCCTCAAGTGACCTCTGGGCCTTGATAAATGGTGATGCCTATGTAAAAAAAAAATGTTATATTGCAAAGTCTAGAAATAATGTAGTAAAAGGTTGTTAGGGTAATCTCACTACTGATGCAATTCTCTATCTATATAAAAGCCAAGTACTTCCAAGGATGGAGTACTGCTGCGACATTTGGGCAGGAGCTGCTAAAAACAGCCTATTCTGCCTTGACAGAGTACAAAATAGACTTCGTAGCTTAGTGGGGGATGCCTTTTTCTCTTCCCTGCAGCCTCTCTCCCACAGAAGAGACGTTGCGAGCCTGTCTTTGTTTTATCGTTATTTCCATGGCAAGTGCTCGTCTAAGCTCCAATCTCTCGTCTCCCCCCTCGCCAATCTTTCACGAGAAACACCCGTCTGGCTGAAACTACTGTCAATAATTTTCCCCACTCTTTATCTGTGCCTAAATCCAAACATAGATTTCATGAGCAGAGATTCTTTCTCAGAAGTGCACGACTGTGGAACTCTCTTCCGTTTGCCTGTTTCCCACTTGACTACAACTTGGATGTCTTCAAGTCCAACATAAACAAATTCCTAACAAACCGCCCCCTTAAGTAAGACACTCTATCAAATCTCCAATACTAATGATTACTACAATACTATCTCATTGATTACAGTACACGCAATAACCCTTATCCCTGAGTGGCCTCCGGGCCTTGATAAGTGATGACCTCCATGTAAAAAAAAACAAAAAAGTGAGTCACTATTGCATAGAGCTCATAAAAATCGTGCCTCAGGATCATCTGGTCTGCATGAAGATGAAGTCCTTCTTGTTGATTGTAGCTATTCATTAATCTGTAAGATTGCAGGTTTTTATCTCCAACATTAAAAGCCGCAAGGTTTGGCAGTTGCATGCAAATTCAAAGGAGTTTTGACCCAGAACACATAAAGAAACGCCACAGATGCAATATTGTCACTTTTACTCCATTGATTTATGGTTGCATACCTGACACGTCTTTGCTTGCCACACACAATATAACAAATGACCAGAAAGAGCATAATTTTATTTCCCTCTCGCCTACACATTTATACTATTTAATGTCTAGAACACGAATATGTAAAAATGTGCATGTATGAATGTGCATATTTAGACTTTTTACTGACTTGATTTTGTTTTGTTGGCATTAGGAGGAAGAGAGAGAGAGAGAGAGAGAGAGAGGGGAGGAAAAGGAAAAGTACAAAGAGGCAATCTATCTGAAAAAGAGGGGAAAAAGGAGGAATTTAATGTGTAAAGTGGTTGGTCAGTTTGAAATCTCGTATTTTCTTTCTCCTCCCAGATTCTTTTAAGAATCGAGTACTTCTACAAAGGATCACCCTCAGATTTTCATCTTAGTAAATAGTTATTGCCATTTGTTTTGTTTTTGTAATTTTCTATCTTGCTGCAAAAGAAACCCCATCATTTAGAACAAATATACTCTACTTTTACTGACAACATCTATAATATAAATCTCACCTGTCTATTTAAAGTATGTATATATGTTTCCATGTCTGCCTAAAAACCTTTGATAGAGGCAACAGATTTTCACAAGATCGGTATCATTTTGAAGCTCTACCCTTCGGACGACAAATATAAAAAAATTGGCTAAAAACATTAATTCCTTCACTCTCAATTATGTACTTTTCTACAGGAAGGGGTCACTTTTTTCACTGATATTTTCGAAAGTCATCCCCTCTTTTCGATTGACTAGCCTTAATTTAAACCTACATCACTTCCGGTTTGGCGATGGGTGCAACAGTAAAGACGTCACATTTTTTTCACATTCTTTTTCTCCTTTGCAGTACGGGTTCAAGCCTGCCTGCTTACTATCATTTTTTTTTTTTTTTTGCTCAACACACACCTCCAAACACCCAGGCAACACCGAGCACCCAGGCTAGTTAACCTAGAATTCTCATGGTCATGATTGTGACATTCATCTTAGTTAGTTCAGCTGGCTCTTTCCAACAAGTTCACCACGTCCCAAAAAGTAGCTGACTAAGCATGGCAATCCAAGGCTGCTTTCGTTATGAGCACAAGCTATTTGTGGTTCCAGTAACTGACCATGTAAAGATGAGTGCCCAGAATCAGTTCGGCATTCTGCTAAACTTATCCTGAGCCATGTTTTGAGTTGACCACTGCCACGTTTCTTCCAGCCTGGTGAAGGTGGTGTTGGGTTGATGGCTTCATACATGCAGTCGCCTGGGTGTTGTTGAAGGTTGTGGTCAAAGCAACAAAGGCATCTGACAAGGAGAGATTTTTATAGGCACTGGATCTTACAGCGAATGTAAACGGTCGAGGATAAACTATTGCCAGTGGACACAGACGATGTGGCGTAAGCAGTGATGGTAGAATACCTCCAGTTTGCGTAGGTCACTTGCCCGCATAGGCCAAGTCTCACAGCCATAAATAAGAATGATGTGGACAAGGGCCTGGTAGATCCTCACTTTATTGTTGTACAGCATTCACCCTAGGTGGGTCAAACCAGTTTTCTCCAAAGGAGGAATTGTCAAGAAAATATAAATTCACAGGTGGCCCCCAGTTGCCTGTAATGTTTGGTGCATTTTTTGTCTTGAAGCCAATATCTCCAACTTTGGGCCAAAATGGTACCTGGGAGCAATGGTAACTAAAGGACAACTTCACATTTCTCACAACCCCCAAAATGGGGCCTTACCATTGGATGCGATTTAAAGTCAGATCCAGGACCATCCTCACTTTAGTGTTCAGCCTTATTTCTTTTCAAGACCAAAGCCGCAATCGATGTCAACATAAGTCAGTGTAAGTATTGCTGATACAGTTGAAGATGTCTTCTTCCTTCCTGTTGGCCTGTTTTGGTGATCAAGGATTTCCATGTCAAACACAACCAGCTGTTTTTCATTTGGAAGATGACCTGCCGGCAGCAATTTTATCTTATTGGCGTTTACCTTCATACTAATCCTTGAAGCATAAGATTGCATCTTTCCAATGGCCGATTGAATGTCAGCAAAGCTTTCACTCAATATGGTGATATCAGTGTAATCAAGATCCAATATTTGTAGATCATGACTTATTGTTACACCATAAAAGCTGTCCAGGCTATTTGATGAGATCCAGTAGATGATGTAATTGAAGGGCATATGCAAGAGAACACTTCCTTGTCAGACACCAGAGTGAATGTCAAAAAGCATAACTCTTGACCATACACGCAGACTTTAGTGCAGGTGGAGAGATAGTAGGCTTTGATTAGGGTGAGCAGTTTGGGGGTATACCATCATCATGCATCACCTTCCAAAAGGCTCCACAGTTAAATGCAGGAGTAAAGTCAATAAATCCTGCTTGAGCGTAAAATGTTTTATTTTAAAATTTTAACTATGTCTTTCATCAAAATGTTTTATTTTAAAATTTTAACTATGTCTTTCATCAAAATGTTTTATTTTAAAATTTTAACTATGTTTTTCATCAAAATGTTTTATTTTAAAATTTTAACTATGTCTTTCATCAAAATGTTTTATTTTAAAATTTTAACTATGTCTTTCATCAAAATGTTTTATTTTAAAATTTTAACTATGTTTTTCATTAAAATGTTTTATTTTAAAGTTTTAACTATGTCTTTCATCAAAATGTTTTATTTTAAAATTTTAACTATGTCTTTCATCAAAATGTTTTATTTTAAAGTTTTAACTATGTTTTTCATCAAAATGTTTTATTTTAAAGTTTTAACTATGTTTTTCATCAAAATGTTTTATTTTAAAATTTTAACTATGTTTTTCATTAAAATGTTTTATTTTAAAGTTTTAACAATGTTTTTCATCAAATTGCTTTGGTGATATAATTCATTGATAACAAATAACTTTATACAATTTCATGACTGAATTACATTTAAAAAATCTGTCAAATACCATTATTTATTTGTATTATTTGGACTACTGTCTTGAGTGTTACTTTCATAATGTTTCGGTTAATGTAAACTCCGACTTTCTTTAGAATTATCATGTCAAACTCTGGAATTTTTCTGTTAAACTCATAGAATCCATGGAATTTTAAACGAAAGCCATTATTTAATCCATGGAGGTGGAGTACATCATTCTGTCAGCTATGATTGGGTAAAAGTCTTAAGTGATTCGTAATTGTATTTTTGAATGTCGCCTGCACTGAGGATTGAACTTAGAATCTCCAGAAGAATATAAGTTACAATCAAGTTTAATTATGTACTTCATCCATTACACCATGAGCCTGCTTTGGCCAATGTAACCTTAAACAGAAACATGAAAATAACACTCAAGATGAATAATCCAAATAATCCAAATTATTAATCCTCATCTCAAAAAAATTCAGAAATACCATTACTTATGTTTATGATTGTTTTTTTCAGCAAATGCTTTCACAAATCCATATGCAGTAACAATTGCTGAAGATTACAGTGCAAAAGTGTAAGTAAAAATGAATTTAACTCCCAAGATCTTTCTAGATTTGATGCAATATCATATTGATTAGCTATATTTGTGGAAATTCAACTAAGTTTAGATATGACATAGTTAGTGTTGACAATATTACTTGTATCACGTGATTGAGACAGTAGGTATCACATACCAACTAGATAAAATAGATGCTTTCAGTTGCCTTGTGTTAACGCTATTAACATATAGACAATCTGTAATTATTAGTGATGGGATGATTCAAATATTATTTCTAATTCCAATACAATTACCAATTCTGTTGTAAATTCCTGATGCCGATACCATTACTAATTCAGATCTTGGTTCTTATATAATCTCTAGCTATTTAGCTATGGAATTGTTGTTTTTAATTTTTGGATTATTGCAAAAACTCATGTAAAATGTGCACATATTTTCACAAAAGCAAAAATACACTAGGAGTGTTGATGGTAGTTTAAAATCGATAAATACTTAAAAATTTTGTTTTAAACAAAATCAAACAAAAAAAAAATTAAAAGAAACGTTTTTGGCATCAGAAAATAGACACAAATTTTTTTCGCTATCCCTAAAAATTCCGATTTTCACAATCCTTGATTCCAATGTCAGTTAATCATCCGAACATTCGTTAATATTTAACATTATTATCAGTTAACATTTTGGCAAATTATGATCATGACTTGCACACTCACCAAAAGATTGAAAAGAAAACTAGATGGCGCATGCACCCATATGCTACAAACAGTGTTAAATATATCTTGGTAAGATCATCTCTACATAGCAGCAACTTTATGGCAACCTACCTGCCATATCTCGTACCATCAGGGAGTAACGTCTACATTTTGTCAGTCACTGTCAGAGGAGCAAGGAAGAGCTGGTGAAAAATGTATTGATGTGGACTCCACGGCACATGAGCATAGGAAGACCTAGATCTACGTACATCCAACAAATTGAACATGACATCAACTGTGATCCTGAAGCTCTGAGGCAGCTGATGGAAAACAGGGAAATCCAGAGAGATAAGGTCACATTGGTCTGTGCAAGGAGCCCGACCAGAGATAGATAGATGATCATGGCTCCAATTACTTAGATTTTGTTATTATTCATTTACACTTTTCAAAGTCCAATCAAATGTTTGCTGAAACACTAAATAGTGTTCTGTTCACACAGGTGGCATCTCTGTCTTGCTGTCGAAACCTAAATCTAATATTCACATCACATTTTTTGTGATCAGTAAAGTCATCCGTTTTACTGTGATTCAACAGTTGTACAAGAACCTATCTCGTGTGGATCAATGTTCTAGCATTATGGGTAGTTGTGGGATGATTCCAATATTTTTCCTGATTCCAATGCAATTACCGATTCTGTTCTAAATTCCTGATTCTGATACAATTACTGATTCTGATTCTTTTAAATTTTTAAGTATAAGAGGTATTTTTTGGGTGGAAAATTATTGCAAGAACAATGAAATAATTTCCTGAACGTATAAATGCACTTATGGAGATGACCCGTAAATTTTAGTTTCACTGATAGTTTAAAATCAATAAATATTTATCATTTCATCATTAATATGAGCCATGAAAAAACAAGTTTTAACTAAAAATAAACAAATAGCACAATAAAAAGAATCGTTTTTGGCATCAGATTTTTTCGATATCCTAAAAAGTTCCGATATTTTGGATTCCGATTAATCGTCCCAACACTAATTATAAGACCTGTCAAATCATTTAAAACCGTTCTGAAACGTTTTCATCTGCCACTTCTTGGCTCTCATGTTATGACAAGCACAACATAAGTTTTAGGAAATCATTTTTGACTGAGGCAATCTTTAATTTGTTTAGATAGCAAGATTTTCCACAACTAATATTGTAAATGAAAGATAAGCAAAGAGTTTGTTTTTTTTTAAATTGAAAATGTAGGTTTTTTTTTCACCCTGACAAATAATCAAAGTACACATTTTTGTTAATGACCAATCATTGCATAACAAAAATATATGTAGTGTGTAAATCTTATATATGTTTTTAATTGGATTTTGGTTTATTTTATTCACTGTATTTAGATTAATCAGATTTTTGTTTCTATTATTCGTTATTTCATTTTTTTTTCTTTTACAGTGAAGAAAGTGAGTCTAATAAAGAAAATGAAACTCTGTTGGGGTGAGTATATAGCAGGCCGCCCGGCATTGCTCGGAAATATACTTAAATATGATATTTTGATAAATGCAGATTTCATATTTATTATTATATTATATTGGAGCCAATATATAGTAATGATTTAAAAAGTTAAAAAAAAAAATGACTTGTGCACCATCACCGAGAATCAAAACCAAAATGTTTAGCCTATGATTTACTTTTTCATTTGACATTAATGCTTGAGCTATAAAGACATGTTTGCTGCAAGGCTAAAAATTCAAACATGAACCAATAGCTATTATGTTATGCATGCATATTCGTAATGCTGTCATTCAATCTTCACCTGGCAAATTCCATTTCTTTAAGTTTCATACTTTTGCACCAATTTTTCTTGGCTAAAACCCAAATATAAAGTTTCACATGGGTTCAAATACCCTATATATTAAGTTTCATGCCTGTAGACCAAAGTCTGACAGAAAAGTTTGGTAGGCGAAATTTTTTAAACAAATATATATACGTATACATAAATATATATAGAAAGAGGTTCGTGTTTGCTATAATCTTTTTATGCAATGCAAGTTAGCTAGATCTTTTGCAGATGAATGCAATTCTATGATCCATATATAACAAAATTGTATTTTCTTTTTACATAAATAGAAAAAATGGTTTTTAATATGAATATCAATACACAAAAAAAAAAAAAAAAATTTATTAGAGTATAGATATAATCTGAACTATATAGGAAAAAATAGCTTTAGATAGAAATGGTGGAAACTGATTCATGAAAGCCTAGAATCTTTTGAGAATAGCCGCATACAGTTTTGTACTCACAAACATCTGATTCACAAAGGCGAACAGGGTCCAGTACCAAGTTTACAAAGTTACCACACTAATTATGACATATGTGGAAAATTGTGCCCATCTCTTGCTGGTCTCAAAAGCCAGTTACGTAAATGTGCAAAACCTATCTTGCATCCCAGTAATGTCACTGCAAACAAAACTGATTGGGTGTGCCAATTCTGTGGCAAAATCTGTCGCAGTTTGGCTGGCATGAAGAGTCACCTATGAACACATACAATTTAAGGGCAGGGTTGGCTGGCATGAAGAGTCACCTATGAACACATACAATTCAAGGAAGGGGGAAGAGGACACAAAATAAAGGAGGTGGTTGTGCTCGAAACCAAAAAGATATCCACCGTACATATATATTTTTCCAGGTTTACTAAACCTCTTTGACTAAAATATTTAATGATAACATTTCAAGTAATGTAATATTCCAACAAGACAATGCCCCATGCCATACTTCAAAAGTTCCAATGAGTTGGTTTGGAAAAAAGAGATTACAGTGATGAAGTGCCCCCCCCCCCTCTCAATCCCCAGACCTAAATCCCATTGAAACTTTGTGGTCCCATCTAAAAGATGGGAAAAGAGTGAGAATGCACAAATGTTCATAAAAAATGAATTAAAGTCCAAACTTCATGGAGAGTGGCAGAAAATAAATCCTACCACCTGCAACAATTTAGCGAATAATATGCAAAAAAACGAATAAAAGCTGTTATAAAGACAAAAGAAGGACATTCCAAATATTGATTGTTGTTAAAATAGATTTATCAATGTTTACTCCATTATTCTTAACCTTTAAATATATAAGTTTGAATCATGATTTCGATTTTTCATTGGTTCTCCATAATTTTGACCAAGGCTGTATTTTTATTACTTTTAATTAAATTAAAACTTGATTGAGCAGCAAATGCCACCATAATCTATATTTGATTAAATTGATAAAGGAAAATACATTACATAGGTTACTTTCCAAATGCATTAATATTTTAGGTCATCTGTCTCTCTCTTTCTCACTGTCAACTGATATAACACCCTCTTTTTGTGAATTATCCCCCCCCTCTTCTATCATTCTCTCTCTCTTTCTACTATTGACTGATCTCTTTTCTCCTCTACTTCATATCAGCAAAGTATGAGAAAGAAAAGCATGACCCGACAAATATTCATTGACTCTTCTTTAAGCAATTGTATGAAACTTCAGTTTTTAATGCGTTATTAATGTTCATTATTGTCTGTTTTTATTTCAGAAGTCATAACATTGTTGGTTTCAACATCCAAACCCTTGGTACGTTGTTAGCTGCAGAGACGATTTTATGTGGTAAACGCTTTGATGTGAAAATCAAAGATGTTCGCTTTGTTGGGTACCCTCTCCATTTGCACAATCCAAACAGTAAAATGGTACAGACGATACAATCATTTAATGTCGTCATTGTGTTACGGGTAAGTTTGTTTATTTTTTAAAGGGAAGGAAGAGTTTTTCTTTTCTTTCAGAGGTTTTTGTTTGTTTGATTTTGTTTTGATTTTTTTCCCTCACAAATTAACTGCATCTAAGACAATTTTGGTTTGGCCATAGAATATTTATTACATATTACAGACCCTACATCAGCAGCGATTATATTAGTTAGTGTAGATTTTGACAAGGATCACACAGAGTGCATAATAACTAGGGCTATGACAAGAGAATATTTTCATCATTGTTTTGACTCTCGAGTATATATCCGACACAGTTAATCAATCGAGGACCACATCACTCTATCTAAAAGCATATAAGATATTAACTGATATATACTCGAGTTAAAATAATGAAAAGAATATTCGTTTGTCATAGCCCTAATAATAACCCAAATTTGTAAAACAGAATCAGTTTCAGGGTTGAACGAAAGATGGGTGACATAAAGTTGAGGCAGGGGGGAAACAGGTCAAAGAGTAGACAAAAGAGAGTTAAATGATGTTGAATAGCGTCATATTTTTGAGCTTAGAGAAACAAAGGTTTTCAAATCAGTCTCTCTATGGAAGCCGGACGAATGAGACATTGCCAACAATGTAGAAAATAATCTAAGCGAATGATATCTCAATGTCTCCATCTGTGTGCATCATTCATTTCAGTTAAGAATCTCTGGTCTCCCCTCGCCAATCTTTCATGAAAAACACTCGTCTAGCTGAATCCACTGTGAAAAATTTCCCCCACTCTATATCTGTGCCTAAATCAAAATGCGGATTCCATGAACAAAGCTTCTTTCTTAGAACTGCACGCCTGTGGAACTCTGTTCCGTCTGCCTGCTTCCCACCGGACTACAACTTGGATGTCTTCAAGTCCAACGTTAACAAATTCCTAATGAACCGCCCCCTTAAGTAAACTCTTCATCAAATCTCCACACTAACGTAATGTACTTGCAATAACCCTTATCCCTGAGTGGCTTCCGGGCCTTGGTAAGTGGTGATCACCGTGTAAAAAAAAATAAAAAAATAATAAATAATTAGTTAAAGGTCTTTCTCTCTTGAGTCATTTTGCTCTAAACATAAGCTTGAAGAAAACTCTCAGCACACATCTCCTTGTGTCCTCTTTCTTCATGAAAAGAGGCTTATTTTTATAGCAACCACTAGACAGAATGGTGATAAAGAGATATGGCAGTGTCATACCAACGTGTATAAACTCCTCAACATATGTATAAAGAACTCTGTTTTTTGTTAAAGAAAATGTAATACAAGCTGCTGGAAATGGTAGCCAACCAGCAGATGTGCAAATAGCTCAAGGCGGCATTGGATGATTACCCCGATCATCACTTGAGCAGTGTGAGGGGACCTGATTCTGGCATACAGCATTATCAACAAGAATATAAATCTACTTCAATGCCTAGTTATGGTCTTTGTATTCATTCGCAGAAGATGAACCATTGTTATTTTTGTCTCAACAAAAGAAAGCATTCTCTGTTTGTGGTTCAGCTCTCTGAAACAGCCTGCAATGGTAAGGCGTAATGATGCTTAACATATTCAAGTTTAAAGTCACCTTGAACAAACATTCGACTAATAATATGCAAGGCAAAATTAAAATAATAATTCACAAAATCTTGTATTCTAAACAAGCGTTAATTATTTTGTTTTTATTTTGTATATTTCCTAGGCTTCTGTGGACACAACTGTTGTGAATTACTATCAAGATCTTACCAAACAAATCACTGTTGCCATTCGCCATGAAGAATGCCGCTGTAACTACCTCACTCTACAAACCAAAGCCATGCAACAAGTCCATGATGAAATGACACCTTTACCTGATGGTAATAAAAATATTTAAAAAAACTTTTATATTTATGTAGATTATTGATTTTTTAAACCAACATATTTCAGGTGAAAACATTATTCCTGCTTGTTTTACAAGTACTTGAATGGAGTGTGCTTTAATGAACTTGCTGCTCCCCTCTACATAAATACACCAAATCAACCGAACAATCAGCAAAATCTTACCTCTTCATTGTAGAGGTTCCTATATGCTGAAAGGCTTTCTACTCTAATTGCATCTTTCTTCAAACTATCAGGCATTTGTAATTCCCTCCCTGCTCCCTGACTGTACTAATATGCAAAAAGATAGCAACATCTCTTCTATATGAAATGGGCTGCAGAGAATAGAAAGGATCATCCCCCCCCCCCCATCAGATTTTGACGTCAACATACATTTATGCATTCATATAATTATGAAACCAATTTTTTTTTTTTTTTTTGTGCAGTTATTGATTTATGATCTTTTATTCTTTTAGGATTTGAATGTCCGTATGAGATGATCTTAGAACGCAGTCAACTTGCTCGAGAACTTAAGTCTATTTATGACAGGTAAGTTCTTTTACACTTGTTGGCATCTAAATATCCGATATAAATAATTCTGAAATGCCATAGAATTACAGATAGTATGATACTGTAAACTTAAAGTCCAAATAAATATTAGTATCAATATTTATAAGACAATCCCAAGCAGACGAAGAAAGAAAGCTCAATATGCAAGATAGAGCAATAATATGAATGGAAATTCTGAATTAAATCATGTTGAATTATGACAAAATTTATTGTTTGACAAAGGAATTCAAATAATTTTTAAAGTTTTAATCCATAGATTTTCAATGAATGGCTCATCTCATCAGAGAAAATGTTATTAGCAAAATGGATATGGGTAATTAGAAAATTTTACACTGTAATTTTAAATTTAATTTTCAATTTATGTGCTAATAAGCAAAATTTATCATTACCCGTAACCATTTTGTTAATAACATTTAAAACTTTAAAAATTATTTGTTCTCATTTGTCAAACAATAAATTTTGTTGTAATTCAACATGATTTAATTCAGAATTTCTATTTATTTTATATATATATATATATATACACACACACACAGGCGGCAAAAAGAAAGTCCGCACTTGTAATTTTTTTAAAAAACTGCAAATTTAAGCTAAATTTAATGTAACTGTTTAAAAAAACTATACCTTATCTTATTGGCCTTTTATTCTTCTATAATTTTACCTGTTCATATTTGACTTTTAATTGAAATATTCTAGTGTTCACATCAATTTAAAAAAAATAACTTCAAATTAAGGAGGCAAAAAGAAAGTTCACACAATGAAAAATTGTTATTTAAATGTAACTTTAGGACATTAATGCAACACAACTACAACAGGAACACAATGAACTAGTTAATATTTAGTAGCATAGCCCTTTTGCAATTTGACAGCCTGCAATCTTTTGGGAATTCCTTGAATTAGACTGCAGCAATACTCTGGGGAAAGGGCATCCCACTTTTCTTTAATTTTTGTCCAAAGTTCTTTCTAAATTTGAAATTTTATCATTGTGTAGCTGTTGCTTGATGTAATGCCATACGTTTTCGATAGGATTGAGGTCTGGAGATTGTGCAGGCCAATCCAAACACAGAATATCATGCTCTTCCAGGAACCTTTTGACATTGCCAGCTGTGTGAATGGGAGCATCATCCTGCATGAAGATGGGATTATCATCCAAATTCCGACCAAAGTAGGGTAGAAAATGCTCAGTCAACATATTAATGTACTTGGTCGAATTAATTCAACCTTGCAAGCGAACTGTATGCCCTAGACCATTGGTACTAATAATTCCCAACACCAAAACTGAACCTCCACCACCTTGCTGCGGTGAAACTGAGAACCTAGGATTAAATTCTTCATCTTTCTTCCGACGCCTACCATCCCTCCTATTGAACTTGCTTTCGTCGCTAAAAAGCACTTTTGACCAATATGAAGTCATGATCTTCATTGCATCTGACGAAGTCCAGACGGCGCTTTCTGTTCTTTACAGAAATCATTGGCTTGCGTCTTGCAACATATCCTTGCAAATTGAATTCCTTTAATCTGTTCTTGACAGTAGAAAGAGAGCACTGCTGTTGGATTTGGGGAGCCGTTCCAAATCTGTTTCTTAGGCTGTGGATCTTGATAGTATTGTCTTCCCTGTTAGAAGTAACTCTACTATGACCAGATTTAGGGGCATCACGTACACTGCCAGTGTTTTGGTGCTTTTGTACAGTCTTTCGTACCGTTTTCTGTTCTCGATTGGATAAACCAGAAAGGTGGAGATTAATGAGCTCCTGACGATCACTAAAAGAAAGTCAAGGCATATGGACTAAATGTTACACTGTATAACCAGAGACAACAACAATTACGATTAGAGATGCTTTGTTGCCTGTTGGTGGATATTTTAAAACTGATTTAGGGGGCGATAATTTAAGTTTAGACTTTCTTTTTGCCTCCTCAATTTGAAGTTATTTTTTAAATTGACATGAACACTAGAATATTTCGATTAAAAGTCAAATATGAACAGGTAAAATTATAGAGAAATAAAAGGTGAATCAAATGAGGTATAGTTTGTTTAAACAGTTACATTAAATTTAGCTTAAATTTACAGTTTTTAAAAAAATTACAAGTGCAGACTTTATTTTTGCCAGCATTAAGTTATAAAATATATATGGCGATTAAGCTTTTATAACTTACTACCTAGCTCTACCTACGTATTGAGCACTGTTGAAGTAAATACTTAAAGTTTATGCATAAATTTATACTTTTTTGTATTAATTTATGTGATTAAATGAAGTAGTAAAGTATTTATTATAAGAATTATTAAATATATATATATATATATTATAACTATTTACTATAATAATTATTAAACATATATATAATTATTTACTCTAATAATTATATATATATATATATATATATATATATATATAGTGGGGATAATAAGTATTCGATACCTGCTGAAAAATTTTATTTTTCATTTTAATAAACACTTATAAAACGGAATTCAAAACAAAATTTTAACTGTATAAAGCTTGCATCATAACGAGCATATTACTACTCGGAAAGTCAACATATTCATTTTAGAAAAGATATCAAAACGGAAATTGCTAGTGTAAAAAGTATTCGATACAAAGTAACAAATGACCATTTAATACTTTGTTGCATTACCCTTGTTGCTTACCACTGCATGCAAACGTTTCCTATACTTCGATTCAAGGTTATGGTACCTATTTGGAGGAATTTTAGACCGTTCCTCCTTACAAATTTGTTCCAATTGTTTCAGATTACTAGGTTGATGTTTACTGACCTGTACTTTGAACTCTCGCCACAAATTCTTGATCGGATTAAGGTTCGGGGACTGACTGGGCTATGGCAACACGTTTTATTATGTTCAACAAACCATTTCTGTGTTAATTTTGCACAATGCTTGGGATCATTGTCCTGCTGGAATATCCAGTGTTGACCCAAATTCAACATTTGAGCAGATTTGAACAAATTTTTCTCCAAAATATCCCAATAAATGGCACTGTTCATACGTTCTTTAATGATATGAATTTTTCCAGTGCCGCTGGAAGAAAAGCAGCCTCACACCATTATGTTTCCTCCACCGAATTTAACAGTTGGGATGGTATTCTTCGGCTTGAACTCTTCTCCCTTCTTTCTCCAAACCTGACGTTGGTGATTATGATTGAATAACTCTATTTTGGTCTCATCAGGCCAAATTACATTGTCCCAGTAGCTTGCAGGTTTTGATAAGAAATTATTTGCAAATTCAAGTCTGGCTCTGATTTGTCGTTTGATGAGAAGAGGAGTTTTCATTGCCACATAGGACTGAAGTCCACGTTCTCGCAATGCATTAGTCACTGTGCGTTTAGTAACATTAATCCCTACAGTTTCCAGCTCATTTACCAATTCTTTGTGGGTAACTTGAGGATTATCTGAAACAGTTCTGGTCATCCTATTCAATGCTCAATTCAAAATTTTCTTTGGGGCACCAGCCCGATTAAGATGGATAGTGGTATGATGCGTTTTCCATTTCCTTATTATTGAACCTACTGTTGTAGGATGCATGTTGAACCGTTTTCCAATCAATCTGTACCCTTCACTACACTTATGGGCATCAATAATCTTGTTTTGCAGATGAACACTATGTTCTTGGGTTTTAACCATTATTAAAAATGTCAGATAATAGCAAGGCATTGCAGATGTCTTCAATACACGATTTACACCTACCAATCGAAAAATTTGCGACTAAGAAAAATTCCAAAGTTGAAGAAGCCAAAATTCTATGTGGTATTAAAAAAATCTAATATTTGAAATTAAAAAAAAAATACTGCTACAAATGGATAGAATAGAGACGCACTCTTAATTCAGTTTAAAAAACGCATTCTGGTTGAATGTCAACCGGTGTCAATCGGAATGTGTCCCTTTTCATCGGCACTTGGATTGGGCTCCTTATTCTAGACTAGATCCAAACAAACAAATGAATGAAATTAGGAAATTTCATTCATTTGTTACTATGTATCGAATACTTTTTACACAAGCAATTTAAGAATTTTCGTTTTGATATCTTTTCTAAAATGAATATGTTGACTTTCCGCGTAGAAATATACTCGTTATGATGCAAGCTTTATACAGTTAAAATTTTGTTTTGAATTCCGTTTTATAAGTGTTTATTAAAATGAAAAATAAAATTTTTGCAGCAAGTATCGAATACATATTATCCCTACTATGTATGTATGTATATATATATATAATTATTTACTAGTGGGACCTGTGGAAATTCCACAGTGGACTCTTTCATATGTAATATATTGATGTTGGCATTTTTGTGGATGTTCAGCATAAATGGAGACTCGCTGATATCATTGTAGTTCTTTTGTTAAAATTGCAAAAGTATAGCTAGCAGGGACGCCCGGCATAGCTTGGTTGTAAAATATATAATATTTTAATTTATACAGATTTCGTATATATTACTATAAGAGTCAATTTTCGATCCATTCTTATTATAAATTTATGATTTCAAAAATAAAAATATATCTATATAGCTTGTGTGCATCAGCTTGAATCGAAACTGAAACCAAAACTTATAAAGAAAAAAAATATATGTATATATAACTTGAATCCTTCACCTATAATCGAAACTGAAACCAAAACTTATGAAGAATTCTTGGTAAAATTATTTATTACAAGAAATGGAAAGGCATAACAATTAAACAACAGACACTCAGAAGAAAAAAAAATAAATGTGATACAGAAAATAACACACGCGCTATCGTATTAATATATAGATTAAAATATTTTATGTACCAAAAACAGTTTTTCATAAAACTATTTTAGTTAAAACAATGTTGTAATAAAAATAATTTATTTAGAAAAAGGAACTGTCATTTAATATATATATATATATATATATATATATATATATATATATATATATATATATATATATATATTGTTAGGTTTAATGTTTTTATAAAAAAATTTATGTACAAAACCAGTTTTGTTTCGCTAATGTGTCGCTTTTTTGGTTAGTAACGTCAATGCTTTTCATGGAGTTCGAGGTTTCATAACAGATATGCATCTTGGCTTTTGTTTACATGTAAATTTTGTAGTAGTAGCAATAATATTTTAATTAACAGCGTCTCTCTCTCTCTCTCTTTCTCAATAAACAAATGTAAAAAAAAATAAACAATGAAAAAAACAAATAACTGCTCAATTTTTGTCCCCGTCGGCCAAGAAATTTGTGTTATCGTTTTTTACTATGGAATAACTTAAAATCAATTATTTGTTAACAACTTTTGAAAGATAAACCCTAAATTTTATAGAATTAAAAACAAATATAGCGGTGAGAATATGCTAATCGAATGCAACCTGGAGCGTTCGTAAATGTGTATTCCGAAATTAAATGTCTGTTCCAGAATTATATCTCAATCAATCAAATTTGCCGGAAAGCGTGACACACAAAACAACACACACGCTATCATATTAATATATAGATGATAATAATTATTAAATATATATATATATATAATTATTTATTATAGGAATTATTAAATATATATATATATATGTATGTGTATAATTATTTACTATAATAATTATTATATATATATATATATATATATATATATATATATATATATATATATATATATATATATATAAGAGCAAACAGTTAATAAAACATGTTAAAAACACTTTGAAAAAGAGTTAAAAACCTAATTAATCTGAAAATGAAACACTTGATAAGTGGATAGTCCTTAATCCGCGGAGTTTCGAAGAAATACTTTCCTTCTCATCAGAGGGTAAGAATTAGCAAAATGCGGGATTGGATTTTGCATACAAAAGTATTTGATGAAACTACAAGTAAGTCAAAGATCTTACTTGATAACAAAATGTGATGTAATACTTTCAGGGTGATCCTAGCCAAAAAGGTAAAGCTCAATATTTAAAAATAGAGCAATATATAAGTTTAATGATTGAAGTTAAATTCTGGAAATCAAAATATAAAAACATATATTTCAATTAAGAGAATTTATTGTTTGACACAAGGAATATATAGAGGGGAGTTATGTTAATTTCCTTAATCCATGGATTTTCAATACTGGCTTATATCATCAGAGGAAATGAAATGCGGTTAGGAAAATGTTCAGCTGTGAGTAAACACGTATTTTGCTTTTCAGCACATATATTGAAAATGTTATTTAAGTGGTGAATAATAGTTATAGGAAAAGGAATTTCATACAACCTGGGCAGTCTATTATCAGAAGGAGTTCAATATCTTCCAGAGTGTTATTATCGGGTTGGAGGAATAGTAGTCCAGGGGAGAAGCCAGCAATCCTATATAACAAGAGTGTTTGGTTGCTCCATACTGTTATTCCGAAGGGTATACGAAGCGGCTGTATATATATATATATGTATGAGCAAACAGTGTTAAAAATAACATTTTCTGTTTAATTTTAACTTCTTTTTAATTTTTAATAATGTTTGCTTAAATGAAAAATGTTTCCTAAATATACAATAATATATATATATATATATATAAATAATGTTTTCAAATATACCTGTAGGTATTTCTGCTATAGTTCTAAAGAAATGTTCTGCTGAGCTGGGCTCCATCCTCACCAAACTATACAAAAAATTAATTGCTGAATCTTGTTTCTCTGATCGCTAGAAAATTGTAAAGAAGCAATTTTAATTTTTATTCCTATAATTTTCCCTATTTGTGCCATATACCAGTGCTACCATATCAGGCTTTTTGAAAATATTGGCTTCCTAACTTAAATTAACCAAACATTGATGTTATTGATTTTTTTTCCCTTTGCTAAGCTCAATCATATTCGGCAAACCCAAAAAAACAATTTTTTTCTACTAAACCAAACTAAACACTATGATTAAATATTTGAAGATATAAACAACTTAAAAGATAAAAACTTTTGCCAAAATAATTGAACCTGAAAAGGGTTGATATGCCATAAAACAAAAGAATCAAATTAAACAGCATGAATGTTTGAAGATATAAACAATTTAAAGCATAAAACTTTTTTTTTTTCAAAATTACTGGATTTAGCATTAGATAACATAAAATGTGTTGATATGCAATAAAACAAAACAACCATTTCTACCATGTTTTTTCTTATTATTAAATATGCAACCAGTTACATTTATACACACACACATACATGCACATAAATACACATGGAAACTCATTAAACATTGTTGTACACATATTTACATAACTTATTCAGGTTTAATTTGCCAAAAGAGATGGTTATTTTGTAGTTAATTCATGTTTTTTTACAGTGGACTATTTTATATGTAATATATTGATGTTGGCATTCTGTGGATGTTTAGCGTAAATAGAGACACCCTAATATTGTTATAGCTCTTTTGTTAAAACTACAAAAGTATTTATCTAAGCTAGCAGGGATGCCCAGCGTAGCCCGGTTGTAAAATATGCTTAAATATGATATTTTAAACTATGCAGATTTCATATATATTATTATAGAGTCAATTTTCTATCGATTCTTATATATTATAAAGTTGTGATTTCAAAAATAAAAAAATATATCTATATGACTTGGGTGCATCAGCTTGAATCAAAACTGAAACGAAAACTTATGAAGAAAAAAAAATATGTATATTTCAGCTATAATCGAAACTGGAACCAAAACTTATGAAGAATTTATGGTAAAAATATTTATTGCAAGAAATGGAAAGTTATAATAATTAAAGGGCAGTCACTCGAAAGAAAAAAGATGTAAGCATGACACAAAATAATGCGCACGTTATCGTATTAATATATAGATAAAGCAACCATGAGTAATAATACTAATAACAAAAAAAACACATATCTAAAGAAATGACAGAAACACTAGAGGACGACCTCCAATCTGTAGTGGAATGGGGACAAAAATGGATGGTCACATTCAATGCTGCCAAGACTAAACTTGTTTCCTTCAATAACTACAAGAAACCTTCTCTACCACCAATAGCAATGGCCAAAGACTCTTTATCTGAAAGTACATCTTTTAAACTCCTAAACGTTTACAGGAAACATGAGTTGGAAAAATTACATTGAGAGCATTGCCAGGACCGCTGCGAAAAAGGTAGGTTCTCTCTACCGTGCTAGAAAGCTATTAGTGCCCGAAAGTATCCTGTACCTCTATAAGGCCACCATTCACCCATGTATGGAGTATTGTTGTCATATTTGGGCTGGTGCATCTACTACTAGTCTCTCACTCCTAGACAAGGTTCAAAAGAGAGTCGCCAACCTGATAGGTCCTGAACTGTCATCTAAGCTTCAGCCTCTGTCCCATCGATGAAATGTAGCATCCCTCTGCCTGTTCTACAAGTACTTTAACTGTTAATGCTCCGAAGAACTACAAGCACTTGTACCCTCTCGACGTAAATACCCCCGACAAACCCGACAAG